>NC_050575.1:366173328-367373328 GCF_011100635.1 Trichosurus vulpecula | reverse complement strand
CAAATTGTCCCCTCAAATGATCTGAAACTTAGTCTTCCCACCTTCCAACTTGGAAAATCCATAATTTTTTCTCCAATTAGAAATCAGATTACCTGATTTTGCATCATGTTTTTTATCCTGATAATTTTTTGCTTTTAAAACATAAAAAATAATTTTCTTACCTTGTTTTCAGGGTCCAGTGACAAGCTAAAAAGGCCTGGTCCCAATTTGTTATGAAATCAGCACACATTGCTTAATAAATTGATATACGTGGAAGCTTGAAACTTTGTTTCCTCAGTCATTTCAGTTTTTACAGGCCACAATGTACTAAAGTTCTGTTTCTGGAGCCAGTCAAAAGGCTATTCTTTACCAAATAGCTAACAGAACTGAACCAATTCCAGAATTTACCAGTCCCATCTATGTGAAGTATTGTTTCACCTGGGTATCCTGCTGCCTACTCACCAGCTCACCAATATATGCTTGCATTGCCTAGTTGTTACTTAGGAGGAAATAACATCATTTGGAATATTAGTCTTGCAAAACTAAATTTCTAAAATGATCCTAAAAATCACATTATAATTCACCAAAAAGTTGGGTTTAAAATATGACACAATATGTATACACATACATGTATATATAAACACACACATATATGTATATATATATATATATGATTGTAAATAAAAGTGGTGTTCAGAAATTACCTTTATGGTATGCAGAAACTCATCATTCTGCAAAAAAAAAATCAATTCTGAAACTTATACCCCCTCAAGGTACCCCTGAAGCCCCTCCCTTTCTCTGAATGGAGAAGGTTGAAGGTATAGATTGGATACCACCTCCTTGATCCTCTGACATTTAATGAGGCCTCTCAGATAATCTACCTTATTAGTTCCCACCAGCTGATTTCCTGAATTTCAGGTTCTTTAGAAACTGATCATTCTGCAAATGAAATCAACTCTGAAAATCTCACTTTTTTCAGCCTCCCCTTCTTCTTTTTTTGTGTTGTCTTAGGGCAAAGAATGCCTTATGCTTTTCTTTGTATCCCCAACACTTAGCACAGTGCCTGGCATGTGGTAGGCACTTAATAAATGTTTATGTACTGTCACCCTATCCATGTGTATACATACATATAAATATTATGATATATATATATATATATACATATATATATACACATACACACATAGTGTGTGTATGTATCCATATACCGCTATTAGACTTTATGTTTATGTATAATTTATAGTTATATTGTGTAAATATTTTTCTAATAGTTAAGAGATTCTAATACTTTCTGGTTTTTTCTTTCTGTCTTTTAAAGCATGTGTCCTTTGATTCAAGGACTTTCTAAATATCTAGTTGCCAAATACATTTTGAAAGTCAAATAATCTTCATGCATTTTTAATACAATTTTACTTTTGGAATACCTACCATTTCATGTGAACTCCTGGAGATTTTCACTTTATACTAATATGGACTTCTTGGGGACAAAATATATGCTTTTTCAAGGTTTAATTTGCTGACCTAAAGTGATCAGAGATAACTTGCATGTGTGCATGTATACATGTGCACATGTGTGGGTTTCTTTTAAATTGGCAAAGTGAAAGGCAATATGGTGTGGTCAGCAAAGTTTTAAATATATAAAGATTTGGATTCGAGTCCCATCTCCAACATTTATTAGCTATATATAAATACGGATAAGTCCCTTAATACCCATGATCCTCAGCTTTCTCTCTTGTAAAATAGTGGGATGGTTTGGAAAGGCTCAGTATATTTTTATGAGTAAAAAGAGAGAGAGAATATAGGAGAACTAATATCTATATCACCATTGCTGTTTTGGCCATTGCCAAAGATATCTTGCCAGATAGCAAGATGACATAACACTGTTGTGATTCTTTTCTTCCATGAACCACAACGGCAAAATTTTAAATTCTTCTTTTTACTATTTTACTCTGGGACTCTCACTGATTCCCCCCCCCCCAATTCTATATTGCATGTCAGTGTAAGGGTGGGGTTAAGTAAATCAGTTAATTATCTATACCCCAATTTAGAATAGATGATAAGAAGCTAAGCTCTCAGTTATTTATCAGGTATTAACAATTTTCTATTGTATCAGCAGCCCTGACTGGCTTTTTAAAATTTCCAGATCAACTAAAATGGTATTGTTAGGGAAGTCTCCTCAGAATGGCTAAAGAATACCATGCTATTTTGGGCCCCCCAAAATTGAGCAAGTAGAAAGGGTAGAGAGTTACAGCAATATTTAACCAATTAACATCAATGACCTGTGAAAATGGGATATTTACTAAGAAGATATAGGAAGAACAGAAGTACAAACATCTCTCTCCAATACTCAGGAGCTCTCTCCTCTATATCATTTTGGTCTTGGGGATCGTTGGCTCAACCTTAAATCAATTGTGATGAAGCATTTGCTCCAACAAGGTCAATCCTAAATGTGCAATAAGCAGATGATGTACAGAGTGATAGGGTCAATTTGTGTGGATTCAGATCATAGTCATTACTCAAGGATATGCTTCCGACTGGGTTTGAATATCTACAAACTCTGGCTGGCATTCTAACTCCAGGAATCTAGATCAGGCTTTCCTGACCTTTTAAAGTTCACAAAAGCTCATCTTAGTTCATTCCATTTCCAATTCTCCTTTTTCTTAAGGTAGGGAAAATAGAAATAACAAGGACAGAAGTAAGAGCAGTGCCAGGTGTCATGGCTTCATGTTGATTCAGGTGAGTAGATCGCTGGCTTTAACTCTCCAGAGGCTTACAGCTATCCTTGCCTCCTAATTCAACTATAGTCAAGCAATGAAGAAAAATTGAATTGATTCCTTGAGATTCTTTTGCATGCACATCCAATTCTTGCTCAGCAGCCAACCAAAGAGGAAGTAGATCAGAAATAAAAATATCAGAAGTAAGTAGATCAGAAATAAATAAAACCTTTCCATTATGCATACTCAGAAACAGACTTACCCAGCCTCTACAAGGGTATATGACAGGTATTTAACTGTGCATGCTCTCTTTACATAAACATATCATTCACTTTCTGTATTGGTAAAGTGTATTTAAAAAGAAACCAGGACTATAACTCTGAAAAAAAAGAATGAAAAATAAAGTCACTTAAGTCTGAACCTCATGAATTCCTCTGGAAAAAAAATTAAGTTAAAGAATAACATTAGCAAAAATGAGGCTAGGGAGGAGCGGACATTTGTCATAGGCAGTTGCATTAGAAGCCTCAGATGTCCTTTGTACTTCCTGATAAGGGTGAATCATGTTATCCTTTTACTTCTCTTCTTGTTCTTCCCCTGTCACCTTAATTAAAATGGGTTTTCAATAGATATTTGTCGGATGTTACTCTGCATATGGCACTAATAAGTTTCTAAGAATTATACAAAGGTCAATCAAACATAGTTCCTGCCCTCAAAAAATGAGTTAACAAAGAAATTCATGGGATACAGAGCAGGTGGGAAATTACAATTCATCTAATGTAAACCTTTTCATACTATGGAGAAGATAGGTGAGGGCCAGATAACTTTTGGGATTTGCCCATGGTCACCAAAAAGGTAGTTACTACACTTGGGATCTAAATTCAGCATTAGCAACTTGACAACCAATGCTTGTTTTACTAAACAAAACCACTGGTTTTCGTGGTTTGCTCATGCTGTTACCAAAGTTTGATTTTGTGAAAAAGAAAGAAAAAAAATAGATTCCAATTGTATGTGACTCATTAGTCTTTCTTCAACTATAGCTTTCTTTCCTATGTTCCAACAATTATTTTTAAAAATACAAAGATTGCATTAAGTAGCGTGTAAAATTTTAAATATCAACCTATGTTTTGTTTATTCCACTGCTTAAATTTTTAATACTCTCCACAAACTATCATGTGTAGGAGGCCAGCTGAGTAAAGAAGTTCTAGAAATAGATATTTGATGCAACAACCCACTGTGAACTACTTTGAGAATTATATATTTAAAGGCATACTGCCATAATCAGTCATTCATCATAGCAACATAGTCCCTGTGATAGTGGGTACATGATTTAGTGAGGATAATACTATACAAATTTTTTTTACCGAAAACTAGCATTAGGGAAAGTTTATGTTCCAAATAATTACTCCTTAATATAACATTAATTTTGTGCTCCAAAGATCTACAATTTTGTAGAACTGTGTACTTCCTCTACAAAAACAGATTTCCCCCACTTTCCCTCCTATAAATTTTTGGGGTGGGTTACGAATAGCTGTCCCAAAATTTCATCATCCTGGTACTAACTACAAGAGACAATGTGCTAAGTACATCTTAGTACTAAGTTGGCTGCTACATGATATACCTATGGTTTATCCTTAGGTCTAGCTATTTCAAAGATTTTTCAGTTTCATAGGACTTTTGAAACCTTGTCTTCCACTGGCATATCTTTCAGAAACCCATGGACATTTTGAAGCCTTGATGAGCCATGGAAGGAGGCTTTTAATGGAGGGACATTAATTTTAAAGAATATTAATTGGATTCTGTATGAACCCTTGTTAGTAACACTACTGAAGAGCTTCACGTATTAACAGGGTTCTGGTCAAAGATATCTAATTTTTCCAAATCTCAGATTTTTGCGGTTCGATGAACCAGTAAAGGAACTATTGGAATCAGGCATAACTTCTTAATATGTTTTTCTGTATATGAACTAAATATGTTGCTAAATATAGTGTAAAATTTATGAAAATTCCATGTTCAGAGGCAGTAGACAAAGAAACATGCAGTGTGATAGCAAAAGTGGTGAGACATCACAGCAACAATTAGGCAAGGATTCCTAGTGACAAAAAAGTCCATTCATAGCAGAGCTTCATGACCTGGCCTGCTTGTGTTTGTCTGATCTCAGGAACCATCAGTTCTATGATTTAGCTGCAGCAGAGTTCATCCAGAGGGTGAGCGCAAAGGATTATTGTTATGCTAAGCTCATAGCACAGCTTGCTTGGCCTTGTCTCTGGAAAACAAGATGTCTCCTAAAAAGAGAAGAGTAAAAAAAAAGAGGGAAGTGGTCTTGGCATGGGGATCCTAATGATAGATAGATGCATGGATAGATGGATGGATAGATGGATGGATAGATAGATAGACAGAAACATAGATGGTATAGATATATTTATTGATATATATTTAATTATATCCCAATATGACATGTTTCTTTTGTATTTTATTTTACACATTTAAAGGCACTGGCCTCTGTAAAGAGGCCAATAAGCTTCAGTAGACTTCTATATGTCCATCATATGCGTGCATGCATGTGCGCGCGCACACACACACACACACACACACACACACCTATATATAGAATTAATAAATTTTCAATGTAAAAACATTCATACTTCAGAATTCAGTAAGAGCTAAAAATTATTTATTTTTATTATTATTATTTCCTTGATAGAAGAGATATTAGAGCATAGAATGTAGAAACTGGAAGGTACCATTGAACACAGATTATAAGAAAGATAATTGATTTTAGGTGTATGCAGGAACCAGCTTCAACTCATTTGCCTTATGAATGTGACCATTTGTACTATGGAAATCCACAAACCCTACAAATAAGGACTTGATATATTGTTTTGTGGGATGTCTAAACTTAAGGTGATGAAGGAAATCTTTAAAATGCTGATTAAACTTAACAGTATACTGTGAACAAATTTTTTTCTCCCCAGAGATCCAGTTGTTGAACATTTATTAGAATACCATGGACATAGAGGTCATATTGTACAACTACCCTAATTTTACAGATGATGAAAAAGAAAGGTCAGAGAAATGAAGTGACAGCTAGAATTGGAGCTCAGCTTTCTGATCAACCAGGTGGCTCCATGGATAGAGTGCTGAGCCCAAAGTCAGGAAGACTCATCTCTCTAAGTTAAATTCTGGCCTCAGATAGTTACTAGCTAAGTGACCTAAAGCAAGTCACTTAACCCTGTTTACCCCAGTTTCCTCATCTGTCAAATGAGCAGGAGAAGGAAATAGTGAACCACTCTAGTATCTTTACCAAAAAAACCCCAAATGGGGTCACAAAGAGTTGGAATCAACTGAAAGGACTGAACAACAAACTTCTAATTCCTAGTCTTATGTTCCTTCTACAACATTATATGTTTATAGGAGTCAACCACGGGTGGGGAAAACCCATAGTGTTTTCAGGACTGCTAATCTCCTCAACACTGAATGATATATTAGTAAAAGTAATCAAATAATATGAAAAGGAAGTGACAGAATTTCAGAAACCTTTATCCTTGCACTCAATGTGACAAACTTGAATATTTAGTGAATTCATTAAAAAATATATAAATTGGTAGTTTATTCCTTTTTGTTTGTTTTAGAGAAATGTCATAATATGTTGCATTTAGAAGTGTACAGTAACTAAAACTTAACTAAAAGTATTAACAAGTAGAAATCCTTCATGGGACTGTTACACTGAATGTACAAAAGCTTTGTAGTTAACAAATATCACATATAAATAAATGTTTCCGAGATTTTATAGGATATCAGGTCTAGACAGGAACTTGGAGATCACCTAGTTCAACTTCCTTATTTTGCAGAAGTGGAAACTGAGTCTAAGTAGGGTTAAGTGATTTGGCTAAAGTCTTACAACTAGTTATAAGCATAGCTAGAAAGTGAATCTTCCAATCTATACTTCCAATGTGGTGTTACCACTTCTACAGGTTGGCTGTTTCAAGGTAGAATAGGATAGTAGAACAAGTATGGGTGTCAGAATCAGGAAAGCTGGGTGCTTGTGTTGGTCCTATTCCACAATATATGTAATATCTTTATCATGCTATGTATTTTGCAGCACTCAAAACTACCATTTTCCCTCAGTTTTTTTTAACATTTTCTCTGCAGTCCTCTTTGAACTATTAATTTATATTCTCTGTGAAGAAAGGATGTGTTAAGTAAAGGTAAATTTCAAAGCAGCTTCTATTTGAATTACCATTGTTTCTTTCATAAATTATTAGAGTATCTCAATTAATGAGATGTTATTTTATCAGATTGATCTATGAGGGTGTGGGGAAGAGAAGGAATGTATCATCTTTGATAATTATTATTGTAGAATGTGCCTTTAAAGTAACTTCAGAAAGGAAGTAAAAATAAGATGTGGTGATACTATAAATACTCCTACTTCTTCAATGCTCATGAACTTTCACACAGAATCATATAGCTCTATATTTGTACCTCATATTTCCAATAGTAAATAATAAAAAGCAGACATTAGTCACAAAGTTATACATTGATCCAATTAGGATCACTGAAATAATATCAATATTGGGTCATGGCTGCTTTCTATAATCCAGAATCCTTTTCTCTTTAGACTTCTTCAAAAATTACCAAGACTTGATCATTTCTTGTGCTTTTTCCCCACAAGTAAAAACACTGTGAACTCATATAGAAATTTGTAAAAAATATGCTGTGTGAATAAAATGAATATAAAGTGGATGAAAATAAGATAATCACATCAAACGTGAATCTAGGTATTCCATTAGGAGGGGCAGCGTGGTGGAGAGAAGATATCAATTGTACTTGATGTCCCAAGTTAAATCCTGCCTTCATGCTCAATAATTTCTTGGAGAAATAACTAGAAGTTTTAATGAAGTCCAAGATCAATATAATGGTGTAGTGCAGTCATGTCAAACTCAAAAAGAAACAGGGGCCACTAATCCTGTACATTAGGATCCCTGCAGGCCATATATTGACTTAGTTTTAGAATGTAATGTTATCTACATTTTATTGTAGTTATATTTATTTTGTTAAATATTTCCCTATAACATTTTAATCTAGTTTTGGCTGCCCTTGGGACTGTTTCAGGACACATGTGGACCGTGGACCAAATTTGACACCACTGGTTTAGTGGAATTACTTGAGCCACCTGTAATGAATTCTTGCCACCAGGCCAACAGAGGCACAGCTGTCTCTGGTTCATTATTTCTGAATTCATCCTTCCCTTCTCCTAGAGTGGGAAGCTTTTTTTTCAGAAAGCATAGATGCATGAGAGTCAGGTGGTAAACATTAAAGAGCTAATATTGCCTGACCATACCATATCTGTGTATTGCTTCATAAAAGTCATAACTAGACCACTGGCTTCCATTAACTCTTTGTTCTCACACTTCCAGCTATACAAGACGCTTCTTCATCACTACCTACCATCTTGTGGGAGGAAATGTATACACACACACACGCACGTAAAGAAAAAAAAAACTCTGACAATAACTCTACAGCTAATTATGTGATATCTTTGGGGGACTGGAGTGGTTTCAAATTGATTATCATGCATTGAAAATACCATGGAAAATGTTTGACAGAAACTTCACTTTTCAACTTTCTTTGTTAGCATCCTATAGACAAAGTCTTCACATTTCTTATGTTTAAAACAGTAAATATTAAAATGCGTGGTTCAAGGAAGGGATATGTGTCAAAAATACTTTCTGTTTAAGTTTAGAAAACTGTAAGAAATAGCAATGAACTTATGCATGGTTGATGGGTAAAATTAATTATGTCTATGTAATTAGGCTAGGAAAGCTGGTATCTATCAAAATATTTCCTGCCATCTTCACTGAGCATACTGCTAGGTTTTGCAAACATATACACTATTTCTGCCATGAAAATTAGAAATTGTCAGTATCTAAAAGGAATAAGGCTAGTATTAAAAGTCATCAGACAAGAAGGAGGATGAATCTTCTCAAGAATGCCACTGTTCTGTTCTCATACATCATGGATAGAGTTTCCCTGTAGTCTGTGTGAGTTATCTAACTGAATTTAGAGGGATGTTGTGATTATAATCTCTTGTTTGTGTACTGGCAGACAGAGTTCTTAGAAAAAATGAAGTTAGAGAAAAGCATAGAAAAATAGAAAGAAAAGGAATTTGAAAGAATCAATTGAGAGAAGAACTGGAAAGGATTTTAAGCATCATTTTGTCCAAGTTTCTAATTTTTCAGATAAAGAAGTTAAGGCTCATAAAAGTACAGTGATATTCCCAGATGATACACTGTTAGTGGCCACTGCTAGTGACTGATCTAGAACTTGAAAACTGGTCTTTTGACTTTAAGTACAGTGATCTGCCCATATTCCAGATAGATCTATCAATGGATAGATGAACATGTTTTAAACACATATATACACATATACATATATGTATGTGTAACTATATAAAATATAGCTAACATATAGGCCTAGATAACTATTTAATCTATATTTCTATAATTACACCTATAGTTATATTTATACATACATTTGTACTTATATGCATACACACACACACACATAATCATTTGTCTCCTGCAGAATTCTAGGGTCTGACTTAATATACTACAAAAAGAAAATGTAAGTAACTGGAAACAAGGTCAGCTATAACCATAGGCAGATTAGTAAGCCTGACACCATTTTCAGAAATTCTACCACTAGGGTTTAATTCTGTATAGAACATTACTCTCTGTTAAAATGCAAATATGCCCATGAGGTTTTAAACTTCAAGATATTAGCAAATTAGCATGAGTAATCATTCATCATACTTATATACTGTTTTCCTCATAAAAATACTTCAAGGAAGATTGTTTAAGTATTGTTTTCTCTTTTTTGTAAACAAGGAAATTGAGATTCACAAATTTTCTCAAAGTCTTCTATATACAAGGCAATCTATTGGGTAATAAGAGAGATACCAGAATGAAAAACTTAAAATAACCTCAAGGAGCTGACATATTTGGGGTCAGGGTGGGTGAGATGTATACACAAACTCAAAAAAAATTTAAGAACCAAGAGAACATTGTATACAGTAACAGCAATATTGTTTCAAGAACAACTTTGAATGAATAATTTATTTTGACTATTACAAATACCCAAATTAACTATGAAGGATATATGATGAAGGATGCTATTTGCATCCAGAGAAAGAATTGACAAATAGAAGTATGTATAGAATAATTTTACACACACACACACACACACACACACACACACACACACACGCATCCCTATTTGTGTCTAATGGTGACCGTGGTGGTGGGAGAAAAAAAAAGAAATTTACATAATAACTTTATTGTATATTAAAAGGACAAGCAAGTTGTACATAGTAGATTTGCAATTGCATGTGTGATCATCTTTTTTTTATTATACTATGTCATGGAAATGCTTGTTTTATTCCATAAATTAAAAATAAAATACATTTTAAAAAATGAAGTACATATAAATATATGATAAATCGGTACTCTCTGTCCTAGTTCTCTTCCATTCTAATGTAACCCTGGGTCATGTGGTTCATAATTAGCCCTGGTTTGCTTTGTGAAGGAGCTTCATATTGACAATTATTACAGAGTACCCAAACCTATTTTAACAACCACAGTAACTTTGGTAATCTATGATAATGGACGCTCCAAAAGAACAATAAGTGAAGTATATGAAATCTTGAATATAAAAGTGGTCAGGGTAAAAATTGTTGTTCACATATTATGTCATATGTATAGTTCAGATATTAATATTATGAAAAACTGTGAAAATATTTCTACCTAACTAAAAGGATATTCTTTTGCCTCCCCACTCCCCCACTCCCCCATTCCCCCACTCCTTTTAGGCCACAGAGATTTAGATTGCAGGAGCTGATTACTAGGGCTTTTTGACCTTTGCAAACCATTCATTCAGCTTTGAATCCCCAGCTCCCAGGTGAGCTGAAATTATTTCAGGCTTTTCAGATTGTCTCCAGGGCAGGAGTAGGAATAGCAGAGCCTGTTTCCCATGGTTTCAAAGCTCTGGTGAAATACCCCCCAAACAGCAGGGCTACTGGCCTGCAATATCTAGCTGACCATGCTGAAGGAGAGCAAAGCAAAACTGCAATACCTACACTAAGTGGAACATGTAGAAGGCAACCATAGCACTTAAACCAACCCTCTCAGATCTCCTTTTTTCTGTATACAAAACCATCATAGTAATTATCTGTTCTCCCCAGTTTCTTTGTTCTTTTTTTAAAATCATATTTAATATTTTATTTTTTCTCAAACACATGTAAAAACAATAACATTCTTTTCAACTTTTGAGTTCTAAATTCTCTTCCTCCCTCCCCTCCCCCATATTGAGAAGGCAAGCAATTTGAAATAGGTTACACATGTGTAGTCATACAAAACAAATTTCCATGTAAGTCATTCTGTGAAAGAAAACAGACAAAAAACGCAAGAGAAATAAAGAATGAAAGTATCTTTGATCTGCATGCAAGCTGTACCAGATCTTTCTCAGGAGATGGACAGCACCTTTCATCATAAGTCCTATGGAAATGTCTTGGATTAGGATCATTGTATTGCTAAGAAAAGCTAAGTTATTCATGATGGATCATCATACGATGTTGCTGTTACTATGTACAATGTTCTCATGGTTCTGCTCATTTTATTTTACATCAGTTCATATAAGTCTTTCTGAGAGCATCCTGCTCACAATTTCTTGAAGGACAAGACTATTTCATCACAATCATATACAACAACTTGTTCAGCCATTCCCCAATTGATGGACATCCCCTCAATTTTCAATTGTTTCCCACCGGTAAAAGAACTGCTATAAACGTTTTTGTACACATAAATCCTTTTGCTTCTTTTTTTTAATCTCTTTGGGATACAGACCCAGTAGTGATATTGCTTTGTCAAAGGGTAGGCATGGTTTTATAGCTTTTGCTCTCCAGAATGGTTGAATCAGTATACAACTTCACCAATAGTACATTAAGTATTTTAATTTTCCCACACGCCCTCCAACATTTTTCATTTTCCTTTTCTATCATGTTAGCCAATGTGACAGGTATGAGGGAGAGGGTGGATGCTTCTTGGCTGTAATCCTAACTCTTTTGCCTTATGGATTATCATATTTTAAGCCTTCTGACCCTTTGCTCTAGAACTGCTAAATATTGTGTTATCTTGACTGTGACTCCACAATATTTGAATTATTTCTTTATGGCTGCTTGCAGTATTTTCTCTTTGACCTAGGAGGTCTGGAATTTGGCTAATATTCCTGGGGTTTTCATTTTGGTATCTCTCTCAGGAAGTTATCAGTGAATTCTTTCGATTTCTATGTTACCATCAGGTTCTATAATATTAAGGCAGTTTTCCTTGAAAATTTCTTGAAAGATGATGTCTAGGCCCTTTTTTTGATTATGACTTTCAGGTAGTCCAATAATTCTTAACTTGTCTCTCTTGGATTTATTTTCCAGGTCAGTTGTTTTTTCCAAAGAGATATTTCATATTTTCTTCTATTTTATTTTCCTTCTTATGATTTTGATTGTTTCTTGGTGTGTAATAAAGTCATTACCTTCCACTTGCACAATTCTAACTTTGAAGGAATTATGTTCTCTGGTGAGCTTTTGTACCTTCTTTTCCACTTGACGAATTCTACTTTATAAAGAGTTCTCTTCAGTGAATTTTTGTGCCTCTTTTTCCATTTGGCCAACTATGCTTTTCAAGGCATTCTTTTCTTCACGGGATTTTTGTGTCTCTTTTGCCATTTGTCCTATTCTGTTTTATAAGGTGTTATTTTCTTCAGTATTTTTTTTGTTTCCCCCTTACCAAGCTGCTGATTCTTTTCTCTTCATTTTCTTGAATCACTCTTATTTCTCTTCCAAATTTTTCCCCTACCTCTTTTACTTGATTTTTAAAATCCTCTTCCCAGCCTGTGACCAATACATATTTTTCTTTGAGGCTTTGGATGCATGAATTTTGATTGTCTTCTTCTGAATGTGTGTTTTGATCTTCCTTGTCAACATAGTAACTTATTTTCATGATTTTCTTCTGTTGTTTGCTCAATTTCCAGCCTATTTCTTGACTTTTACTTCTATGCTAAAGTGGAGCTGTATTTCCCAAGTGGAGGGGGCACTGGCCCAAGCTTCAGGTTTTTTGTGCAGCTGTTTTCAGAGACAATTTTTGGGACCTATAAGTTTTTGGCTCTTCCAAGTTGGTATGATTTAGGGTGAGGTGTGCTTAACGCTGTGCACTGGTGATCTACAGTGCACTGATTTGTCAGCAACCAAAAGCACTCTTTTCAACCCTGGAAGTGTGACCAGGGTCCCCACTGCCCTGTGGCCACAAGTTCTGCTTTGCTAGTGCTCTTCCTTGTACTAGGACTAAAACCCAAGACTGTGACCCAGAACCAAGTATAGGCAATGCAACAGAGCCCTGCCCCTGGTGCCAGAAAAGGGACCCCTATACATTTCCATCTGACCCATTTTCCAATCCTCGTACTGTCTGTGGACTGAGGGGCCTGTTAACTGCCACTGATTCAGTCATCCCAAAGCCTGCTTCTGGATTGGTTGGGCCCAGTCCATGCTGGTAAGACCTGCACTAGACTGTGCTCTTCTCTCACGCTGGTGCAATAAATAGTTCCTGCCAACCTTCTAAGTTATCTTGGGATGGAAATTGTTTCACTCTGCTTTTGTGGGTTCTGGTGCTCTAGAATTTGTTTAGAATCATTATTTAAAGGTATTTGGAGGGGTTTGGCAGAGAGATCAAATGAGTCCCTGACAACTCCATTGTCTTGGCTTTGCCCAATTATGAGGTTTTCCCCACTTTCTTTGAAACCTGATTTTGTTGTTGATTTCAAGTGAATTTTCTGGGTTCTGGTATATCAAGGTAGTTTTTAAGTTCTTAGTTAAATTCAACAAATTTTTTAAAGCATTTCTGTTGTTCAGTTGTTTCAGTTGTGTCTGATACTTTATGATCCTCTTTGGGTGTTTTTTTTGGCAAAGATACTGGAGTGGTTTGCCATTTCCTTCTCCAGCTCATTTTACAAATGGAGAAACTGAGACAAACAGGGTTAAGTGATTTGCCCACAGTCACACAACTATAAAGTTTCTGAGGACAAATTTGAACTCAGAAAAATGTGTCTTCCTGACTCCAAGTCCAGCACTTGATCCACCGTGGCACTTAGCTGCCCCTCTAGCACATAGTAAGTATTTAATAAAGGCTTGTTCTTTGATTGATTGATGTACCCAAACCAATATCCTGCAAGTCAGGTTATGACAGGGGCAAAAGCCAGCTCTGTTAGAGACCTTTTCACAACTTTGAAGAGTGATCACTTTTAGCTGTGTGTTGGGGGAATCGGTATTTATATGTATATGTGGGGGGTTGTGGCACAGGTCAGGAAATTTTCAGGGATAGGATGGCTCCTAAATCCTTGAAAGATCTCAACAAGGAGAGAGAGAAGGGCTTTGAAAAGTTTTTATGAACATATGTTTCTAGCC
This sequence comes from Trichosurus vulpecula, assembly GCF_011100635.1. Classification (NCBI taxonomy): domain Eukaryota; kingdom Metazoa; phylum Chordata; class Mammalia; order Diprotodontia; family Phalangeridae; genus Trichosurus; species Trichosurus vulpecula. Next base: position 367,359,135 of record NC_050575.1, on the reverse strand, counting down.
TTAATCTCTCTAGTGAATGTTAGGCTCATATTACCAACTGCCTCTTATCTGTCTCTGGCTGGATAAGTCAAAGTAATCACACAGTAAATATGTCAAAAATTATAATTAATCCCAAAGTCATCCCTCCTGCAAATTTCTCCATCCTCTTGATTACACAATATATCAATAACAGTGTATTTAATAATTGGTGGGTTTTATTTTTGTTGTTTTTTAGTCCTTTTTAGTCAGGTCTGACTGTTTGTAACCCCTCTTGGGGTTTTCTTGGTAAAAACACTGAAGTGGTTTGTCATTTCTTTCTCCTACTCATTTTACAAATGAGGAAACTGAAACAACAGGGGTTAGGTGACTCGCCTAGGATCATACAGTTAGTAAGTGTCTGAAGCCAAATTTGAACTTTGAAAGATGAGTCTTCCTGACTCCAGGCCCAGGACTCTATCCATTGTGCCAACTAGATGCCCAATTGGTGGATTATTGATAGCCTTATAGATAGTACTTTAATTAAAGTGAAGGGAGAGGACAAGATTGTAGGGTTGCTTGGTGAGTGTGTATAGGCAGTGTATTAAATTAGTATTACAGAAGTTGAATAGCCAAAGGATAAAAAGAGTGGAAGCTAGTGGAGACAACAAGTTAAGATTAATAGATTTTTATTGTTTGTTTTATGATGAAATATCTCAAATTATATCTCCTTCACCCTTCTTTGTCTTCTTCAGTCAAATAATTCTTCTCTTAGTAAACTTTCTCCACAACAAAGTCTCCATGATGACAAAGAACACTGTATTTTTCTTCTAGCACAAACTGAAAGAGTATTGAATGTATAATCAAGGATTATGAGTTTTAATACTAGATGGAATGTTTACTACTAGGTGAATCATAATTAAATTGTTTCATCTCAGTTTCCTTACCAATAAAATGTGAATTTAAAAAAAAACATACTTGCAGTCAACCAAGTTCACAACCTTGGATTCATTCTTTTTTCTGCCCTCTCTCTCAACCTCCATATCCAATCACTTGCTAGGTTTGTCATTTATACCCCTACAACATCTCTTGCATTTACCATGCTCATTATCTTTCACTTGGGCCACCGCAACATCTTCGCAACCCTGTGTTTGGTATCTTCTCTATCTAATCCATCTCTCATAAGCTGCTAAAAGAATTTCTCTGATGCAAGTCATTGACTATTTCACTCCTTTGATGAGCCTCAAATGGCTCCCTACTGCTCCCTACTGTTCACAGTATTAAGCACAGACATTAAAGGCCTTCTAGGAGATGACCAGAGCTATTTTCCACTTCTTCCCTACATTAAGTTTACTACGAATAAAATGTAAAAAGATGTACAATATTGAAGCAAGAGTGCTACATTTGGAGACAGGACTACCCAAGTCCAAATCTCAACTCTGATGCTTAAACTGCATCACCACGAGCAAATCATTTAACCTTTCTCTACTTGTTGCCTCAAAAGTACAAAAGATAATAATATAATCTGTAGTACCTACCTGACAGACCTTTTGTGCAGTTCCAATGAGATAATGAATGTAATGATCTTTTCCAACTTTGAGGTACTATATACATGTAAATAATTATTGTTTTTTTATTGCTTTACAAACATATCTTGCATCTTCTTGCCCAAACACATGGCTCAGTCCTGATGAGAAAAAAAAATCACAAGTCCATGAGATATGCCTTACTACTGGATTTATTACAGGAGAGATGAACATGTATGTGGAACTCCTATACCAAGTACAAAGGAGTTCACATTCCAGGCAGAAGCTTGAATGTTTGTGAGTCACAGAAACAGGGGAGTGTCATCAGAGGAGGGCAATCCCCTTCCAAATGGGAGTAGTATGGTAGGAGGAAGGGAAGGGGAACAGGATAAGTAGGATGGCAAAAGCCGCGTTTTTTTCCCTTGAGAACCACTAGATAAACTATGAAGATATGATGATCTGCTTATCTACAAGGGTCTCAGGTCTCAGCTGCAGAAACAGTTTAACAGTCTAGTGCAGACTGATTGGTACCTGTCTTGCAGCTGGTTTCATGCTCGAAGACACACTGAGAGTCCAGATAAATGTGCAAATAAGAAACTATATCAGCCAGGGAGGATGGGGGGACAGTTCATCCTTGATTTGTTTGGGGCCTCTTGCATCCTCGGGGTCCGTTGTTTCTGGAAAATATGGCAACTCAAGAAAACAGGTTAAGCTGACTTCAGAGCAATAGTCCTTTCCTCTTTCGCATTGTGTCTTCAATGCTCTTGTCCACTTGTGACAATTCTGTCACCTTGAGATCTACCTCCTGTGTGAATTCTTCCCTCACCACGCCTGTCGTTCATGATCTGATGTCTCCCTTGTCAAATGTCCTGTAGCAGTTACTGTTCATACCATAAATTAATCATTTATTACCATTTGTCATCTCTTCTATTGCTTTTATCTGTTCTTAAAAACAAAACAAAAAATAAACCTTAATTATTTTTATCAATCATTCATATCTGCTGTCCTTAATTGAAATGTTAGATCTTAGTCTTTATATATTTGTAGCCCATTGATCTATTAATCTATCAAGCAATCAACAAACATTTATTAAGCAACTTTTATGGCTCAGACACAGTGCTAAGCAATGACACTTGGCCCATGAAAGTTCTTGGTCATGTCATAGACTTTTGCAAAAGACTGCAAATCCCCAAATGACTATGTAGTCTTGTAGAAAGATCATTGGTTAGGGTTTTGGAGGCATGGCTCCTGGATTTATCCTAACAATAACTTGCTGGATGACTCATTTACATAATATTCTGAGCCTCCATTTCCTCATCCTGAAAAAGTGATAATAACCATTTTGTCATTCTCACAGGTTTGTGGGGAGACTAAAATGAGTTGAAAATAGGTGAAAATTCTTTGAAAAAGCTAGAAGTGCTATTAAAATACAAAGCAAACTTCTCAGACTTATTTTCCTCTTCAGCTTTATGTTACATATCAAAGTTAATATATCAGTCAAAATGCAATGGTTTAGAATATTAAAATTGGAAAAGTAACCTGAGTCACCTAATCTAGCTCATAAGTGAAGTCACAATGCCCTTTACAACCCTCAGAAGGTGGTCATCTAGTTTCTACTAAACAGAAGAGAACACTCATTTATTAAGTGCCTTCTATGAGGTAGGCACTGTGCTAAGCACTTTACAAATATTATCTCATTTGATCCTTAAAGGTCTCCAGATAGTAAATTCTTGACCCCACCCCCACCCCAAGGCAGCTTATTTTACTTTGGGAAAACTCTGATTATTAAGATCTTTTTTTCTTTATATTGAGCCATAAACTGTCTTTCTTCAATGTCTACCCATTGCTCCTGATTCTCCCCTCTAGGGGCCAGGTTGAATAAATCTTATATCAATTTCACATGGCAGCTCTTCAGATACTGAACGATAGTTATCATTGTCCCTCAGGATTCCTCTTCTCCCAGCTAAATATCCATAGTTCCTTTAACCTTTCTGAGTACAGCATATTTTCCAGAACGTCATCATCCCTTTAGCCTTCCTACAGATAAATTTCATTTTTTTAAGACAGGATCTTGTCTCTCACCCAGGGTGAAGGTGCACGGGGACTAATTCCACTGCACATCATTTTCAACCTGTGCTAGCTCACTCCTCCTTAGGCATTCTGGTGCTCCCTCACCACTACTCTTGGGGATCACCAAATTTAGTGTGGACACAGACACCCAATGAGCTACCTTACTACAGCTCAGAACAACCACGTTCAAGAGGTCCACAAACATCAGCCTCCCCTAGGTGCAGACAGACATTAGAGGTGGGCCACTAGGCCTGGCCAACAAACTCTATCTTACCAACATTTAAATTGTGGAATGTAGCAATGGACATGAAGTTCTTTGTATGGAGCTGACCAAAGCATAATATAGTATGACTATCACTTCCCTCATTCCAACACAATGCTTGTCTTTGTGCAACTTATAATGTCATTTTACATTTTAAAAAGGAATATTCATGACAGCAACATGAGAACAGGGGAGGGGATATAATCTAGCAAAATTTCCAGCAAATGCTGATGAATTTAAAGGGTAGGCAAAGCCCATCAAACACTTCATAATTATGTAATAATGAATTTTTAAAAGTTTTAACATGTGAATCAAAGTTGGATAGCTGCTTTTCCTTAGCTTTCTTAATGCCTGAGATAATTAAAGCCACCTTCTCTTCCTCTCTGATTCTCCTCACCTGTCAGACAGAATATGTTGAGGTTTTATACAGCAGATATATTTTACTTAGAAAAAGTTTGCTTCTTGACTCAAGCGACCTAGTAATTATCTCTGAATGTCTCCCCAATTCCCTGAGCCTGGAGATTTCTTTCATGTATTAAGGAAATAACTTGTGTCTTTTCTTACTCCATTTTTGACATAATTCAGTGTGATGGGTTACAATGCTGTATTAACCTACAGAAAACAGGGCAGCCTTGGAAATCAAACCAACCAACCCACTTCCAAGCCTCATCCTTTCCCCATGAACAATTCTCCCCAAATACATTAAAGCAACTTTACAATCTTTCGCAAACAAACACATAACAGGATGCAGCCTGTGGTTACTGTGAAATCACTTCCAATGTATGTTACTATACATAAGACAGCCTTTAGGTTAGAAGAGACTTACACAAAGTAGATGATTTTCCTTCATTCTTTAGTAAAGCTCTATCTATTTTTATGTTCTGGTGTTGTGACATTAAATTTAAACCTCAAGTGGGGAAGCATTGAAAAAGAACAATTTTGAAGCAGATATATCTACTAGCAATCTTTATAAGATGCAGGTCATTAAAAAGAACAACCACACATGTCATTTATTTCATTTCAAATAACGTTAAACTTCACTACATAATAATTTAAAACTGGACAAGAAAGCTCATGAATATAAGATTTAATATGTTAAGATTTAACATATATATTCTTGCACATTTCATGTATGTCTTTCTTCCTTCTGATTTCATACTCATTGAGCGTACATTTCAGAACCATTTAAATTTTTTCAAACAACAAATTAAACATCATTGTATAACTAAAATAGTTCAACTCCTTTTTTTGTTCAGGAAATCCCAAAGTAAATTGCAAATAAATAAATGTGATTCCTCATCCATTGCCATTTGAAAAACTGAGCTAGAAGTTAAATTAGGAGTGTTGACCTCAGTTCAAATACTGGCCCTGATATTTACAAATGGTGTGACCTTGTGAAAGTCTTAAAATGAGCTTTCTTAGAGCCCAGGTTTTTTTTCCTAAGGTTCCTTTTAATTCTACCTCTAAGCTATCTATAAATGCTTTTTTATTTAAATATATTTCATATGGAATTAGCTTCTTCTACTGTGTTTGAGGATGATGGAGAAGTAAGGCTTAGAAGAAAACTTTCTAGACAAAAGAATTGCTCTCTCTCTATATACATATATACATATATATATATATATGTGTGTGTGTATGTGTGTATATATATAGTCCAGTAGTAATTATGAGTGTGAATTGGCCAAGACCAGTTTTTTAATACACTTTTACTCTCACATAAGTTAATACTTCATCAAACAATAATTTATGTCCTAATAACCAGAATGTTTTAGTATAATAAAATGATGATTGCTAATCAGAATAGCAACAAAAAAGCCTTGTGGGGTGGGGGGAGGAAGTGGGAGAGCGACAACTAAACCTCTAATTCCTTCTGAATTATGAAATGAGTATTAAATTATTTTTATAAGTTTTAATGCTTAGTATTTTAGCATCTATCTTATTCCTGATATAGACTTGATTGAAACACAGAAGCACAGAATCATGTGATATGAGAGCAAAAATGGACCTTTCGATCCCTTTTGTCCAACCTTTTTGAAAAAAAAAGTAAAGAAGATCTTCTTTACAACATAACATATAAGCAGTCTTTCAAATTTTTCTTGAAGATGATCACTGGAGGTATGGTGTGCATGACATGTTGAGGTAGCCAATTCCACTCTTAGATGACTCTAGTTAGAGCTGTAGCTGTTACTGTGGTGGCACATTATCTCTCTCTGTATCTCTGTCTCTGTCTCGGTGTGTCTCTGTTTCTATCTGTCTCTGTCTGTCTGTCTGGCTGGCTCTGCCTCTCTGGCTCTGCCTCTGTCTCTGTGTGTGTGTGTGTGTGTGTGTGTGTGTGTGTGTGTGTGTGTCTGTGTCTGTGTCTGTGTCTGTCTGTCTGTCTGTCTGTCTCTCCCTCTCTCTCTCTCTGTCCTCTCACTTTAAAGGGCATCTAAATAGCACAGTGGATAAAGTGCTAGGCCTGAAGTCAGGAAGATCTTAGTTCAAATCTGGCCTTAGTCACTTACTAGCTGTGTGACCCTGGGCAAGTCACTCAACCCTTTTTGACTCAGTTTCCTCATCTCTAAAATGAATTGGAGAAGGAAATGGAAAACCACTCCAGTATCTTTGCCAAGAAAACCCAAACAGTGTCACAATGACTCAGACAATGGAAACAACTAAACAACACAATCTCCCTCACACCAATATCCATACCCATATCCATGCTCATATCCATATATGTACAAGAACTGACGTTGATGTCCTTGGAGTTCTCATGAAAATTTACTTATGCCATGGTGCTGATAGCTTTAAGATGGAGACCCTGACAAAGTCTGTTTGAAAAATAGGGAAAGATTCAGAAAGTGTAGTAAAGTATTCGGCTATGGATCATCTATGAGATCAAACTTATTACCTCCCAGCTCTTTGGTATTTTATGTGCTGAAGGCCTCCAGCAACTCATAGCACAAAGTGACACAAAAATCTTTCCCAAGGATACCCACAGCACAATTAAATACAGACCAGGAGAAGTTCAGGCATATAGGTAAAACTGCCTGAAAATATAGCATTCCTACTACTAATATGCCCAGCCCAGAAGACATGAATCATCATGTTTTATCTATTGCCTACAGGCTGCCTCAGAGGAGGAGAGAGATTTGTATATCGTTTGACATCACCTGACCCATACTAAGCACTTAATAAAAACCAAGAAATGTATTGATTTATTCAGAACTTTTGGAAACAGTTGTCACCTTCCTGCACCTAGGGATTACCCTGTCTTCTAGAATGTGTCAATGAATTGAGCACAATGAATTGAGAAGTCGATAAATACAGATATATTTTCTATATTATATATATATAAATTTGTATAATGTATTAAATTATATAACATCTAATGTTAAATATACATTATCTGTAACATATTATATATTACATATAATATATTAAATGTATTGATATAAATATTAATTATTTAAATTAATTAAATATTGATATAAATATTGTATTTATGTTATATAGCATATACTGTGGAATATGTACATATGTGTATACATACACACATATAAATGTGTAAATATGTATATGCATGTAGCTTCAAAATGCTCTCATTTTAGAAACAGGGAGAGCCAGAGAAGGGGAGCAGAAGGATACAAGCATTTACTACATATCTACTATGTACTAGGCACTGTACAGAATCCTATACAAATATCATTTGACTTGATCATCATAACAATCCTGGGAAGTAAGTGCTATTATTATCTCCATCAAGTGAGTGTCTGGTACACAGTAAGGACCATATAAATGTTAGTTATCATCATTACCATCACCGCCATCATCATTACCATCACCGCCATCATCATCATTGTTATTATTTTGCCGCTTAGGAAACTGAGGCAGACAAGTTGGGTTACACAGCTTGTAAGTATCAGAGAATGGATTTGAACTCATCTCTTCTTAACTCTAGGCCTAGTACTTTATCCTCCATGTCATCTAGCAGCAACAACAGAAGGGAAATTGTGTGTTTGACACCAAATGGCAAGTTAATAAAACACATGAGTCTCTTGACAAAGAGGGCAAAACAAAAGTGGAGGAAGGGAAAAAGCTGTGAACCATTGAGCTATAATGTATTCTGTCTTGGCAAAGGCAGTCTTGCCTCGTGACCAAATATTTCCCCCAATACTGTCATACTTTCTACCAATTAATAATTAATTCAGGTGAGGAAGTATTCACTTCTTAAAAATTTAAATGTTACCAGAAGCTTGAGTACCAATTAATAACTGATAGCACAAGTACACAATTGCAGTTTGGCTCACACAAATCACTTGGGACTTATCAAACAAAACTAATGCTAATCATGATAACTCCCACTTACACTCCACTTTACAGTTTACTAAACTTTTTTCTCACAACAAGCCTGTGAGTTAGAGACCTCAAATATTATTAATTTACTTTATGAATAAACAGTATCAGAGGGATTAAGTGACTGTTAAGAGACACATAGACCAAACTCAAATGCAGATTAAACCAAAATTTGTGTGTCTAGGACACAATTTACCCTGTTATCCTATGTGCTATGTGATTCTTTCCAAATTGTTCAGATACTGGAGTTTGGACACTTTCAAGAGTCAGAGATAGGCTCTATACATTGGTTAGGCCATTTTAGGGGAATGGAAAAATAGCCATACTCTGGGCACTTCTTTGATGTAAAGGAGTTGGGGGAGGGGGTGACAGGTCCCCAGAGATAAGAGCACCAAGTGGCTTTCTTTTCTGCACTGCTATTAGTGAGATTTGAACAAGTTCTTTTAACATGCTATTTCTTAATGGTAATACCTACTGGCATTTATTTAGGGCACTATGTTTTAGAGGAAGGCTTATCTTTGTCGTGTCATTTAATTCTCACAATAAATTTCTAAAGTAATTATTACTGAAGCTCTGAGGTCTCACAAAACAACCTTCCTTTTGAATCTTTATTACACATTGCCTCCCTCCACACATACTATAATCAAACCAATCTGGCCTTCTCATTGTTCCTCCTACTTGTTACTATATTCTATCTCCAGGCCTTTATCTCATGCATATCATTGGCTCTTCACAACAATTCTGTGAGGAAGATGCTATTATTGACCTCTCCATACAGATGAGGAGGCAGACTGCCCAGGGTAATACAACTAGCAAGTGACTGTAGGAGAATTCAAACTTAAGTCTTTCTCAATCCAAATTCAGCTTTCTATCCACTGTGCCATCTTAGCTGCCTCACTATAATAATATTTAGGTAAAAGAACTCAATCCATCTATGCACTCACTGCTTCATTGACTTCCCCAGATGTTTCATGGTGTCTCCTGCTCTCCCCTTCCCCCAAAAAATGCCTTAAAATTCTAGTATAGGAACATTTCATTGCACCTGCTTCAAGTGCACAAATTGCTAGTCACAACTCTTCTTGTGGTCAGCTATCCATAAACATCGTACATCAGAGTAACAATGGTTAACACTGGGGCTTGAGTCAATAACCAAGTCCTGTTGAAGGACCACACACTCTCCTTTTTTTCCCCTCTTCCTAACTTTTGATTTTCTTTCTTTTAAGCCACAAGCGAGCAAGTTGAAAAATGCAACTGCCTGAAACAAATAAAACAACCACAGTCACTCGGTCCCAAGATTCCAGACTTGATTTATCACCATGCCAAGAACAGTCAACTCTGCCTCCCCAAATAAGCACATCTGGCCACTAGCATCTCTGAGGTTTGTAAAGCTGTGTCACTAGGTAGTCCTACCCATGGCTTTTGACAGGAATTTATTTGGGAGGCCAAATGATCCATGAAACATTCCAAATGCCCTATTTCATAAGCCAAACAGAATCCAACATCTATCTTCTTTTGTTAAAAGAGCATGAAAGTAGGACAAAAGGGATTCCACACTATGGATGTTTTGATATTTCAATGGATCTGTGATTGAATGTGTATGTGGATGTTCTCTCTCTAGTATGAATCTCTCTCCTCCCCACCTTCCTTTTTGTTGGTGGTGGTGGTGTAGTTTTTGTTTTGCTTTTTTCTTTATCCCATGTCTTCCCATAAGATATGTGTGTGTGTGTGTGTGTGTGTGTGTGTGCCAGAGAGAGAGAGAGAGAGACAGAGAGACAGAAAGAAATTTTGAAAAGAATAAACATACATGCATAGACATACAAATACATACATATTTTATGCATGTACTTTCTATATATGCACATACATGTTTATCTTTAAGTTTCCAGAGATTTCAAAGGTATCTAGCCAAACTTTCACCTTAGCATGAATCCCTTTTACATGTATCCTTGAACCTAAGTATGCTAAATAAAACAATAGCCCATTTCAAGCTCATTCCACTTTTGGACAACCAAGTGTTACTAAGCAATTTTCTTTATTTCTTTTATTTTCTTCATTTTGAGCAGAAATGTTTCATTTGAATCTCTATCATTTCCTCCTAGTTCTGCTTCTCTATGTCTAAGCAAAACAAGCCTCCTCCATCTTCTTACAGGGTTTCATAAATATTCCTTTGCCTAGGTTATTCACCCCTAATTTGTTCATCTGATCATCATGGATAATGGTTTCAAATCTATTCAAAATTTCTGTCATATTCCTCTGGGTATACCCCAGATTGCTACTATAAATATTTCTGGCTCAACTATGAATAATCAATTTACTTAACGAATATGCCAACTCAAGCTATTGTTGTTTTGTCAAAACAAAATCATGTTAATATGACTTTTCAGAAGCAACATTATCCAATGAATCTAATTAATTTTAGGGAATTTTTCCCTTCTCTTCCAAGAACCCCCAAATACCCATGAAACATGCATATTGTTCAAATAAGTATTCCAGGAGACTTTTTAGCATTATATAGTCATATGAAACTGCAGAGATCATATAGCCTAGCTTTCACTTCCTTAACCCCATCACCTATCTCATAGTCTATCAAATGATAGAACTTTTCCTTTCACTTGCATGCATCTCTACTGGAAATGATTAAGGGCTTAGGCAATCTTATAATGAGAAAAACCTTTATGAAAATCCATTGAGCAGCACCAGGATGTTAAAGGGTTATACATTTGTAGTAGTACCAGATCTGCATTGAGCCCAGTCCCCAAAACCATCACTGAGGCGAGAAAGAACTGTGGAGAAGGGACCCACCTTCTTCATCACTACCACCAATACGTACTGACCAACTCCAACCAACTGACAGAAAAACACAAGAACCCTGAGGCAACATGTCCAGACTCCTAGCCCAATCTTCACAGTCATCTTCCAGAAGAAAGGCTTCTGCAAAGAAGGAACTAGCCATACTAGCTAACTGTCAACCAACTGCCACTCAGAGATCAGGCAAGCCAGTCTTTACTGAATCAAAACACCCCAAGGTGAAACAGAAAGCAACATGTGCCAGGCAAGTCAAACTACCACCAATACCACTCATACTCTGATGATAATAGCCCAGAGCCCTAAACCAAAAAACTCTCAGAAGAGTACCTCCTCCATCCCAGTGCTTTCAGCCATCATGTTGGAAAGCAATCTGCAGCCTGACAACGACTCTAGAAAGCACTATAGCCACAGGTACTGAAAACTAAGAAAATAAAGTTCTTGTCACCATAGTCCTTTATGTTGTTAAATAGTTCAACATGTGAAACTGATATGATTTTATTAGTAAATAACATCGAATAAGAGAGATTACCACTACCACCTATCTTGCCACCACACCCTAAGGACCATGTAACCATCTCATCCTACTTGAACCTGGAACCTTTCATAAATTCTCACCCTCATTAGAACATGTGATTCTTTAGGAAAGGAACTCTCTTGTTTTTATGCTTTTATCACCACTTCTGAGCACAGTACTCTGCATATAGAAAGCACCCAATCAAGTCTTTATCCATCTTATACACCTAATGGTTTGATGAGACTACCATGTAGAATATCAAAAGCCTTTCTGAATCCCAAGTTTGTACAGATAGACTTGAGTGACATTCAGAAAGAAAAAAAATACTTTAGAGAGAAATGATTGTGACCCAAACTATTGGATCAGTTAAAAATTAATGTCTAATTATTTGAGCCTAAGAAAATAGGAATGCAGACCTTCAGGAATAATAAAAAGAATCAGCGAACCTCCATCCCTTGCTCTGGAGAACAGGGTTATAGCAATTATCATTAGCGACTTCTGAGTAAAGATGTTGAATTCCTCTCACTCATTAGATCAAATAGTTCAATGGTCATTCTAAAGGCCTGTAAAAAAGCACCTAAATGCCATCAGAAAGAGGTAATGATTATTGCTTTTGCAGCCTATTATTTCCATAATGGTGCTACGATTAAGAAATCAACATCAGAAATTATCCTCCATGAACGATGGCTTTTAAAACCCTGTGCCAGTGGTCACAAAGGCGTCAGAGACTTTGGGCACTTTCCCTCCTTTTACATACTTCACAACATAAGCAACATTTTCTTTGTCATGCTGGTATTTTAATTTGAAGATTATCAAGGGCAAGTCTGCACTGATCTGCTTTAATTGCTCCCCAAATGTGGTCAGAGTGAGAGTCATAAGCCAGATGTCTGCATTAAGAATAAGAAAGTTTCCAGAATAAGCAAACAGATTCAACCTGTACCGAGGATTGTGGAGTCATAAACTGAGAGATTTAAGGGACTTTAATGTTATCTAATCCCCTCATTCCACAAATGAGGAAACTGAGTCTGAGATAGGGGAAACTATTTGCCCAGTGGATAAGGATTTAACTTCTGACTCCAAATTCAGAACATTTTCTACTATCACTGTCCTTCAAAAGAATTCAGTTATAAGTATTAGGCATAGGGGTTTAAGGATCTCTACTGCAAACTATTATATAGAAAATGCCATCTAGATTCTATATGGAAAAATTGTTATCCTATAAATTGGAAGAAAGCATTTTGAAATTACAGTAGAAGACATTACGGTTAAGGAAAAAAATTCTTATTACTTTGAAAAAGACTTTGAATTCTTAAAATTTGACCTAAATGACAATTATAATTGGATATTTACAACGAAAAATATGTAAAAAACCTACAAGCAATAAGTCAGTGATCATGCACTTGGTAAAAACATGTGATAGGCATTTTTTTAATTCTCTAATTAAATCCTAATTAGGATGTGCAGTGGAGTGTTAATTTTTGCTAGTTATACCTCCAGGGCTTTCCCTACACCTTCATGAACATAAGCTCATTCAGATATGTAAGGGATAATTATCAATAAATAGGACCACCACATTACTGGCTGGCTTGATCCTTTATGTATAACTTGCTGCCTTTGCTAAATGGCACACCAGACCACAGCACAGAATAGGAATGGGAATGTGAATAAGAATGAAACAGAGAATGTTCTTTGTATGTGCAAGAGCAAAAAAAAATAGGCTTTTGGATAACATAGACACTACACTGAGGTATATCAACCAGAAGAGAACCTAAATAGAGGATCACAGAATATAAGATATGAAGGAGGCATTTGAGATTATAAGTAGCAGAGAATGGCAGTTATGCTTAGTAGCTGACTTGGTATTAGAAACAGTGTGGTACATAGCGGAAATACCATACCACTGGATTTAGGCAAAGGATTTGTGTTCAAATCCTGTCTCTGTCATTTAATTTCTATGTGACCTTGTCTAAGTCAAATAACCTTTCTGGGCCTCAGGTTGCTCATTGGTAAAGTAAGGAGTTTGGACTATTTGATCTCCAATTCATATTCCAGATCTAAAGATCCTATGATCTTAGAGCATGGGTCTCTTTACTCTCAGTTTGATGGTCTTTCCAATAACCCTAAACTTCACTTGGAATAAACAAAAATGGAGTATTATATAGTTATCCAGTAATAATTGTATTATAATCCCAGCCGGTATTGGTAGAATTTTAGCATCCATAACAATTGAGGTCATAGGGTTATTGTACTTAGATGTATTCAAAAAGGATCTCAAGTCTATATGTCACCACAGTTTATAAACACTGACAAATGGAACATGTACAAAAGTAAATCAGGATGGTGAGATCTTGACATAGACATTTTAGTTAAAGAAACTGAGGTTCTTTAGCTCAAGGAAAAGAAGACAGAAAGAGGATATGATCACTGTTTTCAAATATTTTAAGGGCTGACACGGCAGAGAGATATTCTACCTAGGACATGGAACTGTGAATGGAAGTTATTTGGTTGGAGAAGCCAGATTTTAGTTCTATATGAGAAAGCAAAACTTTCTCATAATTAAGAGCCATCTCAAACAGGAAGCATTTGACTAATGAGGTTGTGAATGTCTTGGAACTAGGGGGTCTTTTAAGTTATCAAGCAGGGGTTACATGACCAGTTAAAAGGGATATTGTAGAAAGGGTTCCTGGATTAGGAAAAAGGCTAGGCTTTTAATATCACTTCCAACTCCATGATTTAATAAATAACAGTAGCTAATGACAATAATAGTTAGCATTCATATAGTACCTACTATGTACTAGGCACTGTGCTAAAGTGCCTTACAAATATTGTCCAATTTGGTCCTCACAACTTTATGAGGTAGATGCTGAGAGAAATAATTATTTCCCTCTTATATTAATGACCATTAATTAAATTAAGATTAAGGTTTTCCCTTCCTATTTCTTCATTCAGAAAACAGTCCATTGTAAGTTATTAAGTCTCTGAAGGGCATTGCTGATACATGAGATTGCCCAAATCCACTGGATACATACTTCTCAATCTTGGGTGGAATCCCACTCCACTAGAGAGCCTGTACAAACACAAGCCAATCTAGGCAAGATCTTGCCCTTAGGAAATAAGCCCCGTCCTTGGAACCTTACATTACAATTTAGAGTGACCTAGCTTATGAAGGGGAAAATCTGCCATAGAATTCCAGGTAGAAATACATTCTTTTGTCCAAATTGCTGGAGGTGGCTAAGTCTCATGATAGAGTCATGTACTCAGCAGGAGGAGCTGAAGACTCTTTGCCCATGTCCTCATCAATACATCCATCCCCTCGTTGATTGTTGACCAAACAGAGTTTATTTCCACCCTAAAGTACACCCCCTTTTCCAAAGACTTTTTAAGTATTTAATGTTTGAGAGGGGGATATCTTTTGGTTTAGAAAAGCCACTGACCTCAATCTATTATTTGCTAGCCATAATTAATAAAGAGATTACTAAAAAATTATTTCTCTTGGACTTTTCTTTCATCACAATGCTATTATCCCCATTTTACATTTAAGGACACTCAAGTAAGCATGGGATAAGTGACCTTAGCTAGGAATTATCTGAGCCAAATGTGAACTTGTGTCTTCTTGACTACAGGGATAGTGCTCTATCTGCTGCATAACCCAGGTGCCTAAATCTTGATACATTAGAGACAGTCAATCAGGATTATTCAAACATTTATTCTAAGGAATTAAATATACAGATTGGGCAAATTCACTTAACTTAAATGTCACAAAATCCTTGAATTCCACCATAATTTTAAACTATACATAATAACAAGTGACATTCTGTTTTGGGCTAAGAATAGGCTTTCTTTATTCTTAAATACATTTCAAATATTTTTATAGAATTGCCATTTTTCTGCATTTTTTAAACTAGAGTCGTGTTTTTTAATGGCCTCTCCTTTTCTCTTTTCCATCTTTCTAATATGCAGGTTTTCCCAGTCATCTTTCTAAATGAAAGGCTAGAGGGTGGAAGAATCAATGACTCAGTTACAGAATGTTCAACTCTAGTAGCACTGGCAACATCGATATTCTATGGGAAAGAATTACTTGGCTGGGAAATTAGTCCTACTCAGAGATCTGTCAGGCATTACTGAATTGTCTCATTATGGACACACAACACAGCACAAGCTGGAAGGAGCTCTCAAGCAGAGAACATCAGAACATAGAATGTTGACTACATATTGAGGCCAACATCCTTTCTTTACAGATGGGCAAATTACTACTTGAAATACAATTGCCCATTTCTTTTTTAAAGTACTTTTTGATGCAAGGGTCTGTATAGTTCTGAATTCCAAAGTAAAATAAATCACTCAGAAATCAACAGTGATCAGAGCAGGAGCCCTTATCAATATCTCAAGATGTTAACTTGCCAAAATATCAGACCTTCCTCCCATGATTCACCTGTCCTTCAGGAAGGGGAGACACTGCTGAAGCTTCACCACCACGATGGATAAAAGATAAATCCTCTTTGAATAGGGTATAAGGGGCAAGATCCTTGGATTAGAGTCCTAAGATCTGTGTTTGAATTTCAGCTTAGTCATTTCACGATTAATTCTCTGGTTTTGGAACTTGAAAAGACCTTAGCTTAAAAAGGCCAAGGTCTCCCACTGCATCCTGGGATATGTCCAGTTGCCTTAATCCAACATTTGGCCACTGGACCCAGATGGCTCTGGAGGAGAAAGTGAGCCTGCCGACTTTGCACAGCCCTCCCTCACTCAAATCAAATTCAATTAAAAGTCACATCATCATCTCCTTGATGACATGGTCCAGCCCTCTTTGAGAATGAAAGATAAACCACACACTCTGGTTTTGGAAAACTAACAATAACAGGGACAGTATTATTGCTGTTGTTAACGTTATGTCTTGTGGTTTGCTAAGCGCTTTACAAATGTCTCATATTATCCTCTCAACTCTGGGAGATGAGTGCTTTTTTAATCTCCGTTTTTATAAATGAGGAAACAGAAGAAAACAGAAACTTAGTGACTTGCCCCAGGTCACACAGCTAGTCAATGTTTGAATCTAGATTAGGTCTTTCTACCTCAAGATTGAACTACAACACTCAGCTGCTTTGGATGAATTACTTCACTTCTCTGAGACATAATTTATTTATCTGTAAAATAAGAGCATATGAAAATAATCTCTTCTTGTTCTGATATCTTATTATTTTCAAAAGGTCTCCCTCTGCCCTGCCCAATTTCTAGGAAAATGTAATTAAGGCTAATGTCACTAAGTGATATGCCCAGGTTATCCACAAGTCTAACAACTTAGAAGAATGAAGGGACAGAAATTCTGAGTGGTAGATAGCACTATGATGAACATAGAATAAGTCAAACTTTAAGAAAGTGATAAATCAGAAGTAAAAACATCTTAAAAGTGAAGCTAGGTGCTATAGTCAATAGAACACTGAGTCTAGAGTCAGGAAGACCAGAGTTCAAATTAAGCTTCATTTACTAGTTGTGTCATCCTGAGCAAGTTACTTAACCCTATTTACTTCAGTTTCCTCATCTGTACAATGAGCTGGAGAAGGAAATGGGAAACCAATCCAGTATCTTTGCCAAGTAAACTCCAAATGAGGTCACAAAGAATTGGACACCATTGGAAAACATTGAACAGCACCAGCAGAACATTTTAATTTTACAACTGTAGTTAACAAAAAGAGGCATTTTGTGGATTATTCTCTCTGCTTTAAATCTGAGATAGATGCAAGAAAGGTTCAGTAAAATAAGGAAGTCCTCCAAGATGATAAGTTATTGACAATTCCTCTTGTAAGCATAAGAGGTTATCGTGTTCATTTAGGACCAGACCCATATTAAGTCAAATGCCTTTGAAGTAAGGTTGGCTAGAATAAGAAAGTCTAGCCAGCATAATCCAATTTCTATGGGGAAGTATGAAGTTTTGTAAAGGTTTCTCCAGGGAGAATTGTGAGATTCTGTTTTCCTGCCAAGACAGTGTTTTGTTGTTTGTTTGTTTACTTTTTTAGAAAATCACAGGAGGGTATCTGGTGCCAATATCGGAGGGCAACTAGAAGCAGCACTTTTAAATCAATAAGCAACATTGTTTACAATACCAATTCAGGAATAAGACTGATCTTGTAACTTCATATTAATGCTGGGTTTGGGTACACCCCTCTCCTCCTTGGTGCACGGCTTGGTTTATGACAGTAGAGAGTAATGGTGAGGAAGGAAGAGCAGATACCCTACTTTAAAATTTGGCTTCCTGTGGAGACTGTTGTGGTAAGAGGAGATGTGGTCAAATGGCCTTTTCATTTTTACCTGAGTGTTATGGTTTTCTCCCTTCCTTAAAGGGGCAGAGACTCTGTCTCTCTGTCTCTGTGTGTTTGTGTCTCTCTGTCTCTGGCTCGCTCTCTCTGCCTTTCATGTTTCATGCTCTCTTACTGCCTCTCTGTCTCTCTGTCACACACATGCACACACACACACACACACACACACACACACACACACACGATTCCACTTTTTATTTGCCTATCATTCCTGACAAACAGGAATCAGGGTAAAAAAATATCCTTCCTAGACACATTTATTCTATGTGGGGACACTTTCCTTAGATTTATATACTTTAATGATCTCTTTGGTAGGATCATTTTCAAAGGTTACATTTCTCCTTATATTGCATTTTGAGATAACAGAACAGAGATATTGTCAACAGATGTGAAAGTTTACAGATCATTAAATTCTCCTCTAAAATACCTCCTTAAAAAATGTCCTGGGGTCAAAGGGTCTCTTCTTTCCCATCTGAAGGAATTGTTTTTAGTACAATTTTGCCCCAACCTGCTAACTTTGTCACTTTTCTTCAATGTGCAATTAACCTGAGAGTTTCTGGAGAAAGGGGCTGCCATGAGCCCAATTACACCAGGGTTTACTCTTGCATCTATATCCAATCATCAGCTCCCATGCCAGATTACCTTTCTTCACCAAAGTCCTTCATTTGTTTCCTAAAGACATTGAGTCTTAATAACTTTGCTGCCAACTTTCTAGCACTGAGTTTAGTTCTATGGGATGAATAAACACAATCTCATTATTTTAGTACTTTCTATTTAAAATTTTTTTTAATTTCTGTCCCCTATACTTTTGGTAATGGTTATCCTTTTAGGTACAGAGAAGTTCTAATTCTTTGTCCAAGTCTTACCCAGACTCCAAGATTTGTTGGGGAAGTTTGAGGATGACGCAGCAGATGACAGTATTATAGCTGATAATGATATAATTCTTGTTGTCTATTTTTCAATTTTACATTTATTTACTTCTTGAAATAATTCAAGGTTAATTGGTTTGAATGTATAACATATCCTTTTTAAAATTTTTTCCCTAATTCTAATTACTTCTGACAATTTGATGGTCTGATTATCCATAGAAAGCTGACTCACAGATAGCCACATTAAAAACAACTCTTACTTTCAGTTAAAATATAAAATATTTTCTTGTGTATGTTGGTACTTCATTCTTCTATGTCAAGCACCTATCCACCCTTTTATTTCCCAAAGAAAATTTTGATGGCATTTAGGTATAAAGATTTTATATAATATACAATGTTCTAGTCCAGGGCTGGGGAACCTGCTGCCTCGAGGCCATATGTGGCCCTCTAGGTCCTCAAGTGCAGCCCTTTGACTAAATCCAAACTTCACAGAACAAATCCCCTTAATAAAAGGATTTGTCCTGTAAAACTAGAGTCTACACTTTTTAATTCATTGTTCTTGAAGTATCATTTCCCATATATTTTTCTCCATCTTCCCATTTTCCCACATTTGCATTGTAGTCAACAAGTGTCAGAGTATACATTAACTTACTTATAGAGGGTCTCATCAGGTTCCTCATAGCATTTTTCTACCAATTCGTTGTCAGCCACTGATATTGGGGCACAGGCTACAGTTATTTTCATGGTGGTCTTTTTGAAAACATTTAATTATTACTGTAATAGGTCACAGCCAATTATTCCAAGAAATGACGTTTCTTATTGTCTTTGGGCATATGGTATGTGTGACAAGTCCTTTCTTTGCCTCTTGACAGAGTCCCTATGAAACACATTGACATTTACCTGAAATTACTTTCTTCCTTCTGGTTTCATTTACAACAAGAGTGTCAAGACTGATATGATTGAGCTCATCCAGCAAAATATCCACTTGTTGGTCATTTGAAAAGGATCTCAGAATAAGAACTCCAAAAGTCAAATGGAAGTTTGTTGATGGTTTTAAAACTGTGATTCTTAGCACACCATGCTCCCTTTCTTTCACTCTGCCTCCTTTACTACAGAAGAACAAGGGTTTGCTACAGGTCTATGGGCTGGATTTTTTTTCTTGGTTTCAGTGGTTTCCATGGTCAAAAACTAAGTCATCACAAGGTAACTGGCCTATTGATGATAGACTTCTTATTAATTAGTTGATTGGTCCTCAGAAAACAGATCCCATCTGTTGGCAAGACCATATTCAAAATCTTTCCATCATTATAGAATATGTATTAGCATAACCTTTAAAGAAACTGAGGTCAACTTTTCACTATGATGAGGTATCAAGTAAGACTTTTGCCACTTCTTTTAACAAATGGAAGATTACAAGGCTATATGCATCAAATGCTATCATTTGCAATCACCTTTCTGTATGTGCTTTAACTGCTTTCTAGGGTTATATTTTTATTGTTGGATTTTATTCATGTTTTGTTTAAATAACATTTATCTATTGGGAAAATAAAATATATTTGGTCATACAACAACAAAACAATATTGCAGATATTTCAAGGAACATTTAGTTTCATTCTTTATGTTTAAGAAAAAAATATATTACCAGTGAAGCACAACAGAAGGTTTCAAAAATTGACAAAATAGTATTCATTTATTTGAAGGCTTTATCTAATATGACAAAACTAACTATTTATGGTTTGCAATATATAACAAAGTTAACCCCAATAAGGTTAATAAAATCTCAATTTTAAAAAAAAAGGCAGCGATAACATAATATTACAGAAAAAAACAAATAATTTACATATTACAAAATTCTAGGAAAACAGCTTAAATAATGACACCCTACTGAAGTCCCATCTACATGGCTGAAACTGCAACAATGCCTCTCAGTCTTTAGCCTTTTTTAGATTGCAAGCTCCAAGCCAATACAAGCTACTGTATTTGGTGCTAGGACTAAGAAGAGATGGATAAAACCAGTTACTGAACTTAAGGAGCTCAAATTCAATTGGAGAATATAATGTATACATAGATAAGTAAATGGAAGATAATCTGAAGAAATGGCTAGGATGAAGAGTGAAAGTTTCTTTTATAAAATGACACGCAATCAGATTGATGGCCTTGCATTTACTAGCTAGACTAATATAGTGGCCCACATTATACATTATTCGTATTTTCCTAATTTTTATGAACCACTACTGCAAATCAAGGATATCATCATGCTTTAATGGGTATATCCTCACTAGCCTTTCCATAGATTTTTCACTTTCATGTGTAAATGGCTAGAGAGAATTACAGTTTTGTGCTGAATAAGGCTGTAGGAAAAAAAAAAAAAACTTTAAGAAGCCTGTCATTGCAGTTGTCTAATATCTACAGCTTACTCACATAAATATACCTCTTTATTGGTCAATGAGTATTTGCTCACTTTTGTCATATGAAAGAAAATAAAAGTGACTCCCTTCTCTGAATTTACCTTGCCCTTTGGATATCATTATAATACTTTCCCATTTATATATACATACACACACACATATAATAGTGGTTGGTGCACATTAACACTAGCTAGATTATAAACAGACAGCATTAACTAAGGAATTTGGGGGAGGGCTTTCTCCAAGGCACCAACATTTAGAAAGCACAAAATTTAACCTTTCCATTCCTTTATCCATGCAGAAACCATTATGGCAACTAATTCCCCCTGATGTTCAAACAAATTTATTTTACTTCTGTAATTACAAAGTCATTTCATGGTTCATTCCATACTGATTGTTTAGGCACCAAAATTGATAGTGATGACTCTGTAATATGTGATGGAAAGATATTAGCCAGTAGGCTAAGAAAACCTACAAGTCATCATTTCTTGAATTGAAACTGTTTTTTCTTTTAGTTTTATTGTATGTCATAGTAGATAGAGAGCTAATTTTGAAACCAGGAAGACCTGGGTTCAAGTCTCACCTCTGACAAAAGCTGGCTATGTAACTCTGAGAAAATAATTTAACCTTTCAGTGTTTTAAGCAAGTCTCTAAAAATATAATTTGGAGGAAACAAAGGTATGTTCCTGCATTTGTAGATTAATTCCCTTAACTAGAATTTCTCTACACTGGTGAAATCACAGTTTCAGTGTCTGCTCCCTATCCCTAAGGACAGTTTGAATACAGGTCAATTCCTCAAGTAATGGAAGATTTCATTGGTTTTTGGACAAAGGTCCACCATTATGAGAGCTGGCATAAAAAATAAATATTTGCAAGCAATACATGGTATGAACTGATAAATTCTTATAAATTTTCTGCCAGCTTACCCATTCTCACTCAAAGATATGCTATGTAAGACTGAGGGATGCACACAGATACACACACACTCATACACATATATATAGATATATATAGATATGCATGCATATATATGTATGTGTATGTATATATATGTATATATGCATATGTGTGTATATATGTGTATTTCCCTTTTCACAGATGTCCAAGACTCCTATATAGTAAACAACATTATAGTGATGGGTGTCTTTATTTTTGTTTAGGTTCATTTTCTGACCATTTGACAAAATCTGCTTCTAGATCCAGATTCAAAGACGTTCTAGCTATTTAGGAATAGCCAGAGTTTTTGTTTCTACAATAAAGTCTTCAAGAATCCAGGTCATTGCCATATAATGATGAAGTATTAGAAGAGGAAACTTTAGGAGAAACTTATTTGTTCTTCGAGTTCATAAGAGATCCAAGAACCACTTGCAGTAACATTTTGCTCAATTACACCCTCTTCCAAGACTTTTGAAATTCAGATATCAAATTTCATTTGTGTTTAGATTGCCAATTGGTATATATCTAATATATTGTCTAAGAGACCATGGTCAGAGTCACATAGCTAGTATATGTGAAAGGTAGAACTTGAACCTAGCTCTTCCTGAATCTATGGCCAGCTTTCTATATTATGCTACTCTACTTCATTCCCAATTTTTCATTTTGATTAAGTTAACAAACTGTCCCATTTCCCCTCAAAATATCCCCTGTACTTTGTATTAGGCATTATGCTGAGTCCTGAAGACCAAATACAAGTAACCAAGATATTTTCATATTTTCTGTCCTCAAGATGCTTATCTTTTATTGACTAAAGGCAACACATGCATGCGCGTGTGTGCGCGTGCACACACACACACACACACACACACACACACACACACACACACACACACAGAGAACAAAAAGAGACTTACAGGGACGGAACCAAGATGGCAGTTTAGAGGAATCACTCAGCCAAGTTTTTCCAACATTCCCCTCTCAACAACCTTAAAATAATGCCTTGAATTGTATTCTGGAATGACAAATCCAACAAAAGGTCAGAGTGAGACATTATTCTAGCTCAAAACAATTTAGGAGGTCAGAACTACAGATTGATGACATGGGAATAGAGACTGACTTGGAGCCCATGTGGATAAAACACCAATGCTGGAACTAGGTGGTGGCAAGAGAAGGAATAGCACCTTTGGGAGTTCTCAAGCCAAAGATGCTAAGGGGACTTGGCAATTCATCAGAAAGAGATTATAGGGGACTGCCATGCTCATGTTGGATAAATGGACCAGAAACCACTTGGCAAATTCATGGCCTACACATACTTCTGGGTTATAGTTCAAGGGCAAGGAGCAACACTTTTGATAAGGGGGAATGGAAGCCCTGAGCAGTAGTATTATTTTTGTCACAAGGCATCAAGGACTCTAAGGAACAGTATCACTTCCTGTCCTACATGAAAAGGGGTCCTAAGAAGAAGGGTCACTTCCAGTCCCCAGGGATGGGGGCCCAGAGGAACAGTATCAATTCTGATCTGAAAAGTTACTGAGGATCAGTATCAGTTGCAGCCCCAAGGGATCAGGGGCCATTTCTGGATAAAAGCCAGAGTACAGATAAGGAGAGCAGTGACCACACCTCTCCCTGTATCACCACTTTGGAAGCAATGAACACTTCCAAACCCCTAGAACTAGCTCTGAAAACAGCAGTGCAAACACCCTTGAAGCTTGAGACAGTATCCTTTACCTACTACTGTTGTGAAGAGAGTTCAACTGCAACATAAGGCTTGAAATCAAGAAATAGAGCGGAAAGCTGAATAAACAACAAAAAAGGAACCTAACCATAAAATACTCTATGGCGACATCATCAAGACACAAACTCAGAAAAAAGACAATGAAGTCAAAATAACTATAAGCAAAGCCTCAAAGGAAAAATAAAAAAAAGATTAATTGGACACAAGCCCAACAGGAATTCCTAGAAAAATGAAAAAAAACTGATTTTCAAAATCAAATGAAAGTGGTAGAGGAAAATTAAACAAAGAAATAAGAACAATGGAATAAAATTATGAAAAATAAACTAACAGCTTGGTTAAAAGAAGCACAAAAATAAATGAGGAAAATAACATATTAAAACACAGAATAGGGGGAAGCTAGGTGGCGCAGTGAGTAGAGCACTGGCCTTGGAGTCAGGAGAACCTGAGTTCAAATCCACCCTCAGACACTTTGATACATGTACTAGCTGTGTGGCCTTGGGTAAGTCACTTAACCCCAATTGCCCTACCAAAACAAAACAAAACAAAACAAAACAAAACACAGAATGGGCCAAATGCAAAAAGAGGTACAAAAACTTGCTGATAAAAAATGAATCCTTAAAAGGAAAATTGGGCAAATGGAAAAAGAGCTGCAAAAGCTGACTGAAGAAAATAACTCCTTAAAAATTGTAATTGGTCAAGTGGAAGCTAATGACTCCAAGACACAACTAAAACAATAAAACAAAGTCAAAAGAAGGGGGGAAATGGAAGAAAATGTGAACTGTCTCACTGAGAAGAAAAAAAGGAACTTGGATCAAGGAGAGATCAATACATAAATTTATTGCAAAAGGACGTGAACAGAACCAGGACAACATTGTACACAGTAACAGGATTTTGGATGATGATCAATTGTTAATGACAGCTATTCTCAACAAGAGAATGACCCAAGGCAATCCCAAAGGGCTCATGATGAAAAATGTTACCCACATCCAGAGAAAGAATTGAAGTCTGAATGCAAAACAAAACATTATTTTTCACTTTTTTTGTCTTTTTTTTTACTTTTTGGTCTCTTTCTTCTTTCACATGACTAATATGTTAATGTATTTTGCATGATTGCACATGCATAATCTATATCTAATTACTTAACATCTCAGGGAATGGGAAGGGGATGGAGGGAAGAAGAGAATTTGGAACTCAAAATTTAAAAAAATGAACGTTAAAAATTATTTTACATGTGATTGGGAAAAAATAAAATATTAAAAAATTAATTTTTAGACTACCTGAAATCCATGATCAAAGAAAGAGGCTAGACATTACATTTTAAGAAATTATCAAGGAAAAAATTGTTATCCCAGAGTCTGAGATTAAAATAGAGATTAAAAGAATCAACTTATAACCACCTGAAAGAGATACCAAAATAAAAACTCCCAGGAATATTATAGCCAAATGCCAGAAATCTCAGGTCAAAGAGAAAATACTTCAAGCAGCAAGAAAGAAACCATTAAAATTTTGTGAAATCACAGTAAGGATTGCATAAGATTTTGCAGCTAAGAGGA
This sequence comes from Trichosurus vulpecula, assembly GCF_011100635.1. Lineage (NCBI taxonomy): Eukaryota > Metazoa > Chordata > Mammalia > Diprotodontia > Phalangeridae > Trichosurus > Trichosurus vulpecula. The sequence goes on along the minus strand of NC_050575.1, from coordinate 367,333,853 downwards.
CTTAGAATATCATATTACAGAAGGCAAAAGAGCTGGGATTACCATCAAGGATGACCTACCCAGCAAAACTGAATTTATTCCTTTTTCAAGGGGAAAAATAGATATTTGATGAAATAGACTATTTCCAAGCATTCCTAATGCATATTATGTAATGTCACTTTTATGTATAAAATCATATCAGTTTCTGATTTTGAACTGCCATCATGGATAAATGCTGTAGCTCCACCATAGCTTTTTCAGTAGCCACAACTACTATAAACTCAGTAAAGTTCTTCCAACCAAAGTCCTTGGTACTATCAATTGGTTCAAAATCCGCTTGAGCTTGCTGACTGGATTAGTTTTGACTGCAAAGCCTATGCTAGCTTCATGGCACTCAAGCTCGAATGCCTAACAAAAGGAGTGACTGCAGACTCATGACAATGTGCTTGTTACTTATGGAATATGCCATGCCACCATCATCAGTACCTATGCTCCCAACATAAAGAACCCTGATGAGATCAAAGAAAAATATTTATGAAGACATAGAGACTCCCATCATCAATGTGCTGAAGGGGCCAAGTATATAATTGTGGGTGACTTTAATGTAAGAGTAAGCACAGACTACCAGACATGGAAGGCAGTTTTGGGGAGGAATGGAGTCATAAACAGCAACAGCTATGGTCACTTACTATTAAAGACTTGTGCATCTCATGGCCTCATCACCAACACTGTCTTCCATTTACCTAAGAAACACATAGGATGTGAGAGTGACAAAAGCCATTTGTAGTGCAGAGTAGTGGACTGATCATGGACTTGTCCTCCCCAAGATAAACATTCACATTCCACAAAAGCAGAGGCCCCAAGGCAAGATGACTACCAGAAGACCTAATGTCAACAGATTAGAGTACTTCCCTGAGTGGAAACATTTTGTTGCTAACTTGGAAGGAAAGCTGAACAAAGACACCACTGACAATAGTGGAGCAGAAAGGGAGGGGGCATCTTTCAGAGAGTTGGTATACAGCACTTCATTCATTCATCTGGATCAGAACACTCTCAAACAAGACTAGTTTGATGAAAATGATGGGGAAATTCAGAAGCAGCTAAACGAAAAACAAGAACTCCACAGGGTTTACCAGCAGGATAGTTCCTCTGTCTCTAATAAGACAGTATTTAATTCCATCAAAAGTAAAGTGCAAGCAAAACTTAGAGAGATACAGCATTCTTGCCTCAGTAAGAAGGCTGATGAAATTCAGTTTTATGCTAATAGTAACAATCCAAAACTTTTTTATGATGCCCTGGAGGCTATTTATGGGCCAAATGCCTATGGTGTATCTCAACTATTCAGTGCTGATGGAGCCATATTGATTAATGATAAGGACATGATCCTAGAGAGATGGGATTAACACTGCCATAGTATTCTCAACAGACAGTCATCAATCAATGCTGAAGACACTGACCCTATACTTCAGGTTGAAGTCAATCCCTCTCTAGCTGAATTTCCAACTGAAGAAGAGGTTTTGAATGCCATTAGCCACCTCTTGGGTGGTAAAGTGCCTGTTGCTGATTCTATTCCAGCTGAGATTTACAAGGTTGGGGGTCCACTGCTCATACAAAAGGTGACTAAAATTTCTATGGTAAAAAGGAGATTATTCCTCAGGATTTCATGGGTGCCTCCATAGTCTATCTTTATAAAGGTATAGTAAATAGACTGTTCCATGACAATCACAGGGGAGTTAATCTCTTAATCACTGCTGGAAAGATTCTTGCCATAGTCCTCCTTAATAGGCCTATCTTTCACCTGGAAGATAGGCATCTACCTGAGAGCCAGTATGACTTCAGAAAGGGTAGAGGAATGGTTTCTATTGTGTTTGCTGACTGACAACTCTAAGAGAAATGCCAAGAACAGAACAGAGGTCTTCACACAACATTTGTCAATCTGACCAAGGCCTTTGCTACTATCAGTTGTGATATCTTATGGAAAATTACATTGAAATTTGGTTGCCCAGAGATGTTCATCAATATTGTATGCCAATTTCATAATGGCATGCTTGCGTACGCTCAGGATAATGGACAATGCTTTAGGGCTTTCCCAGACAACAATGGAATAAAGCAAAGTTGTGTGCCTGCACTCATGATTTTTTTGGCAAGATATATTCAGCAATATTGTCAGAGGCCTTCAATGAGGATGAACACAGTCAAGATCAGCTACTTCACTGATGGTAAATTGTTTAACTTAAAAAGGTTACAACCTAATATTAAAGTGGAGGGACAGTCGGTACATGATTTCTTTTTCCCACAGATGATTGTGCACTCAAAGCAACATCTGAAGCTGATATGCAACATTTTCTGCTGCTTGTGCTAATTATGGCCTAGCAATTAACACTAAGAAAACACAGGTTCTCCACCATCCAGCACCATACCTTCCATACGTGGAACCATCAGTTACAGCAAATGGAGAAGTTTTGAATACTGTAGATGTGTCCAGTTACCTTGGCAGCACATTTTCCAGGGAGGAAACTGAGGTAGACATAGATAAAGTAACTTGCCCAGGGTGACACAGTTAATAGGATTCTCAGGCTGCATTTGAACTCAGGTCTTCCTTAGTCCAAGTCTAATACTCTCCACACAGCAAATCTAGCAGCCTCCCATTGAAAGTTTCTTGAGATGCAGAGTCTAGAGGTGGGATTTTTCAGCTGCCTGCTGAACAGAAATGTTTTTTGATTTGCTGATGATTCATTTACTCAGGTCAACTCTTTCAGTAAACTAGAGTCAAGATCTCTCTTTGCTTTCTCCTGGTGAAGGAGTACTACTTAACATTTAAAAAGTAATCATTTCCAAAAATATGGCCTTTCCCATGGTCACCCTGCATACACTGAATTGGAAATAAAATCTAAATGTATACCAGCAGATTCCTTTGCTTGCATACATCAAACTGTGACTTCTTTTAGACCATATTGACTGAAGTTTTCTATTTTCAAAATTGAAGCATTCAGAAATTTGGCTGAAGTACTCAGAAGAAAAAAACATGCTGAAGAAATAATGTGCAAAATAAAAGTATTTTGGACAATTCATGTTTTCAATAGTATATTTAATATGCCTGATAAATCAACAATTTTCTTTGAAGATTTTTTTAAAATAATTTTTGGGCTGTATTACCTTAAATACTATGGCATGTACAATGGAAAAGGACCATATAATAGAAAAAAAGTATTGAATTTTGTGTCAGATCATGTACTTTTAAATTCCCTTTCTTCCACTTGTGATATTTTTAATCTGGAGGAAGACCATTTACTTATCTGGATCAGAATATTCCCTTTGGGAAAGGAGAGAGCAAGATAAAGTCCTCTGTAATTTCTACTCCAGCTCTAAGTCCTATGATATTATCATCCCATGACCTGCCCAGTTTAGGACCAAAATTAACCTGCTTAAAATCTGAAAAAAGATTGAACCTAGATGCCTTCTTGTAGCTTTGTGCATATGCTGATTCATTCATTACACAAAAATGTGTATATTCAATAAATATATGTGTGAATATGCATATATATGTATATGTGTGTGTTTCTATACATATATGTGTATATGTATGTACACACACATACATCCTTATGCCAGTGTACTTGGATCTGATAACTCAAAAAAAATGAGAAAGCAAATAAAAAAGTAAGAGAAAAAGGAGAAAAGAACAAAGGATGAAAAAGTGGAAAAAGGAAGGAAGGAAGCAAGGAAGGAAAGAAGGAAGAAAGGACGGAAAGAAAGAAGGAAGGAAGGAAGGAAGGAAGGAAGGAAGGAAGAAAGGAAGGAAGGAAGGAAGAATTCCTATCTAGGACAGGGGTTCTTAATCCTTTTGTGTGTGGCATGGACTCATGTGAATGTCTGGTGAAACCTATGGATCTCTTCTCAGAATACTATTTGCCTATCTGTCTATCTATCTATCTATCTATAGAAAAAAGTGCTCAATTTCAGTTAGAGATTAATGAAACACACACACATATATATGTGACATATAAGTGTGCATGTATGTGTGTATATACACACATATGTTATCTATGGAGCTCTTAGGGTTTCTGTGGACCCCAGGTTATAATCCCTTTTCTAGAACCTCAAGTTTCACATTTGATCCTCTGAATAACAGTTCTTCTCTATATTTCACTCAGATTTTGAAGACATGCAAAGTAAAGTTTCCCAGTTCATTTTTTGCAAGGTATATCTGTAGTTCATTTGTGTAAGGACCTCAAATAAGTAAATTGGTTTGCAATTAACATTCATATCCCTCAATAGCAGATGGCTGAGGAAGCTGAAAGGATGAGAGGAGTAGTATTTGAGGGCCATTTATTTTAGTGAATGCATTAGAACAAAATGGGACTTTAAATTTCTGCCCCACTGAACTTTCATTCTATTAATGAACATCCAAAAAGCTAAATGAAGACTAAAAGAAAGGACTGCCCTCATAAAGTGGAGTAGATAAAGAGTTGTCCTATCCACCCCTCCCCCGACTTAGCCATCCAATCAGGTAAAGAAAAGATATTGGCAAACCCCAATGCCTTTGCTGGCACAGCCCCATCCTATTCCTATATACCAGAAAAAGTCTCACAAAAGTGCTTCATAAGGATAGAGGAATCCAATAGTCAGCATAGGTGGCCTCAATTCACAAGGGTCCCTTGACCAATGTCTTTTGTACCTTAACTCAGCTGCCTTCAGAAGCCATTGAAAAACCACCTTTACGCAAGCTATTTAGCATAAATTATATCAAACATGGGTTGCATCAATATTTATTATGAACCTACTTTGTGTCAGGCATTGTTTCAAGCCTTGGAGATACCAAGAAAAGAGAGAAACAGTTCTTGCCCTTCAGGTGTTTACATTCTTCTGGGATGTACAATAACATTATGATTTTACATTTACAAGGTGATACAAAAGTTTTAGTGCAAACTTTTAGGACACCCCATATATGTGTGTACAAAATACATACAAAGAAGACCAAATAATCTTGGAGAAAACATTATTATACAGAAAGCCATAAGATACAGCATTCAAGGTGAGTTTTGAAGGGAAACAGATCTTTTAAGAGTAAAAGATAAAGAAGAATTCCATTGTTACCATTGAGAACAGCCAGTATAAAAGTATGGAGATAGGACGTGGGATATTGTGTGTGAGGAACAATGGATAAGACAACATTGTCAAAGCCATAATGCATTTGGAGAGGAATACTGTGAAATATGTTTATAAATGTAGGACAGGGCAAGGAAAGATTTATAGATAGTACAGGATGTTCATATTTCGTCTTCAAAGCAATAGATAACTCTAGGATCTTACTGAATGCCACAGTGGAATAGCCATATTTGAGCTTTAGGAAAATCCTAAAGCTAGATTGCAGTGCAGAGAGATGATGAAGGCAGACTAATTGGGAGGTTAAGGACCTGAGCTAGGGTAGTGACTTTTTGGGTAGAGAGTGATGGAAGGGGGAGATGTTGCAGGTATAGCAATGACAAGAGCTGGCAACTTATGTGCAACACTATTGTTTTTGTTTTGTTTTACCTTCAGTACAGATGAGCTATATGAGTAATGCAATTGACATTAAATGCTAGTCTCAACAGAGTAGCTCTAAATTAGAAAATAAATGGCAATATGCTGAAAAGTGCATTGGATTTGCAGTCAGAAATATGAAAGTGTGAATGCCTAGATCCAAACCTCAGGTTTGCTAATATGTTAAGGATTTGAATATTTACTTGGACTATCAGAGCTGGATTGTCTCTCTTACTCCCATTTTCCAATGGTTATGCAAGTTGCCCTATATGTCACAGTGCATTTTACCCATTCCAGAGGATGACTGACACCAATATCACCAAGAATTGATGGGAAATATTTACCTAGGCTTGGAGGGGAATGGGCATCCAAGACCTAGGAAGGGAGGGGAAATCGAAGAAATTCACCCTAAATAAACCAAGATTGGGAATTAGAGAATTCCTTGTGTAGGTTGGGTTGAAGGTCATTCACTAAGCATCTGAAGAGAATGAATGATCTCATATAAATGGTAAACAAAAAAAGTAAATACTCTAGTCTTTCTGATCTTTGATATGAAAGAACTATAAGCAGAAGCAACATGGTAAGAATCAGACCACAGTGTATAAGAATTGGCATCATCTACTGGAGACAAATAGCAGTTAGCAGACAGCATCTTCCAAAAATGAAATACAGCAGATGAAGTACCCACAATGCCTTTCAAAATAGAATAGAGGAAATCTGATGAATGAAGCATCAATGGATAGGTAAATGAAAAGTATGAAACACTAAACAGACTTAAAGACTGCAACAATGTGAGAAGGTACAGAACACCATCTGTGAAGTGACTTTAACAAAATGGGTAGTGGGATATCTATTAGGAATATTGAAGAGGGCTAGGCAATAAATGCAACTACCTCCCTCAGTGGAGCTCATCAATGGCAGGTTTATGAATAAAGCAATCTGTATAACTCTTTGGGATAAAGAAAAAGAATTCAACAGGATGTGTGGAAAATATATTTTAGGCTACTGAATCAGATGTGGATCCTCTCTACTCTTTAGTATATAAATAAAGCCTATCTTGTGTTGCTCTGTAAGCCTGAGTGCTTATAAATGGCAGCTGATGGCTACCATACACTGATAGTCTCAGGTGGCCCACTGATGAGGAAAATTTAAATGTCCTCAGAGTGTATCCAGAGTCAGAGTTTTGAGAGGGTGACTATGACCTAAGGATTATAGTGCATACTTCTTATGTGACTACGGACAAATCATTTAATCTTTCAGACCTCTAGTTTCATCACATAATTGGGATGGTGAAGATGAAGTTTAAAATTAACTCATACAATGATTTTCCAAAATCCTGTGATTCTATAAAGCCTTTGTACTATGACAACTATATTTGGCCTTCATCCAAGAGGACTATATCCTGTGGTTATTCTCAGAGAATCTTTGATTCATTCAGCAATAATTAAAGCCATCTACTGAAAATCACTAATATCCATAGTCTTCTAATGATGTTTGTAAGATAATTGGAAATCTGTTTTATTTCTCAACTCAACCATATAATGCTTTGGGGGTCAACCTTACTCCCTTGGTTATTTGTTTTGATCATCTAGTCATAGTGTGGATCTTAATTGGCCAGTGAGACTTCTGATATGTAATGAAAATAAGATTCATACTACATAATCTTTACCTTAATATTATACCAGGTACCAACACATTGATGTCTACCACTAAATATAATCATATCATTCATGCATCAATGAAGGCACAAGATATTCCCCACCAATGGGCCTCCGTGGTCTTAATAATAAGGACAGTTAAAAAAAGAGTAACTTTTGGAGAAGAACTAGGAATGAACTGAGATGTCTACAAACCACAGCAGTCGGTTGGGAAAATTGTGTTATTAGGATTATAGTTGAAAAGAACTTTCATTACTATTACATGTTAACATACACCCCAAATCCCCAAATACCAAAGTTAGAAGGACCTCAGATGTCATTTAGTCCAACCTATATTTGAACAATAGTGTGATTCCCTTTATAACATCACCAACAAGGGATCATCGACTCAATCTGAAAAAAAAAACCAGTGATTGTGAACCAAAATTAGTAGGTCAAATGTAGTCTGGCCAGAGAAGAGTGCAGAAGGAAGATCATCTTGTTGTGAATATGTTGCTTATTTTGATTCAATCTAAAATTGTTCTTTTATAGCAAGGTAGTGGTGTTTCTCTTTTTTGGTCTCATCTTTTTATTTTTGCTCCTATTCATTCAGTAATAAATAATCAAATGAAATTCATAACTAATAACAATAATATTTTTACTGACTTCTGGGGAATAATTGGAATTTGGTATATTTTTTTAATTCCACTATATAATGCTTTGGGTCTCAGGCTTGTACCCTTGTTGATCTGGTTTCATTATCCTCTTACAGTCTAGATCCTAATTCCTAATTATGCACTATTAATTTTATTCATATACATATAAATATATACATACGATCTCTCTCCATGTATATGTGTGTGTATGTATATATTTGTATACACACGCACATACACACATACATGTTTCCATTATACCAACCAGAGACAAATTATAATATTGAAATTTTGACAAGATGAGAAGGATTAAAGGAAAAATGTGATGGCTATTGTTTTAGTGAGTGGACTGAGTCCAAAGAAGACTAGGAAGATAAAGTAGATTCAGCATGAATAGGGTAATGAAAACAGAGGTAAATGGTAAAAGCATATTTTGGTAGAAAGCAAAGATAAAGAATGTGTTAAGAAATGGAATAAAGGTGGCAGAAGGCAAATAATTAAGCCTGGCTCCCTCAGACTAAGGGCTATATTGGATCAGAAGAAAAGAAAAAATGAAATAAGGGAGGGTGAGCTATCATCTTTTGCTATTCACATATTTAAAAATGTAAATAATAACTTTGTCAGTTTCTCCCTAAAGCATTGGAAGGCAGGTCTTGAGGCAAACTTAAATTAAAATGAAGTCAGAATTTTCTTCAAGGATTTTGTGATTCAAATAGAACCACTACTTTAAAATTAGAAAAACTGTATTTGTTTTCCCCTTGAAGTTTTGTTCACATAGGTTTTTTCGTAGCATTAAATAATACATCTGTACTCAATCCATGATCAAAACAAAGTAGAATTTGATCATTAATGTTAAAATATTCCATTTTGGAACAGTGGCATTTACCTTTGATATTATCTTGGGTCTTATTTTCACCTTCCTAGATTTAAGCCATCAATGTGAAATAGGACTAGACGTAGGCTAAGTCAACACCAGCAAAGTTATGCAGAAAAGTCATGTAAAACCTGAAATAGCCATCCCATTGAAGCAAAATTTCTCCTAGTTTCTAGTTCACTCCAGTAAATTTTGCTATAGAAGCAAGCTACACCTCTCTCAAGTAACATCAAAGTAGTCCAAGGAGGGGAAAGAAAAAGTACATCATTATTCACTCTTTATTGTTAAGATACTATTTCTATTATCATTGTTATTTTATGCTAAGAACTAATGATATGCCATGATGCCTTAGTCAATCAACAATTATTAAGCATCTCCTATGTGCCAGGAAAGGTACAAGTTAATGGGAATACAAATAAAGATATCTAGATATAGATACACCCATAATTTCTATTAAGAAGAAGTTTGCATTCTAAAAGAAGACAACACATGCCTCTAAAAGTGAATAACTATGAAGAGAATTAATAAAAATAGTTAATAAAAGCTATTTTGAGAGACATGGGACTCCGTGTCTGAAAAGGCTTCATGCTGAAAATGCTTCTAGAACTGCGTTCTAGGTAAAATTCTATGCCGAGCTTGACTCAGGCTGGTCCTTTGAGAGTTTACATTCAATTTCAGAATGAATTGAGACACTTACAGGTCATTCAACAGTTAAAAAAAGAAATTACTTAGCCAAAGCAAAAGCAGAATATTCAGCAAAATTATACGTGGAGGACAAACCAAGTTAATTGAGCTAAACAAAGCTCTTCTGACTCATCCACAGGATCTTCCATCACGGCATCAGAGCACACTTTAAATTCTATGGAATTGTTCTGTATTGAGGTTACCAGGAAGTAATGTCAATGGCCTAAACCTTTAATTCCCTGGGCCAATTAAGTCTGTGGGAAGGTTTCAATAACTTTTAAGGAAATGCTAGGGTGTGGGAGAAAGGGATTAAAATAATGTTCCCTTGAAGAGAGGAATTCTCTGAGGTGGAAGTAAATTCCAAGGATGAGAGATGGCCAGTGCAAAGACATTGAAATAATGGGGATGACAAAGATGTCAAACTGTTGGAGGAAATGCAATTAAAGGTTAGAGGAAAGAAAATAATGTCCATAGCCTCTGGAAACTTGAGGCCAGGGCTTCAAAAAAAGGGGGGGGTGGGCTTTAAAAGCTAAAGAGAGTTTTTTTTTTCCTAGAAACAGCAGGGATCTACTTAAGTTTATAGAGTCATTGTGTGGTGTGGCCAGATCCATGCTTAAGGAAAATCATTTTGCAACGAGGAGAAAGCACGAGAAATGTGTAACTACAAGATTAGGTTGCACATTGCTAAATTCTAAGGAAGAAGGGATGTGGGGCTGATCTGTTCATTTCTAAGTTCCTTAGCCCCCTAAAAAATTTATAAATCTATATGCAAAAAAGAAAAAATCCATGAATGTCAACTACAGGGATATTTTAGGGAAACATAACATTAAAGCCTCAATTTCTTGAAAATTTACTCCAAGGTATACTTTCATATCTGAATTATTCAGATAGTTTGCAAGGGAAGAGTCATATTTATCTGTGTCTCTACAACATGGTCTCCCCAACTACATTCCTGTCAATTTATTGATCTTAGCCACTACCTTCTAGGGAAAAGTCAACAATGATTGATGCAGGATCATGGCCAGAAAGGGATCATAAAGATCATCTTGTCCAATTGTTTGGTTGTGAAGATTTTTAAACTGAATAGGTGAAGAGACTTGACCAATAGTATAGAATTAGTTAGCTGCAGACTTCAACCTACAATTCAAAGGGTAATGCCATTACTTTTTCTAGTCATTATCTTTATTTCAAGAGAAATAAAATTAGATTAGAAACTGGTCAATTTTATAGGGGCACACAGATATACCTGGACAAATTTTGATATTGTTAGCATATTTTAATATACTTCAATGATATCTTTTGTTTTTACATCAATTATATTTGACCCTATATTCCTTCTCCTACCCCTGCAATAGAACAAACTCATATATCAAAGGATTCTCAAAATCAAAGAGAGGAAAAAAGAATTAGTGAAGACCATCTGACATTTTATGTAAAATCCCAAACCTCTGTTCTATCTCTGCAAAGGAGAAGGTTCAGAAATCTGTTCATATCTCTTCTTGAGCAAGAAACTTGGTCTTTAAAATTACATAAAATCATTTTTCATCATTTTTACATTAACATTAACAGTTGATGTTGCCCAACAGTGGAATGAACTGGCTTATGAAATAGAGAGCGAATCTTGTTAATTAATCTCATTAAAACCTGTTAAGAATATTGCTACAGGATGTTTTCATTGAGCAGAGTATGAACGAGGTAATTTTTTAAGAGCCCTTCCAACTTGAAGATTTTATACTCTTCTGAAATGAGAATGCGAACTTCCATCTTTGCTCATTTATACATCATGCTGCTTTTAAACATGGCTGGAATTCCATAATTTCTCACTTCTAGCCTCTTTTACATTCCCCTCTAAGTTTATCTGGAAAACTAAGAAACCTAGCTAGGATTCATTGTTCCTAGCAGTCATATAATGATTTGTATAGTAAGTGAGAAGCCATGTAATTCCTTTAAGCATTCTCATTTTTCCCAGATTGTTGATCAACAGAGCAGTAAATCAAGGATAAATTCAAAAGGTAGGATTGCCCTCCCACAGACCAAGACTGACTGAGATAATTTGTTCTCTTATTGCCATAGAGAATAAAGTCAATAATGAACCTTGTCTGCTTTTTTCCCCTTCCTTACATATTTTTTGGGATTTCTTCCACTCCAAAGCAAGACATAATAAGACAATCTTTCTTTCAACAGCTAAGCACAACAAAGAAAGATATCCTGAATAAAAATGTTAACATCAAACAATTCCACTGAAAAGTAATAACACTACAACAAGATAAGGCAATTTACATTAGTATTTCATAAAGATTTTTCTCCTGAGATTCTTATATGATCACTTGCCCTCTTTCCTCAAGCTTTGCCTTTTTTAATTTAAAAGAAAATGTTGTGATTAGTTACATTGCCTTTGAGAGCTAAATAAATATTTATGAAGGAAAACGTCTATGTACATCTATATGGAGATACTTCATATAGACACCAGGGGTACTGAAAATGCGAATCTTTTTCTATGGGGGTCTTGATATTATACCTGCCAATTATTATATTTTCTTTCATAAGGTTTACATGTGAACCACATATTATTTGACTTTGATGTGTGACTTTCACCCTTGATGTACTTCAAGAAATTTGCCTAAAACTCTTTTTCCTCCCACAATTTATTCTGGGAATATCTACTATAGGATTGAGTCATTTGATTCAATTCTACTCCACAAACATTGTTAAAGCACTTACTATTTACCAGGCCTAGTGTTATGCTGCAAATACAGAAAAGACAAAGACCCTTGAACAACAAATAGAGGATAGCGTCCTTGTCCTCAAGGAGGTCACAATCAAATAAGGCATATTGCATGTAGTCAATGTAATATGGATTAAGACAATAACCAGACAATGTTCACAATTATTTGATATATTTACTGCATTCTTTTGATATTACCGTGAGATCTTTAAATGGCATTATTTATAATGATAAATATCATAGTATAATAAATGTCAAATTATATATGTACTCTAAAAAGGTTTTAATTTTCTTAAATAGTCCTTTCAATTTTAATTGAAATGAATCAAATATAGAAATTGATTAATCAACACTGAAATTGAATAGAAATCAGAAAAAAGTTTAACACAATGTAAAATGTGATGAGTTCATCAGAGAGATGCTGGAAAACTGACTAAGGAAATTTTAAGGATTAAGAAATCACTTTCTCTTAAGGTATCACAGAAAAAGCCTCATGAAAATTTTAGCACCTCATCCAGGCCTTAAAGAAAGATGAGGATTTCAAGAGGTCAACAAGGTAGAAGTGTAGAAGAAATGAGTATCAGCTAAGGGGGCCACCCTGTTGCAAAGATAAGGAAGGATGGGTCTGAAAAATAATAGCCTTATTTGGCCAGCAAACACATTCCTCCTCATTTCTCTCCTTTCAGAGAGTTCAGGCACGTGGAAAAAAAGAGGGGTATTTCTTACAGTTGTGCATTTTCCATTTTCAGCATTTCCATTTTGCACTGAAGCCAGAGTTATGCTTAGGGTACAATGGATTGGATAACATCCTGGGCCTTGTTAAGATGTTGGGGTAGAAACTCCAGGAGCCAGCTGGTAAGGGGGAAAGAGGTGGCCCAACTCTTGCTAAAAAAGAAAGGAGACTCATATATCATGTTGGTCTGAATACAAGCTTCCCTAGAATATAGACCAAACATCTAAAATGAAATCATTTTTGAAAAAAACTATGTGTATGGGTATGCATATATATGTAAAATATGTTACTAGACTTTATATACATGTATGTATGTGCTTTATATACATGTATGTGTATATATTTATATATGTCTATGTGTATGTGTGTATATATATTATATATATACATATGTATATATATATATTTAAATTCCCTATCATTACTTCATTTTGTTTAAACAGAGCACACTGGGACTCTAAGAATTGAATGATTTTTGACAATCCTCACTTTCTATCTTTTTCATCATCATTCTCATTCTTTCAATCCACACCTATGGCTATCCCTCCTCCAGAATGATACCTAGGACAGAAAAATTAGGCCTTTGTCCTAGGGTGCTGAATTTAGAAAGACATCCAATTCCAAGAGTCCAGTACCATTTGCACTCTTTCAGTAACATAGAAACAAAACAGCATCTCACTACTAAGAAAATATACTTAAAATTGGAAGCTACCAGACATCAGTCTAGAGCGAATTCATTCCCCATACCATCTTGTTCCTCCTTCCCTCTTGAATTAACCTCCACAGCAATGTCCTTGTATCACTGCACAAGGTGTTCTGTTTTCCTCCATAGGATGTTACCATCCATTCCTTTCATCCCTATGAACAACTTTCCATGGGTCTGGTTTGAGGTAATGGAATGACTGGATGGATAGATGGATGAATAAATAAATGAAAACAAAGCATTTATCAAATCACAATTATGTACCAAGCTCTGCATTAGGTGCTGAGGATATAAATACACAAGAGAGTTCCTAACCTCAAGGATCTTGCATTCTAAAAGTGAAGACTACATATATATAAGGAATTTATGGCCAGAGAAGGGAATTTTGTTCTGTGTAATCAAAGAAACTGTAATACCCTTGCTAGTGGCAGTAATATTATTTATTTGATAACTGTTCCTATGGCAAGACATAGGAAGCAGTAGGAAAGAGAGTAAGTTGTATACAAGAGTTGTCACTGCAGATGACAAATTACCCAGGTAGTCCTCTGTTTCCCAGTGGTTGCCTGGATGAGATGTGAAGCATGGTCTGGAGCTAGCTAGATATAATAGGTCATGTGAATTTGTACTAATTCACCTACAAATCAGGACAGTTTATCCCAAGTACATAATTCCAAAGTTGAAGAGATTAACTCATCAAGGAAATGGGATCACAGGATGTTGATAGAATGGTCTCTTGGAGGTACCAAGTGATAGGAAGTATAAGTACAGTGATAGAGCCAATGGGAAGATAGTTGCATTGGCCTTGGTTTCCTGATGAATGCTTGCATATACTCCACATGTGCATGTGCACATAAAGGCATATAAATATTAACTGTAGTCAACTTTCCCTCATTTGCAAAGCTGATACAGCTATTATAAATAAGCAGACAACCCACTAACCCTGCCTATCTACTGCTCTCCCACAAAATATTGTGTTCCATTACTCAAAGGAACCTGAGGCTTGGAGGTAGTCAGTCCTCAATGGTTAAATCAGGAGTGATTTGACACTTTTTGAATTATAGCACAGCATCAGCAGTAGGGCCCCCTAGGGTAGGCTCTTCTTCTATATGTGTCGGTGGGAGAGAAACTCCTAAAGTAATTGTAAAACTGTTTTCTATAATATGAGTTCTACTACAGGCCACGCTGTTGCAATTCACAAGGTGGTTTTAATAAGTCAGAATTTTTTCACATTTATTTATTTTATTTTTAATTTGTGAAATAAAACAAGCATTTCTATGACATAATATAATAAAAAATGATTGCACATGAAACTGCAAATTCATTATGCACAACCTGCTATTCCTTTTAAATATAAAATAAAGATTTTTTAATTAAAGTGAGTAAAACAGGAAAATAATATGCACAAGTATAAAAAACTGGACAGAAACCACAATAACACAAAACTAAGGACTATGTAACTGAAATTACTGAACTTGGTCCCAGAAAGAGATGGGAAAACATACCCATTCTTTTCCTGAAGTGGAGATAGCAACCAACAGGAGTAGGAAATCATGTGCACTATTTGATATCAGATACGTGTCACTTGTTTATACTGAACTTTTTTATCATTATTTTTTGGAAGGTAGTCAATCAGGTTTAAGTGACTTGCCCAGGGTCACACAGCTAATAACTATCTGGGGCCAAATTTGAACTCAAGTCTTCCTCACTCTAGAGCCAGTGCTTTATCCACTGTGCTACCTACCTGCCCTCTTTTTAATCATTACTTCAGAAGAAGACCCCATACAGGAAAACTATTTGAGAATGAATATGATGTAAAAGTAAAATGAATCAACCATACTTTAAAAAGAAAAACAAAGGTAGAATAAAGATAGACTGTAAAAGATTCTAAATTCAGAAGAGAAGAATTCATATTTTATCCTAGCCTTACTTGACAAAGCACTATGAATATTTGTTGTGAGAAGTTTGTTTCTCTTCTTTTCTTATATTTCTATTAAATATACATAATATATTCATATATTTACTAAGCATATATTCTGTGTAGCATAAAACTTATAGGCTAGTAGAAGGATAAGACTCAAACATAAAAAGTTAATAATCATACTAGCTCACATTTATATGACACTCTAAGGTTGTTCAAATGTTTCAAATATGTGTAACAATAATGTTGCTTGCAGCTGTTGTGGGGGTATAAGACTAATGACACCAGCACACAGGAGGGCTGCCAGCACAGATTCTCTGATCTGCTTTTCCAAAGAAAAGCAACTTCAAAGAGGTCAACAATATTACCTTAATCAAACACACACACACATCTATATCAATATCTGTATCTATATCTGTATCTATGTCTGTATCTATATCTATATCTATTATCTATATCTATATCTATAACACTCACTTAGTTCATGGGAAAAGTCAGCACCCTGAACTTCAGAGAAAATACAAACAGAAATTACAAGCAGAAATTATATAAACAGAGAAATAAAGACCAACAGACAGGGCTTCTGTCTGACCGTAGCAATATATACATAGTTACCAGAGAGAGAAGCACCAGCATTTAGGTTTTTCAAAGCTGCAGGGCCCCTTAACAGCTCAGAGTCTGATCTGGCTACATCACAGGAACACTCTTCCCATGAGTGACCCCCAAAGCAAAATGCTAACCTCAGAGTGTATGTGTATAGATATATATATATATATATATATATATATACTTCTTCAGGGTCAGAGGGCATCACAACCCTCAAGACCCAGGTTCAGGTGACTCAGACTTCCATGTGATTCAGGCAGGTCACATGGGCCTGTCAATGGATGGGAAAGATCTTCCCATTAAGCAAAAATAAATTAACAATACAATATGTTATCTCATTTATTCCTCATAACAACTTTCTGAGATAGGTGTCTATTATTATCTGCATTTTACAGATGAGGAAACAGGATCAATGACTTGCACAGAGACTCCCACTTAGTATCTGAGGGAAAATTTGAACTCTGATCCAACACAAAGTCCAACTTTCTATCACATAATATGCAATGCTATATGACAAATACTGAAGAAAGTGCTATAGAAGGTCTTTGGGGGAAGGTCAGTCAAAGCAAATATGCAAAGGAGAGAGACACTCACCAAAGGGATCTATATTTCACTTCCCAAGAGATTTGCCATTCCTCAGGTTTGTTTCTTGCTTAAAATGAGCAAAGCAACAAGTGTGCCTGAAAGAGAGTATTGTTTTGGGTTCCTCCTGCCCACTACACAGCCAGGGACTGTCTGATGATTGCCAATCTGTTTTCAAATATAACAAAATGAAAATCTATCAAGAAGTCACCATGGTAATGGAGAAAGCCATGTGCCTGGATTTGCTTTTGGAGGAAACAATGGGCTAGTCAATGACTTCCTTATGTTGTAAAGATTTCATTTTCATAGCTCCTTCCTTATTTGTAGTTGGGCAATAATAGAATAAAAAGTGCTCCAAGCACTTCTTCTTGAATTATGAATAGAAATCAATATTGTTTTGTACATGAAACAGAAAAAAATGTAAGTGCACAAAGGTATTAAGTGAAAGCAGATTGAATAGTTTTGTGGGAGGGATTTTATTTTAACAATTGAATTAAATTTGAATGTCACAGCCTGGCTCTGCTCAGGGTTGTCTTTCAATTGCAATCATACAATTTACATGCAAATGCTCCAACCTGTGAAAGTGGCCAAATACCATTCTCTGAGTATACGTTTATCACAGACTGAAGCCTACAGAAAGGAGGATGGCCACAATGGGAGAAATCTGGAGAGGCAATGGCTGGTTGAAGGAGCTGGAGTTATTTAGCCTGAGAAAGAAAAGTGGTTAAAATGGAATGGATTTTTTTTTTAATCTCGGAAAAGTTATCACATGTAAAGGGATTATATTTGCGCTGCTTGGCTCTGGAATAGAGAACTAATAGAAAATGGGGTGGGGGGTTGCCACTATAAGGAGATTTAGCTACAATGAGAGGAATCTTCCTATGAGTTGGAGGATCCACAGGTATAATGCACTGCCTCAGTTGGGGGAGGGATTCCTCATGATTGGAGATTTTCAAGTGAAGGCTGAATGACAATGTTATTTCAGAGTGGAAGAGAGACAGAGACAGACACACAGAGAGAGAATCATTTAAGAATTGGTCTAAGCACTAGGTAACATAAACAAAAGCAAGTAAAATGACACAACATCAAGAAGATAACATTTCAAACAAAGAAGGCAAAACATAAAAAGAAGCTTAAAGAACTGAAGGGGAAGAATTAGTCAATAAGCATTTATTAAGGTTCTACTGTGTGCCAGACTTTTTCTTAAGTGCTAGGGATACAAAGAGTATCAAAACTATGAGTCCTTACTGTCAAATTGTTCACAATCTATTTGGGCAGAGAATATGCAAACAACTGTAGAGAAACAAGCTATACACAGGATAAATTGGAGATAATCAACAGAGGTAAGGCACTAGAATTAAGGGGATCTGCAAAGGCTTCTTGTAGAAGGGACGGGCAATGAGTGACATGGTCAGGCCTGAGATTTAGGAAGACTAATTTGACAACTAAATGAAGGATGGACTAGAGTGGGGAAGAAAAAAACTTAAGGCAGGGAGACTAACCAGCAAGCTTTACAATGGTACAGCTTTGAGGTGATAAAAGCACGCACCAGAGGAATGGCAATGTCAGAAGAGAGAAAAGGACACATATGAGTTGCTTCAAAGGTAAGATCAAGAGCATACAGCAATAAATTGTATATGGGGGAATGAGACAGGGTGAGGAGTTGACCATGACACCTAAGTTTTGAGACTGGTTGACTGGTAGGATGATGGTGTTCTCAACTGTCATAGAAAAGTTCAAAGAGGGAAAGATGTTGGGGGAAAAGATAATGAGTTCAATTTTGTACATGTTAAGCTTACAGTATGTATTGGAAATCCTAAGAGATTTTGGGGATACCTAACATGCAGGTGGAAATGTAAGTCAAGATGTTATCAGAAAAAATGCCAAAAGTTGAGACTCATCAGCATAAAGATGGTAATTGAATCCATATGAGTTGATGAGATCACCATTTGAAATTGTGTAAATGAATAAGAGAGGAAGGCCTAGGATAGAGCCTTGGGGGACACCCCTCCAACAGTAGGTGTGAAGTGGAATATGGTCCAGCAAAGGGTATCTGGGAGCAGTCAAGACAGGTAGGAGGAGAAACAGGAGAAAGTATTGTCATAGAAAACCTGTAGAGAATAGAATATCAGAAAGAAGAGAGTGATAATCAGTGTCAAAGTCCGCAGAGAGGTCAAGAAAGATGAAGTTTTTTTTTTTTTTAAATCTGAGTAAAATTGTACACAAAGAAAATGATAGAGAAAAATCATCAAAACTGTCTACACTTTAATACAAATAGAGAACTAACATTATGCTTTATAGAAACTTAGACCCCATCCTGAGAGAAGATATGGAAAGACAGAGAAGTATCATCTTTGATATGTACTGAGGCTCAGGACTATAGCAGTCTAAACTATGAAAAATAAATAAATAAATAACATATTCATAAAATGCCTTAAGGTTTGCCAAACACATTGGAGCCATCAACGAACTCATACCCACAGCTATCTATACATAAATGTAAAGGGTACAGAAATTTCATAGTGATTGTCTTGCTTGTTATATCATAGGGAGATCACCTTTAGTCTTGTCTTTAATTCTCATCATTATGCTTTAATAAGTATACTAAGCAATTGGTGCAGGTACAGAGAAGGGCAACTGGATTGATGATACAACATGGAAAATATTTCCTACAAGGATCAATCAAAGGAACAGGGATGTTTAGCCTTGAGACAAGAAGATAGGAAAAGAGTAAGTAGAATTACAGCTATCTTAAAAGTATTTGAAAGATTGTCCTGTGAAAGAGGGATTAGACTAGCTCTGCTTGATCCAAGGGTGGGGCAGATGGTTGAGAAGGAGCAAAACCAGGAACAATGGACTGTTGCTATTATGACAATGTCTGTGGACAAACACACATATGCACACCCACACACACACACACTTTAAATATATATAGAAAATAACATGGGCATTTCAATTAAAAGGAAGATTAAAAAATGAAGAAGACATATCGCAAGTATCAAATTTAAATGGACACTGATAAACAAACATTTTTATTTGGAATACTTAAGTCCAACAAAGTCAATATCAGAACCTTCCCTCCACCTACTCTTGTATTCTTTAATAGATTATAAGTAAATGCTATGCGTGGGCCCAATTCTGAGACATAGATGCCTGTATATCTGTGAAGAAATACAATCCCAATAACAAACATCACTCAAACTTTCCTACTTGTGACTGAGCACCCACTAGACAATTAGCCTTGAAATATCCCAACCACTTGCATGGACATCAAAAACAATTAAAATGCAGAGCAAGAATTAGCCACCATTTTATTTTTCTCTTTCCCCCCATTTTCTATCCCTCTTTCTTTAATTTGCCTTCTCACTGTTTTTCTTCTCATGACATAATTCTTACTTACCTTCCAAATCTTTTCCTCCCTACCTATTTTTCTTTTTCCATCCATACATCTTCTCTCCTTCATCTATTTTACTTCCCTGAGAGGTACAATCTTTCCTTTCCTCAAACTGTCCCTTCATCAGCAATGTGTCACATGAACAGTGAACATATAGATGTGGCATAGAGTGAAAGCAAGTGTAAGAAAGTGGTCCATCATCCTGAGTTTTTGAATTGAGGCCTATTTACACAAGTTTTTGAATTAAATTCAGTTTAAAAGCAAAAAGTACCTATTAAATTTCATAAAACTTTAATTTGCTATTCCAAAGAACATTTTCATTTTAAATTAGTTGTTTTAACTTGAATTAAGCCAAACTATGTCTCAGTTTTGTTTGCATTAACCAATTTATGTATGTCTGCCCTTGAATGTGTTTAAGAGTAACAATGGGAACCAAGTTAGTAGAATAAAACAAAAACACCTGAACTCTCCCAAATCTACCCCTAAAGAACTATAAAACAATGCCTCAAAATGAATTCTGAAGCAACAGAACCAACAGAAAGTGAGGGTGAAACAAGACAACCTAGAAATTTGACAGGAAATTATGTCTCACTTGGGTAAAAGGGTAGTGAAGTCCAGTATAGGAGTTTCCTGGGAAAGCCAACAATAGGCCACATGCCAGAAAGCTACCAGAGCCCCAGGTAAGGTCTGCTACCATATTCCCATGGATCTATGGCAAAGAAGCAGGCAAGTGGCCACAACCCCTACGGCTCTAGTGCAGTAGCAGCCAAGCAGCCAAGCTGCCCAAAACCTTGGCACAAGAAATTTGGAAAAATGCCCTCTTTGCCCCAGGAGAAGAGCCCAACTTTAAAAGCCATGAAATAGGCTGGAAAAATGAGCAAACAGCAAAAAAGGAGCCTGACCATAGAATATTAGTATGGTAAAAGGTTACATCAAAACACAAACTCAGAAGAAAAAAGCAATGTGAAAACACCTACATGTGAAGCCTCGAAAAATGGTGTAAATTGGTCTCAGGGCTGAAAAGAACTCCTAGAAGAGCTGAAAAAGGATTTTAAAATCAAATAAGAAAGGTAAGAGAAAAATTGGGAAAATAAATAAGAATGATGTTGTTTGTGCTTTGTTCTCATGAAGGACCATGACATCAGGGAGGTGACGCCATAACATGCAAGTGAATTGGATTTAAATAAGGGAAGGCTGTGCAAAGTGACCAGTCTTACTTTCTCTTCCAGGGAAATCTCAGTCAGGTGGCAAGATATAGATCAGTATGACTGGAGACAGCCCTGAATATAGTGGAAGACCTTGGCCTTTTTAAGCTAAAATCTTTAACAGGTCTCAATTTGACTGAGGCAATGCTCACTCAGTGACTAAGACTAGGTAAGAAATGAGAAAGAAAATGGCCTCTTTATCTAGTTAAAAAAATCAATTTGGGAGGGGAAGACCCTTAGGGTTTCTGCCCAAAACAGAAACAACTACAATTTATATTCACTCTGAGCCAATCAAGGTGCAAACAATAACCAATGGGGCTTGGATCAGGTCCTATTGTTGGCCAAAAGATGAGAGCCAGAGAAAACTGGGTAAAGGTGTGTGTAAAAGAATCCTGAAAAGAATAAACAGCTTGATAAAGGAAGCACAAAAATGGAAAGCAGTGGACAAGAATTTACTGAAGGAAACAACCCTCAAAAAAGCGGAATTGCAAAGGGAAGCAGGGATCCAGCCCAGGACAGCCTGCACGGTTGAACAGAGCTTGGAGTGCAATGGAGCAGAGCCCAGCATGGGCCACTCCAGGAAAAACCAGACCAGGAGTCAAGTGGAACAGGCTGTAGCACCCTGGATAAGTAAGCTGTGAAAGCTACCAGACTTCTCAACCCACAAATGCCAAAGACAACAGAGAAAATTAGTGGGAAAAGTTGCAGGGACAGAGTGAAAGGAGTTTGTGGTTTGCCCTGCCTGGATCTGGGACACAATTCTGGTTGGCAGTTCTTGAGGGAGAAGGAGCACTGGTGTGTCAGAGCTTGCTGAGTAGAAGTAGCTCTGAAAATAACAGTGCAGTCCCTCCAGCTTGGGACAAAGTACTCTCTACTCTACAAGCAGTCGTATCCCGACAAAAAGCTCAAGGGTCAAGCAGCTGGCTGGTAACGTGATCAGGCAGTGAAAATGGTCGCAGATTCAGACTCAGACTTTGGAATCTTTTTTTGGTGACAAAGAAGACCAAAACATACAGCCAGAAGAAGTCAACAAAGTCAAAGAGCCTACATCAAAAGCCTCCAATAAAAATATGAGTAGGTCTCAGGCCATGGAAGAGCTCAAAAAGGATTTGGAAAAGTAAGTAAGAGAAGTAGAGGAAAAATTGGGAAGACAAATGAGAGTGATGAGGGAAAACCATGAAAGACAAGTCAATGACTTGCTAAAGGAGACCCAAAAAATACTGAAGAAAATAACACCTTAAAAAACAGGCTAACTCAAATGGCAAAAGAGCTCCAAAAAGCCAATGAGGAGAAGAATGCCTTGAAAGGCAGAATTAGCCAAATGGAAAAGGAGGTCCAAATGACCACTGAAGACAATACTACCTAAAAATTAGATTGGAGCAAGTGGAAGCTAATGACTTTATGAGAAATCAAGATATTATAAAACAGAACCAAAGGAATGAAAGAATGGAAGACAATGTGAAATTTCTCACTGGAGCAACCACTGACCTGGAGAACAGATCAAGGAGAGATAACCTGAAAGCCATGATCAAAAAAAGAGCCTAGACATCATCTTTCAAGAAATTATCATGGAAAACTGCCCTGATATTCTAGAGCCAGAGGGTAAAATAGAAATTGAAAGAATCCACAGATCACCTCCTCAAAAAGATCCCAAAAAGAAACTCCTAGGAATATTGTCACCAAATTCTGGAGCTCCCAGATCAAGGAGAAAATACTACAAGCAGCCAGAAAGAAACAATTTGAGTACTGTGGAAATAAAATCAGGATAACACAAAATCTAGTAGCTTCTACACTAAGGGATCAAAGGGCTTGGAATATGATATTCCAGAGGTCAATGGAGCTAGAATTAAAACCAAGAATCACCTTCCCAGCAAAACTGAGTATAATGCTCCAAGGCAAAATATGGATTTTCAATAAAATAGAGGACTTTCAAGCTTTCTCAGTGAAAAGACCAGAGCTGAATAGAAAATTTGACTTTCAAACACAAGAATCAAGAGAAGCATGAAAAGGCAAACAAGAAAGAGAAATCATAAGGGACTGACTAAAGGTGAACTGTTTTGTTTACATTCCTACAGGGAAAGATGATGTGTGTAATTCATGAGACCTCAGTATTAGGGTAGCTGAAGGGAATATACATATATATGTACGTATGTATATGTATAGACAGAAGGCACAGGGTGAGTTGAATACGAAGGGATGATATCTAAAAAACAAATAAAATCAAATTAAGGGATGAGAGATGAATATATTGAGAGAGGGAGAAAGGGAGAGATAGAATGGGGTAAATTATTTCACATAAAAGTGGCAAAAAAAAGCAGTTCTTTGGAAGGGAAGAGGTGGCAGGTGAGGGGGAATGAGCAAATCTTGCTCTCATTGGATTTGACCTGAGGAGGGAATAACATACACACTCAATTGGGTATCTTACCCCACAGGAAAGAAGGAGGAATGGGATAAAAAAGGGGAGACAATGGAAAGGAGGGCAAAGAGGGGGAGGAAGTAATCAAAAGCAAACACTTTTGAGAAGTGACAGGGTCAAGGGAGTAAAATGAATTAAGGGAGACAGGATAGGAGGGAGCAAAATAGTTAGTCTTTCACAACATGAGTATTGTGGAAGCGTTTTAAAAAATGATACATGTGTGGCCTATGTTGAATTGCTTGCCTTCTTAGGGAGAGTGGGTGGGGAGGGAAGAGGGGAGAGAATTTGGAACTCAACGTTTTAAAAGCAGATGTTCAAAAAAAAGGGTGCTTTTGTATGCAACTGGAAAATAAGATACACAGGCAGTGGGGCATAGAAATCCATCTTGCCCTACAAGAAGTAAGGGAAAAGGGGATGGGGGGAGTGGGGTGACAGGAAGGAGGGCTGACTGGGGAATGGGGCAATCAGAATATATGCCATCTTGGAGTGGGGGGGAGGGTAGAAATGGGGAGAAAATTTGTAATTCAGAATCTTGTGGAAATCAATGCTGAAAACTAAAAATATTAAATAAATAAAAAAAACCAGTCTTTCAAATAGGAAAAAAGCGGAATTGGCCAAATAGAAAAAGAGGTATGAAAACTGACTGAAATAACAAGTCCTTAAAAACAACAGAATTGGCCAAACAGAAAAGGAGATTTAAAAAAAAACTAAATGAAAAAAATTCCTTAAAAACTAGAATCGGATAAGTGGAAGTTAATAACTCCATGAGATATCAAGAACCAACTGAACAAAATCAGAAGAATGAGAATAATTTAATTTAATAATTTGGGAAAAAAAACAAACAATTAACCTGGAAAATAGATTCAGGAGGGGGCAGAGCCAAGATGGCTCCTGGAAAGCAGAGACTTGCTTAAGCTCTCCCCCAGGTCCCTCCAAACACCAGTAAAAAATGGCTCTGAACAAATTCTAGACCTGCAGAACCCAAGAAATAGCAGGGGGAAGCAGGGCTCTAGCCCATAACAGCCTGGATGGTTGCTGGGAAGGGTCTCATGGGAAAAACCACTGACCTGGGAAATAAATCCAGGAGAGAAAATTTTAAAATTATTGAACTACCTGAAAGCCACGATCAAAAAAAGAGCCCAGACATCATCTTTCAAGAAATTGCCTCCTGAAAAAGATACCAAAAAGAAACCCCTAGGAATATTTTCTCCAAATTCCAGAGCTCCCAGATCAAGGAGAAAATACTGTAAGCAGCCCAAAAGAAACCATTTGAGTATTGTGGAAATACAATCAGGATAACACAAGATCTTGCAGTTTCTACACTAAGAGATCAAAGAGCTTGGAACATGATATTCTGGAGGCAAAAGGAGCTAGGATTAAAACCAACAGTCACTTACCCAGCAAAACTGAGTGTAATATGTATGGGGGGAAATGGATTTTCAATGAAATAGAGGACTTTCAGGCATTCTTGATGAAAAGATAACAACTGAATAGAAAATTTGACTTTTAAAACACAAGACTCAAGAGAAGCATGAAAAGGTAAACAAGAAATAGAAATCATAAGGGACTTACTAAAGTTGAACTGTTTACATTCCTACATGGAAAGATGATATTTGTAACTCATGAGACTTTTCTTAGTATTAGGGTAGTTGGAGGGAATACACACACACACACACACACAGACACACACACACACACGTGTGTGTATGTATATGTATGTATGCATATGCATGTATATGTATGCATTGAGAGAGGGCACAGTGTGTGTTGAATATGATGGGACGGTATTTAAAAATAAAATTAAGGGTTAAGAGAGGAATGTACTAGGAGGAGAAAAGGAGAGGTAGAATGGGGCAAATTATCTCGCATAAAAGAAGCAAAAAAAAGCTTTTACAATGGAAGGAGAGGAGGGAGAAGTGAGACGGAATGAGTGAATTTTACTTCCATCAGATTCAGCTTAAGCAGGGAATAACATACATGCTCAATAGGGTGTGTAAATCTATCTTACCCTATAGGAAAGTAGGGGGTTAAGGGGATAAAAGGGGGGATGATGGGAGGGAGGGCAATGGGGGAAGGGAGTAGTCAGAAGCAAACTCTTTTGAGGAGTGACAGGGTCAAAGGAGAGAATAGAATAAATGGGGGGATGGAGGGAAATACAGTCAGTCTTTCACAACATGACTATTATAGAAGTCTTTTACATGACTACACACACATAACCTATATCAAATTGCTTGCCTTCTCAATGAGGGTGGTTGGGAAGGGAGGAAGGGAAGAAATGTGGAACTCAAAGTTTTAAAAATGAATGTTAAAAACTGTTTTTACATGCAACTGGGAAATAAGATACATAGGCAATGGGGTATAGAAATGTATCTTGCCATATAGGAAAATAGAAGGGAAGGGGATAAGAAAAGTGTGGGGTGATAGAAGGAAGGGCAGATTAGGGAAAGGGGTAATCAGAATACATACTGTCTTGGGTGGGGGAGTGGAGAAAATTTAGAACTCAAAATCTTGTGGAAGTGAATGTTGAAAACTAAAAATAAATTAATTAATAAAAAGTAAGAAAAAAAAGGAATAGAGTGATGGATCAGTGGAATTGATTAGTTACATAAGACTCAGTAGTAAAGAAACATAGTTAAGAGGATTCTGGGAAGATGGCAGAGTAGTCCAGAATATTCCAAGCTCTCCAGATTCTCCGAATGAGCAAGATAAAGTACTTCCTCAGGGTGAACATAGGTAAAATAAACAGAATTCGGGCAGAACTGTGGTCCTCCTAGGACAATCAGAGAAGATGAAAAGAAAAATCCCAGGACTGTGATTTAGTCCTTGTGAAGAGTAAACACCTCCAGACTAGTTTTGCTAAAACAGCAAGTGGCAAACCCTGGGACTAGCTTAGATGGGAGAGAGCCTGGGCCCCAGCCACAGAAACTCTCATCTCTCAGATAACATAGGGAGTTTGGTGTCTGAGTTGGGTAAGATTTAGGGAACCTTTGATGATAAGGGACAGCAGACTGAACTGTGCAATGGAGACACAGTCCTGGGCTAGAAGGAAACAACACACACCTGGTGAGAATAGAAGCAGTGGGGCAGGATGTTGCTGGCTGTGGGCACTTACAAGAGTGTGGAGTTCTTGGTTTCAGTTCCCTGCTAGCAGGGAGAACTGAATCTGAGGCCAGAGGTACGATTCCAAATACCACGGAGCTAGAGGTGATTACAAAAAATAAGCTACTACGAATTAAAAGGAGGGGGAGAGAGAGAGAGAGAGAGACAGACAGACAGAGAGAGAGAGAGAGACAGACAGAGAGAGGGAGAGAGAGACAGAGACAGAAAGAGAGACAGAGAGACAGAGACAGACAGATAGACAGACAGAGAGGGAGAGACAAAGACAGAGGGAAGGAGGGGAAAGGAAAAAGAATCCAACCATAGAAATTTAATATGGTAATAGAGAAGAATGGTCTTCATCTTCAGAGGAGCATATTGAAGCAGAAAAAAAGCCTCTCCTACCACAAAGAGTAATGTCAAATGGTCACCTGTCCAAAAAGAATTCATAGATGAACTTAAAAAAGACTTTAAAAATCAAATGAAAGAGATTGAGGAGAAGATTTTTTAAAAAATAAGAACAATCCAAGAAAAACAAGATTATGAAATGAAAGTCAATCAACTAGAAAAGGAGATTCAGAATCTTAAGGAAGAAAATGACTCCTTGAAAATTAGAACTGGGAAAGCAGAAGCCAGCAAAGTTATAAGAGACTAAGAAATAATAAAACAAAATGTAAAGAATGAACAAATAAAAGAGATGTGAAACATCTCATAAGAAAAACAATTAATCAGGAGGACAGATCAAGAAAACATAACAAATGATCAGACTATCTGAAAGCTATGATTAAAAAAAACAATCTTGATACAATAATACAAGTGGAAAATAAGAAAAAAAAATGTTTATTGAATGACACTTTAGGATCAGAGTCCATTTCAGAAAACATATAATGCATCAATGATAAATAATTTATTAAGTACTTATGATGTGCTAGGCACCGAGGATGCAAAGGCAAAAATATTTTAGTCCTTACTCTGAAAGTTTGCATCCAGGGATCTTGTAAAAACTCTCTTCCATAGATCTTTGCTGCTTAATCTGAATATGTTTGCTATATCCCAAAGGCAAAAGTATAAAGCAAAGGATCATGCATTTCAAAATGAGGGATTATTCCCTCCTCTCCCATAGTTTCTCACACAAATGTGTATTTGATGGTTTCAGGATTTTCATATGTATGTTAAGCATTTGAGAGTTTCAACCCTCATTATCGCTACTACGCATGTCCCTCCAGTGTCTGCCGATTTGCCCCCTTCCCAGGTGTCACTAAATGATAAACCAATTCACATTCTGCAGTCAGCTGGATCTTATGGGCCTTAAAATATTAGCTTAGTATCATTTAAAATGTCAAACAATAGGCTTATCTAGTACTCCTATTTTCATGATTCATTCATTTCATTATTCATTCATTCAACCATTCAACAAATGTCAAGTATGTCAGTACAAACCCTTAATATCTTCTTTGGTCTAACATCCTGGCCAATAAATTTGAAGACTCATTCCACTTACAGATTAAAAAAAAAGGAAATGAGAGCCTGCATCACTGGCCAGCTAGCTAGATATTTATACTAGCTGTTTGACACTGAACAAGTCACTACCCATTTGAAACTCAATGTCCTCTATTGAAAAATGGGAATAATTGTACCAGTGAATTTCCTGAATGCAGTGAAGAAAAAATGAAATAAGGGATGAAGAAAAAAGTTTAAAAATAATAAAGGACTGCACGCATGTGAGTTACTATTATTCTACATTTGTTCTTCATTATGTTTATCATCATCATCATCATCACCATTTTTTCAACAGCAGAGATCATGCCTCCAACCATAATATATTCCTCATGGCAACTAGCACACAGTGGATGCATAATGACTGTTGACTTGACCAAGCACAGGTTCAAATGCTTTTAAAAACATTAGCATAAAAAGAGTTAGGGTAACTTGGTAATATAACAGGATTCTTATTTTTTTGGAGTGGGGAAGGCAGAGCAATTGAGGTTAAGTGACTTGCCCAAGGTCACACATCTAGTAAGTGTGTCAAACATCTGAGGGCTGGTTTGAAGTCAGGTCCTCCTGATTCCAGGGCTGGTGCTCTACTCACTGTGCTACCTAGCTGCCCCCAAGATTCTTATAACAGACCCTTTCTCTCACATTTCCTAAATTTTCTAAAAACAATTTTTTTCTGAATTAAAAATATAACACAGGGTAGTTTAAGTAAAATTTAAAAAAAAACAGGCTTTCACCTAAGGTCAAGTTCAAGAGAGGCAAAATGATAAATAAAAAGCTGACATCTTAATCAGAAAGACCTTAGTTCAAGTCCTCTGACTCACATTGGCTGTGAGGCCCTGAGCAAGTCACCTAAACTCTTATTGCTCTAAATGACTGTCTAAGAATATAAGCTGCATAGAAAGTTCTAAACTTCACTGGTAAAGGGAATTTCTGCTTTAATGGAGCTCCTTATACCAATTAGACCCAGTCTCTCTTTTTCTAAGCAATATCATAAAAAAATCTAGTTTCATAAGGGCCAAGTTGTATTTGTGGATTTTATTTCTTTCCCATTATTTGGTGGAGATTTTCCCATCATCTGTCCCATGATACTTTAGTGCAAATACAAAAGAAATGACAAAAATATTGACTAATAATCTATCTCAGATATCTCATTTTCCCACCCAGCTGAGATTATTTTGGATATCTTGGGCATCTCTATCATGTACCTAGTAAAACCATCATTGGAAAATATCACTTTTCAAGATCCTAATAGCCTTGTTACTCCTCCTTCATTAGTGCTTGCTGCCCCTCTGACTGGAGGAGGGAGCTTTATAGTCTTTTTAAGGAGAAAGAATAACACTGATATTTCCTAAGACATCTTATTTTGGAATTCTTTGATTTCATCCCCCCACCTCAACCACCTTCTGCAAAAGGTGTCAACCTTTTGTTGTGTATCAACTTTCTGAGTTAGACTGCAATCTCCTCGAGATCAAGGACTTTTTTTTTTATGTGCATCCTCAGCACTTAGCATAGATTTTGCCACACAGTAGGTGCTTAATAAATGTTTATTGACTAATAAGCAACAAAATGAAATATTAACTCTCGTTAGTGCTTAATGTGTTTTTTTTAATAACCCACAGTAATTTGCTTTTAGAAATATAGCATACTTGCTATTCTGGTAAAGGAAAATGTTCATAAAGTCTTCACATTGTTTTAAACATCCTCTTAATTTCTATCCCATTGCTTACTTCAAAGCAAGTCTTAGAAAACAACAAAAGAGAGATTCCACATTTCTGCTACAAAAAAGCAGGATATGACCCAAGTTACATTTACCTAGTAAATTTTATTAGTCCTTTAAAATTTATTTATAACAGTTATATGGTTCATTTTAAAAACATCGTATATATTATGAATTGAATAAAATATTACAATGTTCTATGACCCAATGTCTGTGGCAGATACAGAGAAGCTAGGGAAAACCAATGAACTGATTCAAAGTGCTGTCATCAGAACCAGGGAAACAATTAGCACAAAGACTACAACTATGCATATTTAAAGGACAGCAATGGAAGCACCTGAAGGCTGAGAAAAGATAATGGCTGACTTCAGACTTAGAGAAGAGATATAAAAAGACATTTCATCAACATTTTTAGCAGAGGTGGGGTATTATGTATGTGGAAAACCATGTATCATGTCAGGATTTTTCTATATGTGTATTTATTAGTTTGGGTGAACTAATTTTTTTTTGCTATTTCTGTTTAATTTAATTAAATATGTTCTGTTTAATTGGGTTAAATATGTTCTGTTTAAGAAAAATTTCTATCCAGGACTTTGATTCCAAGTACAGCACCGTCTCCACTAAACACATGATGTTGCTTGTAGTGACAAGAAGTAGGGAAATTCAAATGGCAACAATGTTTCACAACCTCATCATTAGAAAGTAATAAAGACTTTAACCTCATTTAACTGTCCACAGAGGACACCGGGCTTGATGGTAGTATGTAGGTACCTTTCAGTTATAAATTTGTGAATCTATGACAAGGGCTTTCATATCTATTCATAGTTTTATTTTATTTGATGCTGAGAACAATAATCTCAGATAATTTTCTGCAAAGCCCTTGCACTTATTCACCTATGAATTTAGTCAGTTCAAGTTAGTTCTGATGTAGTTTATCTGAATTCAAAGTCATGCCATGAACAAACTTGAATTAAACACTTTCTATATGCAAACTCACTGAGTTAAATTCTGGGCATACAAACATATGATGACAATAATCCTTCCCTCAAAGAAGTTACAATCTAATAAAGAAGAATAAAGTATGTAGACAAATAAACATGATATAACCTAGAATGTATGAGCTAAGCAGGGGACAGTTAGTTTGCGTTACAGGACAAAGAGTTGAGAGTGCTGGTGAATATTAACATATGTAGGCAGTGGCTAGGGTATTGACAGCAGGGAGATAATGTGAAATAAAGTGAACTTTACTGAGGCATTAAAACTTAGGGGTGGGACTGGGTATCACTGGAAAGTCAAAAGAATGACACTGAGCTAAAGGGACTAGTCCAGTTTGAGCTTCTGTGAAAGAAATATACTTTATAAATGCAATGCCGTAATAAGAAGTTTAAGTCTAATGTGTCAAGGTACTGACAAATAATTTTCCTCAATGTGCTCAGCTTACTGCTAACAATCTTTAAGACAAATTTTGTATACCCTCTCCTATATATTTCATTTATTCTCCTCCATATGCCTGAAATGAATTTATCTATTTACCTCTTTATATCATACAGAAGACTTACGGTTTGGTACAGGTCCACCTCCAACATGAAGTCATTTCACTTTAAACCAATGCTGAGCATTCTCTCTATCCTCTGAAGTCAGTGCCCATGTTTGGTGTTATTCATTTTGAAAATACCATGTGCTACCTAAAACTGCTATTTACTCATGTACTGTCTTACCCTACATAATGTCTTAAATTGGTTCCCAAGAAGCACAGATGAAACTAAAGAGAAATAATCTAGAGGAGAGGAAGTTAATTCTGCAGTTTGAACCTGAAAAATGTTATAAAGGGGGAAATCAACAGAAGGATGTTGGGATTTTTTGACTTTAAGGAGACGGGTTTGGTTATTCTATGCTAAGAATTTTAAGAATAATGAGAAATGTATGTGTTAATGAAGTTTTAGAGAAATAATTGTACAATATTTCACTTAGGTTTAGATAATCTACTAGGAGATGGCAAAATGTAAATAAATGAAATGCTGAAACATTTAAAGAAATAATTTGAATTCAAAGGAACGGTTAGAATTATGTGAGAAGAAAGACCAATGTGTATACACAAGAACCTCATTGAACTTACTTTTTTTAAAAAAAAAAAAGGTATATACAGAAGATGGAAGTTATTCAGGTATTTGATGATGAATAAAAATCTTTCCACAATTCTGTAAGAATAATGTCACAATGAACTGAGGCTGACAAGGAAGTTCATGTTTTGAAAAAAATATATTTTTTTGTACAGCATAGGCAGGAAAATAATAGCTGATTTTGCTTTTCTCTTCAAAGAATAACAATTTCTGAAGTGGCAAAGAAAGATGAGAACAAGACTGGTTAATGGGGATTTGAACCTCTGGATACTGTAAGTAAAGAGATAATAAGGCAATGCCTAGCTATCTTGATAAACTGTTATCATATATAAATGAATTATGTTTTAGGGTATTGAAAAACTGGTGAATTTTATTCCTGAATTACTTTCAATGATCTTTGAAAGATTATGGTGAATGATAAAAGTCTTATGTAGCTA
This sequence comes from Trichosurus vulpecula, assembly GCF_011100635.1. Classification (NCBI taxonomy): domain Eukaryota; kingdom Metazoa; phylum Chordata; class Mammalia; order Diprotodontia; family Phalangeridae; genus Trichosurus; species Trichosurus vulpecula. The sequence goes on along the minus strand of NC_050575.1, from coordinate 367,301,351 downwards.
AGGAAGGGCAAATCTTCTCCTGATTTTCAAAAAAAAAATGTGGAATGGAATGAATAGGAGTTTTCCAATGATAGGCCTATGAACTTGACTTTTTTTCTGTAAAATTCTAGAATGTATCACAAAAAGAATGGTGAATGAAAATTCAAAAAGGGGTACATAAGGAGCCACAATGATTTTGTTATGATATCTGGCTAGCTGGATTTGAGTAAAGTCTAATTTCATTATAGGCCGTCAATGTGCATTGGCAGCCAAAACAATCAACATAACCTTGTGCTACATTAGCCATATAAGTTAAACTGGAAGGTCTTTGAGGATCCTTTGACCTCTGTTGTTCTATGATTCTCTGAAAATGTATAGTGAAGAAATAGAGGCATTAGCTGTTGATTTTTGTTTGTTTGTTTGTTTGTTTCCAGGAAGGTAGAAGTAAGAAGTCTTAGATTTCCCCATGTCTGCAGGCCTACCAGTAGAGATGAGATAACTAGTTGTCAGGGATAATATAAGGCAGACTCATGCACACTTATGGGTTGGAACTAGAGGGCTTCATGTATATATATATATTTGTTATTTCTTTGATTAAAGAATCTTAAAGATCTCTTGGTTTTAATAGGCTATGATTCTAGGTGCTTGAGGCACTAAGATTAGGGCAAGGTAGCTGTGGCTTTTGGAAGCTAGTGAAGTATCACTCTCAGCCCCAATTCCTAAGCTATGATCCATATAAGATCCTTAATGTTGCTACAGAGTTTCCTAAACTTTGTCTGAAAGAATTAAAGGGTGGAACTAAAAGACTTTGCCCTGAGAAAAGTGAATGCGCCTTTTAAAAAATGTCCCCCTTTCTAACAGGAAGTAGTTTTGAAATGGACAAAGACCAAAAGATGTTGAAAAGAATGATTATTTCATCTACTTAACAAACAAGCTACTCAAAAGAGATGCTAACGGCAATGTTGGTTTCTAGCTTATTTTAAATGGGAGCTTTGCTCTAGGCCACACAGTCTCTTCTATTTGTGAATGTTTATGGAGGGTGGAGGTAGGGGTGTAGGGGTGTAGGGGTGTGTGTGTGTGTCTGTGTCTGTGTGTCTGTGTGTGAGCGTGAGCACATCCCAATTCTCTGCTTTCTCATCTCATTATCTTATCTTTTTTTCCTTAATCTGACCAGAGAAGTATTGAGCAGCATATACGTTTTTCACAAATCCATTTAGTGCCTCATTTGAACCCTGGCTTGAAATGCCTTTCTGTTTCCTTGTAAGATGTTTTCCCCACATCGATTGATTTAGTCCAATCTGAGCTTTCATTTGAAATGAAACAATTCTGTGTCATTCAGCTCCATCCCTGATAAGAAATGAAGGCTAGGCTTCAGCCATTATGGAAACCCCTATTGTTTTTGTCAAAAGGTTCTCTAACACAGTCTCCACTTAATTTCCTAAAACTAATGAATCTCTTTAGATGTCTCTTAAGGAAATCATTTTGAAAATGGTTGAAAGACTGAGCCTTATAAATATATTTTGGAAAGGGTTTTATTTTGGCTGGTTTTTGATTTATTCTGTTTTTTTTTAAAGGAAGTCATATCAACCACCTCAATCTGAAGTATTTTGTCTTTCTCTTATCACTGTTTACTTCTCAAGGACCACTTTTCTGGTCTATGCCTAAAGTGTGAATTCATTACTGGAAAAAACAGCTTAGACACAAGTCATAGAAACAGACCTCAAAGGAAAGGAGTGGATAGGTAGCTGGACTTGGAGCCAGGAAGACATGGGCTCCAATCCTACCTTACACACTTACTAGCTATATGAACCGTGGCAAGTCATTTAAACTCTCTGTTCCTCATTTTTCTTATTTGCAAAATGAGAGGACTGGTCTTATTGATGTTTAAGGTTTCTTCTGATTTTAAATGTCACAATTTGAAATATCTAAATGCAGAATGGAATGCCTAAGGTTTGTTGAGGATGTTATATGATGTTATGCTCCTTAAACTTAATCAAGCCTTCCTACTGAGTTCCCCAACTCTTTTCTTACTTCATTTCTTACTGTTTATTTTTAATTGCTGTTCATTCTGATGTATCATATAACTTCAAAGTCTCCTTTTAAGGACTTCTCTAAGGATTTTGCTCCTCAGCATATCTACCCAGGAGCTTGTTGTTATTAACAAAACAGGCCAAGATGGGTGAGAATATTTTAAAACTGAAGCTAAAGAAATGATAAATATAAGTATGTATAGAATTATTTCACATATGTACACTTATGTGTGTATATATATATATATATACACATACATACATACACATGTATATGTGTAAATATGTCTAATGGCAGCCATCTCTAGGGCCAGGGGGAAGGGAAGAAATAAAAAAGGAAAAAACAAACTTACAAGATAACTATTAAACATTTAAAAAGAATAGCAAGTTGTACATAATAGCAGTTTCTTGTACAATCACCTGTTTTTTTATTCTACTATGTTATGGAAATGCTTCTGTTATTTCCTAAGTACAAAAAAAAAACTGAAGCAAAGCATTAGAAGTCACAGCAGACAACCCTGTGGTTTGCATTTCATACTATGCTTATGAACTTCCTTTGCTCTATCACTGTGCACCATGAGGTTTACTTACCTTTGATCTGACTATATAGTTATAACGAGAGATTCTGAATAAGCATGTACATGTTTTAATGGTCACTGATCCCAGGTAAGGTGGTATAGTTTGTTTCTCTGAAAAACATTTTGGTCCAGTGGAAAGAGAAATAGCCTGGAGTCAAAGGATCTGGAGTCAGCTCTTACCTCTGATGCTTACTACCCCTGTGAACATGAGCAAGTTACCTCTCTTTTCTCATCTGTAAGGTGAGAGAATGAGATTTGACAGCCACCAGGTTCTCTTCCTGCTCCAGGTCTGTGATCTTATGAATTCCCTAATGAAGTTTATGTGTACATTGAACCTTCAAGGCCAATTACTAAGTTAATAATCTGGATTATGAGCATCCCCCCTTCCTGCTCCTTCTAGCCACTAATGGTAAAAAAGTGGAAGCGAAATATAACAGGTCTCTACTAGCACTTGAAATTATCAACCAGAAATCACAACTTCATGAAACATAAGTGAAACTGGCCTCATTGCAGGAGAAATGAATTCATGTGGAACCCCTATAGAGGTGCTAGTAGTTCACAATCCAACAGAAGCTTGCTTTTATGAAATTGCAATAAAAAGAAGAGGCACAGAAATGTTCTGAATGGGAGTAGTATGGGAGGAGGAAAAGACCTGTAGGGGTGGGGAAAGGATTGATTTCCTGAAGGGGAGGAGAAAGGTTCTGCCAAAAGCAGAATTCTTTTCCCTTTGGAACTGCTGGACCAGGAAGATAGGATGATCTGCTTATCTACAGGGGTCCGAGCTGCACATAAAAAACCACAAATAAACAAACCAAACAAACAAAACTTTTGCCTTATCTGTATTTAATCTTATATCAATTCATATCCGGCCTCAGATACTTGACACATGTACTAGCTGTGTGACCTTTGGCAAGTCACTTAACCCCAATTGCCCTGCCAAAATCTTATATCAAGAAGGAGAATAGTTGGGGGAGGAGGATAATTGCAGAATCTACTTAAAGCACCCCTGCCATTCCAAATACAAGCCTTGGTATTTTTTTGTCTTAACTACCTGCCCAATTATTCTTCCTAATTCGAGTCTCTGACTTCACCAGTCTATTTTCCACAAAACTGTCAAAGTACAACCCCAAAGTAGAAGTCTGCCTGTGTTACTTTTCTATGCAACAAATTCCAATGACTCCCTATTTCCTCTAGAATCAAATGCAAACTTAAGATTATAGGATACTGTAGGGCTTTGTGACAATTGGAAGGCATATTAGAGATCACCTAATCTAAACCACATCTTTTAAGAGTTGAGAAAACCGAGGACCAGAGACCTAAGTAACTTGCCAAATATCATACAGGTGTTAAATGGCAAGGATAAGATTTGAACCCCAGCCATCTTGCTCCAAAGTCTATACTGTTTCCCCTGACTCCAACCTATCACATTGTACTTTCACCTTATTCTCCTTTCTGTACTCTTCAGTTCAAACAAAGTCAGCTTCTGTCTCTTCCTCACATATGACATCCCATCTCCTGTCTTCATACCTATGCACAAATGGTTCCCTCTGATACTTGGAGAATTTCTAGTTTCTTTCAAAGACCAGCTCAAACACTTCCTACAACAAAAGAACAGTCATGATTCTTTTGAGCTACTGTTGGTACTGTTCAAGAAATTATCTTGTATCAAACTATGCTATGAAAAAATACAGTGTGATAAAATATAATACAGTGCAATATATGGAACTATTATAACATAATAACATGATATAATGTGATGTGATATGATAACTATGTGATACAATACAACATGATATGACGCTATATAAAGCATGTCTATGGGGAGCTTGAAGTCAGGCCTTCATCATAGCAAAAGCTCATCTTTTTAGCAAGAACATTCTATCCCAGCAACAAATCAATCAAACTCAACAAATCCTTACTTGCATTCTCTCCACCCTCAGTTCTCTGGTCTCCACAGCTCCCTGGTTTCCACTCTCTGCTCTGCACTCTCTCTGCAGCTCTGTGGACTCACAGTTCTTGCTTCTCCTCCTCGGGCTTAATTCACAATGGCTACCTTCTGGGTATATATATACTCTTTTTACAGCACAAGGACTTCATGCCCAATCAGCAAAAGGGTGTAGGCCTGGGGCTTAGGGCCTAGTAAGTAAAGGGTGTAGGCCTCCCTTCAAAACAAACCTCTAATCAAGATTCCCTTAACTGGCCTTGTCTGAGGCCTATTGAATGGGTGGGGAAGATCTTTAATCACTGATTGGCATCACAATGGTGTAGGCTTGCCTCTAATCAAGCCTCCCTTAACTGGCCCCACCTGAGGCCTATTGAATGGGTGGGAAAGATATTTAATCATTGATTGGTATCACAGGAGGGAGTGGGTGAATAAAGTGAAGGGTCAATGATTCACAAATTATACTGACATTGTAAGTCTGGTTACAAGAAAGATAGCAGTGTCCCCAGCAGAAAGAGACATCTGAAGGTGGCAGGGGGGGGGACGACAATGTTAGAGACTTAGGTATCTTTGGAGAATATTATAGAAGTCTAGGGGATATACACCTTGAGAAATTCAGGAGATAGTAGGTGAAATGAGTTGAATTCAGGAGAGAAATGAAAACTGGATATATAGGTTTGGGAATCAACTACATGAAGATGACAATTGAATTGTGAGAATTGAAGTAATTTCTAGGAGAGTAAAAAAAAGAATATTTTTGCCTCAATTAATCGAACTATGTACAAGAATACTTTTTTTTTTCTCCCTTCATTACTGATTTCATTCAACTTCATTAAAAGATGATTTATTACTGAAGGATTCAGTAATTCAGGCAACAATACAGCCACACACCCATCTGCACATATGTGAGTGAATCTTTGCTGTTGTTGTTTGTCCTTCATTCTCAAAAAGGACCATGCCATCAGGGATGTGATGCCTTGATATATAAGTGAATTGCATTTAAGTGAGGGAAGCCTGTGCAAAGCCTGAGCCTCTAGAGCCATTTGGGTCCAGTGGCAAGAGATAGATGAGGATGTCTGGCAATGGCTCTGAATGCAGTGGGAGAACTTAATCTTTTTAAGCTGAGGTCTTTCTTTAACAGTTCTCAGTTTGACTGAGTGTGCCCATGCAGTAATTAAGGCTACATTAGAAATAAGCCAGGTAGTAGCCTCTTTACCTAATAAAAAAATCAACCTGAAAGGGAACTCTCACCAGCCACTCAGCTATCATTCTATTTCATATCCTTTTCTTTGCCAAATACCTTGAAAAATCTGTCTGAACTCCCTATTCCTCTCTTACATTCATTCCTTAACCCCTTATACATTCGATTTCCTCCTCCCTCTCCTGAAAGTGTTCACTCTATTTTTATGGGTACTTGTAATCTCCTCTATTTTAACATAAGCTCACTGGAGCAGGAATTATTCCATTAATTGTTACTTTTTCCCCTCACTAGTACAGCGACTGGCACAGAGCAGTCCTGTCAGAATCACTGGATGATTTATTGGGTCATTTTACCAGACCTTTTTGTCATTTTTGATTCTTAATTATTCTCAAAAGTTGATCTTGGACTTGAGGCCTAAATCTATATTTGGCCATTCTGTCTTGCCATTCTTGCCATTTGCTCCTCCCTACTTTTGTTTCCACTAGTGGGCTATCAGTACCTTTTTCTCTACTTCTTCCATGCACTGGCTCCCATTTCCTCTTGCCCAGACCACAAAAAATTAGCAGCTTTCCTAAAGCCCTCATAAGAGGAAGGAAGGAGGTGTTTTGGGATCCCTATAGCACAGAAATATAAGGTAAGTTCCTCTAAAGTAGGAGGAAGTCAGGCAGTGGTGTACTAGTAAAGGCTCAACAACTAGCTTTCTAAGAAGAAACAATTGTAAGCACAACACATGTTTAAGGTTTGTGTTCATCATAGTCATCACTTTCTTGTGTCTAGGAAAGCAACAAAACCATCAAGCCTTGACTTGTAGCATTGGCTGATTCTCAAGACATAGAACAGTGCTGGGCACAGAGTAGCCATTTTCTAATGCTTATTGGCTTGACCTAAGAAAAGGTAAATGATTCAGAGAGACGTTGGAAGACTTGTGTGAGCTGAGGCAGAAGCAGCCCGCAGAATCAGGAGGACAATTTCTGCTCTTATTACAACACAGTCAAGGACATGAGCTGGGGAAGACTTCAGGCCTCTGCTCCAGGCTTGTCCAGATGAGACTCAAGTGTGAAAAGGTTTTTCCTTGACCTTCAGTTGCTATAGGGGAGAGCTTAGCCAAAAGAAACAGAAGAGGGAGAACTTGTGTGCAGAGGGAGGTGGGCCAGGCAGGCAAAAAGAGAGCAAAGCCATGATGCCTATGGATAGAAAATAATGACTGAAGCGATTGCCCTTGTCAGTCATTTGTAATGAGAAAGAACCTAAAAAACACATACAGAGAGCAGCAATTTGGGTGGAGTAGGGGAGAGGGAAGGGAGTTAGTACTCAAGATTAAAAAGTAACACTTCAAAACAGAGAAGAAAACAGCATGTCAGTGTGGTTACTACTGTATTCAATTCTCTGTCAATTTCTGTGAAGAAATGATTCATAGATAAGAGAGATGGCCAGCCTCAACAACAATCTTTCATGGCTGTGGAAATGGCCACATTTGCTGATGCTGGTCAGATCTGAGGATGGACTGTACTCATCTGGGTGGGAGTCTCTGGGCCCCAGGGGCCATTCTCTGGCTCTGGGCTCCCTTTTTGGGCCGGCCTTGGTGCCCTGAAAGCTGGGCTGAGGGAGGAAAAAGATCACAGAGGGAAAGATGTCTTTCCCTCCTCTTCCTAGGCAGGACACTGGCCTGGGACCTGCACATGTACCTGTGGTTGTTTGTAATTCAGAGAAGAATCACCCAGTTTGGACAAACTATGAATTTTCTATTTCTTCTATTAGAAGCATAGCATCTTGAGAAAAAAAGTACTTTTCCCTATATGAATGTAGTAAGAGATGCCCTTCATATCAAGGCCAAATAATTTCTATCAGCACTCTCTTTGGAAAAACTCAAATAATTTGCCCAAACATTAGTTTTCCCAGAGGTAGAAGGCCTCTACCACTGCAGACCCTTTTCTGAAAACCATTCAGGAAAGAAATTAGAAAATTCCAAATGTAACAATTCTATTTGTGGAAATGAAAATAAAAATACAGTATTCATCGTATCTGCCCTTGGATTCATCATAGCTTAGGTTTTTATACACCTCCACCACCACCACCTTCCCATACCCCAGGCAATGGATTATCTAAATTCTTTTAAATGTCAGGTCTTTCAAATAATAAACCCCTAGGATTTCCAATAAAACATGAAATTGTGAGGTGGCAAAATGGAGACTAGCCAAGCATAAGGAAGAGCAGGGAGACCTTCCCTTTGTACAGTGCCAACCCAAAAAAGATGGCAAACATTCTAAAATACAGCCCAGAATATTGAGCTCGGTTTCCTCAGAATATGAGACTATTGAGAGTATTATTCTTTTATTTTTTACTTTACCAACCTGAAGAAACTTGGAACAGCCCCATAAAATTAAATTCAAACACCTGCACTAAGAAAATTGTGTCCAAATATACGTGTAGCATATAGCCTAAATTAAAGAGATATGAAAAGTTAAGTCTTTTTTAAAATGCTATTCAGTTGCCAAGGGTGTAACAGAAAATCAAAATGAATAAAACCTAATTTTCAGTCCTATCTATATCAGAGTTATAGGAGGAAAAATTGGAGCTCATAGAAAACACGTTACTTTTGGAGTCATGGGTCTCAAATTCAAATCTCAGCTCTGTGACCTTCTACCTACATAATTCTGAGGGAATCCCTTCATTTCTTAGGGTCTCACTCATCTATAAAATGAGAGTATCGAACTGCATGACTACTAATAAATCTTCTAAGTCTAAATCTATAAATATATATTTATTCATGGGTACAGGTGAAATATGTACAAAAGCAAACAAAATATATTTTAGTAGAAGGTAGCCAAGAAGCTGCAGAAGGAAGTTAAGTGACAGAACACTGGGCCTAGAGTCAGGAAGACCTGCATTCAAATCTGGCCTCAGATTCTTATTAGGTGTGTGACCCTGGGCAATTCACTTAACCTCTGTTTGCCTTAACCCACTGGAGAAGAAAATGGTAAACTATTCCAGTATCTTTGACAAAAAAATTCCATGAACATTGTGGTCCATGGGGTTACAAAGAGTTGTATGTGACTGAACAATTGAACAACAAGCCAATGATACACACATAGACCTCAAATTTAGTACCCACATTCTGGCCTTTGGACATCTAAGGTCTATCACTATATGATACTCACTAAGATGTGTCTACTACCATGTGTCTACCCTGTCATGATTGATTCATGTGTAATCTTCCACAGGGGCACAGTCTAATTTTAACTGAGATGGTACTAATCCACAGCGTACCAAGTAAATTCTAGTTCACTCTCCCAGAGACAGACAAGCTACATACATCCCTCAGGGTAACCTAAAGGGCATATATCTATATCTATATCTATATCTATATCTATATCTATATCTATATCTATATCTATATCTATATCTATATCTACATCTACATCTACATCTACATCTATATCTACATCTATATCTATATCTATATCTATATCTATACATGTACATGTACATATATACATACATACACATACCCTGAGGAATTTATGAGTTTGTCTCTTCTGTCCTGTCTTCGTTTCAAGCCCCCATTGACTAGGTTCTTCCGACTAAGTTGTTGTTGTCCTGTGTTCTCAAAAAGGACCAAAATGACATCACTATGCTGGAGACAGGTTTTAATGTGTCTGACTGTGACTTATCAGACCAATACAAGCTCAGAATACTCTACCACTGGTTGAGCACAAATAGTCCATGTGAACATTTGAACTGTTTCAATTCTGCTTTGCTCATAGAGCACAGCACCTACTCTGATGTGGACACACCATGCTGAATGGCAATGACACTGTACCAGTGTCTCCCATGTCACAAATCAATTCCAAAATTCGTAAGGGAGACCTTGAGAGTGACCTTGTATCACTTCTTCTGACTACCATGTGAATGCTTGCCCTGTGCGAGTTTTCCATAAAACAGTCTTTTTGGCAACCATACGTTTTGCATTCAAACAACATGGCCAGCTGTAACAACAGTGCTCTAGCAGCTGCTATGGAGGTGTAAGATCAACAACACCAGCACACAGGAGGGCTGCTAGGATAGATTCTTTGATCTGCTTTTCTAAGGAAAGCAACTTTAAGGGGTTAACAATCTTACTTTAATTAAATATCTACATATATCATTCATTTAGCCCAGGGGACAAAGCACCTGAACTTCAGAGCAAATACAAACAGAAATTACAAACAGAGAAAATATAAACAGAGTAAATAACATAAATCAACAGACAGGCTTCTGTCTGACCATAGCAATAAATACATAGTTACCAGAGAGAGATACACTAGCATCTGGGTTTTCAAAGCTGGGGGGGAGGGGCTCCTTAATGGCTACCCAGAATCTCATTTGGCCAAATCACAGGAACAGTCTTCCGATGAGTGAGCCCCCTGAAGCAAAATGCTAACCACAGATTGTATATACACTTTTTCAGGGTCAGAGGGTCTCACAACCATGTGACTCAAACTCATGTGATTTAAGCTTTCTTCTGACTTAAGCAGGTCATCAAAGACTTGATTCAATCAGAGACTCTTGATTAGGCAAGAATCAATCAAAGGCGCTTGATTGCCTTAGTGCTGAGAAGCATTCCAAAAGAAAAAAGAGTGAAAAGTCCCACTTTGCTTGCCATTACACCAGCCCATTAGAATTGCACTCTCTGAAGCAGGGATTGAATTTTTGGCAGTTTAGTTCAAGTAAGGACCTCAGTGTATGGTACCTTATTCTACCTGGTGATCTTCAGAATCTTCCCAAGACAATTCAAATGGAAGCGACTCAGTTTCCTGGCATGGCACTGTCCAGATTTCACACGCATTCAACAATGACGTCAGCACCACAGCTCTGTAGACTTTCAGTTTGGTCATTGGTCTAATACCTATTCTTTCCCGTACTTTCCTTTGGAGCCTCCCAAACACTGAGCTAGCTTTGGCAATGCATGCATCAACCTCATTATCAACGTGTACATCCCTGGAAAGTACACTACCAAGGTAAGTGAACTTATCCACAACATTCAAAACTTCTCCATTTGCTGTAACTAATGGTTCCACATATGGATGGTATGGTGGGTGGCTGATGGAGCACTTGAGTTTTCTTGCTGTTAACTATTAGGCCAAAATTAGCATAAGCAGCAGAGAACTGATCCATACTTTGTTGCGTCTCAGCTTCGGAGGTCGCATTAAGTGCACAATCGACTGCAAACAGAAAAACATGCACTTTGGTCTTGGCTTGTAGCTTTTTGAAGGTGAAGAATTTACCATCAGCATGGTAGCAGACCTTGATGCCATGTTCATCCTCATTAAAAGCATTTGACAACATGGCTGAAAACATCATGTTAAAAAGCATCGGAGCAAGCGCACAGCCTTATTTTACTCCATTGGTGACCGGGAAGGCACAAGAGCATTGTCCATTATCTAGAACCCAGGCAAGCATGCCATCATGAAATTGATGTACAATACTGATGAACTTCTCTGGGTAACCAAAATTTTGACTCAATTTTCCATAAGCCCTCATGACTAACAGCTTCAAAGGCCTTGGTCAGATCTACAAATGTTGTGTACAGACCTCTGTTCTGCTCCTGGCATCTCTCGGGCAGGAAACACCATATTGACTGTTTCTCAGCCTTTTCTGAAGCCACACTGGCTCTCAGGTAGATGAGAGATCCTTCCAGGTGAAAGATCAGCCTATTAAGGAGGACTCTGGCAAGAATCTTGCCAGCAATGATTGACCTGTGATTGTCACAGGACAATCTATTTCTCTTATGTTTATAGAGATGGAGAATGGAAAATGGAAAAACTCACTTCCATTTAACCACTTAACATCAGTAAGAGACATTTGTTCAACATAGAGCTATTTGTTCAAAAGACAGAGTAAGAAAAAAGTGCAAAAATTTCCTTCTTTACCTTGGGGACATGCTCTTAGCTCAACTCCCATATATCATTAGGTCCACCAAGGTAGCTTCTAGATGTGATGTGATTAAGGTTGAATTCTTATATCAGCTACCATTGTGCTGGAGTCCTGAAGGTCACTCCAATCCAAAGATCATTCCTTGTTCTTTCTTTATAGATTTAAAGAAACTATATACCTCAACAGTGGAATGCCAATATGCTCAGTCATATTGATCTTTCAAATCTCACAAGATCAACAATTCCATTCCCTTCATCAAAACTGGAAAAAATAAACAACCATAGAGGGCAAGGACTAAGACCTATTTCTCAGAACCATATGCCCTCAGGAGGGAAAAGAATCTAAAGGCTTCTGCTTTTTACAATATAGTTTCCCAATACATGCCCTGTGCCTAGGACTATAGCCACCAAGAAAGCAGCTGTTAAGTACTGAGTTAATAGAGATGGTGAAAACCAGCTAAAGCTTTTTGAATGCCCCCTCAGCTAATCAAAAAGCATCTCATTCATCAAGTGGTTGAGAAATCATACTCTCTTATGATTTTTCTCTCTGGCCCTGATTCCTCATGAAATATTATGAACGACTAACAAAAATTAGTCATTCATATAATGCATAAGAGACTTCCCTGGTTGTTGCAGGGTATGCAGGGATATTACAGGGATTATAATTGACGGAGAAGTGGAAATTTTAGAGCTGGAAGGTACTTTAGATTAAAATTTAAAAAAAAAAGGATTTTTCTTACTTCCAGTAAGTCTGTTTTTAATGCTTTGCCATAGCATGGAGATGAACTTATAATCTATCTAGCTAAAAAGGCTTTGACTATAGGCCTAGAGTTGAAGTTTGCTTGTCTATTAAAATGCAGAAACTCTCATTAAAAAAGACTGATCAGCAGATGATGATATCACTATTTTTTATTATCATTATTTTCTTTCACCAAAACTCATTAAGTTATTTTCTAAGGCTTGAAAAGGTTGCAATTTGTAACTTTGGAGAGAAAACTCCCATATAAGAAATAATATATCTTTCAGAGACATTAGAGATCACATCATCCATTCCCTTCACTTTCCATGTTGGAAAACAACAGACAAAACCATGTAGAGAGCTGAAAGAAGACCTACATGTTAGATAGTGAAGTTAATGGCAGAACCAAGAATAACTTAAGGCTAAGGCTCCCTGTACTACATCCTCTCACAAAGACCTGGGAGTCTGGACAAGGGGAGTTATGTCAAAACTTACTATCTACCTCTGACTCAAAATTTCCTGAGAAGAATAGCAAATGATTGAGACTAACTTTACAAAACACCTTTTCTGTGAGTGTTCTGAAAGTCACAAAAGTATTAGAAACACATGGATAGCAAAACATTATGGCCTAATAGGAAGAAATGGACCCACCAATTGAGAACACAAAAGGCCTCTTGCATAGTAAATGATGCACTTCCAATTAAAATGTGCAATCAAAGCTCACTCTTCCATTCCAGATTCCCTTTTATGCACAGCCTACTTATTGCCTTTTCATTTTCTAAACATGCCTTTATTGCCTCGTTGCTTTGGTATGAAAATGCAAACTTGAAAAAATGGCTAATTTTCTAGTTCATGAAGAAACTAGTGATCTCCCCAACTCTACATGTAGCACTCATGAAACAAATTGAAGTGGCCTTAAATATTCCTAGAGAGAGGTCATGTATTAAGAGAAAGTGGCAAATCAATTAGAGTCTAAAAGGACACAAATAGGAGCAATCAGAGAATATGACATAAAATGATATTTTATATCAACATAAAGGTGGGAGGGGAAGATCTTCCTAATGATGATCTCTGTCCTTAAATGGAGGTGATACATCCTCTGCCTAACTCCAATCCTCCCTTGCCCCTCCAAATATGTATATATATATATATATATATATATATATCATCAAACAGGGTGAATGACAACTTGCCGATGATTCTAGGCTTTCATTGAAGTCCATGTCCTCTGTGATCCTTCCAATTTTAAGGTACTATATGAAAAATCTTAGTAAAGTCCAAATATCATTGGACCAGGAGTCAAAGCAACTAAGTTCTAGTCCTGATTCTGCTATTAATTCTAGCTATGTAACCAAAAAAAATCACAGATCTGTTCCTACTTTCTTTGTAAAAGCTACTGATAATTATTTTTGTTTTTCCTACCTCTTGGAGTATCATAAGTATCAGATAATAAAAGTTTATAATGCATTAAGTACCATATGAAAATGAACTATTATTTAGTATGTTTAAAATCTACAAATAAATAATTCAAGGATGACTCTTATAGAAGAAATTAGAGTCAATGTATTGTAGTACATAAACAAAATCACAGTGGATGGAGTCAAAGGCCTGGTTTGAATTTCAGGTTTGCCACCTACTTCCTGGAAAGGTTTGGGCAAGTCACTGTGTCAATTTATGTCTGTTTCCTTTTCTGTGAAATAGACAAGATGATCCTTAAAGTCTCTTCCAACTCAAGATCCTTGATATCTCTTAATCAGACTCCCATAATGATTTTAATTCTATCACAGTAAGTATACATGAATTCAGCTATTTTTATTTGTTTATTGTTGTTTTGGAAGGTAGGGAATGAGGCCAAGAATATTTGTGCTTGCAATTTCTTTTGACTTATATGATTCATCAGAGTAGGAGGTATCTTTTAAAATGCATGTTTATTCTTAAATTCTAATAAAAATATTAAGAGACCTTCCTCAAAATGTCATACTACCATGACAAATTCAATGCAAGAGAAGGTGGCACTGACCTTTAGGAGTTTTTTATATAAAGACAATACTTCTGAGATGGGTGGGGAGAATAGAGAATAGATTCATTTCTCTGAATTTGGTGGGCTCAGAGAGGAAAAGGTTGACTTCCTCTTAATTACATATTTTTGTTTCAAGTCCCGAAAATAACTCTGCTGGGAGTTTGATTCTTGTAGGTGGGTACAGCTGGCACTAGAGGCAGCTGTGGCTGCCAAATTGTCACTGCAGGAGGCCAAGGTAGCAAGTGTAGGGGCAGAAGATCAATTTGAAAAAATAAAAACAATAAAAGCAGGGGCTGACAAGGAATCCACCTCCTCTTCTCCATTCTATTCAGTTACAATCCTAAGAAGCTGTCTACCGACCTTGCTGCCTCTGCTTGAATATCCTCTAAAGGCTTTCTGTCTTTTCTTTCTGATACTCTCTTCTGATTTTAGTCATACTTCTTTAGTCATACCACCAGTCAACCATAACTGGTAAGGGAACATCCTAACCTAGAAAAGAAATATATGCAAAAATTCTAATGCTACATATTAGTCATTGCCTTTGTTTTCCCTCTAATAAAATCGTTAAATTATTTGACAATACTAAAGCACGGGTATGACCATATCACCTCTCAAAAAGCTTTAGTTTTTCTCTATTACCTTTAGGTAAGAGGTTAAAAAAGCCTCGGTTTTATATTTCCAAACCTTCCTTATTTAGCTCTAATTTACTTTTACAGACTTATTTCATATAACTTCTCCTCACATACTTACATTCCAACCAAACTAGCTTACTTTCTTTTACTCATACTAAAAATCAGATCTCCTGCTTCTGTGTTTTTGCACAGGCAGTCCTCTCATACTTGTAATGCACTTCCCTTATGACCTCAATGTGACTTGGAACCCCTAGCTACATCCAAAGCTTTGCTCATTTGCCACTTTCTGCATTTAAGGCCTTTCTTTGTCTCTCCAATTAATTTTGTTCCCCAGTCCCCTTGTAAACGCCCAAAGAGTTTGTAGTTTCTTTGAGTTATATTTTATATTTAACTTGTCAGTGTATATATTGTTTCCTCCTAGGAAAAGATGTTGGCTCATTGAAGGAAAGGGGCCATTTTCATTTTTATATTTTTATACCCATTACCTAGAATATAGTTGGTGCTTGTTAATTTCTTCTTCATTGACTGAATACCATAAAATTGAGGACATGAGGACCTGGAATGATGATGGTACACAGATGTAGGGAAGTTAAAGAAGGGATGGGCTTGAGGGAAAATGACATCAGTTTTGTAGATGTTGAGTCAAAAATACCTATGGAAACACCAGGTAAAGAGATATAGCGGGAGTAATGGGTAGGATTTAAAAAGAGTTCAATTTAGACTTGATTTCAGGAAAAATGTTCAAACAATGACAGCTGTTCACAAGTAGTTAGCCTCTGCTACCAGCTGACTAGGCGGAGGACGTTTTTTCCCTCAGTTTTCATCCTTCTCAACTTAACTATTGCATTTGCCACTGTGAGTCAACCTATTTTTTTCTGGATACTCTATATTCTCTGGACTTTCATAAAACTGCTGTTTCCTGGTTGCCTTTCTGTCAATGTGACCTCTCTTTAGTCGTTTGCTGGCTTTTCTATGGGACATTTTAGCATTGATCTGTTTTCTTAACTTTCCCTCAGTCTCAATATTTAACTAGTTGTCAAATCTCACTATTTCTACTTTTGCATCTTTCACATCTAACCCTCTTCCTTCACCCATACAGATCCAACCTTAATTGAGGCCCTTATCACTTCTTATCTAAAGTACTGCCTTGATTTTCTTTCCTGAAGTCTCTCACCATTCCAGTTTTCTCTACGCACTGTTGCTGAAATAACTTTCCATAAGCATGAATCTGACCATATAACTTTCCTACTTAACCAACTGTAACAACAATGTTACTTGCAGCTACTGTGGCTGTGTAAGGCCAATAACATCAGCATACAAGAGGGCTGCTAGCACAGGTTCTTTGATCTGCTTTTCTAAGGAAATCTACTGAAAGAGGTTTACAATCTCACTTTAATCAAACATACATATATCGTTCATTTAGTTCAGGGGGATAAGTCAGCACTCTGAACTTCAGAGCAAGTACAAAAAGAAATTACAAACAGAGAAAATATAAACAGAGCAAATAACACAAATCAACAGACAGGCTTCTAGCTGTCTGACCAAAGCTATACATACATAGTTACCAGAGAGAGAAGCACCAACATCTGGGTTTTTCAAAGCTGGGAAGGCTCCTTAAAGGCTCCCCAGAGTCTCCACACCAACACTCTTCCACTGAGTGAGCCCCAAGCAAAATGCTAATCTCAGAGTACATATACACTTGTTCAGGATCAGAAGGTTTCTCATGACCTAATTAGCAAAAGGGTATGGTCCTTCCTACAAACAAAGGCAAGACTCAATACAAAACCACTTGATTGCCTTAGTGCTGAGAAGCACTCCAAAGCAAAAAGCAGTAAAAAGTCCCACTTTGCTTTCTCTTACATTAATTCAAGTGGTGGCTTCCTGTTGTCCTTAGGTGCCATTTGGCAACTCAGTTGTTCATCACCCAGTGCCTGGTCACAATTCCAGGATGGAGAAGAACACTTGTGGTTACAAGAAACTCAGGTAAAGTCAACCATCTGAGTCAAGTCCTATATATATACACACACACAAAATCTTCTGTTTGGCATTCAAAATCTTTTACAACCTGGCTACATCCTACCTTCCTTGGCTTATTCTACATGATTCCCTTTATATAGGAGTATGCTTATAAATGTTTAACAACCAGTTTTCCAGAAAAAAGCACACGCAACAAACTTTTAAGCTTAAGCTACATTGTGAGTATTTTCTACATTGTCTAGACAATCAAAGCAAAATCACATACCACGCCATGATTTGTAGCATTTAAATTTTGCTGATATGAAAATATTCACACAGAAAATTTAACAGTTGTTCTAATTTACCAACGTGAGCTGGCTCCAGCATGTTCTGCTTTTATATATTTTAAGTTCCAAAGTGCCCTATATAGTGGTCCTCACACAAAATATTTTGTTCTGTATCCCGTTGCCTTTGAACAAGTTTTTTTCCTGTGCCTGGGATAAAATCCTTAGCTGCACATCTTAGAATCTTATAAGCTGTAGTGCTACCCCCTACCTGAGGTCTTCCCTGATATTGCTTTGAATTTACTCGATGTGTCTGTGTCTCTGTGCAAATATATGTGTGTGAGAGTATATATATATATATATGTATGCATGTATACATGTGTACACACATACATATATATTTGTGTCTCTATTAGATCTATTTATATGTGTAATTTCCATAATTAGAATGCATTGTTTATCTTGTTGCTCTGTGCTTAGCCTACTACCTGGCAATTAATTGGTATAAATACTTGTTGAATGAGTGATTGATTTGAAGGCAGGCCCAAATTACAAATCGAACACACTTTACACAGTACCATGTTGTGGCTCATGGTGGCCCGCACCAGCTAGGGACAGGATTGACAATATAATTCTTCCTTCTGGTGTTACTTCAGGTGGTTTTCACATTTCATTTTATTTCTTTTAAAAGAAATAGTTCTTTATCACAAGTTTCATCCAGAAGTCTCACTCTTCCTGTTAAGGAGCTAAATTAAGTGTGTTTGTGTATTTAAGTAGGTTACATGACACAGTAGCCACATCCTTCAGTTCCTAGGCTATGCTTTCATTTTCAAGCCCCCTCAAACTTCAAGATACATCATGAGTTCATGGTGGCACTTTGGGAGACTACAGCTGGATTGAGGCACCTATTTAAGATCTAGCAAGGTCCCATATTTGCCAAGGTTCTAACATTGGGTGGCGGGGAGGCATTAAATTGGATTTAATGAAAATAGAATTGTTGACAAGCTCAGTGAGAATCTTAAGAAGTTATTGGCTCAGATGCCACAAGTTAATAGGGTTATATTAAAGCAGATGCAATCATTAATCAGCCACCTCCACTTTGCATGTTCAGGCCTTCTGGCAGCAGCTTTTTTTCCCCCTGCCTTCTGACTACTCCAGTGACTGAAAAGATTAGAAAGTTACATAATTGCATTAGGATAACAAGGCAGTTCAGGGAGACACTGATACCCTGATGGTATTTTTAGAACAATTTGGTGCAGCTGCCATTACTGTCTCATTGAGAGCCGTCTTCATTTGTCAGTGCAGGAGAGAAGAGAGTCTATCACCTATTCTACAGATTAGAGAGTACAGACAGAAGCAACAGGGAGGAAAAGTGTTTTGGGGGAAAATAAGGACATCTCTGGCACTTCCTATAAAGAGATATTATTACACTTACATGTTAACAGTAGAAAATAAAACATCTGTTCTTAACCTTACCTTGTATTTTTGTTGTTCAGTTACTTTTCCAGTTGTGTCTGACTCTTCGTGACCCTGTTTGAGGTTTTCTTGGCAAAGATGTTGGAGGGGTTTGCTATTTCCTTCTCCAGCTCATTTAACAGATGAGGAAACTGAGGCAAATAGGGTTAAGAGACTTGCCCAGGGTCACATAGATAGTAAGGGTCTGAGGCCATATTTGAATGCAAAAATGTTAATCTTCCTAACTCCAGGCACAGCACTCTATCTACCATGTCCTACACTATCTAGCTGCACCTAGTTAAGCTGGTCAAATCACTGATGTCTGAACTCACTTTGTACATTCCTGTCTCTATGTCTTTATTCCCCCATCTTCATTCCCCTTAATAGAATCGTGCCTTCTCCTCCCTTCCCATGACTACCTTCTGTCTATTTGAATTCTAACTTCCTTCAATGCCCAACTCAAATCTCATCTCTTCCAAGAAGCCTTCTCTGACAACCCTAGCTCTCAGAGATCTCTTGCTCCTCCAGGATTCTGGAACATACATTATCTGTGTCACAATTTTGACATTCATCTTTGTTACAAGTTCTCTTTCCTTGTATGTTTGTCCCAGCTCTTCACCAACAGAATGGAATGTCCATGTACAGTGGAAAAAGTATTGTTTTGGAGTCAGACAACTAGGGTTCAAATCCCATATCTAATCCTTATTACTTATGTTACCTTGGCCAAATTACTTAACATCCCTGTTTCCTTAACATTCAATTTCCTCATCTACATTATGAGAGGGGTTGGACTAGATCGCCTCACAGGTCCTTGAAGTTCTATACTTATCTTCTTATGATCTTCCCCCAGGTATGTTACCTTCCATTCCCTTTTCTTCCTGTCCAAAATACGGGGTTTTGTCGTTGCTATTGTTAAATGATTATTTATTCTATCTACTTATCTATATATCTCTATTTATCTATGATTCTATCTGCCTATTTATCGTCCTTTGCATTTTTCACAAGCCTGAACTCTTAGCACTCAGATCTATTGTTGTACTGCTTTACATTAAAATAAGTCAATCTAGTGGAAAGAACATTAAATTTGGAGTCAGAGGTCATAGGGATTCCAGTCCTCCCTCTTTCACTTACTAACTCTATAATTATGGGAAAATCACAGCCTCTCTTAATTTTATTTTCAACATCTGTAAAATGGGAATGATTATTAGCACTTTTCTCCCAGGGCTGCCATGAGGACAAATGAAATGATAACTATAAAGCAAACTATAAAATGACAAATAAATATAAGTTATTTTTATTATTGCTTTTGTTATTCTTATAATTGGATCATTCTTGGCACCAAGACAGGGCTATACACACAGCTGATTTGTAAATATTGATTAATTCATTGAGAGAAAGATCGTTCTGAGATATTTGTTGTATAGATCATCACTGTTCTATGATGCATGCATCAATCTATTAATCACTAAATCTTTATTAAGAAGCTAATATGTGCCTTACCATGCTAAACACTAAGGACACAAAAACTGGTAAAAGGTAGTCCCTGGGCTCAATGAGCTTATAATCTAACAGGGGACACAATATGTAAACAAATATATATGAAGTAAGCCATATACTGAATAAATAGGAAATAATTAACAGAGGTAAGACATTGGAATTAAGCAGGGTTGGGGAAGGCTTCATGTAGAAGGAAGAATTTTAAAAGAAGTCAGGAAGGTCAGTAGTCAAAGCAGAGGAGGGAGAGTGACCAAGGAATTGGGGAAAGCCAGGGAAAATGCCCAGAAACAAGACATGGAATATCTTGATCATGGAACAGCCAGAAGGCCAGGGTCCTGGACTGAAGAGTATATTGGAGTAAGGTGTGAGAAGAGTGGAAAGGTGTGTGTAGACAAGCTATAATGGACTTTAATGCTAAGCAGGGCATTTTGTATTTGCTTCTGGAGACAACAGGAAGGCATTGGAGTTTGTTGAGTAGAATGGTGACATTTTTAGGACTGTGTTTTAAGAGAATCACTTTAGTGGCTGAATGGTGAATGGAGTGGAATGAGGAGAGACTAGAGGCAGAAGACATACCAGAAGTCTATCCAGATAGTTCAAGTGTTACGTGATGAGGTCCTGTACCAAAGTGGAAAGTATGAGAGAAGAGAGGGAGAATATATGAGACATGATGCAAAGGTGAAATTGACAGGCCTTGGCCTTTGCTTAGAAATGAAGGGTGAGAAAAAGTGAGGAACTCAGGATGACTCCTAGGTTGTGAGCCTGAGGTACAGAGGTGATGGTGCCATCCTTTATAATAACAGGGAAAACAGAAGTGAGTGGAATGGGGGAATATCATGAGTTCTGCTTTGGACATAATGAGTTTAAGATGTCTACTAAACACCTAGTTTGAAATGTCTGAGAGGCAGGTGGAGATGCAAGACTGGAGGTCAGTAGAGACAGTGGAGCAAGAAAGGTAGATTTGAGAATTATTAGCATAGGGATGATATTAAATCCATGTGAACTGATGAGATCACTGAGTGAGGCAGAACAGAGAGAGAAAAAAAGAGAGCTCAAAACAGAACTCTAAATCACCTCTGGTTCAAGGACATGATCAGGAGGAAGATACAGAAAAGGAAATAGAAAAAGAGCAGTCATATAGGTAGGAGGAAAACCAGGACAAAGTGTCCTGAAAACCAACAGTGAAGAGAGCATCATGGAGGAGTGATAAATAGTATCAAAGGTTGTAGAGAGGCCAGGGAGAGTAAGCATAGAGAAAAGTCCAATATTTTTGATAACTAAGGGATCATTAGCACATTTGGGGAGAGCAATTTAATTGGAATGATAAGGTCAGAAGACAGATTGTAAGGGGTTCAGAAGAGAGTAAGAGGAAAAAAATTGAAGCACCTCCTTTTTGAGGAGTTTGACTGCAAAGAGGAGAAGAGAGGATAATAGCAAGGATAAATGGATCAAGGGAAGGTTGCTTCAGGATAGGGGAAATATGGGCATGTTTATATGCACTGAGGAAAGAGGCAATAGAGAAGAAGCGATTGAAAATAAGTGAAAGAGGTGAGTGACAGAGGGGGCAATAGGTCAGAAGAAATAGGATAGAATGGAATTGCTTGAAAAAGTAGAGAGATTAACCTTGGTAAAGAGTGAAGCCACTTCATCATGTGAGACAAGGGTGAAGTAGTAGAAGCCCTTGAGTGATGGAAGATAAGAAAGGGCGGGGGAGAGTTAATTCACAGTGAATGTCCTTAATTTTTCTATAAAATATAAAGCCAGTTCCTCATCTGAGGAAGAGCCAGAAAAGATTGTGGAGGGATGAAAAGTTTTAGAAGAGCTGCTGTGGAAAGTGGGATAGTGAGTTGATAAAGATGTTTGTAGGATTGCCTAGCAGCAGTGAAGGCCCAGTTGAGTTATGTAACATAAATTTGTAGTCGACTCAGCTAAAATGGTTGCAGGATTTTCTCCATCTTTGTTCAAGAGCACATGTGTAGGACCAAAGAGTGTGACTCATCCAAAACAGTGACCTGGCTGGGCAAAATTGGTGCTATCTAGGTATTCAAGAGACCCAAGTGGTGTAGAGCTGAACTGATTCACCAAGGAGTCAAGATGGTAAGAGGAGAGAGTAGGTAATGCAGGGGAGATTGCCAGGGAGAGAGCTGAAGGATCAAGAGACTGAAGGTCACAATGCAGATGAAGATTTGGATTATATACAAGAAAAGGTAAAGGTGAAAAAGTCAATGAATTATAGTCACAAAACGGCATTTCAGAATTCTTGAATACAGAGGTGGTACATTTGTAAGGGATGACAAAATCAAGGATATGACCATCTTTGTGTGTGGCTGAGGTTGGATATACTTCTGCATCCCACTTACTTTCTAATCTTATTTCATATAAAATCCCTTCATGAACTCTTCATATCAGCAAAATTGGCCTGAAAGCTATACTTTATGGACACTATTTTATTTTCTTCCTCTTTGAAATTTGAAGAAATGCTCTAGCTCATGCTTGAAAAGCATGCCTTTACCTTGATCTCTTATACTCCCCTAGCATCCCTTCAGAATACTGTCAGGTATCATCTCCTGCACATAGTTAATCATGATCCCAAACTATTTTGCCAATATTAGCATTAACTCCGTTTTGAAATTATGTTGTTGAATTTTGCATTTATTTACTTGTCTACACTTATTTCTTCAAGAGAAAACAAAATACCTGACGACTGGGGATGCTTGATCATTATCCTTATATCCCCAGTACCTAGCACAATGTTTTGCAGGAACTAAGTGATTAATAAATATTTGTTCAATTTAATTGAATTATATCATGCATGCCTGGTTATCTTGGCTCAGGGATACAAGGTTAGATATGTATCAACAACAGGATGAGGTGATGTTGCCTATTAACCAGTGACTAATTCTAAAGTTGCTCTCCCAGGCACCTCTAACCATCGAAAATACGTTTGGCTACCCTGTTGGAGCAGCTGTACAGAGACAACACAGGTTGCTCTTATCCATTTTGATTTTTTTTTCCTCTAAGGGAGAACTAAAGTATGCACTATACTGCACATGAAAAAGTGAATGGGGCCCATCAAATGTTAAATGCCAATTTTGCTAAGACTAGAACAACTATCCAGTTAATTCCATATTTGTTCAAAAGATTGACTTTTAAATTAGACAGCTGTTCAAACCCAACTACCCCAGTGATTTCTAGCTACTATGTTCCCAATCCCTCATTTGCCAGGGTCACATCCCTGCAGTGAGGTTCATTTTGGGAATGGGGGAGTCGAGCCAGATTACAAGTAAAATCTGTTTGCTTGCCAAATTTCCAGTGAAGCACATATATTTCTTCCTAAGGACCTGATTTTAAGCACAACTGGCTAATTTCTCTCCTGACTCCCAAATAAGACCCCAATAGTACTGAAAGACTTTCAAAGGAGTTGGAAATTTGCAGACAGCTGGTTGACTTAGTTAAGGAAATTGTGGTCTGGGAAGTATGAATTCTAATATTAGATAGTTCCTCAGTGCTTTCACCTAAACAAACAAACCAACAAAAATAGAGTAGATAACATCTAGCTTTTCTATTACATTCTCCTCAGAATTATTTCTCTGATGACTCTCAGTTCTGTGAATGGGATGCTCTTTTTTAAAGGCAGTGTCAGCAGAGCACAGATTCCAGGATTTGCTACTAAACACATACAGAACAAGTGATATACACTGTTTTGTTTCCCAAGGACCAGTTTAACTGAAGATAGACTCATTGTCAGATTAGCCACTAGATAATGATTTTATTTGTCTGTTTATTTGAGTACAATTCATTAAAACTGTCTGTGAAGGAATAAAATTTGTTGTTCCTCTTGATAAAAGGATCACATGAACCTCTAGAAAAAAACAGACTCTAAAGATTAAGTATTTGGGTTCTTATTCCACATTGCAAGCTTACTTCCTAGTTAACTTTGTGCAAGTCATTAAGCTAACTTTTGGGTAAGTCTCCCTGAGACTCAGTTTACTTTTTGGAAAAATGTAGATATTGAGCTAAATGATCTCCCAGGTCACTTCCAGCTCTAGATAATATGACCTGATCATTTTTTCATTCAAAATGTCAAAGTATCTTACCTGGAACTTAGGGATCAGAGGGCAGACTCAAAGGAGATAACAAATATGCAAGTCCTTTGGAAGAAAATAATTGAGTAGTCATAGGTCTACTGGAATGTATTAGGTTTTGTTGTTGTTGTTGTGTAAGATTAATTCATTTATTTTTACTTTTCAACATTCATTTTCACAAGATTTTGAGTTACAATTTTTCTCCCATTTCTCCCCTCTTCCACATCCCAAGATGGCATGCATTCTGATTACCCCTTTCCCAGTCTGCCCTCCCTTCTGTCACCCCACCTCCTCCTCTTATCCCCTTCCTCCTTACTTTCTTATAAGGCAAAATAGATTTCTATACCCCTTTGCCTGTATATCATATTTCCCAGTTGCATGTGAAAACAATTTTTAATATTTGTTTTTAAACTTTGGGTTCCAAATTCTCTCTATTCTTCCCTCTGCATTCACTCACATTGAAAAGGCAAGCAACTCAATATAGGTCACACATATATCATTATGCAAAACACTTCTATAATAGTTATGTTGTAAAAGATTTACTATATTTCCCTCCATCCTATCCCATCCCCCATTTATTCTATTTTGTCCTTTGACCTTGTCCCTTTACAAAAGTGCCTGCTTCTGACTACCTCCTCCCTCAATCTGCCCTCCCTTCTATCATTCCCCTCCCACCTCATCCTTTTCCCTGCTACTTTCACGTAGGATAAAATTCCCAATTGAGTGTGTATATTATTCCTTCCTTAAGACAAATCCAATGAGACTGAGGTTTACTCATTCCCTTTCATGTCCCCCCTCTTCCTCTGCATTATAAAGTTTTTTCTTGCCTCTTTTATGTGAAACAATTTACCCCATACCCCATATCTCCCTTTCTCCTTCACCTAATATATTCCTCTCTTATTCCTTTGAGATACCATCCCTTCACATTAAACTCACCTTGTGCCCCCCCCCTCTCTCTCTCTCTATATATACACATATACATAATGTATGCGTATGTATATATATATATATGTGTGTGTGTGTGTGTGTGGGTCTGTGTGTGTGTGTGTGTGTGTGAGTGTGTGTGTGTGTGTATATATATATGTGTATATATATATATATATATATACACACAAACATATGTATGTATGTAGATTCCCTTCAGCTACCCTAATACTGAGAAAGGTCTCATGAGCTACAAATATCATCGTTCCATGTCAGAATGTAAACAGTTCAACTTTAAAAAATCTCTTATGATTTCTCTTTCCTGTTTACTTTTCCATGCTTCTCTTGATTCTTGTATTTGAAAGTCAAATTTTCTATTCAGCTCTGGTTTTCTCATCAAGAATATTTGAAAGTCCTCTATTTCATTGAATATCTATTTTTTGCCCTGAAGTATTGTACTCAGTTTTGCTGAGTAGGTGAATCTTTGTTTTAATCCTAACTCCTTTGACCTCCAGAACATCATATTGCAAGCCCTTTGTTCCCTTAATGTAGAAGCTACTAGATCCTGCATTATCCTGATTACGCTTCCACAATGCTCAAATTATTTCTTTATGGCTGCTTGCAATATTTTCTCCTTGACTCTGTAATTTGGCTACAATATTCTTAGGAGTTTTGTTTTGGGGATCTTTTTCAAGAGGCAATCAGTGGATCCTTTCAATGTCTATTTTACCCTCTGGTTCTAGAATATCAGGGCAGTTTTCTTTGATAATTTCTTGAAAGATGATGTCTAGGCTCTTTTTTTGATAATGGCTTTCAGATAGTCCAATAATTTTTAAATTATCTCTCCTGCATCTATTTTCCAGGTCAGTGGTTATTCCAATGAGATATTTCACATTGTCTTCTATTTTTTCATTCTTCTGGTTCTCTTTTATAATTTCTTGATTTCTCATAAAGTCATTAACTTCCATTTGCTCCATTCTAATTTTTAAGGATTTTCTTCAGTGAGCTTTTGGACCTCCTGTTCCATTTGGCCACTCCTGCTTTTTAAGGCATTCTTCTCTTCATTGGCTTTTTGGACCTTGTTTGCCATTTGGGTTAATCTATTTTTAAGGTGTTATTTTCTTCAGTATTTTGGGGGTCTCCTTTAGTAAGCTGTTGACTCTTTTTCATGATTTTCTTGCATCACTCTCATTTCCTTTCCCAATTTTTCCTCTACTTCTCTTACTTGATTTTTTAAATCCTTTTTGAGCTCTTCCATGGCCTGAGACCAATTCCTATTTTTCTTGGATGCTGTGGATGTAGGATCTTTAACTTTGTTTTCTTCTTCTGGTTGTATGATTTAATCTTCTTTGTCACCAAAGTAAGATTCTGCAGTCAGAGTTTTTTATGAGGTCTGCTCATTTTCCCAGACAATTACTCGACTTTTCAGCTCTTTGTCAAGGTAAGACTCTGCTTCCACAGTGGAGAGTTCTCTATCCCAAGCTTCAGGGGTTTTGTGTAGCTCTTTTCAGAGCTACTTCTAGGCACCTGTAAATCTTCAGTTCTTCTTAGGTGGCATGATCCAAGTAGAGGTGTTTACTCCTCTCCTGACCTATGTTCTGGTCTGTGAGTGACCTCCAGCACTCTGCCCTGGAACTGTGAGCAGGATTCCCTCTCCACAGCCACAAGAAGCTGTGCCAAACCAGCACTCCTCCTCACCCTAGGACTGCCACACAGGATTACTATCCAGATCCAAGCAAGGCAAAGCAAGAGAATTCTGCTTCAGCACCAGCAAAGAGATCCCTGCCCTTCCACTCCAATCAGAAGCTTGATTCCCCCACCATCCATGGGCCTGGAGCTCTGGAAGCAGCCCTTGTTGCTGCTGCTGTAGCTGCCTCCATCGCCCCCGGGGCTGGGGCCAGACCCTGCTCTTCTCTTACCCAGACCTGACAGAGTTTTCTCACTGAACTTTTACAATGTCTTTGGTGTTTGTGGGTTTAGAAGTCTGGAAACTGCCACAGCTGCCAGTGATTCAGTGCCCTGAGGCCTGCTCTGCCCAGTCTGCTCAGCCCAGTCTGTGCTGGCATGTGCTCCACTCCCAGCATGGTGCTATAGACCCTTCTGTTGACCTTCCAGGCTGTCTTGGTGTGGAGACTTGTTTCACAGTGTCATTTTGTGGATTCTGTAGCTCTAGAATTGGTTTAGAGTCATTTTTTACAGGTATTTGAAGGGATTTGAGGGTGAGCTAAAGCAAGTCCCTGCTTTTACTCCACCATCTTCACTCTGCCCTGTTGTTTTTTAATGAAATTCTTTCACTGACACAAAATTTCGGAATTTGAGGGAAAAGAGTGGCTATCAGTCAATAGTAATCAGTGAATAAACATTTATTAAGGGCTGACCACATGCCACACACTGTGGTAAATGCTAAGACAATATGTAAAGGCAGACCCTGCCCTTGAGGAACTTACAGTTGAATAGGGACACGATTAGTAAACAAATATGAAAAAAAATTATATATAGGACAAATAGGAAGTAAATAAGGGAGAAGGCTCTAGAACTAAGAGAGTTTGGAAAAGGTTTCCTGTACAAGACAAGATTTTAGTTGGGCCTTAAAGAAAGCTAAAGAAGCCAGTAGGTGGAGATGAAGAGGGAGATCATGAGGGACAACCAGAGAAAATGCCCAGATATGAGAGATGGAAAGTTTTGTTAAGCCCAAATGCCACCCTTATTATTACTTTGCCCCCAAAGTGGTCACCCAGCTTATTTTGAAGATTTATGATAAATGGAACCCATTGGATCCTATTCCACTTCTACATTCTTTAGATCCTAATCGTTAGGCAGTATCTCTTTCTACCAAAGCTAAATTTCCCTCTTTGAAACTTTAGTCATTTTTTTTAAGATTTGTTCTCTTGGGACAAACAGATTCACTAAGAGAGCCCTGTGAATAACTGAAAGCAGCTATTCTGAGCAATCCGATCATTCATTTCTCCAGGGTAAATATTCTTATATCCTTCCATCAGGCATAGCCACCTGCCTTCTCACTACAATGGGTGTACTCTAGGTTATCATTTTTTTTAGATTGTAGCACTTAGAACTGAATACGACACCCCATAAATATTCTGACCTAGATAAAATGTAGCTGGATTTTCACCTATGTATTTCCAGGATCTATGCCCTTTTTTAAAACAATACCCAAGGTAACATTACTCATTTTCTTCCTTTCCTATCATATTGTTGAATCATATTTGTCTCCTAATCCACTAAAATCCCCAGATATTTTTCAGATCAAAAACTAAGTAAACATACCATTTGGGGCAGTTAGATGGCAGAATGGATAGAGTACAGGGCCTAGAGTCAGGAAAACTCATTTTCCTGAGATCGAATCTTGCTGCAGCCTCTTAGTAGCTGTGTTACTCTGGGTAAATCACTTAATCCTATTTCCCTCAGTTTCCCCATCTGTAAAATGAGCTGGAGAAGAAAATGGCAAACTACTCTCTCATCTTTACCAAAACAATAACAACAGCAACAAAATGGGGTCATGAAGAAATGGACACAACACAAGAATGACTGAATAACAACAACAAACACACCTCTCCCATTTGTACATGCAGTCATTTGTTTGTTTTTTAACCCAAATGAAAGATTTTAAATGTAAGACTAATAATTTTTCCTATTATTGTTAAGAAGTAGTTGAATCTTAACTGTGTTATCCACTCTACAAATTATTTTCATTCTTCTTCCTCCAATATTTTGAAGGAAGAACCACACAGTTGGGTTGGCAGTCATTGTGTCCAAAGCTTGGACACATAAAACCCTATTTTCCACAACTTCCCTTCATGAACCCAATCTTGAAGAAAATGTTGAGGCTCTATTCTCATTCTTCCCTCTCCGTGGCTCAAACAATGCTGGGACCCATGTCTTGAAATGACTTCCTTCCTTCATTCCTAAACCCCAACCTGAAATCTCCTTTTTAATATCTTTTCTTTCCTTCAAATCCTAACTCAGTTTCTCTCTTCATAAGGCCTTCTCTGACCCACCCACCCCCAACACACACACACACACACACACACACACACACACACACACACACACACACTTTGCCAGCAGAAAAAGACCTCTGTGTAGGCCTCATATTTGTTTTTCTCTCATTCATTCCTGAACATTATATATGTACTTTTGTGCCACCAGGGCCAAGCAGAGCACCTTAAACTTAATGGAAACTAGTAGATGCTTAAGAACTGTTTATAAGCTGCCTGACTGATGAGAAATGTGATGAATCACATGAACCTTATACCATCTTTCCTTATATAGAAAGGACTGTACAGAGTCAGGGCTCTCTCTACCACACCAAGCCACCTACCTCTTTAGACATTTTCTTTCTTTTTGATTCTTTGCAATGATTTGTTTCTCAGGACTTCTGACTCTTGCATTTGGCATTGTCCTGAATGAGTATCATCATATTTTTTTAAAAGATGGTAGATTCCACTATTTTTTGTTATGACACACCTCTCAAAGTAAATAAATCTTTACTGATATAAAAAGAAGCCAACTTTATTTTTTAGTGTATAAATATCACACATGCCTAGGATATTCTCCATAATGCTTTTCCCCTAACAGCCATAATTTTAATACCTACATTCGAAGCTTGGAGTAATACAGCAAATCTACATAGGATTCATGTATAAATGACAAGGTTTTGATTCTAATGCCAATGTGTGGTCATTATGCAAGAATGACCTTTATGCTAGTAAATATGATAATTCTATATAAATGACATTCTTGCTCAGACTTAGTTAATAAGTAAACATTTTCTAACTGCTTGTGATGTAAACTCAAGCTTCAATCAAAACCAGTATGTTTTCTCAATCTCATTTCTTGCTTTGGTTCTCTACCTATTGCACATGCAAAGTTCAGTAAAAGCTGACAAAGTTAATTCAGCTCATTAAAAAATTATAGTCTTTTGTTCCAGACTGAGGCAAAGATGATCAAGGAATGGTGCATCTAATTCTATGCCAAGTAATGACAACATTTCTAGTATCCAAATGCCCCTTAACCATCATGGCTACTACCCTTGTTTAGGCCCTCAGTCTCTGTCTCTGTCTCTCTGTGTGTATCTCTGTTTCTGACTCTCTGTCTCTGTGTGTGTCTGTCTCTATCTCTTGCCCTTGCCTGCTAGCTAGTCTCACTGTTTCCAGTCTTTCCCCTCTCTTCCGTCCATAGCACAGCTGCCTGATCTGATCTTGTTATTCCCATTCTCAAGAGCTTTGGGTGGTGTCTCTAGGGAAAAAAATACAAATTCTTGAGCCTGGACCTTAAAAACTCTAGCCTACCTCTTCAGAATTATATATCGTTCTCCTTCTCCACCATCCTATCCAACTGTCATCCTTGCTCTTCCCTAACATGGCATTCTCTCTTCTCCTTAACAACCTTGGTAGAGGCTACCTGTAATGCCTAGCACAAATTCTCTCTCCACTGCTCTCTCTTTAGCTTCTTTCATTCATCATCTCAGGCACCATATCCTGGAGAAAACTTTTCTTGATCCCCCTAGTGGTTAGTACTTTTTCCCTCCTTTTATTATTAGCGATTTTATTAACATATATCTGTTGTATTTCTCCTCGGAAAGGGGATAATGCTTTAATGTTGTTTTGTGATATTTTTTTCTTTCTTTTTTGGGGGTGGTGGTGATGGAGGGGGGATCCTTAGCACTTAACACAATGCCTTGCCCATAATAGAGATCTGATAAATGCTAATGCACCAAAATAAGACAATAACAATAATAGTTAACATTTCCATATTTTAAGTTTTAAAAAATGATTTATAGCGATTATCTTGGTGGATTCTTACCACCAACCTGAGAGGTAAGTGTTATTATTATCCCCATGTTACAGATGAGTACATTGTGATAGCCAGAGGATAACTCAGCTTGCCAAAGTTCACATAACTAGTAAGTTTCTTTTTTTAGGTTATCTGGGGTTTTTTTATTAAGATTTTTTATTTTTAGTTTACAACACTCAGTTCTGCATGTTTCTGAGTACCAGATTTTCTTCCCTTCCCCCCAAGATGGCATGGAATCCGATATATGTTCTACATATAACAAGTCAGTTCCTGATACTGAATGTGTACTCCCAGCTTCCTGACTCTAAATTCAGTCCTCTATTCACTGTACAACCTAGTCATATTTTAAATATAAGGATATTATTGCTCTGAGAGATTTGTCAATAGGAAAAAAAAGATAGAACTAGCATTCAGATTGAGGTCTTCTGGTTCTATTCCCCTAATATACCAGAAATTACTAGCTTTTTCATGTCATGGTAATCTGTTAAAGCCTTAGGACTCCTTATCAGAATATTGTTTTGAAGTACATAAAATACATAAAATTACATAAGAAACAACTTATAGTAAATTACAGTTATAAGAATATTTTTAAGTTACCATCCAGGTTAATACTGCTGCAATACTTATTCCAATCAAGGCATCTTTAAATCTTCCATGTTCCTTGCCTCCAACAACATCAAACTATGCACCAACTCCTCTCAAGTTTTACTTCTGTTTCATATAATAGCAGGGATCTTTTCCTTCTTTGTACTTGTTTCTCCAATGACTAGCACACTGAGTGGCACAAAACAACTATATAATAGATAAGAGTTGATTAATATACATTGTTTTCCATCCCTACTGTCAGAACTCTGATTCAGACAGGTATGTTTTATGCATGGTATTCTGTAGTATACTCCTAAGTGTTATCATTGCCTTGGGTGTCTTCTGTATCCCATGCATTCTCTAGAACACTGACTGATTAATCTCTTGAGACTGTCACATCAGTGACTTTCTAAATCACTATTTGATTGTTACTTTTGAGCTCAAACATCTTCAGTGTTTTCATGTTGCCTAAGGCATAAAATCCCTTGTCTAGCATTCAAGTCCTTTAACATTCTTGCTTTCAAACTGCCTGTCCAGACTTATTTTAAATTACCTCCTCTTCGACCTCCCCAATATATCTCACATTTCCCCTTTGTCTCATTCATATAGCCATGCTCTATTAAAGTTTTTCCCCCTCCTGCCTGATCCACTATTATAGCCTCCAAATCAGTCCCCATTCACACCTTCTTCCCTCTACTGCCCATTCTTCACATGGCTTCTAAATTGAAGTTCTTAAAGCACATGCCTGTCATGCCACTTCTCTCTTCCAAAGAACTCCAGTGCCTCTCTCTTTTCTTTAAGATAAACTCTGAAATATGTATGGATTTTATTTTGAAATATGATACAGATTTTAAAATCCTTCTCAATATAGTTCCAACCTAAAATTCCTTTTATTCCATCCTGAATCTTGAGTTTTTGAATAGTTTAAGCTCAGGGGCTACCTGCTTCATGATTCCCCTGATCATTTTAGCTGCTTGTGCTCTTTCACTCTTCAAACACTTGAAGAATTTTTGACCTAGTATTTCTTTAACTCCTTCCCCTGTATTATATTTGTAAGTACACAAATTGTATCCCTCCCCCTCTTACCCTACAACCAATAGAATGCAGGCTCTTTAATGGCAAGATCATTGCTGTTTTTTATTTTTGCATTATCAGCATAGTGTTTTTCCCCATAGTAGTCACTTACTAAAAGTTTGATGGAACTGAAATTGAAAAGTAGTTGGAGAGAGAAGCCATATTTTAATGCCATGATAGTACTTCCTTACATTATTCAGTTTTTTAAAATTTATTACATGTTTCTCACAGTAATGCTTCAGAGGAATGCAAACAATATTGTCCCTATTTTACAGATTGATAAGGGAACTGAGTTTTAGAAGTTAACTAGATTTTGCAGAATTATATTGATATATAATTAGTTATGATATACAAATATTAATGTATACTTTTATACATATATATGTGTGTTGGTAAGCAAAATGGGCTCTTAGAGCTCAGTTCAACCAAGTGCCCTTGAAGAGTTTGGCTTTTGTTTCCTTTGAGTAATTCAGTGTATTGCATTGCGTCTTACTAGGTGTTAAGCCCCAGGCCCAAACCCCTATTAGGTGCTAAACCTATGTGGGTGTGAAGCTCCCAGGGTACTAAGGGGAGGTGCTAACTCAAGAACCAATCATAGGAGCCTAAGTTCTGGTCATTCAGATGACTTGATGATGTCTGAAACGGTATAAGAAGAGAAGACAGAGCTATTTGCACAGGGCTCTCACTCTTGGTGGCACGCGCTGATGCGGAGACTTCGGGCAGCTGTAGCCAAGAGCCCTCCAGTGCATAAACCCAGATGTTGGGACGTTGTCAAACTCTGGTAACTATGTATTGGGATTTGAATCAGACAAGGCCTGTTTGTACTTTGTACCTGCTCTGAAGTTCAGGGTACTGGCTTTTTCCCTGAACTAAGTGAATGGTATTTGTATGCTGAATCAAAGTAAGCTTGTTAATCCGTTGCTTTCCTTACTAAAGCAGATTAAAGGAACCTGGGCTTTGGGAGCGTGCTTGTTGTTGGACTTGTGTTGGTCTTTCACCCCCACAACAGCTGCTAGCCAGATTGTTGAAACAATATGACAGAAAGACAGAGAGAGTTTTTCCTGGTCCTTTTTGAAGAATAACTGTCATTTTTGGATCCACTCCCCCACCCTAGGCACAAACATACTAGAAAATCTAAGTCAACACCCCCACCCTAGTAACAAAGAAAAATGGTTATACAAAAGCAAGCAGTACAGTGGGAATATCTAACAATGTATGGAACATTGCACCTAACAAGTGCCCTGGTTTTCTGCCTATAAAAAGGAGACATATTCCATTATCTGTTTCCTGAGACCATCATATTTTTTCTGAGTTACTCATAATTGTGTTTTCCTTTCAATGTTCCTTTCATCTGTCTTGTCATAATCATATTACACATTGTTCTCCTGGTTCTGTTAATTTTTTCCTGCATCAGTTCATGCAAATTTTTTCCATCTTTCTCTCATTTTGGGGGGTAGGTTTTGAAGTGATCATAATCATTTTAAATAGGTGATATACCCCTACTCCCTGTTACTAACAATCAAGAATTCTCAATCTTAGGGAAATTAACAAAAGATACATTTTTTAAAAGACCTTGTGTTTTAATATTTGTATTTAAGAATACATCCTCTTGGGTGTTTATACTCAACCCAGTATTTCATTTTCCTTGATATTTTCATACAAAACTATACATTTTGTGAACTAAAAGAAACAAAAAAATGTGAAACTCTATTTCAAGTAGAGGCTGACTCATACTAAAAATTAAACATTTCCAAAAAATGTCATCCAAAGTTTGGGGAGGGTCAATTTATTTTAGGGCTGTGTACTTGTGAGCAGCCTGACATTTTCTTTGAGTCTTGTTTTATATTATAAAACATTACACTAAAATAGAAGTTAGTTTTAAGATATCTCAGACCCCATACTTTTAAAGAGGAATATATGTCAATTTTGGCCTTTAATATAGAATTCAGCCTCCAGAGTAAAGGTTCTATGTCATTTATTAAATGTTAATTTAAATTCACAGTGACCTCTTTGCCCTAACAACCAAAAAAAGAAAAAAAATTCTAATCATACCCTGACCAGCAATTATTTGGATTTTTTAAAGGGGAGAATTAATTTGAGATGCTTCACCACAATGACCTATTCTACAGTTGCCAGACTTCATTTTGGGTTAGGAGTGCTTTGGGACATAACATGAATGACCATTGAGTCCTGGTCAAACAGCTTATTATTCAGTCAGAAAGCATTAATTAAGGATTTAATATACTCCACATATTGTGTCGATTATTGGGGATACAAAGAAAAACAAACACAAAATAAAAATTTTTTAAAAATAGTCCTTGCCCTCAAGGAACTAATTTTAATGAGGAAGATAACATCTATTGAGGAAGACATCTAAACAATTACACACATTCAAGGTAAGAAGAAAGAAAGATAGAAAGAAGGGAGGGAGGGAGGCAGGGAAGGAAGGAGAGAGAGAGAGAGAAGGAAAGAAAGAAAAAGAAAGAAAAAAATTCATTTCAAGTAAAAAGGCTGATATACTAAAAATTAAATTAGACATTAAGTGTAAATGGGAGGCTATATAAGATGGAAGTCAATAGCAATGGGAGGGAGTGTGTGGGAAGGATCAGCAGAGTCCTCCAGAGAAGCAGAGTATTTAAACTGAGTCATAAAAGAACCCAAGAAAGCTAAGATAGTCAGGAATCAGAGGGGAGGAGGAAAATATTTCAAGGATGGGCAGCTAACGACCAAGCATGGAGTCAGGAGACAGGGTGTTATGTATGAAGAGGAGTAGGAAGCCAGTATTACTGGACCAATGAACACAGTATTAAGGCAAAAGAAGGCTGGAAAGGTAAGAAAAGACCAACTTATGAAGGCTTTTAACGGAGGATTTTATATTTGACTCTGTAGGTAATAAGGAACCCTATCCTATAGAAAGATCATTTCAGTAACTAAGTGGAGGATTGTCCGGAGTGCCGCAAGAGTTGAAGCAAGGAGTACAATCAGTAGGCCATTGCAATGTTCCAGACATAGACATGAGGTGGTAAGAGCATGCCTCAAAGTAATGGCTATGTAGGTGGAAAGAAGGGGATGTATACACATGATGGTGTGAAGGTAAAAAATCACAAGACCCGGCAACAGAATGACTAGATGGAGTGTGTGAGAGAAAAGAATCAAGGAAGACATCAAAGAAGGTTGCAAGCTTGGGTAACTGAAGAGGACAGTAAGAGGGAATTTCAAAAGAGAGGAAGGATTAGAATGGAAGATGATGAGTTCTATTTGGGATATACTGAGTTTGAGATGCTTATAGGACATCCAGTTCCATGTGTACAAGAGGCAATTGGTGATGTGATACTACAGCTCAGGGGAGAGCCCTGGGAACTATCTGCATAAGTAAATCCATGGGAGTTGGTGAGAGCATAAAGTCAAATGGAGTAGAGGGAGAAGAGACGAAACCTTCGGAAACTAGATACCCCCTTGGGAAACACTCATAGTTTGTGTACATAACCTGGATGAAGTACTAACAAAAGAAATTGAGTGGTCAGGATGAAAACCAGGAGGGAGAAGTATAATGAAAAGCTATAAAGAATATCTAGGAGGTGGTCAATAGCCTCAACAGCTTCAGAGGGATCAAGAAAGATGAGGATTGAGAAAAGTGCTTTAGTGCTGACAAGAAATCATCAGTCACTGTGGAGTGAGTAGTTTCATCCCAATGATGAGATCACAAGTAAAAGTTAAGCAAATTCAAGGGACACATTGGCTATATTCAATATTCCACAATTATACCTCTCCACTTTTTTACAGAAAGAAGTTAGGTGCTTCCTTATCTCTTTTTGTTTTTGTTTTTTTGGCAGGGCAATTGGGGTTAAGTGACTTGCCCAAGGTCACACAGCTAGTACATGTGTCAAGTGCCTGAGGCCGCATTTGACCTCAGGTCCTTCTGACTCCAGCGCTGGTGCTCTACTCACTGCACCACCTAGTTGTCCTCCTCATCTCTTCTTGGAGGCAAGATTTATCACTTCAGTTACTCAGCTTTTGGCTTTATTTTGATCTTTTTAAAACTCATGTTATGCATTGTCATTTTCCCACAACATGTTATGCATTGTCATTTTCCCACAACAGTAACTAAGATTTAACAGCAACAACAAACATATTTATTCTATCTGTTGATATTTACTAAGCTCTTATTTGTTAAAGAACACTGCTAGCTTTGGAAGAGATTTAGAAAGTTTAATTAAGAAAAGGGAATTTAGAGTCTCAAGAATCTCCACTTGTAATAAGGGTTGCAGTTCATGTGTGAATTCAATGTTATTTCCTCAAAGGGACCCTAAAAAATAGAGGTGCTGATTTCATAGAAAGGAAACAGAATCAAAGGGAGCAGAAGACTTGCTTGTAGTCACAGGCTTGGCTTCCATGATGTAATGTTTCAGATGTAAGGATATGACATCAGCCAACTCAGCTCTTTCATTTGACAGATCAGGAACAGACACAGAGAAGAGATGTGACTTAAACAAGATTATAGACCTAAAAAGTGTTAAAAGTTCGTACTAACATTCAGGTCTTTCCAGTTTTTCAAGTACACATAAAATATTGTCTTTCTTCTGTACTACTCTGCCTCAACTAAGTCAAGTTCTTTGCTAGCAAGGACTATTTTGTTATTGAAACTAACAACCCCTTTAGCAATCTGCTCTCCATGAATCTCCTAAGCTCAGTTTTATCTGTGTTCCTTACATAACTTATTATTGTATTGTTTTGCTTTGTTTTATTTGTTTTACTTGAATGGCATATACTGTCAGGGTCATTTATGACAAACTGAAAATGAACTTTGCTATTAGATGTCTCTAATTCAGTCTGCTTGAGAATTACAGAAGCAGCTTTGATGACTTCTTGTGCAAACTACTCTTTCCTACATACAAGGTGGGTGTTTAAAAACCTGCTTCCTTCCTTCTAAGTTATTTGTTCTTTATTACAGTGAGAAGTTGGTTTGAGGACCATATTTAGAAAGAATATTTCACATGCAAAACAGAAAACTAAATTTTGATGTTTAACAGAGTTTGAACTTTTCACAGTTCATTTACAAAGAAAATTGAGTCTGAAAATAGAATTTTAAAAGGGGTTAATTAAAATGAAAAACACCCCTCACACATGTACACATAACAGAGAATTTATTTTAGGAAAAAAAACATCAAATGGTGTTGCTTCCAATAGCCATTTTTTAAAAATCCAACTCAGTTTCACATTCTTAAATTCTATCCAAATTACGAAAGGCATAGAAGAGTGTAGGTAGCATGAACAATAAGCAGATGCCATCAAAAGTCAGAAATCGGGTCAATGGGTAGAATTTATAAGATGATCAATTTCAGCTAAGTATATTAAGTCACTTCCTAACAATGAGTTGTTTGTAAATGAACACCCACTTCTACCTCACATTTTTCTCACTTGTTCTTTCCCACTGTCCATACCACCCAACAAATAAAATCCCAATTTAAATAGCATGTCCTAACTCCATTTTCTGTAAAATGAGCTTCTCACCAATAGAGAATTTCAAGAAGTAACTGGATGCCCACATCATATAGAGGGCTCTTGTTCAGAAATTTGTTGGACTTGATTAATTCTGAGTTGCTTTTTGACTCTTCCATTCTACAATGCTCAAAGATCATGGGAAATATAGCTATTCCTATGATAGGACTATTAGTGTACATAACACAAAGTCTATTTACAAATATAATTTTATGCTCACAACAACCTTGAGAGGTAGAAGTTACTATTACCCCCATATTACAGAAGAAGGAACTGAAATAGGAGGAGATTAAGTGATTTGGTTAACCAGCAACCCAGAATCAAACAGCTATTAAGAGTCTGAAGCCAGATGTGAACTCAGATCTTCCCAGCTCCAAGTCGATACTTTGCTAACTAGCTGGCATATTATAAAGTTAGAGATGGAAGGATATCACAAGCCATTTGGCACAAGAATTTCATTTTACATAAGGGAAAAACTAAGACTCAAAAAAATAAAGAGTTTTTCCTAAATTCTTTGAGTTAGTATATAATAAGATTAAGTTTTGATCTGAGGCCTTCCAAATTCAAATTCAAGGCTCTAATCATGACATTTCTATATATTAAATATACACATTGTACAAAACAAAGTTTAAAACTCTGTTTCTCTGTCTATAAAGCTGCCAAAAAAAGATGTTATCCTTATTCTTCAGTTTATATTTGCTTGAGAAAATAAAACATACCTATCTATATACATACTTATTTACAATTGTTTACATGTACATAACATATACATAACTAAATATAGGTTAGGCTTTGACATGAACAAAAAATAGGCAATTTACAAAAATAAAATTTTGTAAAGGCAAGTACACTTTTAGTTGTAGGAATAAAGGAATAATTCCTGCAACTAGAAATGTCTAGTATTGGCAGCTAAGTGGTATAGTAAAGAGAGTGCCAGGCCTAGAGTCAGGAAGACCTGAGTTCAAATCTGACCTCACACACTTACTAGTTGTGTGACCCTAGGCAAGTCAATGGAACCTGTTTGGCTCAGTTTCCTCATTTGTAAATGGAACTGGAAAAGGAAATAACAAAACACTCCTGTATATTTGCCAAGAAAACTCCAAATGAGGTCATAGAAAGCTGGATATGACTGAAAATGACTAAACAACAAAAGCAACAAGCTGAATCTTAAAAGAAGAAAATTATTCAATTTGAAGAGTAAAATAGAAGTCAATTCTAGGCACTGGGGAAGGTTTTTAGGTGCTAAATGACTGCTGTTCATAGAATACCAATTCCCAAATAATTAAATTTGATATTTTCCCAAAGACCAATTGAGAGGCTCCTGGTGGGCAAAAAACAAGCCACTATACATTACAAATGAAGATTTGGACAGAAAAAATTTCTTAATGAGATGTTGGAAAACTAATCAAAATGCATCCTTCAAGGCCACATGACTTAGAAAACCACAAATTAGCATTACCTGTGTTACAATGCAATTTTTAATTTATTTTGTTAAACATTTCTTAACTACATTTTAATCTGGTTTGGCCTGACCTTCACAGTTTTGCAAGCACCTTACACCCTGAGTTTGATACTTCTAGATTAAAAGATGAAGGTAGGAATTATTGAAGAATTAAGATAGGCCATTTGCTTGGGGAGAATAAGGGATAACAGACGAAGTACCTTTATGATCCTATTATGCTATATAATATCAAGAGAACTAGAGTAAGTCTACAAGCAGGTAGTCAGTCAGTCAATGAACATTTATTACGGCACTACTATGTGTAAGACATTGTGATAAACACCGAAGTTACTAAAAAAAAGGCAAAAGGCAGTCCTTGCCCTCAAGGAACTCACAATCCAATGGAGGAGAAAAGAAGTGAAAATATATACATGCAAACAAGCTATGTATAGGATCAAAAGTAAATAATTAGGAGAGAATGCACTATAATTAAGAGGGATTAGGAAATATTTCCTGTATAAGATGGGATTTTAGTTAAAACTTAAAGGGACTCACGTAAATGAGTTGGCAGAGATAAAAAAGAAAACCATTCAAGGTGTAGGGGATTGGCAGAGAAAATGCCAAGAACCAAGAGGTGGAACATTTTGTTCATGGAATGACAAGACCTCTGGACTGAAGACTACGAGGTGGGGAGTAAGGTGTAAGGAGATGGAAAGATGTACGTGTTTTGGGGAGGGGGATTGATTATAATGGGCCTTGAAAGTCAAATACAGGAGTTTATATATGATCTAGGAGGCAACAGAAATAAGTGAGAGTTAATTGATACATGGTCAAACCTCTGCTTTGGGAAAGTCAATTTGGTGATTGAATTAAAAATAGATTGGATTGGGGAGAAACTTGAGGCAGACAGACCCACCAGCCTTCTACTGCAATAATCAAGCATGAGAAGATGAGGACTTATAACAAGGTGCTGCAGTGTTAGAGGAGAGAAGGGAACATATTGAAGAGATATCACAAAGGTGAAACTGACAGGTCTTGGGAACAAGTTGGATATGGGGGTGGTGAGAGATAGTTATGGGTGGAGGATAACAACTAATTTTGGAGCCTGAAGGAGCAGGGGGATTATGTTGCCCTAGAAGGTAATAGGAAAAGTAATAATGGGATTGGGTCAGATTTCTAAGTTAAAAAAATCAGTTTTGGACATATTGATTTTAAGATGTCTACTGGACATTCAGTCCAAAATGTCTTAAAGGCAGGTGGAGATGTGAGACTGTAGATCAGTAGAGAGATTAAGGCAGGATAGGGGAAAACATGATTAGAAGTCTTGATCTGGATGAGGATTCAGCAAAGGGGACTGAGAAGGTATAGTCTAATAGGTATGAGGAAAACCAAGAGAGACTGGCATACCAGAAAACCCAAGAGAAGAGATTATTTATCCAGGGAGGGTGATCAACTCTCAAAGGCTTCAGAAATTCTGAGGAAAATAAAGATTGGGAAAGAGCAACTGGATTTTGGTTTTTGAAATTAAAAGATCATAGGAAACTTTATAGAAATCAGTTATGTTGGAATGATGGGGTTAGAAGATAGCATATAAGAGGTTAAGGAAGAGAAAGGGAGAGGGAGACGAAAAGCAAAGTTACCTTTTGTAGACAGCCTTTTCAAGAAGATTAGTCACAAAACAGAAGAAGAAATA
This sequence comes from Trichosurus vulpecula, assembly GCF_011100635.1. Taxonomy (NCBI): domain Eukaryota; kingdom Metazoa; phylum Chordata; class Mammalia; order Diprotodontia; family Phalangeridae; genus Trichosurus; species Trichosurus vulpecula. The sequence continues at coordinate 367,260,011 of NC_050575.1, read as the reverse complement.
CAGGATGATACAAGGCAGAAAAAGAAAAAAAAAACAATGTAGGGGTTGTTTTGAGAATAGAGGAGACATAGACCATAGACACGGTTGTAAACAAGATGGAATGAGACAGGAGACAGGAAGCAATTAATGATAAGTGACAAAGGCAGGAGAAGGTGGAATGGAATGAGTTTGTTTCTATAAGTAGAGGAATTAGGCCCTTTCTTGTGAGAGAGGGGTGAAGGAGGATATAGTGGCAGAGGCAACTTAGTCATATGAGATGAGGAAGAGGCATAAGAAGGAACTCATAGCAATGGCTCCATTTTTTTCTCTACAAAATATGACACAAGGTTCCCAACTGAGAGGATTGGAGAAAGGGGAGTCATGGGAAGTTAGAGGAGGGCAAAAAGATTTAGAAGAACATTTGTGAAGAGTGGCATAGCGAGTTGATAAGGATTGCCTAATATCTTTGAGGACACAGTTGAAATTGTATAAAATAAATTTGTAGTGGACCCAAAATAACAATCATGTAATTTTCTCCACCTTTGGCTAGTAGCGCACTTGAAGAATTGAAAGTGTAGGATTGTGGGAGTAAGAGTATTCCAAGGCTGAGGCTTGGCAGAGTTAAATGATAAGGGGAATAGGAATTCAAGAGATGGACAGTAGTGAGTTAAACTGTTTTTACAAAAAGGTCAGAATGGTGGGGAAAAGGAGAGAGTGGCTAATGCAAGAATGATAACCTTGGAGACAATTGAGGAGTCAAGGGATTGAAGGTCATGTTGTGCATGTTGGTAAGGTGGTAGAGATGGTGGATTTGTGTGTCAGGGCATCTTTACGTTTAGCTGAGGTGGAGTGGAAGAGAAGGTCATGAGAAGTGAGCAGGTTGAGAAACTGAGTGAATAGGGTACTTGAAAGGGAATATATATGTATGTATGTATGTAAATATATATATATATATATATATATATATATATATATATATATAGGTACGTACGTGTGTGTGTGTGTGTGTGTGTGTATCAAAGTCTATAAGTATGACACTATGAGGTGGAGAAAAGAAAAATTGTGAAGCAGGTACCAAACTCACTGAAGAAGGACAGGGAACAACTTAGCGGTCTGTAGGAAACAGCTACCAGGATTTTGATCGTATAGTGAATCTTAATTGCATGCACCCCAAAGAAGGAGGAGTTACTGAGTGAGGAAGTTAAGGTGAGAACCTGGAAGTGGCAATGGGGAGTATGGAGTATTCCACCTCTCCTGCCTTGACTACTGAACCAAGAGAAATGAATGGAGTTGGAGGCAGTACTGGAAAAGCTGGCAAAAGAAGCTGTGTCATCGGGGGGGCAACAAAGTTTTAGTAATAGCCAGAAGATGAAAAGAGTGGGAGAGGAAAATATTTAAGATGAAGAAAAGATTATTGCCTATAGAATAGGTGTTCCAAGGACATGGTAGAAGGGATGGGTAGCATTTAGTTGGAACTTTGGAATAGGAAAGTGAAAGAGGATAGAAATAAGGTATTGAGTACTGAGGGCTGGGGAATAGGGTTCGAATGATGACCTATGTGAGCTTAGAATCACTAGAGTGTATAGTGTGACTAGGTGTGAAAATGTTCATCACTGAGTAGAAGACATCATTCCTCTTTCCAGAGAAGGCTGGAGATCAGGTTAGAGAAAAATGCAGCATGAGTTGGAAGGCAGATGTTCTCACGGAAATCCCTCTTGTACGAACTTCTCTCTTTAGAGTGGAGATTAGGCTGGAAGCTTTTCAGCAGGAGGTGAAAATCAAATCCGCACAGGATATGGAAGTCCCCCTACTTCGTCTTCATCTTCCCTCAAGGGACAGGCACAGCAGGAAACAGAAGGCCTGGGGTTTTCTCCAGAGTTTCTTCACATCTTGACTGAGAGATCAGGCTGACAACAAGGAGGAAGGATGCCTTGTTCTGTCACAAATAGAAGTCACCTGCCAGGCTCTAGCTGCCTTCAGGAGACATGTTCATGCTGGGAAGGTTCATTCCCTCCCTCAACTGATAATTTATGGGAAAATATGAACAATAGTAACACAGGAGACAGCCTGTATGGTTTGAAATCCTCCTTGCTGGAGGAAGTGACCATATGAGTGAGATCACAGATATACTGATATATCAAAAAATCATAGTACTATGAAAATATTTTGCTGTTACTTCAGATATGCAGGAATTTTATCTCTGATTCAGAATATCCAGGCCTGACAAAAGAGAGAGTATAAAAGTAGGGAGAAAATTGCTCGATCTAGCACTGGTAAGAATTGGTTTAAAGCTTTATTCTTATATTTCCTGGCTCTTCAACTATGGCAAAGTCACTTAATCTATCTGACCCTCAGTTTTCTCTTCTGTACCATGGAGATAATGATATTTTCTGAATCTCCCTCACTTGGTTGCTGACCTTGTAATAGCAAAAGTTTTATAAATGTAAGTTACTATGACAAAGGAGATAAGGTTTAGAGTTATGAAATGATTGAATTTCCCCTTAATAATCCTTAATTAAAATAAAAAAACATTATTAAGATAGAATAGCAAAAACAGTAGCTAAAAATCACACCCCTAATAAGCCTGTGGCATCATGAAAAGAGTGGGCATAAATTGTGGATTACAATAAAAGCAAGGAACATAAGAGAAAATATGCATGGGCAAGGTAATTAAAATGCCTCTGTGTCTTTTCTTATCATTTCCAAACAAAGCTCTGCACTAGGAATATTAACTTTGGTACTTTGGTGAGAAGGTTCTTCAGTTAGGCTCCCAGAGTTGGTTTCTCTCCACAACTAAATTCTCCATTGCCAGGGCTAGTTCTCCTATGAATCCACATTCAGCTCTCTTCTCCAGGGATCACACTTATTAAAGTTACTTCCAGCCTTAATTTCCTTTCTGTCATTTTTTGTTTGTAAGAGTGTGTGTCTATGTTCCTTGAGTAATAGGTCTCAAGTATTAATCTGTCAACTAAGTGAGTTCCCTGTTTTCATGTGTATAAAAGCTCTCTTGCAATGCAATGCACAAAAATCTATATACGTATTTATGTGTATTATATCCAACCTAAGAAGCATTTATTAAGCACCTACTAAGCACCAGGAACTTTTCTAAGTGCTTAATGGGTAGAATTAATAAAAAAAATTATTACCTGCTCTCAAGGAGCTTACAATCTAATGGGGGGAGACAACACCCAAAATGATGCTGAAACCAGAGTTGAGAGGGGAGGGCACCAGGAAATAGCTGGTGATGGAGAATCTTGTGCTATAGAGTTGAAACTAGGCAGAGCATCAGATGCAAAGTGAAATGAAATTTTAAATGTATGTATACACACATATGCATATGTGTGAACATAGATACATATGTATGCATATATACATATTAATGCATACATATGTGCTTATAGTGTGTATCACATACATATGTATGTGTCTCTGTGTGTGTGTGTGTGTGTGTATCTACACATGTGCATCCACATCTTATAGTGAGATGAATATAGAAACAGAGATTTAATCTGTGATTTCAGTGGTATAGGGAATTCCCAGTGAAGAAACTCATATCAATGGAGATCAGCAAATACTAAGCAATTTATAATCTTAGAAAGTTAGCTAATGCCATCTTGCTATCCACTAAGACTCACTGCCTCTTTATTGAGTTAACAATATAAACAAAAAATTGCCCTGGAATAAATACAGGATGAATTTCTGTTCAAGTACAGATTGTTTTATATGACCTCTTAGGTCTCTTTACTATTAAGTTTCTGTGTTTCTTTGTGTAAGTACGAATTCTGTACATTCATTTTCTAAGTATTCCTCCTTCCATGGACATGATACGGTATCTGAAGATACATATAACCATGAAAGATATACACAAAACTTGGACCACTTTTCGTGGGGCCATCACTGTTTTCTTGCACTTGCCTCTCAGTTATTTTTCATTTTTATTTCACATCACAATATAAAATCCCTCTATTGAATCTTTCTAGCTTTCCTGTAGACCACAGCTTTTATGGCTGTTTATAGTACCTAAGTATTTGGCCTCTGTTTTTCTTTGCTAGAGTGTTGGAGCGGTGCCATTTTATTGATTTCTGCCCTTGGGAGAGCCCAGGATTTCAAGGGGCCTTTCATCTCTTATTTATATTCTCCAAATATTCTCTGCCATTTATTCTCAAATTGGCTTTAAGCCTATGTTCAAAGTCAATAAACTAAATATGGAGATGACAATCTGATGGACAGATTACAAAGACAAGTAGTAATACATTTTTAGTTTCTCTAGATATCTGATGCAAAAATCATGGAGCTTTCATTACTAAAGACAAACGAAGATTTATGAAACTGCATTACATCTGAATGTATACGCATCGCTTTGGCAATTGCAGATTTATGCAATAAAAGATGGAGATACATTTTCTTTTGGCTCATAGGATGGCTGTTCAAATGGTAATAAGCTAGAATTATAATTTAAAAGGATCTCTTATTTTTTTCTGTAAAATTATAGCAACCACTTTTTTTTTTTTGCAAATCTCTAATCTCCCAGGGGAAAATGGTCTATCATTAAGGCTATTTAGAATTTCCTACCCATACCTAATGAAGGTAACCCTTTTTCAGCTTCATAAAATAGTGAACTGATTATTTAAGCACCTAGCCACAAGTAGCTGTGTTTTTTTTCCTCTTGTATCAAGAGGTCTTACATACATTTATAATTTCAGAGAATGTAAATACTTAAAGTCTTTTGACTTAAATACATTAAGTGCCAGCAGCAGGATTTGATAGAAAGCACACAAGATTTCATTTGAGCTGAAGTGGCTATTTTGAAAATTAAACTTATTCATTCATTTCCCTATTTAATTAGTTTCCTATTCAGTTAGAGTTCTATAATATATGATCAAATGGCCTCCCCTCATGAAGTTAATTTAGATTTATTTTAGGTGTGTTCAGTAACAATACGTCTTGGTTGTTACTTGACTCTTCTAACTTTAAGTACATCAGTAAATAATTTGATGCATAATATTCCTCCTTCATGTGCCAGGCATACTTCTCACCTTTGTCTCACTCATAAATCTGCCAACACCTATTACAATTTCTAACACCTTCATTGACCTTACCTGAGACAGGTTCCTCGGCCCACAACTCTGTTATCTCTCCTACTCATCCTGAATAAGACAATTAACATGAAAAATGGCTCAGTGAGAAAGTCAAAAAGAAAAGTTTTGGGTGCATGTAAACCATGGGATAAAGCATAACAGATATGAATATAAAGTCTTAAATTCATTTTTTTTAAAATTCATTGAAATAGTACACACTAGGAGTGACATGGCTATGCAATAGTTAATTAGGAAAGGACTTGAGATTTTAGAGACTATAACCCCAAAATGAGTCGAATATAACATTACTTCCCAAAAGCTAATGCAATCTTAGGCAGAATTAGAAGAAATAAAGGAGCCACTCCCACTCATTCTAACATAGAAAAAGGCATTCTGAATTTAACAAGCATCTATTAAGAATCTCCTACACTAGCCATTAAGAATGTAAGACAAAGTGGAGAAGGTTCCCTCCCCTCCAGAGACATGTATTCTACTTGCATGTGATCAGTGATGGTTCTACTGTACTTGGTACTGTTACAGTAATGAAATCACTTGTGAATCTCATCTTTTAAAAGAAGGAATTTTATCAAATAACCTTTATGGGCCTTTCCAGATCTAAATCTACGATGTTATCTTAATTATCTTCCAGTATTAAATACCAATAGCAATAGTAGTAGTGACTGATGACTTTTATATCGCACTTTAAAGTTTGAAAAACAGTATAATTATCAACTCATTAGATTCTTGCAATGACCATCAGAGGTCTGTGATTTTTATTATTAACATTTTACAAATGAGAAAACCCAGAGTGTGAGAGGTTAAGTAAAGAGCTATTATTTAAGTATCTAGCCACAAGTAGCCTTTTCCCCCCACATACAAGAGGTCTTACATAGATTCATAATTTCAGATAATACAAATATTTAAAGGCTTTAAAGATTTAAGATTTATTCTCCCTGCCACCAGAAGGAAAAAAAATATCTAAGAGTATTGGGTAAGTACAAAATTACAATTTGGGTTTTGATTTTTTTTCCCAAAATATCCTAATAATTTCAGTTTTCCTCAAATGTTATGGCTTAACTTAGGACATAGTAGGTCTACTGGAGTTTTGAGAGCAAAGGTTAGATGACAACTTGTCCAATATTTCATTAGGCAGTGGTGGTGGTTGTTGTCCTTCCTTCTTGAAGAGGACCAAAATGACATTACTATGCTAGAATCAAGTTTCAATGTGTCAGACTATGGCTGACCAAACCAATATGAGCTCAGAATGTTCTACCACAGGTTGGGCATAAATAGTCCCTATGAACATTTGGGGTGGATACTTCAAATCTGCACACCCTGTGTTTCCTTTGAGTTGTCTCAATTCTGCTTTGCTCATAGAGTACACCACCTTCTCTGATGTGGGCATGCTATGTTGAGTGGTCCTGTGCCAGTGTCTCCCATGTCACATAACCAATTCCAAAGTTCTTGACAGAGACTTTGAGAATGTCCTTGTATCACTTCAACTGACCACCATGTAAATGCTTCCCCTGTGTGAGTTCTCCATATAACAGTCTTTTTGGCAGCTGTGGGTTTTGCATTCAAACAATGTGGCCAGCCCATTAGAGTTGCACTCTCTGAAGAAGAGATTGAATGCTTAGCAGTTTAGTTCAAGAAAGGACCTCATTGTCTGGTGCTGTATCCTTCCAGGTGATCTTCAGAATCTTCTTAAGACAATTCAAATGGAAGTGATTCACTTTCCTAGCATGGCACTGGTAGACTGTCCAGGTTTCACAGGCATACAACAATGAGGTCAGCACCATAGCTCTGTAGACTCTCAGTTTGATAGTCAGTCTAATACCTCTTCCCTCCCATACTTACCATTGGAGTCTCCCAAACACTGAGCTAGCTCTGGCAATGCATGCGTCAACTTCAGTATCAGTGTGTACATCCCTAGAAAGTACACTACCAAGGTAAGTGAACTTATCCACAACATTCAAAACTTTTCCATTTGTTGTAACTGATGGTTCTGTTTATGGATGATGGATGGTGTGTTGGTGGCTGATGGAGAACCTGTGTTTTATTGGTGTTAATTGTTAGGCCAAAATTAGCACAAGCAGCAGAGCAGATCCATGTTTTGCTGCAGATCAAGCTAAGCTCCAGTTTGGACTAGACTTCCTCTCATATCCTTTTTAACATGTATGTGTCTAATTCTATTGCTCTGCAAGAAAGAAGAAAGTGAAAGTTCTTGGGGAGAGCAGAAGCCCACTGTCATTGCTCTATTTCATCTTATTAAAATTGCTTCATCCTGCTCCTTCATTAGCTTATATGCAATGTCTAGTGAAAAGAATGATATTAAAGAAATTCTACAGGGAGCCAAGGTGGCTGAGTGAAAGCAAGGACTTCCTTGAGTTCTCTCCCCCAAATCCCTCCAAATGCCTGTAAAAAATTACTCTAAACAAATTCTAGAGCAGCAGAACCCACAAAATGATAGAGTGAAACAAATTTCCAGTCCAAGACAACCTGAAAGGTCGACAGGAAAGGTCTGTTGCACTAGTCTGAGAGAGGAGGGCATTCCAGATTGCACTGGCACAGACCAAGCCCCAGCAAACTGGGAGTAGCGGATTGAATCACTGGTAACTGTAATGGTTTCCAGACTCCTCAACTCACAAATGCCGAAGACAACTTAGAAAGTCAGTAGGAAAGGTCTGTGGGACCTGGGTGAGAAAGGAGCGTGGTCCAGATCCAGCCCCAGCCCCAGGGCAGTGGAGGCAGCATCAGCAGCTGCTACTTCTGGAGCTCTTGGCCCACCAACAGTGGGGGAATCAAGATGCTGATCAGAGGGGGATTGCAGAGATTTCTTTGCTGGCACTCAGGCAGGATTCTCTTGCTTTGCCCTTTCTTGGATCTGGGTCACAATTTTCAGTGATGGTCCTGGGACAAGGAGGAGCCCTGGCATGGTGAACAGAGCCTGTGGCAGAGATGGAGAGGAAAACCTCTTCACAGCTGCAAGGCATAAAAGAGTGCTTGTGGTCATTCACAGACCAGAGCACAGTCCAGGAGAAGACTAAGCACTTCTCCTTTAATCATACAACTTTGGAAGAACTAAAAGTCTCTGAAAACAGCTGCACAAAATCCCTGAAGCTTGGGACAGTGCACTCTCTATTCTGGAAGCAGAGTCCTACCTTAGCAAAGAGCTAAAAAGTCAAGTAATTAGCTGCAAAAGTGAGCAAACAGTGGGAAAAAATCAGATTACAGAATTTTATTTTAGTGATGAGGAAGATCAAAATATACAACCAGAAAAAAACAAGTCAAAGCTCCTACATCCAATGCCTCCAAGAAAAATATGAATTGGTCTCATGCAATGGAAGATCTCAAAAGGGATTCGGAAAAGCAAGTAAGAGAAATAGAGGAAAAATTGGGTAGAGAAATGAGAGTGGTGCAAGAAAATCATGAAAAATGAGTCAACAGCTTGCTAATGGAGACCCAAAAAATGCTGGAGAAAATAACACCTTAAAAAATAGACTAACCTAAATGGCAAAAGAGATCCAAAAAGCCGATGAGGAGAAGGATGTCTTAAAAAAGCAGAGTTGTCCAAATGGAAAAGGAGGTCCAAAAGCTCACTGAAGAAAATAATTCCTTAAAAATTAGAATGGAGCAAATGGAAGCTAATAGTACAAGAAATCAAGAAATTATAAAGCAAAACAAAAGAATGAAAAAAGAGAAGACAATGTGAAATAATCTCATTGGAAAAATCACTGACCTGGAAAACAGATCCAGGAGAGATAATTTTAAAATTATTGGACTACCTGAAAGACATGATCAAAAAAAAGAGCCTACACATCATCTTTCAAGAAATTATCAAGGAAAACTTCCCTGATGTTCTAGAAGAAAATAGAAATTGAAATAATTCATGAATTACCTCCTGAAACAGATCCCCAAAAGAAAACCTCTAGGAATACTGTAGCCAAATTCCAGAGTTCCAGTTCAAGGATAAAATATTACAAGCAGCCAGAAAGAAATGATTCAAGTCATCTTCTACATTAAGGGATCAAAGGGCTTGAAATATATTGTGGAGGTCAAAGGAGATAGAATAAAAACCAAGAATCATCTACCCAGCAAAACTGAGTATAATACTTCAATGGAAAAAATGGATATTTAATGAAATAGGGGACTTTCAAGCATTCTTGATGAAAAGTCCAGAGCTGAATAGAAAATTTGTCTTTCAAATGCAAGATTCAAGAGAACCATGAAAAGGTAAATAGGAAAGAAAAAAACATAAGGGACTTATTAAAGTTGAACTGTTTACATTCCTAGATGGAAAGATATTTATGGATATAAGCATGAGGTGATGAGGGCCTGTGCCGAGTAGTGGCAGTATCAGTAGAGAGTTGGATCTGTATACAAGAAATGCTGCAAAGGTGAAATTAACATGCCTTCGCCACATATTGGATAGAGGAGGGAACAGGCTGATGAGAGATAGCGAGGAGTTGAAGATGACACTTAGGTTGCATGAACAAGGGACTGAGAGAATGGTGTGACCCTCTACAATAATAGGAAGGCCAGGAGGAAGGGATGGATTAAAGGAGAAATTTAATGAGTTCAGTTTTGCACATATTGAATGTAAGTTGTCTACTGGACATCCCATTTGAGATATTTGAAAGGCAATTGGAGATGTGAGATTGGAGATCAGAATAAAGTTTGGATCAGGATAGATAAATCTGATAATCATCATAAAGAAATTAAATTACATGGGAAATTAAATACATAAGAGATGATGAGATCACTTAGTGAAGTTATATAGAAGGAAAAGACACCACAGACCCCTGCTGTCCACCCACAGTTAGTGGGTATGATCTGGAAGAAGATCTAGAAAAGGAAATTTAGAACAAGCTGTCTGATTGGTAAGCAGAAAAGAGAATAGTGTCTTGAAAAACTAAAGAGAAGTGATCAATGATATCAAAGGCTGCAGATGAATCAAGAGTGAGGATAAGCTATTAAAGTTATTTTAATCTATCAAAGTGTAAACCTGTAGTAAGACTTTTGGGACACCCTTTATTATGTGTATGTGTGCTTATAATCAGTCACCAATTTTATTCAAATCTACTCTACAGCTTTTGTCAAAGGCACCTGTTTCTTTGCATGCTACTCTTTTTTTCCCATTACACTTCTTTTTTTTTCTTTATTATCAGTTCTCTGGGGTTTTTTTGAAAATTTTTATTTTTAGTTTACAACATACAGTTCTACATAATTTTGAGCTCCAGGTTTTCTTCCCCGCCTCCCCCTCCTTCCCCAAGATGGCATGGAATCCGATATATCTTCTATGTATAAGACACTAGTCAAGTTGTGAAGAACAATTATGACCAATGGAATGAATCATGAGAGAGAGGAAATAGAACCAAAAAACACCCCCAAAAACAAAAACAAAAAAAATGGGAAAAAAAGGCAAGCATAAAGTGTGCCTCAATCTTCATTCAGACTCCATAGTTCTTTCTCTGGATGTAGATAGCATTCTCCATCGTGAGTCCTTTGAAGTTATCTTTGCACCTTGTGTTGCTGGGAACAGCGAAGTCTATCAGGGTTAGTTGTCACAGAATCCATAAATATATGGTTGTGTATAATGTTCCCCTGGTTCTGCTCTGCTCATTCAGCATTATGTTGTGTAGGTTTTTCCAGGTTGTTATGAAGTCCATATCATCCCCATTTCTTATAGCACAATAGTATTCCATTACCTTCATATACCACAACTTGTTCAGCCATTCCCCAAATGATGGGCATCCCTTTGATTTCCAATTCTTTGCTACTACAAAAAGAGCCACTATAAATATTTTTATACATATGGGTCCTTTTCCCAATTGTGTGATCTCTTTGGGATACAACCCTAGAAATGGTACTGCCGAGTCGAATATTTTTATGGTCCTTTGGGCATAGTTCCAAATTGCCCTCCAGAATGGCTGGATCAGTTCACAACTCCACCAACAACGTAACAATATTCCAATTTTCCCACATCCTCTACAGCATTTATCATTTTCATGTTTTGTCATGTTAGCCAATCTGACAGGAGAGATGTGGTATCTAAGAGTTGTTTTGATTTGCATCTCTCTAATCAGTAGTGATTTTGAGCATTTTTTTATATGCCTATAGATATCTTTAATTTCTTCCTCTGAAAACTGCCTGTTCCTACCCTTTGACCATTTCTCAATTGGGGAATGACTTGTATTCCTATAAATTCGGCTCAGTTCCCTGTATATTTTAGAGATGAGGCCTTTATCAGAGACACTGGTTGTAAAGATTTTCTCCCAATTTTCTGCTTCCCTCCTAATCTTTGTTGCATTGGCTTTTTTATACAAAAACATTTCAATTTAACATAATCAAAATCATCCATTTTGTATTTTGTAATGCTCTCTATCTCTTGTTGTGCCATGAATTCTTCTCTTTTCCATAAATCTGATAGGTAAACTATTCCTTGCTCTCCCAAATTGCTTATAGTATCAGCCTTTTTTCCTAAATCATGAACTCATTTTGACTTCATTTTGGTATACAGTGTAAGATATTGGTCTATGCCCAGTTTCTGCCCTACTATTTTCCAATTTTCCCAGCAGTTTTGTGAAATAGTGAATTCTTAGCCCAGAGGCTGGATTCTTTGGGTTTATCAAAGAGTAGATTCCTTTAGCCATTGACTTCTCCATCTTGTGTACCTATCCTATTCCACTGATTCACGACTCTGTTTCTTAGCCAGTACCAGGTAGTTTTGGTGACTGATGCTTTATAGTAGAGTTTAATATCTGATATGGCTAGGCCACCTTCCCTAGTATTTATTTTCATTAATACCCTAGATATTCTAGACCTCTTGTTCTTCCAGATGATTTTTGTTATTATTTTATCCAGCTCTGTAAAATAATTTTTTGGGAGTTCATTTGGTAGGACACTGAATAGATAGATTAATTTAGGTAAAATTGTCATTTTTATTATATTAGCTCAGCCTAACCATGAGCTATTGGACTTTAGCAAAGTTGCATAAAATAAACCCACATAAATCCTCGGCATTCCTATACATTACTAACAAAGCCCAATAGCAAGAGGTAGAAAGGGAAATTCCATTCAAAGTTACTGTAGATACTATAAAATATTTGGGAGTCTATCTGCCAAGACAAACCCAGGCTCTATATGAACATAATTATGAAACACTTTTCACGTGAATAAAGTCAGATCTAAATAAAGAGAAAAATATCAGTTGCTCATGTAAAACAATCTGGCCCTGCAGACTTTTTCCTAGGGATTTCATTGGTGGCTTGCTCAATTTCTTTTTCTGAGATGGGGTTATTTAGAAATTTTACTTCCTCTTCTGTTACCCTGGGCAATTTATGTTTTTGTAGATATTCATCCACATCCCTAAGGTTGTCGAATTTATGGGCATACAATTGGGCAAAATAATTCCTAATTATTGTTTTGATTTACTCTTCATTACAGGTAAATTCACCCTTTTCATTTTTGATACTGGTAATTTGATTTTTTCTTTTTTTTTAGTCATATTGACCAAAGGTTTAGCAATTTTATTGATTTTTTTTCATGAAACCAGCTCTTTGTTTTATTTATTAATTCAATATTTTTCTTGGTTTCAATTTTATTAATCTCTCCTTTGATTTTCAATATTTCTAATTTGGTATTTAATTGGGGATTTTCAATTTGTCTTTTTCTAGCTTTTTCAGTTGCATGCCCAATTCATTGATCTCCTTTTTCTCTATTTTATTCATGTAAGCATTTAGAGAGACAAAACTTCCCCTAAAACTGCTTTTGCTGCATCCCATAAGTTTTAGTATGTTGTCTTATTATTTTCAAGCTCTTGAATGAAGTTATTGTTTCTCTGATTTGTTCTTTGGCCCACTCATTCTTTAGAATTAGATTATTTAGTTTTCAATTAATTTTTAGTCTATTGTCCCATGGTTCTTTATTACAAATAATTTTTCTTGCATCATGATCTGAAAAGTATGCTTTGACTACTTCTGTCTTTCTGCACTGGATTGTGAGGTTTTTATGCCCTATTACATGGTCAATTTTTGAGTATGTGCCATGTACCGCTGAGAAAAATGTATATTCTTTTTTATCACCATTCAGTTTTCTCCAGAGGTCTTTCATATCTGCCTTTTCTAAAATTCTGTTCACCTCCTTAAATTCTTTCTTATTTATTTTGAGGTTCGATTTATCAGGTTCAGAGAGGGGGAGGTTGAGGTCTCCCATTATTATAGTTTTGCTGTCTATTTCTTCCTGTAACTCCCTTAACATCTCCTTTAAGAATTTACATGCCATACCACTTGGTGCATATATGTTAAACAATGATATTGCTTCATTGTTAATGGTGCCTTTTAGCTGGATGTAGTGTCCTTCCTTATCTATTTTAATTAAATTTATCTTTACTTTTGCTTTGTCTGAGATTAGGATTGCTACACCTGCTTTGTTTACTTTAGCTGAAGTACAATATATTTTACTCCAGCCTTTTACCTTTACTCTGTGTGTATCCCCCTGTTTCAAATGTGTTTCTTGTAAACAGCATATTGTAGGATTATGGTTTTTAATCCATTCTGCTATGTGCTTCTGTTTTATGGGAGAATTCATCCCATTCACATTCACAGTTATGATTTCTATCTGTGTCTTTTTCTGCATCCTATTTCCCCCCTGCTTATGCTTTTATTTCTCCCTTCCCCGTCCACTTCTTAACAGATTTTTGCTTTTGACTTCTGCCTTCCTCAGTTTACCCTGCCTCTTGATTCCCCTCCCTTATCTTCCCATTTTCCATTTTCTACTTCTTTCCTTCCTTCTGACCACCCCTTCTCTTTTTTCCCGCTTTCCCCTCCTACTGCCTGTAGGACAAGTTAGATTTCTATACTTATCAGGGTATGTTATTCCCTTCTTGAACCAGATCCAATGACAGTAAAGCTCAAATACTGGTCTTCTCCCTTCCTTCTTTCCCTCTACTATAATGTGTTTTTGTGCCTCTTCATTTGATGTAATTTACCCTTTTCTACTACTTCCTTACCTCTTCTCCCATAACCCTCCCTTTATATCTCTTATTTTTTTTTATCCTTGTATCAGTTATTTTATAGAGACAGACATCCAGAGTCTATGTGTATCCCTTTCAATTGTCATAATATCTGTACTATTCTCAAGATTGACATATATATTATATATATATATATATATATATATATATATATATACACATACGTATATGTATATCACATACACAAGATGATATAATCCTATACAAAAATGTAAATAATTTGCCCTTATTGATTAATAAGGTTTGTGGGGGGGGTTCTCCATTTACCTTTTTATGTCTCTCTTGAGTTTTGTGTTTGGAGATCAAATTTTCCATTGAGTTCTGGCTTTTTCATCAGGAAGGTCTGGAATTCCCTTATTTTGTTGAGCGTCCATCTCCTTGCCCTGAAAAATTATGTTTCATTTTGCTGGGTAGTTGATTCTTGGTTGTAGTCTCAGCTCCTTTGCCCTTCAGAATATCATATTCCAATTTCTCCTGTCATTTAATGTAGAAGCTGAAAGGTCTTGCGTGATCCTTACTATAGTTCCATAATATTTGAATTGTTTCTTTTTGGCTGCTTGCAGTATTTTCTCCTTGGTTTTGTAATTCTGAAATTTGGCTATAATATTTCTTGGTGTTTTAAGTTTGGGATCTCTTTCAAGGGGTTATCGGTGGATTCTTTTAATGACTATTTTACCCTCTAGTTCTAGGACCTCTGGGCAGTTATCTTTGATAATTTTTTCCAAGATACTGTCAAGGCTCTTTTTTTCACTGTGGATTTCTGGTAGACCAATAATTCTTAAATTGTCTCTCCTGGATCTATTTTCCAGCTCAGTTGTTCTTCCAATCAGATATTTCACATTTTTTTTCTATTTTTTCATTCTTTTCATTTTGTTTGACTACTACTTGATGCCTCATAGAGTCATTTGCTTCCACTTGCTCAATTCTAATTTTTAATGAGTTGCTGTCTTCATTTTGCTTTTGAGTCTCCTTTTCCAATTGGTTGATTTTACCTCTCAGGGTGTCTTTTTTCTCTATTTAGTTTCTGAATCTCCACAGCCATTTCACCAATCTTATTCCTTAAGGACTTGATTTCGTCAGTGTTATTTTTTTTCATTTTTTCCATTTTTTCTTTTACCTCCCTAATTTGGTTTTTAAAATCCTCCTTTAGCTCTTCCAGTAATGCTTTTTGGGCTTGAGACCAATTCTCATTTCCTTTGGGGGTATCAGACATGGGTATATTGTCATTGCTATCCCCCTCCAAATTGATATTTTGATCATGCTTGTCTCCATAAAAAGAATCAATGGTCCTCGGGTTTTTTGTGTTCTTCTTCATGTTGGTTAGCCTTTTCCTGGCTTTACAATGAATTTGTGCTTCTGGGGCTCAGGGCTCTCAGTCCCATGTTTCTTGTTCTGGGGATTATGAGTCTAGTAACTGGCTTTGGGTATTATAGCCTTCAATTTCCTGAGGTATGGGGGAGGGGTCTGCCTGAAGTCTCCTCTTCCCCCGGGGCTGCTCTCCAGCACTGTTGCTCTTCAGCAATGGTCTCAGCTGTTTGTTGTCTGTGCTTGTGTCTGCCACTTCCCCTGGGGGTGTAAGGGTATGTCTGGGCTCCTGGTGTGGACTCCTGCTGGCTCCGCCCCTCTGGTACTCAGGAACTCCCACTACTCAGCCACTGAAGTCCCACTTCTGTCTCCTCTATTCCATCATTTTTTCCCCGAGGAATTCTCTGGGTCAGGCGGGGTAGGGATTAGAGCCATTTACCTGGCCATCATGTCTCCCGGAATTTTGAGAAGACTCATTTCAAACCTGTGGGCTGCAAGTCTCAAGAGTTGATGTCTCATGGCCAGTGGCACTGCACTGCTGCCTCTCATCACTTCCACAGACTCCCTTCAGGAGACCTGGGGATCTCCACCAGTTTTGGGTGCCCAGCTTTCTCCTAGCCTGCCTCGCTGGTTGGTTTCAGCAGCTGCTTCTACTTTGGTGCTGTCTGGAACAGCTCCGCATGCTGAACACTCTCCCAGCCTACAGATTCATCCCGTCAGCCTTTTGGAATCTACTGACTTGGAAATTTGCCCCACTCAGACTGCCTGTGATTTCTAACTATCTCAAATCTGCTCAGATTCACTTTTTTATAGGTATCTGACAGAGCTTGTGAGAGAGCTCCAGTAAGATGCTGTTTTCGTGTGGCCATGTTGGCTCCACCCCGCCATGTCACTCTTTCTAATAGAGTTACGGTAGTATTCATGATGTTTAGCATTTCATCATGTCCTATACCTAGCATTTCTAGAACAGTATTGAATAACAGGTGTAATAATGAGCATCCTTGGTATACCTCTAATCTTACTGAGAAGCTTCTAGCTTATCCCCATTATGACTAATACTTGCTGATGGTTTTAGATAGATACCACTTATTGTTTTAAGGAAAGCTGCATTTATTTCTTTGTTCTCTACTGTTTTACATAGGAATGAATGTTATATTTTTAAAGCCTTTTCCACATTTATTCTAACATTCATATGAATTCTTGTTGTTTTATAATTGATGCTAAATTATGTTAAAAGTTTTCCTAATATCGAACCAGTCCCACATTCATAGTATAAATCCTACCTGGTCATAGTGGATGATCTTTGTGATATATTGGTGTGACCTTTTTAGTATTTCATTTAAAATTTTAGCAA
Source organism: Trichosurus vulpecula (assembly GCF_011100635.1). Classification (NCBI taxonomy): domain Eukaryota; kingdom Metazoa; phylum Chordata; class Mammalia; order Diprotodontia; family Phalangeridae; genus Trichosurus; species Trichosurus vulpecula. The sequence goes on along the minus strand of NC_050575.1, from coordinate 367,243,261 downwards.
CAATAATTATTAGGAAAATTGATTTACATTTCTTCCTGTTTTTTTGCTTCCTGTTTTAGGCATCATCAACATATTTGTGTTGTAAAAGGAATTTGTCAAGATTCCTTCATTGCATGTTTTACCAAATGGATTTTGTGGTATTGGAATTAATTGTCCTTTAAATGTTTGGTAGAGTTCACTTTTCAATCCATCTGCTCCTTTTTTCTTAGGAAGCTCATTTGTGATTAGTTCAGTGTCTTTTCCCAAGAAAGCATTATTTAAGTATTCAAATTCCTCTTATGTTAATCCAGGCAATTAATATTTTTTTGTAAATATTCAGCTATTTCACTTAGGTTGTCAAATTTATTGGCATATAACTGGGTAAAATAGCTCCTAATAATTGCTATAATTTCATCTTCATTCATGGTGAATTTACGCTTTTCATTTTGGATACTGTTGATTTGTTTTTTGTTTTTTTAAATCAATTTAACCCACGGATCATCTATTTTATAGTTGTTGTTTTTTGAGGGTTTTTTTTTTTTTTGACAAAACTAGCTCTTGGTTTTATTTGTAAGTTCAATGGCTTTCTTACTTTCAATTTTGTTCATCTCTGATTTTTCAGGATTTCCAATTTGATGTTTAACTGGGGATTTTAAGTTTGTTCTTTTACTATTTTTATTTGCATGCTTAATTTACTGACCTGCTCTTTATCTACTTTATTTTTTTTTAATGCAATTTATTTATTTAACATATTTGGTTTTCAGCATTGATTTTCACAACATTTTGAATTACGAATTTTCTCCCCATTTCTACCCTCCCCCCCACTCCAAGATGGCTTATATTCTGGTTGCCCTGTTCCCCAGTCAGCCCTCCCCTCTATCACCCCCCTCCCCTCTCATCCCTTTTTCCCTTCCTTTCTTGTAGGGCAAGATAAATTTCTACACCCCATTGCCTGTGTATCTTATTTTTTAGTTGCATATAAACATTTTTTTTGTTTTTGAACATCTGATTTTAAAACTTTGAGTTCCAAATTCTCTTCCCTCTTCCCTTCCCACCCACCCTCCCTAAGAAGTTGAGCAATTCAACCTAGGCCACACATGTATTGTTATGTATAACCCTTCCACAATACTCATGTTGTGAAAGGCTAACTACATTTTGCTCCTTCCCAACCCATCCCCCTTTATTGAATTTTCTCCCTTGACCCTGTCCCCTTTCCAAAGTGTTTGTTTTGATTACCTCCACCCCCATCTGCCCTCCCCTCCATCATCCCCCCGCCTTTTATTTTATTTTTATTTTTTTTTATCTTCCTCCCTCTTCTTTCCTGTGGGGTAAGATACCCAACTGAGTATGTATGGTATTCCCCCCCAGGCCAAATCTGATGAGAGCAAGGTTCACTCATTCCCCCCTCACCTGCCCTCTCCCCTCCTCCCATAGAACTGCTTCCTCTTGCCACCTTTATGCGAGATAATCCACCCCATTCTATCTCTCCCTATCTCCCTCTCTCAGTATGTTACTCTCTCATCCCTTAATTTCATTTTATTTCTTTTAGATATCTTCCCTTCATCTTCAACTCACCCTGTGTCTGCTCTCTCTCTTTTACATATATATATAAACATATATATATACACATACATACACATACATACATATACACATAGATATATACATACATACACATTCACTTATATATATACATAAACATATATATATATATATATATATATATATATATATATATATATGCATATTCCCTTCAACTATCCTAATACTGAGGTCTCATGAATCATACTCATCATCTTTCCATGTAGGAATGTAAACAAAACAGTTCAACTTTAGTAAGTCCCTTGCAATTTCCGTTTCTTGATTACCTTTTCATGCTTCTCTTGATTCTTGTGTTTGAAAGTCAAATTTTCTATTCAGTTCTGGTCTTTTCACTGAGAAAGCTTGAAAGTCCTCTATTTTATTGAAACTCCATATTTTGCCTTGGAACATGATACTCAGTTTTGCTGGGTAGGTGATTCTAGGTTTTAATCCTAGCTCCATTGACCTCCGGAATATCGCATTCCAAGCCCTTCGATCTCTTAATGTAGAAGCTGCCAGATCTTGGGTTATTCTGATTGGGTTTCCACAATACTCAAATTGTTTCTTTCTGGCTGCTTGCAGTATTTTCTCCTTGATCTGGGAGCTCTGGAATTTGGCAACAATATTCCTAGGAGATTTCTTTTGGGGATCTATTTGAGGAGGTGATTGATGGATTCTTTCAATTTCTATTTTGCCCTGTGGCTCTAGAATATCAGGGCAGTTCTCCTTGATAATTTCCTGAAAGATGGTATCTAGGCTCTTTTTTTGATCATGACTTTCAGGTAGTCCAATAATTTTTAAATTATCTCTCCTGGATCTATTTTCCAGGTCAGTGGTTTTTCCAAGGAGATATTTCACATTGTCTTGCATTTTTTCTTTCCTCTGGTTCTGTTTTATAATATCCTGATTTCTCATAAAGTCACTAGCTTCCACTTGCTCCAATCTAATTTTTAAAGTAGTATTTTCTTCAGTGGTCTTTTGGACCTCCTTTTCCATTTGGCTAATTCTGCCTTTCAAGGCATTCTTCTCCTCATTGGCTTTTTGGAGCTCTTTTGCCATTTGAGTTAGTGTGTTTTTTAAGGTGTTGTTTTCTTCAGTGTATTTTTCAGTATTTTTTTGGGTCTCCTTTAGCAACTGATTGACTTGTTTTTCATGGTTTTCTCGCATCCTTCTCATTTCTCTTCCCAATTTTTCCTCTACTTCTCTGACTTGTTTTTCCAAATCCTTTTTGAGTTCTTCTATGGCCTGGGGCCAGTTCATGTTTTTCTTGGAGGCTTTTGTTGTAGGCTCTATGACTTTGTTGTCTTCTTTAGGCTGTATGTTTTGGTCTTCTTTGTCACCAAAGAAAGAATCCAAAGTCTGAGACTGAATCTGGGCGCGTTTTCGCTGCCTGGCCATATTCCCAAGCAACTAACTTGACCCTTGAGTTTTTCAGTGGGGTATGACTGCTTGTAGACTAACGAGTTCTATGTTCTACGTTTGGGGGGGAGGTGCCAGCTCTGTCAGAGCCGCACTCCTCCTTCCCCAAGGACCCCCAGTCCAGACTGGGCATAGATCTTCAGCAGGCTATTGCACTCCTGCTCTGATCCGCCACTTAATTCCTCCCACCAGGTGGGCCTGGAGCCGGAAGCAACAGCAGCGGTAGCTGCCCCACCTCCGCTGCCCCCGGGGCTGGAAGCCGAACTGCGAACTCCTTCCACTCCCGCAGCTTTTCCCACTAACCTTCTCCGCAGTCTTTGGTGTTTGTGGGTCGAGGGGTCTGGTAACCGCCGCAGCTCACATATTCAGGGCGCTAGGGCCCCCTCCGCCCGGCTTCTGGTCTGGATCGTCCACGCTGCTCAGGCTGGGCTCTGCTCCACTCCGTTCCCAGCTCCCAGCTCCCAGCTCCCAGCTCCGTGTATAATAGACCTCACCCAGAGACCATCCAGGCTGTCCTGGGCTGGAGCCCTGCTTCCCTCTGCTGTTCTGTGGGTTCTGCCCCTTTATCTACTTTATTGAAGTAAGTGCTTACAGACGTAAATTTTGCTCCAAGTACTGCTTTAGCTGTAACTTATAATTTTGGTATGTTGTCTCATTATTGTCCATTCTCTTTAATGAAATTATTGGTTGCTTCTATGATTTGTTCTTTAACTCACTTATTCATTTGGATTACGATATTTAGTTTAAAATTAATTTTAAATCTTTGTTTTCACAGCCCTTCACTGAATGGAGTTTTTCTTGTGTTATGGCCTAAAAGGGATACATTTAATATTCTGTTCTTCTATATTTGGTTGTAAGTTTTTATACCTCAATATATGGCCGATTTTTGCATGTTACTTGTAGCTGAACAAAAGTAAACTCCTTTCTATTTCCATTCAATTTCCTCAGAGTTCTTTCATATTGACATTTCTAAAAATCTACTAATTTTCTTTTCTTTTTTCGTGTTTATTTTTTGGTTAGATTTATCCCCTTCTTAAAAGATTAAGTCTTTACTCTTTTAATCCATTCTGCTATGTGCTTCTGTTTTATGGGAGAATTCATCCCATTCACATTCATAGTTATGATTTCTATCTGTGTCTTCACTTCTCTGTTAGCAATCAAAAGCATTCCTCTCTGCCCTGGAACCATGAACTAAACCCCTACTCACCCTGCAGTGCAAGTGCTATCACTTGTTTTGGCCCTGCAATTTGATCCAGAATTAAATGGGCAATACACCAGGGTCCTGAATCCAGCCTAACTAAAGCATCTCCTGCAATCTCCTTCTGAGCAGTTGTCCAATTCACTCACCCCCCAATACACACACACACACACACACACACACACACACACACACACACAGAGTTCATGAGCTGAGAGCTCCTGAAGCTGTTGCTGCAGTCAGTGTAGCCACCCCCAAGATGGCACCTGTGCTTGCACTTTGCTCCAGGAGCCCATGACCACCCTTGTGAAACATACCTCTCCTTCTGACTTCCTATGTTTTATAGGACTAGAAATAACTTCCTTCTTTTCTTCCTTTCTTTCCCGGTGAGAAAAGTAGTGCACCTCCATCTTCAGCACCTTTTATACTGGCCCACATTCCAACACCTGAATGTGTTCCCTCTTCATTGCCTTGGACAATCCCTTCTCTTCTTTCAGCATGCAGCTTAAATACCACCTTTGACAGAAAGTATTTATTAATGCCCATTTCCCAATTTCTAATACCTTCTCTCTCAAATTACCTTGAATTTAATTACTTATATATGCTTCTATTTATTTTTTACATTTTGATTTAGTTTTGTAATTTATTTTCTTTATATTTGTTTTGTGTATTATTATTTATGTGTTTATTATATCGACATTACAATGTAAGCTTCTTCCAGTTTGGATTGGTTTAACTGATTGATGTATCCTGACCTTCAAAATACACTAGAATTTTCAGCATCTGTCAATCAACACACATTTATTAAGGTGCTAGAAATACAAAGAATGCCACCATTTCTAATAGGAAAAAAAGCCTATTTAGTTAATGGGAAGGGAATAGGGTGAAGTTGATGTTGGGATCAGAATGTTTAGGCTAATTCTCAATTTTCACTTACTAGCTATAAGACTAAGCAAATCACTGCATCTTTCTGAACCTCCATTTACAAATTTATTAAGGGGAGATAATTACATTTGCTTTGCCTGTCTTAAGTTTATGGGGGGGGGACTTGAAAAACCAAAATTTGATAAGACATTAAAACTGCTTTGAAATCTTCAAAGTGCTATATGACTGTTTAGCTACAATACTATTAAAATATTTTAATTATAATTAAGCCCAAAAGGTCTATATAAATATAATCTAATGCTAAAAAATTTTCAGCTACCAGAAAATGTATTTTATCACTGATCTATAAAATGTCCTTTGGCTTACTAGAAGCCTTGTTTTCATCTTGTCTCAAACCCTTCCATTTCCCAAGCTGTAACAGTGATTCAGGTTTGTTTTCTCAGAGAGCAGTGCACAGACATCCAGAAAATCCTGAGAAATTCTCAGGGAACATTTCATTTGATGACACACACATGCCACTAGCTCTGCTTTAACATTTAACATTTGCAATACTATTTGCCAAATGAAGAGAAATGTTAAGACTCTAGACCAAATGTTTACTGAGCAGACTATTCTTGAGGGCCTTCTGTTTGAAAGTTAAAAATTAAAAGTAGAACACCATTGTTGGTCCCCATCCTAACAAAGTGGAAACCAGGCTACACAGTTTGAAGGATGATGCTTTCCGAGTGAGGTAATATATCTTTCTTTGCCCCTAGTTCTAATATCTTCTCTTTTCTTCAAGAACAGAAAAGTAATAACTAATAGCTTGAATAGCCTCTGTTTTCTTCACTTTAAGTACACTAAACCCAGTATTTCTTTTGCCCTCCAAAATCACAGAAGACCACCTATAGTCTCATAGCACCCTGAAACTATAGGTTAAAAAGGAATTATCACCTAGCTTCCCAAAATATGCTTCCCCACAAAAATGATGAGTGGTGACAAGTTATCAAGGGGCAAATCTTTGGAGATTTGAAATGTACCTTAGTATTACAAACAAACTTAGAATTAATACCCTAAGCAACCTCTTATTACACCCTGAAATTAAATGGTGCATATTAACTAGGAATGGTCTTATTGTACGTTTAACTAAGGATCATTCTTTTCTCTAGAGAGGAAGGAAACTTGTCTAGGGAAATCATTTCTCCCTCTTCTTCTGGTCTGGTAAAGCTGGAGAGGAAAGGGCATATTGGTTTACTCAGGGAAATAATGGGATAGGACTGATGTGGAAATAATTATACTTTGTCTTCAGTGCTCTCTATCCCAAATGCTATCTCTGTTGTCTACTAGTTTCTTTCACTTAATCCCATGGATTCAACTGGGCAAGAGTTGAATAGCTTTCTATGTCTCCTTGAGACATCAGAACAAAGGAGAAATTGGGTGTGGTTTAAAATTTGAAAAATCTTTTGAACGTATACATTGAGCAAAACATTAACCCAATTTCCAAAGAGTATCTTCAATTTCTGGTTCTTTATTACTTGCGAAGATCTAGTCCTACTCTCCTCTCAGGTAGCTAGGTTAAATTGCCTGCAACAACAACTATATAACTAAGACTTTTAACCTCTCTGGGACTTGTTGTCTTGATGGAAGTAATATCTATTTGATTCTATTCCACCATTTCTCTCTGATATAAGGCAATATTGCTCATCATCTTCCAACCTAATTCTCCAAAAATATACAGAATTATTCTGAACTCATAGCTACCAGCTCTCTTCTCCTGGTAAGATGTTCATGTTTTTACTGAGTAAAGTAGTTTTAGCACTTTATTTTTTAAATTCTATTTTATTTTATTTTTAGTCCCAAATTTTTTTCTCTCTTCCCCTCCTCTACCCACTGAGAAAGCAAGAAATACAAACTCCATTACAAATATAAGGTCATACAAAACAGAAAGAGAAGAGCTTCTCTTTAGGGAATTATTGATTTACAACAATTAAATTTCTGCATCAAGTATCAGTATTGTTAATGTCCATTCTTCTATACATTTTTCATTTTGGGAAATGATAACTTGGTTAAATACCCTAATTGCATTTAAATTATACCTCTTAATTTTTCTAATTTTTAAGTTTTTTATTCTAGTTTTGCATTTTTTATTCTAACAATTAGGTGATCTATACATACAAAGCTGATTCAGAAATGACTCCCACGTCACTTAGTCATATCTTGTCTTTAAAAATTAAATTGATTTAATTTTTTTATGCTATGCTATTTGGTCCTTACCATTTCCAGTGCCTTCCAATCTGGTTAAAAATTAAAAAAAAAATATTCAAGAGATTTTAGGCATACAGCTTCTGAATAGTCCATAAGCCTTTGACCTTCTTATTCATGAACCATATGTTTCAATGTGTATTTTGTGGTTTTCACTTACTTATGCATTGATGACACTGAGTATCAATGTACATGTTGATTTAATTTGAAAAGTTTTCCTGAGCTTTCACAGAATTTCTCCATTTCTTATCCTCTGTAGCAGATGTTGGTACAAAAACCACAATTATTTTCATGGTTGTCTTTTTATGAATGCTTATCTGTACTATACAAGAAAAGAAATGATGACATGAAATACTATTTCTTAGTACACCTGTGATCCATACTTTCATCTCAATTGAATATTTTTGTCTTTTAGTTTTTATTTTTTATAATGAAAATGTCATGATTGGTAAGATTAGTTTATTTTGATAGCATATACTTGAACATTGACTAAAGATCTCAAATTCTGGCTGCCAACAGCAAGGTATGCTGATAGTTTGAAAATAGTGTGATTCTCATCACTCCATACCACCTTCTGCTACAATAACACCATCACTGAAGAAAAGATAGGAGGTTGCACTGTACTAAGGACTATTTTTATTTTTATCCTATTTGTCATGCATGGCCAATAACTTTATCCTCAAGTGGCCTGTGCATTAGTGATAAGCCTCTCTGTGCTTGGCTAAGCTGATACTCAGCATTTAGATATAGTCTCTTGTTTGAACCATCCTTGAACCCTTTCTATCATGGAAAAACCTGCCAAACTTTAGATTCCATTAACATAATAATCAAGGTGCCAGGGTCAGCTCTATACCACAACGAGGAATCGAAGTACGGCAGTCATGCTTAGTAGAAAGAAATACAGTATATTTAAAAATGTTACTAAATTCAAGGTACCTTCTTTGTTATTATAAATTTTCTCAATGAAAAGATATAATAGTATTACAACTACTCTCTTGGGAAGATTTATAAATTGTATTGTTGAAAATAGGTCCTTATACTTTAAAGTATTAGGAACCACAGCTGTATATTTTATGTTCTAATATTTCATGTTTTAAAGTTATCTCCAGTTTAGGCATTTTATATTCTAAGGCTCCTTTTAACACTAATATTTTATAACTCTATCTCTTAAATAAAAGAATATTAAAGTTAAAGTGAGTTAGTTTTCCAACTAGAGAAGAAGAATATGAATAACTTGGATTTAACTTTCTTTGGCCTAAGTCACAAAATCAGTTATGAGAAGTAGCAGTAGGGATAGAGGGGAGGGACTCAAAATCAGAACTGTATGCATCACATCGGTCTTTCCCTCACTACTAATCCATGTAAACTAAATATTTGTTACCTAGAAGCCTATATTCTGTCATTTTAATATGCAAATTATTGGCAAATAGCCCTTTATAAATAAAATTTATAATTAAATGGTCAAAAATCTGTTTTACCAAATATAATTTAATTATTTCAACATCTTCAATAGAAAAAAATATAGTAAGTCAACTTCAATCAGTGTGGTAAGATATTTAATAGAAACTTTTCTCTTCACAGTTTAAAATATATATATTTTTTCTTTTTAAGGAATATAATGCACCCATTTAGAAGAAAAGTAGTACCAGTCTTTTTGATGTTCCATAGCATGTCACTCTGAACAACTGATTAATCTACCTAGAACTAAAGAGGAAACCTTCATATATTTCAATATTCCAAAGACAGATGATGTCAGCAGTGTGTGTACCCTTTACTAACACAATTCAAAATTCCTTGATACTTTGTTGGTATACATGAATTACAGCAGACAGAAAAAAAATCACTCAATTTATTTTCTGCGGAAAATCTTCTCTGCACTTAGCCTAGACTAATACTTAAAAGATAGGCACATAGACCTTTGTTGGACCTATTCTTGGAGTTCGTCTAGCTTGGAATGAACTTCCATAGCTTCTGATCCACTGAAATGAAGCTTGGAAACTTAGTACCACATCCACATGTTGAAGATGAAACAATAGAGGAGGATTGTAGCTAAAGGAGCACCAACGTTTATATGTTCTGATCTTGAACTCAAGCAAATGTTGATTTCCTGATGCCTCAACCAAAAGGATATCATTCCTTTTTTTTCATACTGGTATCTAGGTTTCCAAATGGAAGAGATTATCTTCCTACTTATTTTGTTATCTGTTGTGGTTCAGTGGAAAGAATACAGGCTCTAGAGTCAGAACTAATATGGTGGCATTGTGAATAGAATGAAATGGATGGTTGTAGTAATGTTGCAAACTTAGGTGACTCAAAGCATACTAATATGCAGTAATAACAAAATTTGGAATAGAGTGCATTAATGAATTCAATTTTGCACAAGCTGAATTAGAGATGCCTAGATGCTGACCAGTTGGACATACCTAAAAGGACAATGGAGATGTGGGACTGGACAAACACACATTTGAATATATGCACACACACACACACACACACACACACACACACACACACACACATCAATGCATACAAATACATGAGAATAATGAACATGGATATCATGGATATAGTTAAATTGATGGGTGCTAATGATGTCACTACTTCATTGTGTATGGAAATAAAGGAGGAACCCAGGACAAACCCTAGTGGTATATCCATAATTGGCAGCCTTGATATCTGCAATGAATCAGCAAAGGAGACTTTCTATATCACCATCACCACTACTACCACCACCACCACTGTCATCATCTTTTTGTTCTCACTTTAAAAATTATATTCTAATAGCAAGTTGTGAGGCAAGCCCCTATCCTGCTACTACTATTTTACATTTTAGTTTATTTAAATTATTACATAGGTGTATAAAATAATTTCCTTTTGTAGTTGTAGAAAAATGTTAGGATTTAAACCCATTCTTCAAAGGCTAGTGTAAACATCCTTGGTTCAACTCCATTGGTGTTGGCATGTATTTCATCCAGATCCATAGGACTTTGTCCTCCTCTGATAGTTGTTTATATTTTGAATGATTTATATGGTTCAAAGCAAGTTAACTGGAACTCTTGAGTAGAATTTGATATGGTGAATTCTATTGAAAACATTGTTAAGATACATACACACACACACAGACACACACACACAAACACACATACGCAACACACATAGTTTCTGGATGATTATAGGTGAAAGTTCCACTTCTGATGGTGGTCTAATTCCAGAACAATTTATTATTTGAGTGCTTTAGGAGAGACTGAGGTCTGCCTTTGTAGTATTGGATTTGTTATCTATCAGACTATAAATGCTATCAAATTTCTGATGTAAAATTCTAGCTACCAGGTAATATTTTAATAGGCATTCAGTAGATAAATGCTAATGTTTTACAACCTGAAATGATTGTTGCAGTTTCTAAAATTTCCTCACATAGTCTATGTCAATCATTTACTCTAAGGTAATAAAGAAAAATCATTTGGTAACCATTTTTTGGCAGCTTGACAGTGAAGTGGTTAGCCTGTTGACCTTTTAACAGGGAAGACTTGAATTCAAATTCCACCCCCCCCCAAACACTTACTGGATATTAGGCTCTGAGTAAGTCTCTTAAAACCACTAAGTCTCAGTTTCCTCAACTGCAAAATGAGCATAAGCCAAGCATTAACAGAGTTATCATGGTGACTAAATGAGGTAATATGGAAAACACTTCTGAACTTTACAGAACTACATAAATACTAGTTATTATCATTGGTGGCAATCACTTGATCTTAAATTGCCATAACAAATTCCTCCATTTTCATAAACAAACATACATTACAGTAATTTTTGATAATTCTATCCTGACATATAGTTAGCAGGTTTCTATATTCATTGACCATGGAAGCCTTTTTGATTCCATTCTTCAATAGAAGCAATTTCACAGGTTCCAAACAGATATACCGCTTTTGGTTACATTTAATAAACACAAAAGTATGAGAAGATTACCAGCCTTTAATAATGCTCACTGAAGTGATGTGATATCTGCTTGTTCTAAATGTATTTCTATAGGTTTTGGACATGTTCATTATGTTCTCTAATAATATCTTTAATCCTCTACTTCCTGTTGGGAGAAGAGTGCCAAAATTTCTAAAACTGCCCTAAAAGATGATTGACCCCAGAAAAGTTTCATTAACATTACAGGAGTCTTTATTAGGATAATTATCAAATCAAATTAAGACTCATATTGCATAGGAGTAAGCTGTAAAATACACATTCTTCTCATTTACTATTATTCTTATTTCATCAACCTTGTTATTACTATTATCAACATTTATACTTCTACAAAAGTTCATCCCTTAAAATTGCTTTCCTTCAACTACCCTGTGAAGCAGGTAATATGAATGTTGTCCCGTTTTACAAACGAATGTTTTGAGTCTGAGAGAAGAGGATAACTTGTCCGAGGTCCCAGAATTCTTGGATCTTCTGACCTTAAGACAAGTCCTCTCACCTGAACATTACAATCACAGTATGTATCAAATCATCATTGTTCATCCTAACCTATGAACATTTTTTTGGAATCCTGTATTATGTATGTAAAAGGGGATTTTACATAACTGTACTAATGCATAATAATTGTGTTTTCTGTTATTGCACTTTTAAAAATCTAAATATTTCAACTTTTTCTAAAGGCAGTATGAGGTCCACAGGAGGAAGTCTTTAGCTTTCATCTTGATTTATACAGATGATGATAAAAGTTTAGTCTCACAGCTTGCTGCCCATTTCTCTGGTAGATTGCTGCCTACAGCATATGTTCAAAGACAGGTTACCCATAGCTGAATGTAACTATTTCAATAAACATAGCCTACAGTAGGAACATATTGAATTTAGGCTAACATTGCTAAAAAACACCCAAAACCCGGAAAATTCCCAATATACAATTTTGTTTTTCAATTACCTCTGTGTTAAACATCTATTAGGAAGTCATCTTTTTCTTTTGCTAAAGCAGCTCAACTGATAATATTTAGCTTTAAATGCATACTAAACATTTTAATTTAGTGTAAAGGAGAAAAAATAGTCCATGCATCAGATAACTATGAAATCTTAAATTGACAAATGGATAGTAGAACCTGTTAGTTATTGTGTGAACTACTCAGAATGTCATTGACATACATTTGCTTTCCCATTTTCAAACAAGTCCAAGCAGGCATAGAGCAATTCTAAAAATAACAGCAAAATTCTCTAAAGTGAAATGAAAACAATTAAAGATGGTAAATTCCTTGAGATCAGAACAGGGCTTTGTATTACCAGCACCTAGCTCAATATGTTGTACTTTCATTTACCTGGATCTATATTTCATAGAGATTCCGAACCTAAAAGACATGCATTTCTTTAAAAATAACTATATTTCTATATAATTAAATTACTTTGTAATCCTATTTATTTTATTTTTTCATTTAAAAACATTAGTCTGAGAGGGTTTCATAGGTTTTGCTAGACCGCCAAAGGGTGAATAGAGGGGTGTGCTGGCAAATATTTGACAACCGTTTCTCTGGGAAAATTATAGACACACACATACTCATACATGTATACGCACATATATTGTTGTACATGTGTATGTACAAACCCCCATATGTATACATACATATATACATGTATATGCATGACATACTTTTAAGTTTAATCTACATTGACCTTTTCACCAATACTTTCTTAAGTCTAGATAACACAACCCACTGTCATTTGCTTATGGCCCTTGAACCACTTGCAGCATGCCAAAGGATTTTGGGGAGTGGGAGCCTGTGAAAAATGTAGAGGAAAATATCTTTTGTATGTAGAGGAAATCCTTTGGTGTGCTGCAAGTGGCCAAGGGCCATAAGCTGTCCACAGGCTGAAGGTTGTGCAGGCCTGGTCTATATAATCATCAAAACAATAAATCAAGGTCTGATTTGCACCTTTTAGTGCAAATTTAGTATAAATTCTCACACTGAAACTTTAACAATGTTCACATCAGCCAGTACAAGCTGGCTGTACTGCACCCCTGGTGAAAGGGTGGAATCACACACACACACAAAGAGAAAGAAAGAAAGCTATTTAGAAAGTTATCTGGCAGAAATGAAAGGTCGCGCGACTTGCCCATGGTCACACAGCTAAAATCTGTCAGAGAGAATTCCCATCTTAGTCTTCAGTCTCTAAGCCCAGTGGTCTCTTCACTAAACCACATAGCCTCTCTCTTCCCTTCTGAGAGAAAAGCTTTGTTCATAATAGATGCTTCTCCTGTCCCAGACTGGCTCTATTTATAAGGTCAAGGGGACTGAGAATCATTTGATAGTGCCAGAGGGTACATACGTGAAGGAGAATTCTAGGGAGACCTTTAGGAAATATCAAGAACTGAGGAAGTGGATAAAGTGAGCAGATTTATTCAACAGATACAACCAGAAACAGCTCTGGTAATGGAAATAATACAAAAGGATGGGTTTTCTTCAGGTAGACAATGGTGGTACTAGAACTTTGGCCATATGGGAGGACTTCGATAGGGTTTAAGTGTTGAGTGGACAGTCCCCTTTTTCTCTAACACTCAATAAAAAAGGCTTAGGCACACCAAATCAGCCTCATCAAGGCAGGAGTGGAGAGAAAATACGATTAGTTTATGAAAAGATGGCCTACAGATCAATGTGCTAATTAGGTAACTCTAACTTAATAGGGACTAGGGATTGTCTTATAATATTAGACAACCCAAAAGTGGCAGGAAAAGATCCCAAGAGTGAAGAAGTTAAGCTCCAAATAGGGCACCTCTGAATAGACGTTCCAATGGACATAAGATTTTTATTAAGACTTTACAGGATTTTTTAAAAAGTATACTGGAAACAAATAAATGACAGTCTCATCTAGATTTTCCCTTTCACAAGTGGGGAGGTTGGGAAAGGATGTGATGGTCCCATTGTAAGCAGCTGAAAGAAGAGGCAGATTTTGTATGGTTGAACAAGAGAAGCCTCTTCACCTCTTCAGCACTCTAGAGAGCACAAAATTGACTTCAATGTTAAATAGGAAAGACCTTCTATTGAATAGAACTGGACAAATATAAAGACATTCTCTGGAAGGAAATCTTACTGATTTATTAACTATTTGCAACTTTGATGAAGGCCTTCTTAACTTCAAGAGCCAAGTACAGAGAAAAAGAAAGAAAGAGAAAAGAAACCCAGTAGCTTTACCAAAATCTCGTCCATGAAGCATTTCGCCTCCAAAAACAGAGGCTCCGTGGGGTGGAACATATGAGCGGTCCCAGTGAATTTTACATAACTATTGTATTGCGACAAGATGAAAAATACTCTATTTCCTAGAATATATGAGAGGAATTGAAAAATGTAATTATACAGGCTCTGATTTGGAGAGCAGGAACAGAAATAACTGAGAAAAGCACCCTTAGACTTCTAATGAATTTCAATGGGCAGGACCTCATCAAGAACGTATGCCCAGAGCCCTGTGCAGGGGGAAAAATGCCAAAGCTGTTGGCTTCAAAGCAAAATGCTAATCTGCATATCAATATGCACAACTTAGCATTCTTTGTTCAAACCACTTCAATTCCACTCTGTCATATAATTGGAATAAATGCAATTTACCACAATTGTATTCAAGCCCACTATTTAAGGTGCATCAGGGCTATGATAACACATTTTAACACTCTAACCAGCAATTGAATCACAGTCTAAATTAGGAGAAATATTAAGCATCTCTAGCCTCCCTGGATGGGGAGTCTTGGGACCACCCTCGTTATAGAAGGTTCCCTCTAACTGTTCCATATCTCTGGTCCAACTATCAATTATGGATTCCCTGGGACCATGGCACAAGAGTTGATTAATGGATGTAGGAAGCCAAGGCTCAATCGCTGCAGTCAAAAAATGTGCCAAACTAGTTCTCTGCCATCTTGGTTTGTTGTATAAGCAAAACAATCAGTTGATTCACTGAATCTTTCACTTTTCAGGTGGCTATTTTGATATCCCCTGTTAGTTGGTCAGTATCAGTGTGCAAATTTTGCCCTGACAACACCAAGAAAACAGAGTTTTCTATCAGCCTGCACCACACCCTCAATATGTTAAACTATCAGTAACAGCAAATGGAAAAATTTTGAATACTTTGTATAAGTTTATTTACCTTGGCATTATGCATTCCAGGGACCTACACATAGATGCATTTCCAGAGGTAATTCAGTGTTTGGGAGGCTCTGAAGGAAAATGTGAGAGAGAAAAGGTAGTAGACTGCCTACCAAATTGAAGGTCTACAGAGCCATGGCACCGACTTCATTGTTGTATGCCTGAGAAACCTGGACAGTATACCAGTACCATTCCAGGAATATTAATTGCATCCATTTGAATTGTCTTAGGAAGATTCTGAAGATTATCTGAGAAGATAAGATATTAAACAATGAGTTCTTTTCTTGAGCTGAACTGCCAAGCATTCAAACTCAATGTAAAAAGTGTAACTCTGATGGGCTGGCTACGTTGTTCAAATGTCAAACATATGTTTACCTTAAAAACAATTTTACAGAGAATTCACACAAGGCAAGTGCTTGCATGGTGGTCAGAAGAAGTGATACAAAGACACTCTCACTGTCGCTCTGAAGAACCTTGGAATCAACTGTGAGATATGGAAGACACTGGCACAGGACCACCCAGCATAGTGTACTCAATCAAAGAAGGAGTTGTGCTCTATGAGCAAAACAGAATTGTAGTACTTTAATGAATTTGATTGTGAGACGAATAAATTTAGAACCGTCTCCACTCCAAAAGTTCATATGGACTATTTATACCTGATCTTTGCTAAAGCCTTCTAGCTCATATTGGTCTCATCAGCCAGTCAGACACACTTTACCTTGACCCCAACATACTGATATCATTTTGGTCCTTTTTGAGTATGAAAGATAACAATCAATGTATCTAGCTATCCATTTACCTATGTATATCTCTATTTTGCTGCCTTATTTTAGGATGTATATGATTTTGGGTTCTCAAAGGCTATTTATTTGATTTTCCAGTTACATAAAGTCTTTCAACTTCTACCAAGCTAGAAACATTTAGAATATGTGTTAGAATATGTGTGGAGGCCTAGGGACAGAGTCTGACCTCAAGGTGGTCTAGCTGCCCTTGAGGATGTGCAGAACAGCACGTGGAGATCCAGCTATATCTTGCTAAGCCTCCTAGGCCTGTGCAAGGCAAGGTCATCTGAGGCAAGGTCTGTGCAAGGCAAGACCGTACAAAGATAAGAGGACGTGGCAAGGAACTGCCCTCGCAGCTGTGATCCACATGGGAAAGAACAGAAATGTTTCAGTATGGGTATCTGCATGGGAACAATCAGGAATGTTGCAATATAGTCAGCATCAGTGTATCTAAGCTACATGGGCTACCGTGAGCTATGTGGCAGGATGTCCCAATAAAAAATATCAAAGCAGTTCCAGTAAAGTAACAAAGCAATGCATTAGGTAATGGTTCAGAAACAGTGTAAAAGTCTGTTGCTTGGCTGAATAAAGTTGAGTTCTGATTCAGACTCCACCCGACTCATGTCATTTCATTTCTCCATGGAGCGCGTGAAGCTGCTGGTCCGCTTCATCTGGCCCCCAAACAGGGACCCCACCTCCCCCGTGGGAGGAACCCGGTTGGAAGCCTCCCCATTCAGGAAACAGGGATGGGAAAAAGGTAAGGACCACCCCAGGTCACTGGGCTTATAGGAGAGGAACTGACATACAGCAATACAGCAATGGGACAAGAATTGTCAAAACAATTGGGTGACTGTAGTCAGGAGAGCTATTCTAGGGTGCTGAAAAGACTGATGAAAGAGAAAGGGCTGTATTGTACATCTAAACAAATAAATAACTTTTTAGAGTTTGTATATCTGTACTCTCCATGGATGCCTAAGGAAGGCACATTAAGTTCAGAAATATGGAAGGTAGTAGGTGAGCAAATGAATGAGTACTATGCTATGGTAGGGCCAGATAATTTTCCAGTAGAGGCATTTTCTCTGTACAATATTATAAAGGTTTGCACGCAAAAACCTGAACAGGGAGGTTTGATGTTTTTCTCTAAGCTGTCAAACAGACAATAAAAACTTCGAGACCGGAGAAAAGGAAATTATGTAGTTAAACAAAAACGGGACTGAGTTCTGTAGCAAAGGAGAAAAATGTGGCTTCCTATCTCTGTCCTGCCCCTCATATAATCGGATCTTTTCAGTCCTGGGTCCCTCTCCAGTGCTGACCCCAATTCAACAGACTCTGAGGCGAGCTTCAGCCAGCAGAGAGGAGTTTTCTGAATTTCTCCGTGAAAATACCATTTGCTACCCTGTTATTGAAGCTCCTAATGGGGATAGGAAATTTGCGCCCCTCAAAGTGAAAATATGAAAGAATTAAAGACAGCTTCCAGCGAATATGGTCCCACTTCTCCTTATGTGAACAGTCTGCTAGATGCCTTACAAATAACTGCTCTGACACCTTTCGATTGACATCAACTTGTGAAATTATGCCTAGAACCAGAACAATATATTCTTTGGCAATCTGAGTTCTGCTTTCAGTGCCATCAACAAGCCACATGGAATCTAGAACACCAGGGTGTTCAAGGAGCTATCTTTGACCAGTTAGCTGGTGTGGGGAATAATGCCACCCCGACAGACAAACGGGGTACACGTTAGAGGTATATAATGAAATTGCAGGGTGTGCCTGAGAGGCTTGGAATAAACTACCCGGGAAAATAGACAAGGGCCAGTCCTTCACTAAAATATAGCAGGGACAGCAAGAGGCATTCACTGACTTCTTGGTATGCTTACAAACGGCCATCATTAGAACAGTAGGAGCCAGACAGGCGGCTGATATTTTAACATCAAAACTGGCCACAGAAAACAGCAATACAGACTGCTGGAAACTTCTAATTAATCTCCCAGCTGAGACCACCATAGAGGAAATGGTCAGGAAATGTGCTAGGGTAGGGTCGCAGACGTATTATGTGGACTTGTTGGCTGAGAAATTCACAGGAGCCGCAATAGGGAAAAGCAATGGGGCTTGTTATCTCTGTGGACAGATGGGACGTTACAAAAGCCAGTGTAAGGCCAGACAAAGTAATACACCCCGACCACCTATGCCTTGTCCTCGCTGTAGAAAAGGCTGTCATTGGGCTAATGAATGCCACAGCTGCCCAAGAAACAAGTCACAGAGCTCAACTCTGGGCCCCAAACAAACAATAGGAGCTATTCTTTCACCACCCCCGGAGGTCAGACAATTCGGCTTTGCCCCCAACAATTAAACATCACAGCCATTACGATCCCAAGAAAGAGCGTAGAAGTTCAAGTGCCTGTGGACATGCAGAAATACTCCAGCGGAGACATTATAGTAGTGCTAGGCAGCATTTTACAGGATTATCTAACACCGTAATCATCCCTCAGATTTTAACACATAGCCAAGCTTATATCAGTCTATTTAACACCGGGGAAGATGAGATCTTTCTTCCACCTAATTCACCATTAACTCAGGCTATACAAGTCACCAAAGGCTAAATAAGTGTGTATTAGACGGAGGCTATCACTCCAAAACTCCCCCTCCTTACTGTTCGCCTTCAAGGGCATCCGGTTAGAGGAATTATAGACACTGGTGCTGATAGAACAGTCATAAATAGAGAATAATGGCCAGTACACTGGCCTTTAGAGCAAAGTCCAGATAGTATGCAAGGGATCAGGTATTTACAGCAACCACTTCGCAGTTTGTGCCCCATCACATGGACCCACGAAACCAAGACAGGAAAAATATGCCCTTATGTAATAGACAGTTTGCCCGTGGCATTATGGGGCAGGGACATTTTTATAATTTATTTATTTAATTTATTTAATATATTTAGTTTTCAGCATTGATTTTCACAAGAGTTTAAATTATGAATTTTCTCCTCATTTCTACCCTCTCGCCCACTCCAAGATGGCATATATTCTGGTTACCCCGTTCCTCAGTCAGCCCTCCCTTCTGTGACCTCACTCCCCTCCTATCCCCTTTTCTCTTACTTTCTTGTAGGGCAAGATAAATTTCTATGCTCCATTGCTTGTGTATATTATTTCCTAGTTGCATGCAAAAACTTTTTTTTAAACATCTGTTTTTAAAACTTTGAGTTCCAAATTCTCTCCCCTCTTCCCTCCCCACCCACCCTCCTTTAGAAGGCAAACAATTCAACACAGGCCACATGCATATCATTATGTAAAACCCTTCCACAAATTCATGTCATGAAAGACTAACCATATTTTGCTCCTTCTTAACCTATCCCCCTTTATTCAATTTTCTCCCTTGACCTTGTCCCTTTTCTAAAATGTTTGTTTTTGATTACCTCCTCCCCCTATCTGCCCTCTCTTCTATCATCCCCCCTTTTTTATCTTCTTCCTCCTACTTTCCTGTGGGGTAAGATCCCCAATTGAGTGTGTATGTTATTCCCTCCTCAGGTCAAATCTTATGAGAGCAAGATTCACTCATTCCCCCTCACCAGACAGGGACATTCTTAGTCAGATGAAGGTGGTCATTCAAACTCCTTTTTAGGAGGGGCTGTTGCGGTGGAGCCTCATTTTGCCGATCCAATAATATGGCTAAATATCTATTTGGGTGGAGCAATGGCCCCTCACAAAAGAAAAATTAGGGGCTCTGCGAGAAATCATTGAGGAACCATTAAGTAAAGGGCACATAAAGAAATCCAACAGCCTATTTAACTCTCCCATCTTTGCTATCAATAAAAAATTCTGATCTCCAGAAGGTTAATGAGGCCATGGAAACCATGGGACTCCTGCAGCCAGGGCTACCTAGTCCGGCGGTACCCCCTAAGGAGTGGCCTCTATGGGTCATTGACTTAAAGGATTGTTTCTACACCATTAAGTTACATCCATAAGACTGCAAATATTTTGCCTTTTTCTTCCCTAGTATCAACCCCAGAGACCCTCATAAATGATTTCAATGGAAAGTATTACCCCAAGGCGTGAAAAATATCCTTACCCTGTGTCAGAAATATGTCGATAAAGCCTTAACTAGGATCTGCCTAAAATATAGGGATGCTTGCATCATTCATTACATGGATGGCATTTTGTGTGCGCATTGTTCCTTTCAAGTTCTAGAAGAAACCCTTAGTCACCTAACTCATGAGCTAATCACTTGGGGTCTTGTAATTGCTCCTGAAAAGACTCAAAGGAATGCCCCATATTCATATTTAGGTGCCATGGTAGATAACACTTGTATAATGCCACAAAAAATACAGATCTGAAGAAAGAATTTGAACAATTTGAATGCATTTGAGAAACTACTGGGCGACATCAATTGGGTCAGGCCTCACATATCTCTCCCATATGATGACTTGAAAAGTCTCTATGACATACGCAGGGGAGATACTGATCTTAACTCACCCCCCGCCCCCGCAACTGACCCCCGAGGCTGAAAAGGCTCTTAAATTAGTAGAAAAAAGGATATCAGAAGGCTTTTTTAGTCAGGCTGAATCCTAACAGGCCTGTTGAAGCAGTAATTATGCCTTCCAAATACACACCTTTGGGCTGCCTCAGTCAATAAAACGGGGTACTTGAGTGGGTTTATTTGCCTTCACAGCCTCCCAGGTCTATAACACCTTATCCCTCCTTGGCTGCCCAGTTGGCACTGAAGCTAGTTAAGCGAACAAAGGTTTTGACTGGCACTGAGCCTTCTTGTTTATGCATACCATATACTCAGAAACAAATTCAAGAACTGCTGCAAAACAACATGGACTGGCAAATCCTCCTGTCCTTTTACCAGGGTCGGTTCCAACAGCATTATTCATTTACATCACTTAAAATTTTTGCCACTTGTCCATGGATATTTCCTAGTAGGCTTGTCCAGAACCACATTTCGGGAGGCATACTGGTTTTCACAGATGCTACCAAGCACAATAAGGCCTCTCTGTATATTCCTGCTTTAAAAGTTAAAAGGGTGCTTAACACACCTTTCGAGTCTATACAACAGAATGAGCTCTGTGCTTTGTTAATAGCACTCCAGGATTATCCACAGCCTCTAAATATTGTTTCTGATAGCAAATACACAGTGGGAGTAATCCAACAGCTAGAAACAGCTCAACTCAGACATCACCCTTCCAACATTTATCAATTGTTTTTAATGAGGCAAGACATCCTCTGTAATCAGACCAGCACTGCGTATATCATACATATCTATTCTCACACCATCCTTCCTTCCTATAGACCAAGGGAATGCCGTGGCTGACAAATTGCTCGCCCTTACCATTCTGGAGGCTACCCAAAGCCAATAGGCCAGAATGCTTGCCAGATAGTTTCACATTACCAGGGAACAGGCCAGACAGACAGTTAGGAGCTGCCCCCGCTGCCTCCCTTTTAACCCAGAGCCTTCCACCTCCATAAACCCCCGGGGCCTTAGGCCAAATGAGCTCTGGCAGATGGATGTTACACATGTGTCCACCTTTGCCAGGCTCCAGTACATCCATGTTTGTGTGGACATGTTCTCATCATTCACCATTGCCATTGCTTTGCCTCCTGAGAATACCAAAAACGTTGTCATGCATTTATTTCACTGCTTTGCTGTACTGCGCATCCCACAGGCCATTAAAACTGATAATGCACCCCCATACACCAGCTCCCAATTCAAGGCCTTTTGCGTGCAGCACCACATTACTCCCATAACAAGGATCCCATTCAATCCACAGGGGCAGGCCATTGTAGAAAGACAGAACCGGGACATAAAAACACTCCTAGCTAAACAAATGAAAGGGGGATATGGGAACAATATGAGACCAATGGCATGGTTAAACGGGGTCCTGTATACAATAATCTATTTAACTCTTGATAGGGATAACTGCACCCCAGCTGAGAAACATTTCAAACACAACCGCTTGGGCAAGCCTGCTGCCCC
The DNA here is from genome assembly GCF_011100635.1 of Trichosurus vulpecula. Taxonomy (NCBI): domain Eukaryota; kingdom Metazoa; phylum Chordata; class Mammalia; order Diprotodontia; family Phalangeridae; genus Trichosurus; species Trichosurus vulpecula. The sequence continues at coordinate 367,221,095 of NC_050575.1, read as the reverse complement.
ATTGACTCTGTAATGTGGAAAGAACCAAAGACAGGGAAGTGGGGGGACCTGGCTAATCTGCTCACATGGGGCATGCGGTTATGCTTGTGTCTCCACAGATGATGGCAATGTCTGGATACCAGAACAGAATCTCTGAGTTATTCATCAGAATGAAAGCTGTGACCCTGCAGGATCAGAAACGGAGGACGCCTCGACGCCAAAAGAGATCAACCTGCAGACAAAAGACGGCAATGAAGAAGATTCTACAATTGATACTCCTTTTCTCCAAAACAGATATCACAAATGAACAATGCGACAACTGAACGGTGGGCTTATATTCACAATCCTCCATGGCTTAAGGTCATGACTTGGGAAGAACAACTCCCCAGCCCTGTCATGGTGGGAGATCAAAAAATCGCTGAGATTTTTGGACCTTCTGCTCCAATAACTAAACTTCGGGAACAATGAGGAGTTAAGATAAATTTCACAGGACTAACTCTTGATCCCCCAGTGTGCTTTTCAAAAAACAGGTCCATTAACCAGCCATGTATCACCTTACGAGATATCACAAGGAGCATAGGGGTACTCCGGGGAGAAACTGAGGTCCATGCAAAAATTTAGTTTAATATTACAATGATGGGAATAGTGGGGTATTCGGCAATCAATATAACCATCCCAGGAAGTTCCATACCTCCGTGTCACAACTACACAGTATGGACACTTCGCAATAAATAGCCTTCTTTTATACACTGTAAAACTGACTGGCCATTGATTCGTGACCTATGGGGCCAGAAATATGGAAATACAACCAACTGTGCAGCACCCCCACCGATGGAATATAACATCTCATCGTGGTTGGACCAGCCCCCAGGGATGTTTACTGTGTATGGGGGATGGGTCACCACATATGGGTCACCCCATTAGGACAAGTACACATAAATCTATGGAAATTCTTTTCAGCTTTGGGTCTTATCAGTATTAGCCATGACACTGATCAGACCTTCTATGATAAGTACACTATAACAAATGTGTCTGCATGTTTGGGACCCTCCTATGCCTTCCTGGTAGGAAAAGAGGTTCACACCTCTAATAAGAAAGACGGGAAGCTTTTTGAGATAAATTGTACAAACTGTCATGTCCAAGCTTGTATAAATTAGACTAATGAAAACCACACAGTCTTTCTCATAACCCTACCACCTTTTGCCATAATGCCAGTCCAAACAAACGACTGGTATGGCAATCAAGCTGATCATGTCCTGAACATATTAACCAACAAAAAGGGAGGCTGGAAAAGAAGAAAGAGATGCATTTCCTGTATTATATTAGGGATCATATTCCTTGCCAGTGTTACAGCCTCCTCTGCCTCGCTGGCTTTGTCCATAATGAACACCCAAGCTTCTGTAAAACAAGCCCATTTTGTAGAGGAGTTGCAAAAAAATGTTTCAAAGGCACTGCAAACTCAGGAGAACATAAATCGAGATTTATACCAATTGTTAACAGAAATTAAGATGGTCGTACTTACTATTGGTGATGAATTGGATTTGTTGGAAAGACGATTGCAAATGAAATGTGATTATTGATACACCTTTATATGTGTCACCCCACTAGTTAGAAATGAGACACTCTTTCCCTGGGATAATATTCAAAGACATTTGCTTGGGGCTTGGGGCGATAATTCTTATGCGTTAAATATGGATGCTTTAGAAAAAATTGTGCATGATATAGATACTGCTTCCCATGAAGGTTTGTCACCAGAACAAACAGCAAAAGAAATATAGGATACCTTTAGAGAATTTAATCTCCTTAATTGGCTCTATCATTGGGTAGCCCCCTGGCTCGGGCTCCCTATTATTGTAGTTTTAGGAATGCGTCTAGCAAGAAACTCTGTGCCTTTCATCTGATTAGCATCCTAGCCAAGAGCAGAGAGGCTCATCATCAGAAAGTTGCAATTAAGTTTATTTAATTATACATTATTTTGCCATAAATCTTCACAAAGACCTGATGCAGAAGATTTAAAACCTGCATTGGTAGAATGTGTGTCTCTCTCTCAATGAAGTCATATCTTTTGAGCACCATGAAAGATTTCTTTCTAAATTCTGTAAACATCTACATTTTCTTATTTATAACTGACATAGTTTAGGGTTTAAGTTTGTTGTTGTTCAGTCATTCAGTCATGTCTGAACCAGGCTCTTCTATTCTCCACTATCTCTCTAAGTCTGTTGTGAAACGTTTTATACCATTTTATATCATTTTTAATTTCAACTAGGCCCAGAGCCTGAATTAATGAGTAACTGGATAAAGATCCAGGACCTGGGCTTCTCTGTTCTCTCTAAAAGTTTGCTCAGGAAATACCCTTACCTCTGTCAACAAGGCCAGATTAGACTGACCTAAGGACATTCTTACCCCTGATAGTCATTAAAGGATGAGACCCTAATCCAAGAGAGATTACCTTGCTTAATATTCTACAGATGTATACTATGATATGGAATGTAATGAGACACAAGATGCTGGGCTGTAGTTTCAACTGACTTTTGTCAACATCCTTTACAACTCTATTCCATTAAGGAAAATCCTCTTCTTTTATCATGGTTAAACATACATGGGGGTCATAAACATGAGGTAATACAGGCTTGCTAGGTCTGTTAAAATAACGTATATAAGTTTTCTCATTGCTTTATTCAGACAGCCTGAGCTTATGCTCTGACTCCTTGTACGTACAAGTAAGCTAGCCTAGCTATGCTTTAAGGGAAAATAATAAACAACATGGATTTTTCTATCACCTAGCTCTGTTGTTTTCTTCAACCAAATTTTCAGGTTTAACACTAAATTCATGTTCATCGTTTATTCAAAACTCAAAAACAAGACCATGATCCTAACTCAAGAAGCTTTACATAAAGATACCCCATTCCTACCTTTCCTGTCATATCTCACCTTGCCCATGTACTGTGTGGTCCAGAATGATCCCCTTTGTGGTCCTCTTTCTTCCTCGCTGTTCCTCAGATAAGACATTTCATCTCAAGCTCTGGGCATTTTAAGTGGCTATCTGCCATGCCAGGAATGACTACACTTCTCATATTCATTTCTATCTTCCTTTTTCTTCCTTCAAATCCCCGCCAAATTCTCACCTTTTATAAGAAGACTTTCCTGGACTGTATTAATACTCATGCCATCCCTTTGTCTGTAGATAGTAATTTGAATGTTTTCTTCCCTATTAAAGTGTGAGCTCCTTAAGAGCAGAGGGTGTTTGTGTGTGTGTGTGTGTGTGTGTGTGTGTGTCCCTGGGCAGTGCCGAGCCATGAGGATCAATGATGGTGCAAGCTCAGTTACTCATGACAAGGGCTAAAGTATCTTTTACGTGAGAGCATTAGGAAGAGCTGTCAGGACAATGAGAGCCTGATTTCAGTAGTATATATGCTCTATGTATTCAAAAGTCTTAGGCTGCATCCTCCTGGAGGCAATTGCAATGGGATGAGAAGGGGTGTGACTTCTCATTCTAAATCAGGATACTTAAATTCAAATTCTGACTGTGCCAACCAGGATCGTAGAAATTATAATTTCAAAGAACCTCAAAATGATCTAGTCCAATTAAGTAATGTTTTATATCAGATAATTAAGGCTAGGAGAAGCTAAGCAATTTTGTTCAAGGTAACACAAGTAATATACAACAGACTCAGCATTCATATTCAGGTAAATTGACTCCAAAACTAATTCTTTTTTCCATAAGAAAGGACAAGCCATTTTATCTTTATAAGCCCCTGTTTCTATATCTGTGGTCACTGAAAAGCATGGGTATTGTGAATTGTAAAGGACTATAGAAATTAATTGTAAATCATTGTGTTACAGAGGCTTTGCAGCCTTGTTGGGGAAAGGGGAACAAAGATGTGGAAAATAACCACCACCAAAAACATAAAAAAACAAAAGCAAAACAATTGAATGACAGTACCAGAGTGGGTTAGTGAAGCCTGGAAAGCCTGAGTTCGAGTAGTCCCTTTTACACATACTAGCTGTGTCAAGCTGGCCAGATTTCTTAACCTCTTGGGACTCTATGTAAGTATTTGAGACTGTGAGTTTCAAAGAAGGTGCCAAACTGCAGTGATAGAGGGAGTTTCTTTATCTAGAAGTTCTCCATACCAATACAATCATACAGTTATTCTGTATCCCCAAGAGAGCAGTATTGTTACCAACCTTGTGAACTCTGGAGCTGCTTAAAAATAGTCCTTTGATGTTACCCACTTAGTCTGTTAACAACTGAGGAGTGAGTCTATCACCCACTTCCTACCCCCTCAGGCTTTTCCATAGAATACCTTAATCTAGTTTTAACCTTGAGGTAATGCATGTCAAGTCATGTCTCGGGTCCTCCTTATCATTGCTGCTACTAGCAGTTCCAAGACTAGAGCAAGCACCAGGAGGGAAGTTTTAAATAGTCTTTTTCTGTCACAAAATGAATTCTTAAATCAGAGTCTAGCGTTATTGCAAAGATTAACAAATGTGCCAGTGATATCTCCAGAAGACACTTGACAGCATTAGGATGAAACCTTATTGCACATCACTTTGAGTTGCAATATACTTTACATTCTAACATGAGACCTTTGGACACATCCCTGAACTTCTCTCTCTCCTCATAAATGATACTGAGCAATATGGTTGTTAATCCTATTGGGGAAAATATTGTGTGTGCATGTGTTGTCGAACTCCACAAACCCCATTTTGGAATGAAATCTGTTCTAAGAAAGAGACAAATGAAATTAGGGTGCGTGTGTCATCATTTTAATTTTTCTCAAGCTAGCTTGAGATGCATTGCATGGGAGTTCAGCCCCAAACTCATCCACCCCTAAGGGGGCCAGTTCAGAACTGGCTCAATTTGGGGGTTGGAGGGTACAGGGTTATATGCTCTTCAAATAGTAGCTGTTCCCAAGAGATGCCAATCCATCCTGATTGGTCAACACAGTGGGAGGTGGGACATATTAAAATGAAGGTCTTGATTCATGACTTAGGTCACTTAATCTTGGTCAAAGAGACATCAATTTCCACATCACCTGTCCTGACAGTAGGGAGGAATTAACATTTTCACAGTCCCGTCCAGGAAACACAAAGAGCAAGAATCCATCCACTTAGATTAGATTTTAAGTTCCTTCACGACAAGAAACTGAACTTTGGCACAGAGGGAGGTAGGAGAATCTCTGAGTCTCAAAGATAATGATTACTAAGAAAAATCATTTTTCACAGCGTTTGTACTCCAAAAGATCAGCAAGTGTGTCTTGGAAGCATATCTTTATTTCCACACATGGAACTGGCAAGATGTGCTACATGCAGTGAATACACAAGAAGAGCCTCACCAAGAATCAGTTCACATGTTTTAAAGAGAAAGTGCTGGCTTATCCTCCATTATTTTTTTAAGAAATATTATTCTTTAGGTCAGGTGATAATGTAACATGCTTAGAGGAAGTGACTTGGGGAAATGTATAAGTAACATCTATCTGTATCCCAGCTCCTGGTGCCTTCTAATCCTTTTCTCTCCAATCCCCAAAACATAATTCATCTTAGAAAGAGTAGAGATGTATATCACTGCAGCTAAACATTAAAGATACCTATACCTGTATGGGGCATATTAAAAATGATCAAATCAACTGATTCCTATGTTCTTGAAAATGGATCAGTATTTTAGAGTCTAAATCATTTGCTTAATTACAGAACTGGCTTATAACAAACACAAATGGCCAACTTTCTTAGAATGCTACAGAGAATCTCAGGTAAAAGGAATCATAGAAGATATCTAGCACAAGTCCCTTTCTGAACAGGAAACCCTTCGACAACATTCTGAAAAAAAGAGAATCCAGCTTTTGCTTGGAGCCTGTCTCTTAAGGCAACTCATTCTGCTTTTGGACAGTTGTAATCTTTAGGCAGGTTTTCCTTGTTGTCAAGCCAGATTTGGTCCTCTGAAATTTTCACTCTCTACTCCGTTTGCCCCCCTGGGGAAAAACCCAAACAAGTCTCTATTGATATCTCTGATGCATGCATTCCTTTGAGTCTTCAAAGAGTTGGTATTGGAGAGCAAAGGAAAACAGGAGTTCAATCCTGGATCCTTCTTTAAGGAGTAAGTTTCAAATGCTTTTCAGATCTGAGTGGGCAATACAGTGATCTAGAGTGATGTGAGAACACCTAGCTTCAGCTGCAGATAAATTGTGGCACGTCCAGACCTCTTGTGATCCTGTTTAAGGTCCTCAAACAGGTGATTCCAGTCTAATTCCAATTCATCTCAGAGGAGCAACAAGTTCTTTTCTAGGATCTGTTAATAAATATTTTTAGATGGCTAATATGTTGAGGACTAGTGTTCAAATCAGTGGTGCATTCACTCTCAGGAGTGAGGTTGAACCAGAATTCAAGTCCTTCCCCTAAAAGGGTGAGAATTATTATGTGTAACATACAAATGGGAAAAGGAATCTCTTTCACCTGCAGAGAGGAGGTGTCTGGTTGTTTGGTCAGCTTTGGTTTTGGGTGGTTTGGTTTTGCTCAGAGCAGTTAGGTGGCATAGGGGTGGAACAACGGGCTTGGACTCAGGAATATAACTAACATTTATCTAGCACCTACTATGTGCCGGTTACTGTGCTAAGTATTTTACAAATATTATTTTATTTGATCCTCACAACAACTTTAAAAGTTAAGTGCTAATATTATCCCTATTTTAGAGATGGGAAAATTGACACTACCAGGGGTCAAATGACTTGCATGGGGTCATACAGTTTAGTGAGTGCCTGATGCCAGATATGAACACCAGTCCTACTGACTAGGCTCAGTGCTCTATCCACTGTGCCACCTATCTGCCTAATTCAGAACAATCTTAGTTCAAATTTTGCCTCAGACACTTACTAGCTATATAATCCTTGGAAAGTCCCTTTGCCTCAGTCTGCATCAGTTTCCTCCTACATAAAATGGGCATAATAGTAGGACATGCCTCCTAGGCTTGTGTCAACATCAAATGAGATGATGTTTGTGAGAAACGTACTTATGCTAGAAAGAACAATACTCGTTGTGAAGCCAAGAAAGTTCTCATTTTATTTTACATTTTGTTTACATTCCTAGTGAATGGGTACCTCCTGAATGGAGATGATACTCAGACAAATGCAACACTTTTTATGCTGTTCCCAATTTGAATTTCCTCCCTTGCTCTCCATTGGCTACATTCAACCTCCTGAACTGCCTACTTCATGTTCTCTTACTTGTATATTCCCCCTCAAACAGCTCATTAAGCATGAGCACAAGCTCCTGACCCTTTACCTGATCAGAAGCCTGGTTCTGCTAGATCCTAGATCTGATTAGAACCAGTCACCTCTGACTTAAATTCTGTTATCACTCAAAGCTGGGACTAGTTTTAATCCTGTGGCAATGGAATTCCTTCTTTTGTTTCCCACATGTTTGTTAAGCACAGTAGCTGACACACAGTAGCTAATATACATATAATATGCTATTGCTATTTGTTGCTGTCGTTTGGTTGCTGTTTTGGTGGTGGTGGTGGTTGTGCTGGCCTTTTTTATTGGACAAAGGATAGTTGTGAAATTTTCCAATTGATACTGGAAAAGTAATGGTCATGGGAACTTGATATGGCAGTGAAGAAGGGTTTTTGTATAGGTGATACAATCAAAGTTCAAAGAGGGAGACTCAAAGTCAGAAAGGGAGGTTTCAGACAGACAGCATATCACAGATAAGCTAAGGAAACAGACTAAACCTAGACAATCTCGTCCCTTTAGTGAAGTTTTTAGTTCCAGGGATATCTAAGAGTACTCTCCAGAATGAGAGTGAGACTCCTTCCATATTTTTTAAGGCAGTGGCTGACTGAATCTATCACCTGCCTCACTTAAAATAATTTACAGGATGTTCTATAGACTGATACCTGTGTCAGGTAAGAACATTTTGAATGACTCAACAAAACAAAGACAATAGACTAGCTGTGAAAAATCCTGTTTAGAAGGAGGAAAATCCTCCCAGACACTTGGTCCTCAGTTTCCTAGAATCATGATTCATTGTTGCGTTGGCCAGAGTTCTTAAGTCTTTTTAAACTGCTAATTTTTACAAATGCCTCATTTTACAAGTATAAGTAACTGAAGCAGAAGTTGAATTCCGGTTTTCCTGATTCCAAGTACAGTAATCTATCCCCTATCTCAGTCTATTTAGTAGCACATATGAGATCTAGACATGCATTTTACTGCAGAAATTCCTAATTTTACATGAGCAACATGAGAGAATTCTAATCATCCATAGACTTCTACGTTGAACCCCTGTCTGTAAATTCTAGCATTCATTGCTTCATAGGCTACATGAGAAAAGCTTTTTGGGGAGACAGTGAGTTCAAACGAAGAGTGATGCTTGTCAGAGATGCTATAGAAATAATTAATACAGCAAGAAGGTCACAGGAATAAATGATATTTAAGGTAGCTTTCAATGTTAAGATTCTGTAGCAAAGAACAATTTAGATGGTGCATTTCCAAGCTGAATATTGATTCAGTGAGATATGAATGAGACAGTGGTAAGGTAAATCAAATTGTTCATGTTCACAGAGAGCAGTATGTGATCATAGGGAGGGAAGGATGTACCCCTGTGCTTAGTAAATAAAACATTGCCTCCATAATGTTCACCCAATATGCTGAAAACTGACCTGCTCACTGTACATATTGTTTAACATTCTTTTAAGTTCTTAAAAGAATGGTCTTTTTTGCCATATTCTTATCATTTGGACCCCCAAATGACATTTTTATCATTATGTTTGTCTCCAGCTGGGTACACAAAGCCAATTATTAAAAATAATAATAATTATCTTTTCTTCTCTATGCTCATCATTTAGTAATTTTCAAAAACAGGGAGCGGAGGTTTATAGGGGAAGAAATAGTTTTATTTTTCCTCTTTTACTGACCCAATTCCAACCTAAAAAATGTTTTAAATAGAACAATTTGAAGAAAGAATTTACTTCATAGCAATGCTGATACCACTAGCTCAGGAGAGCAAATGACAGTTCAGTTTTCATGTGTTGCCAAACCAGGGATAAACAAGCCATAAAACTTTAGAGGATGTCAGTTCATCATCACCAGATTTGTTTTCCAAATCACAGACTTTAGATATGTAGTGAATTTGTGTGGGCTGAATCTAGAGTTAAGTCTAATCACACAGACCAACAAATCCAGGCATGCTGTGTTAGAACTTTAGGCTGTTCAGGTTCCAGATCCCTTATAATTTGTGGAAATGAGGGGTCCCTAGGGAACAGAGAATAATAGCAATCCAGTCAGGTATCTGAAGGAATTTTATCCAATGTTCACAATATCCTTTCTTAAAAGCCTCTCAAAACCCCTCTAAAATAGAGATTCTTAACTGGAGTTCATGATTAAGTCTTATGGGGTATGTTGATAAATTTCAGGGTCACCATGACCTTGGATGGGAAAAAAATGTATTTTCATTTCAATGTAATTTGTTATTGTTGTATTACTATGTGTTAAATTTTATGCAATTTAAAATATCATTAGGAGTAAAGGTCTATAGGCTTCACAGATTGCCAAAGGGGTCACACACACACACATATACAAAAACAACAAATAAATAATGTATTAAGAACCCTTGCTCTAAGAACTCAGTGAGGAGTGCAACATTCAATAGCAGTATGTTGTAGTTGTAGAAAGGACACTAAATTAGGAATCCTGAGTCTCTTGTTTGATATTATTTGTAGGACTACTGTCTTCTGCCTTTGTCACACTGAACTTGGAATATTGGTGTAGTAGATAGAATGCTGACCTGGGAGCCAAGAAAGTCTATGTTTAAATGGCCCTCACTTTTCATGTCATGATAGATAATTCAATTAACTTATCCGAGCATCAGTTTCTTTTTCTGTTAAAAGCATAAAGAAAATATATTAGGAGAGTTATAAAAAATGATGAAAGATAGAAAAAGGAATATTCCTCAGTGGGAGAAGCAGGCAGTCAAAAGGATAGTTAGGTGTTCCAAGGTGAGGAGGCCCTAGGTACAGGGGGAAGTTTCCAGGGTAAGACTATAGCTGAGACATGGTGCCAAAAGCCAGGGAAGTCAGAAATACAGAAGAGAGTGGAAAAATTTGCTTCTATGACTGTATAGATATTCGATTCAAAACCTTTGAAACTGGATGGAAATATCTCACACAAGGAAGTTCTCTTGTGTCTTTATCTTTCTTGAAGTTATGTGTACAAAGGCAGAATTGAATTGGGAAAGGGGGGGTTATTGTTGTTATTTCTAGCTTGAATTTGTAGTAAGTAGAAAGACTTTACAAGGAAGGTAAGATCTTAAGTAAAGATATCCGGAAGAATTGTAGAAAATGAGAAAGAGATAGAAATGAAACAGTTTTATAGAAAAACAATAAACAAATCAAAATTGAGTAATTCTGATACCCTTCATTAAAACAACGTGTTAATTAAAAGCTGATTTTACAGTAGCAAATCATGTAAACAAAATTGTTAATAATCACAAAGAGAGAAAGGCAGAGAAAAATTAAAGTAAGCTTCTAGAAATATTATTATGAAGTTTGTGCATCCTGCCTTTATATACACACACAGAGGCTGTGTTTCTTGGAGAACTAGCAGAATTTGATTACTTGGACTTTTTTGTCTTAGCAGCCATTAAAACATTGTCAAGTTTGCCGTATCAACTCATTTGACCCACAGACAACCTCCCATCTCTTGAGTTCCCAGTTCACTCACTTACTTGTACACACCCAGGTTAAAGCCATCCCAAGGCTTTATGTGGGTTAAGAATGTTCCAAAATAATTCATAATTTACTTTGTTAAGTTTTGTTTTGTTTTGTTTTTTTTCATGTGCCACTGCATCCAGTAACCCTTCAGCTACCAGATCTGGCTGCTTTCATTTCAGGCTCTTCTGTCCCAAATTCATTCAGTCTCCACATTTACTGAAGCAAAATTGAAATTAAACAAAAAATCCAGCTTTAAGTTGGCAATGCCTTTCCTGCAAAAGTATGAATTATCAACTAACTATCTTCTCCTATATTCTGCATTTGTTTTCTAAAGAGATATCTCAAAGGCAGAAAGGGAAGAATAAAATGCCTCATCATTATTAGCTCCCACAAACTTCCATCTTCCACAAGAAAGAGCGCAAACCATATATGTAGGCTGTTAAAATTCCCACCTGGTGCCAGTGGAGTAAGGGTTACTAATTTACCATTCAGTCACTGTATATTTAAGCACCCATTAGATGCCAGGCACTGTTCAAGTTCCTGGGGATATAAAGACAAAATTGAAACAATTCCTGCCCTCAAGAAGCTCACATTCTTACTAAATCAAAAAAAGAAATTCTCACTTCTAGATCAATTTAAAATGTATAAATTCATTTTCTCACAACAACCCAACACATAAAAATTACATAGAAAATTATCTTTATGACACATAAGTGTGATCTTTACGCCACATAAGTCATCTTGTCATTTCCTCCATGCCCTGCATCCCCTGGGACCCCCTCACATGGCCACTGTACTCATTTAGCCTCTCATCACCTCTCTCCTGCACTACTGCAATACCTTCCATTTTGTTCTTGCCAGCAGTCTCTCCCCCTCTCTGATCAGTCCTCTACATACCTGCCAAAGTAAATATCCTAAAAAGTTTGAGAGAGATAATTTCTGAGTAATCATTTAATTAATTAGTTAAAAAATTAATAAAAGGGATCAGTGGCACTCTAGAACACCAAGGACCTCTCATGGAACCCACTCAATGCCCCTGGAAGAGTAGATGTTCTCTGATTGTTTAACAATTAATGAGAAGAATGAATATTATAGTGAGATGCGGGCTTACTCTAATGAGGGCTGTGTCTTTCTGGTCACTTCAGTCTTGGACAAAAAGACCTCTCTCTTATCCAGACTGCCCCACCTAGCTCAATCTAGACAAAAGCGGGGCCCAACTTTGCTCAGACCTGGTTGAGTGGAACACAATGGGTCAGAATTCACCTTAGATTAAATTATTTATAAGGTTCTCAAGTTGAGTGTGGTCTCTCCCCCAGGATCTAGACATGCACCCAAAGGACTGGGGCAGTCTCATCCATCAACAATGTCCTTCAGTTCAATTTAATTCAATAATTGATTATTAAGATGATAGAAATATTTATTTCTCTCAAAGCAGAGATCTAATCATTTCAATACCCTGTTCAATAAATTCCACTAGTCCCCTACAACCTCTATGATCAAATAAAAACTCCTGTTTTTCTTCTCTAAGGACCTTTCTAATCTACAGCCCCTAAGCCTCCAGGCTTCCCCAGAGTCTCAACTAAAATCCCATCCTAATCTAGAAGCCTTTCCCAGGTCCCCATCATTTTACTGCCCTTCCTCTGAGACTACTCCCAGTTTGTTCCATATAGATCTTGTTTGCACATAGCTACTGCATGCTATCTTCCCACTTGATTGTGAGCTCATTGAGGGCAGGGACTGTTTTATTCACACACACATACACACACACACACACACATACTTGTACACACATACATATATATACACGCTTGTGTATATGTGTGTGTAAACTCTAATATAATATATACAATATGCATATAATATATACATACATTATATCATGTGTTATATTTAAAGATGTAATAATAGTACCTGTGTATGTACATATGTGCATGTGTACATGCATCTCTACACATGTGTGCATACACATATACATATGAACCTTTCTTTTGTATCCCCAGTGTTTAGCATACTGCTTGATGCACAGTAAGAATGTAATAAATTTTATTGCTTTGACTTGCCTTAACTTGCTCTACCTTTCCATTCATACGATTCATTACTCCCATTTCTACCTTCTTTATTCCAGCCAAACTGACCTCCTTATTATCCCTCACTTCATTTCCTCTCATCATACCTTTTCAGCTGTTGTTTATTAATCCTAGGATGCTCTTCCCCCTCTCATTTACCTCTAAGAATTTAAACTAAGTCCTTTGAGTGCATGAGTGTGAACAATACCTCTTATGATAGCATGAAGTTTATTTGCACAACAGAAACATTTTTGGTGGCTTCCTGACACATCTTAGTTGGCAAGTGTTATACTCTGTAGCCTATATCATACTAGCTTGCTTCCCAAAATTCACATAAACAGCTTCAGGTGGGCAAGGTAGTGTTTCCTTCAGTACTTTAACCAGTTAATATTGTCTTTCTAAGTAATCCAACATAACTCTTTGTCGTCCCCCTCCCCTCCCAGGGGAGGTATTTTCAAATAATTGTATTCTTTGAATAATTCTGACTCAACATAAGAACAAGAAGTAAGGCTTCAGGAATATCATGCTTACCAAGGTTTGGATTTTTTTTCCCTATCAAATAGTATCTACTTTGAATTTCTTTGCCATTTTTTTATCAACAAGCATTTAATGAAGCCCAATATGTACCAGGCACAGTGCTATGTACTGAAGATCTAAAGACAAAAAAATGTAATAATCCATGCTCTCTAGAAACTTACACTCCATCAAAAACAACTTGTACATATATGTACATACAAAAAAATTACATTTAGGGAAGATGGGGGAGAGAAGTGTAGCAATAGGTGGTGATCAGAAAAGGTTTCCTGTGGGCAGTAGTGGTGAGCTGACTTTTGTGGTAGTATTGAGATTTAGGCAGAGATGAGATGGGAATTCTGCTATTTCTGCTATGAGGGAAGCCTGTACGAAGACACAGAGATAAATGATGTCATGTCACATCTGAGAGAAAAGAAGAAGGCTAGTTTGGCTGGGCCAAAGGATTAGTGAATGAAAGTAGATAATGTATGATAAGACTGGAAGGTTAGGTTTAATAAACATTGTCCACATTTTTTTATGTTATCACTTTTCAATGATTCACTTCCTTTTCCCAGAAAAAAAATCCTTGAAAATAATAAGTACAATTAAATACACACAGACATACAAATCTATGAACTGGTCGTACTTCACATGCATGCTTCAGCAATAGTGAATCATTTCTCTTTGAGGAATTGGGAAACCTAATTTTTTACTCAGTCTTCTGAAATCACAAATGTATATTCCATTGATTAGTATTATCAAATGTTGTTTGAAGTTACATTAATATTGTCAGCATAAAAATTGTTTTTTATAGTTCTGCTCACCTTACTCAGTATCACTTCACATGTCTTAGCAAGTTTTATTGAATCCTTCAGATTGGTCATGGTTGGTTGGTTGTTGTCCTTCATTCTCCAAGAGGACCAAAATGACATCACCATGTACGAGTCAAGATTCATTGTGTCTGACTGTGGCTGATCAGGCCAAGATGAGCTCAGAATGCTCTACCACAGGTCAGGCACAAGTAGTCCATGTGAACATTTGGGGTGGATACTCCAAACCTGCACATCCTGTGTTTCCTTTGAGCTATTTCAACTCGCTTTGCTCATAGAGCACAGCACCTTCTCTGATGTGGGAAGACCATGCTGAGTGGTCCTGTGACAGTGTCTCTCATGTCACACAATCAATTCCAAAGTTCTTGAGAGATATCTTAGGAATGTCCTTGTATCACTTCTTCTGACCACCATGTGAATGCTTGCCTTGTGTGAGTTCTCCATAAAAGTTTTTTTGGTAAGCGGATGTTCTGCATTCGAACAACGTGGCCAGCCCGTCGAAGTTGTGCTCTCTGAAGCAGAGTTTGAATGCTTGGCAGTTTAGTTCAAGAAAGGACCTCAGTGTCTGGTACCATATCCTGCCAGGTGATCTTCAGAATCTTCTTAAGACAAATCAAATGGAAGAGATTCAGTTTCCTGGCATAGTGCTGGTAGACTGTCCAGGTTTCACAGGCATACAACAATGAGGTCAGCACCATAGCTCTGTAGACTTTCAGTTTCATAGTCAGTCTAATATCTCTTCTCTTCCATACATTCCTTTGGAGAGCTCCCAAACACTGAGCTAGTTCTGGCAATGCATGAGTCAACCTCATTATCAATGTGTACATCTCTGGAAAGTACACTACCAAGGTAAGTGAACTTATCCACAGCATTCAAAACTTCTCTATTTGCTGTAACTGATGGTTCCACATATGGATGGTGTGGTGGTGGCCAATGGAGCACCTGTGTTTACTTGGTGTTAATTGTTAGGCCAAAATTAGCACAAGCAGGAGAGAATTGATCCCTATTGTGTTGCATCTCAGCTTCAAAGGCTGCATTGAGTGCACAATCGACTGCAAACAGAAAATCATGCACCAACACTCCCTCCACTTTGGTCTTGGCTTGCAGCCTTTTCAAGTTGAAGAATTTACTATCAGTGCAGTAGCTGACCTTGATGTTGTGTTCATCCTCATTGAAAGCATTTGACAACATGGCTGAAAACATACATTACTATGTAATAATATGCCATCACTTACAGAAACTACTCATTCTCCTAACAATGAGTACTCATTCTCCTTTGAGTTCTTTGCAAATGCAAAAAGTGTTAATATAAATATTATAGCATATATAAGACTTCTCTCTCAGAATTTAGGGTGTATGCCTAGCAGCAATGGGTTATAATATGCCTACTTCACTCTTTGTGGTATATGCCTAGTAGTAGTTGCTTTCTCATTTTCATCATTGTTAACATGAAGGTCTAATTTCTGTCTTCAGAAAATTATTTTGTTAATAATAATAACTCATGTTTATAACAATGCTTTACAATTCATAACATGCCTTTCTCACCTACATCTTATGAGATGGATAATACAAATATTATTACCTCCGGATTATCAGATTTAACTAAGGCTCAGAGGTACACTGATTTGAACAGTGGTAAGTGGGGCAAATGCTATGTCCATTTGACAAAATGGAGGTGAATTCAAGATTCACCCAAAGTCACATGCCTTCTAAATGGTGGAGCTGAGTCATTAACGTATGTTATCTGATTCCTTTTATACCATTCACCCTCTCAGTTATGTTTCCAGGAATCTAACATTTTCCAAAGTTTGAAAAAGTTTTCATAAATATGAATGGCATTTGCTGTTCGGTCATTTTTCAGTTGCCTCTAACTCTTCAGGACCCCATTTGGGGTTTTCCCTCTTCATCTCATTTTAAGATGAGGAAACTGAGGCAAACAGGGTTAAGTGACTTGCCCAGGTTCACACACTAGTGTCTGAGGCCACATTTGAATTTAGCAAGATGAGTCTTCCTCACTCCAGTCCTAGTACTCTATCTACTGTACCACCTAGCTGCTCCTATGAAAGTCATTAGGAAAATTTTACATAATACTAAGAATGTTTTACTTTTTAATTAATTTTTAAAATTATCTGTTTTATGAAAGAAATCAAATTTGGATTTGTCATTTCTTATGTTTGTTAAAGACTGGGCAATTGTGAAAATATGATTCTTTACTTCAACTGAACCACTTTCTACAGAAAGAGATATGTATTCTTTTTGTCCATCTTTTCTCCCCTTTAACTAAAGGTCTACTAGGATAAGCAACCTACTCTTTGCATGGCCTCACTTTTTTTTTGAAGAATCGTCTAGCTTCCTTTAAAAGAATTTATAATCCCTCCTTTGGCTTTCCTTAGATATGTTTTCAAGACTCCTTGGGGAGGCTTTGAAACCCTGACACTCTGGGTTACTGCAACATATTTGCCATAAAAAAAATCCTTTGTTGGAGAGGTTGAGTACTTTTCCAGTCACTTTCAGAAATAGTGTGGCTTCTAGCTGCCTAGAGTGAGGAAAAGAGACAGAAAATGGCAAACAATGAAAACCAGCAAGGTAGCAAAGTCAGAAGAGTTTGCAAAGGAAAAAGTGTTAACTTTTGAATAAGAAGCTACTGTCCTTGAAGGCTTAAAGAAAGTCACAAATCACCTAGATTTGCTCCTCCAATGTCCTCTCTGCTCTTGAAAATTGAGAATCCCTCAGATGAAGGTGCAGAAAATGAACATTAAAATTATGTAACAACCAACATTTACCAAACACTTGTAAGGTTTACAAAACACCTTCTCCACTACAGCCTAACAAGGAAAGAAGTATAAATATTATGTCCATTTATAACAGAAGAGAAAATAGGCTCAAAAAGTGAAATGTCATGGCTTGTGTTTGAGCTGGGATTTAGATTGAAATCTTATGATTCCAACAGCAGAACACTTCCTTTTAAAACATCTTACCTCCTTATCTGGAATAGACATCATTTAGAAAGGAAGACATTTGCCGTATATCACATTTTCTTAGTTCTGTCCTACATACTCAGTCTCAGACACACAGTAAGAGCTGAAGTTTGGCATCCTGTGTGTACTTTCTGATTATCTTAAACCACAGCCATGCCATCTTCCTATGAAATCATATAACACTCATTGTCTAAACAACTCAGTTGTCCCTTTCAATGTTGACTTGTATTGCACTTGATATTTTAATGGTCATATCTCCCGAACTAGATGGAAAGCTTCTAATGGCAGCACCCATCTCAAAGAATTATAATAGTAGATCTAGAAGGAATTTTTTTTGTTTTTTTTTTCCAGTCATATTTGACTCTGTGACCCATTTGGTGTTTTCTTGTCAAAGATACTGGAATGGTTTGACATTTCCTAGAGATTACTACTCCAGCTCTCTCATTTTAAAGATGAGGAAACTCAAATTCAGAGTTTGAATTCCCCAATAATGAAGAGGTAGCTAGTGGTAGAACCAGGATGCAAATCTAAGTCTTCTGACTCAAAATCCAGTACACCACTCATAATAATAGGAAGTTATGATATGTTTATCAATGATGTGCAAAATCATTGTCGAATGTAGCCCTTTGCTCCCAATGAAAAGTATTTTCAAATTTGATAAATTATCTTCCATCTGCATATAAATTATATGCGAATTATATTTTCTTTACACTTCAGGAATTCATTATTTTATCAACTGCAAAAGCATCATGGCACAGTTGAAAAAGTAAAAAGAGTAATAGATTTTTAGCTGGAATACCTGAATTCAAATACCACTTCTATTGTTTACTCTCTTTGTGACATCAGGCATGTCACTTAACCTCCACACTATATTTTTCTCATCTGCAAAGTGAAGGAGGTCTTTTCAGATTCCTTACAACTCCAAATCTATGATCTTATAATGTATGTAATATTTTGTTGGCTTTTTTAATTTTGTTTTCCTACTGATTCAAATAAAAATTTTCCCATGACTTAGTAGACGGTATTGATGAGTGTGACTTTGAAAAAATATCTACCACTCAATCATCAATACTCTAGCTAGTCTTGAAAAAGGATCCATGCAATCCATAACTGATCCAGAACTTTACAGAATGTTTGCTGTTGTTTTTCAGTGGTTTCAGTCATGTCAGACTTTTCGTGACCCCATTTGGAGTTTTCTTGGCAAAGACACTGACTGGAGTGCCTTGTAATTTCCTTCTCCAGCTAATTTTACAGATGAAGAACTGAAGTAAACAGGGTTAAGTGACTTGCCCAGGGTCACACAGCTAGTAAGTGTCTGAGGTCAGATTTGAATTGTTCCGGACTTCAGGCCAAGCACTCAATTCACTGCATCCCCTACCTATAGCTTGGTTAGAAACTGCCAAACTTGTATCCTAGACACATAGCCTTAAGAATCCTTGATCACTTCCATGCCATGATGATCTATTTCAGGAAGACATTGTTGAAAAATTTAAATGATAGAACATATATATCCTCCACTTCCTCCAAATATGTTTCACTTTGCAAATCGTCTCCATGCTTTCCTCCTTTGACACACTGTTGCAGAAACATGCTATTTAAGCCATTTTGAAGGTGAGAAGCTGGCAACAAATGAAATGATTTACCCCCTCCCTGGCCTTTCCATTGAGCTTCCATCCTTTTTTAAATCCTCCCTCCAGGTTATATTTCTTTAATTCCACTGAAATTAGAGGGCCAGATTCCAAAAGAATAGCTGATTCTTCTCATTGTGAGGGTAAGGCCTGAGGGACTGGAATTTCTGGTGCTATGGCTCATAAGCCTTGATCTTGGAATTGATAGCCAGGCAGGCAGACTTCATTAAGATTTTAGAAATGTGGATTTACCAAGATTATTACAATAATAACAGTTGGTTAAAAAAAATCGGGGTGGCGAGGCCAGAGCAGACCCCAGCAAACTGAATCACTGGCAGCTGTGGAGATTCCCAGACCTCTCACACTTGCAAGATCTATCATATTCCTCTGCAGGGCCAGCTGCAGCAGCAACAGCTACTCCTGGGGCTATCAGCCCACGTGCTGAGTGTTTGAAAGTCACCTATTTAAACTTTTTAAGCCAAGAAAGCAGCATAAACAGTGAGTCACTTTCACCCATCCTTGTTGACCTTTAAAAACCCAGAGAATATTGCCCCAGGAAAAATCCTAGAATAAAGGAGCCAGTAGAAAGGCAGCGGTCTTGTAGCTCTAGCTCCCAGGGGTAGGGGATTAATGGGAAAGCTCCTTCTTGCTGTGGCTGAAGGGGACCAGTTCAAGACAGGAGGCATCTGAGCAAGCTAGCAGCAAGCCCCACCTCAGTGGACCAAAAGGAGACTTTGAGCCCTAGAGTGGAGGAGCAAGTAAGCACCAACACCAGGCACACACCACCTCCAGCTCAACACCAGGCAAAATACCAGACCACTACAACATCCAACTGCAAGCACCTGAGGCCCCAGCACAGAAAACCAGCAACCAAGTCCCTAGTCTCCAGCATAAGAAGTCTGGGACAGTGCTTCCTGGGCCCCAGAAGCAGAGAAAAGGCAAACAAGATGAGCAAGAAGAATTTTTTTTTAAAAATCTATGACCATAGAGAAATATCTCAGTGACAGGGAAGATCAAAATACAAATTCAGGAGAAGACAACATGGTCAATATACCCACACCTGAAAACTCAAAGGGGAATATGAACTAGTCTCAAGCTCAAAAAGCCTTCTTGGAAGATCTCAAGAAGGATTTTAAAAGTCAAATAAGAGAGGCAGAAGAAAAATTTAAAAATAAAATAGATAAAATGGGGGGAAAGTACACTGAAGAAAACAACTCCTTAAAAAATACAATTGGCCAAATGGAAAAGGAGGTACAAAAGCTAACTGAAGAAAATAATTCGTTAAAAATTAGAATTGGTGGAATACGATATTCCGGAGGTCAGTGAAGCTAGGATTAAAACCAAGAATCACCTACCCAGCAAAACTGAGCATCATGCTCCAAGGCAAAATAGGGACTTTCAATAAAAGAGATGACTTTCAAGCTTTCTCAGTGAAAAGACCAGAGCTGAATAGAAAATTTGACTTTCAAACACAAGAATCAAGAGAACATGAAAAGATAAACAAGAAAGAGAAATCATAAGGGACTTACTAAAGTTGAACTGTTTTGTTTACATTCCTACATGGAAAGATGATGTGTATGATTCATGAGACCTCAGTATCAGAGTAGCTGACAGGAATATGCGTATATATATATATATATATGTACATATATATATATACATATGTGTGTATGTATGTATATATGTAGGGATGTGTGTGTGTGTATATATATATATATATATATATATAGTCAGAGGGCACAGGGTGAGTTGAATATGAAGGAAAGATATCTAAAAAGATTAAATCAAATTAAGGGATAAGAGAGGAATATATTGAGAGAGGGAGAAAGGAAGAGATAGAATGGGGTAAATTATCTTGCATAAAAGTGGCAAGAAAAAGCAGTTCTGTAGGAAGGGAAGAGGGGGCAGGTGAGGAGGAATGAGTAAATCTTGCTCTCATTGGATTTGACCTGAGGAGGGAATACCATACACACTCAATTGAGTATCTTACCCCACAGGAAAGAAGGAGGAAGAAGATAAAAAAGGGGGGAACGATAGAAGGGAGGGCAGACGGGGGAGGAGGTAATCAAAAACAAACACTTTCAAAAAGGGATGGGGTCAAGGGAGAAAATTCAATAAAGGGGATAGGTTAGGAAGCAGCAAAACGTAATTAGTCTTTCACAACATTAGTATTGTGGAAGGGTTTTACATAATGATACCCATGTGGCATATGTTGAATTGCTTGCCTTCTTAGGGAGGGTGGGTAGGGAGGGAAGAGGGGAGAGAATTTGGAACTCAAAGTTTTAAAAAAAGACATTCAAAAACAAACAAAAAAAACGTTTTTGTATGCAACTAGGAAATACGACACACAGGCAATGGGGTGTAGAAATTTATCTTGCCTTACAAGAGAAGAAGGGACAGGGGGATGGGAGGGGAGTGGGTGACTGAAGGGAGGGCTGACTGGGGAATGGGGCAACTAGAGTATATGCCATCTTGGAGTGGTGGGGAGGGTAGAAATGGGGAGAAAATACATAATTCAAACTCTCGTGAAAATCAATGCTGAAAACTAAATATATTAAATAAATTAAATTAAAAAAAAGAAAAGCACAAAAAAATTAAAATTGGGCAACTTGAAGATAATGAGTCTATGAGACATCAAGAATCAATCAAATAAAATAAAAAGAATGGAAAAAATAGAAGAAAATGTAAAATATCTCAATGGAAAAACAATTCACCTGGATAATAGATCCAAGAGAGACAATTTTAGAATTATTGGTCTACATGAGGACCATGATGAAAAAAAAGAGCCAGGACAGCATCTTTCAAGAAATCATCAAGAAAACTGCCCTGAAGTACTAGAAGCAGAGGGTGAAATAGTCATCGAAAGAATTCACGATCACCTCCTGAAAGAGATCTCAAATTGAAAATACCAAGGAATGTTGTAGCCAAATTCTAGAATTATCAGATTCTGGAGAAAATACTGCAAACAGCTAGAAAGAAACAATTTAAGTACTGTGGAACCACAGTCAGGATTACGCAGAACCTTGCAGCTTCTAATTAAAACACTGGAGTGCTTGGAATATGATATTCCATAAGGCAAAGGAGCTTGGATTTTAACCAAGGATCAACTACCCAGCAAAACTGATCATAAACTTTCAGGGTAGGAGATGGAAGTAGCCTATTTCAGTGAAATAGGCTACTTCCAGACTTTCCTGATAAAAACACCACAGCTCAATGGAAAATTTGATCTTCAAATACAAGACTCAAGAGAGGCATAAAAAGGTAAACAGGAAAGGGGAAAACAAAACAAAACATGTTATTCAATAAGGACAAACTGTTTACATCCCTACATAGAAAGATGATACAACTCTTGAGAACTGTATCTTTATTACATCATATGGAAGGGAAATATATAGACAAGGTAGGTTTCAGTTGATTTTGATGTGTTGATAAAAAAAACTAATTAATTACTGAAAAAAAGATTGTAATAGGATAAAAGGAGGAGACAGAAAGGAGTAAATTACATCACATGAAGAGGCACAAAGAAATGTTTCAGCAGAGGGAAAGAAGGGAGGGTGATGAGCATTGTTTGTACTTTACTCTCATTGGATTTGGCTCAAGGAGGGAATAACTCATAAATTAGGTATAGAAATTGAACTTACTCTATAGGCAGTTGGAAGGGAAAGGGCAAAGAAAAGGGAGGGGGGCTGATAGAAGGGAGGGCAGATTGAGGAAGGAGGAGTCAAAAGCAAAACTCTAGTGAGGAGGGAAAGGGAGAAAGGAAGAAGAAAAGCATAAATGAATGGAGGGATAGGATGGAGAGAAAGACACAAATATTAATCATAACAGTGAATGTGAATGTGAATGGGATGAACTCTCGCATAAAACAGAAGTGGATAGCAAAATGGAATAAAAATCATAATCTACAATATGTTGTTTACAAGAAACACATTTAAAACAGAAAGATACCTACAGGATAAAAGAGTAGAATATATTATGCTTCAGGTGAAGTAAAAAGAAAAGTAGGGGTAACAATCCTGATCTCAAAATAAAAGCAAAAATAAATCTAATTAAAAAGAGACAAGGAATGAAACTATATCCTGCTAAAAGGCACCATAGAAAATGAAGCAATATCATTACTAAACATATATGCACTAAAGTAGTATAGAATTCAAATTCTTAGAGGAGAAGTTGAGGGAGTTACAGGAAGAGACTGACAGCAAAACTATACTAGTGGGGGACCTCAACCTTCCCCTCTCTGAACTAGATAATCTAACCACAAAATAAACAAGAAAGAAGTTAAGAAGATGAATAGAATTTTAGAAAAGTTAGATATGGTGTGTACCATATCTGGAGAAAATTGAATGGGGACAGAAAGGAATATACCTTTTCCTCAGCAGTACATGGCACCTACACAACAACTGTCCATTTACTAGGGCATAAAAACCTCACAATTCAATGCAAAGATTGCCCAGATTAACAGAAGAGGAAGTAAAATATTTAAATAACCCCATTTTAGAAAAAAGAAATTGAACAAGTCATCAATCAACTCCCTAGCAAAAAAATCTACAGGGCCAGGTGGGTTTACAAGCAAATTCTATCAAACATTTAAAAAACAACTGATTCCAATATTATATAGACTATTTGGGAGAATAGGTGAAGAAGGAGTCCTACCAATTTTTTTAATGACACAAGCATGGCACTGATCCCTAAAACAGGAAGAGTCAAAACAGAGAAAGAAAATTATAGACCAATTTCCCTAATGAATATAGATACAAAAAGTTTAAGTAAAATCTTAGCAAAAAGATTACAGCAAATTATGATGAGAATAATACTCTATGACCAGGTAGGATTTATTCCAGGAATGCAAGGCTGGTTAAATATAAGGAAAACTATCAGCATAATTGATCATATCAACAACAAAACTAGCAGAAACCATATGATTATCTCAATAGATGCAGAAAAAGCCTTTGACAAAATACAACACCCGTTCCTATTAAAAACACTAGAGAGCATAGGAATATATGGAGTCTTCCTTAAAATGATAAGCTGTATCTACCAAAAACCATCAGCAAGTATTATATGTAATGGGGATAAGCGAAAAGCATTTCAAACAAGATCGGGGGTAAAACAAGGATGTCCATTATCACCCGTGTCATTCAATTTCGTACTAGGAAGGAGTTAGACTGGTCAAAGAAGAAACTAAGTTATCACTCTTTGCAGATGATACGATGACATACTTAGATAATTAAGTAAAAAACTACTTGAAATTATCAATAATTTTAACAAGGTTGTAGGATATAAAATAAACCCACCTAAGTCTTCAGCATTACTATATATGTATATGTATGTGTATATGTATGTATGTTTTTTTTAATTTTTTCCTTTTAAATTAATTTTTAATTTGCAACATTCAGTTCCACCATGCTTTTGAGTTCCAAATTTTCTCCCCCTACCTCTGCTCTCCCTCTCCCCCAAGACAGCATGCAGTCCGATATAGGTTCTACATATACCTTCACATTAAACATATTTTGACATTAGTCATGTTGTAAAGAAGAATTATAACCAATGGAATGAACCAGGAGAAAGAAGAAATAAAACAAAAAAGAGAGAACAAATAGTTTGCTTCAATCTGCATTCAGTCTCCATAATTCTTTCTCTGGACGTGGATAGTTTTTTTTTCCATCATGAGTCTTTTGTTGTTCTCTTAGAACCTTGCATTGCTGAGAAGAGCCAAATCTATCAAAGTTAGTCATTGCACTGTGTATAATGTTCTCCTGGTTCTGCTCCCCTCACTCAGCATCAGTTCATATATGTCTTTCCAGGTTTTTCTGAAGTCCATCTATATACCATAGCTTGTTCAGCCATTCCCCAATTGATGGGCGTCCCTTTGATTTCTAGTTCTTTGCCACCACAAAAAGAGCTGCTATAAATATTTTTGTACATGTGGGTGGTTTTCCCATTTGTATGATCTCTTTGGGATACAGCCCTAGAAGTGGTATTGCTGGGTCAAAGGGTATGCACATTTTTGTAGCCCTTTGGGCATAGTTCCAAATTGCTTTCCAGAATGTTTGAATCAGTTCAAAGCTCCACCAACAATTCATTAGTGTTCCAATTTTCTCACATCTTCCCCAGCATTTATAATTTTCCTGTTTTGTCATGTTAGCCAATCAGACAGGTGGGATGTGGTACCTAAAAGTTGTTTTGATTTGCATCTATCGAATCAATACTGATTTAGAGCATTTTTTTTCATATGACTATAGATAGTTTTAATTTCTTCCTCTGAAAACTGCCTGTTCTTATCCTTTAACCATTTATCAATTGAGGAATGACTTGTATTTTTACAAATTTGGCTCTTTATCAAAGATACTGGTTGTAAAATTCTTTCCCAATTTTCTGCTTCCCTCCTAATCTTGATTGCATTGGCTTTGTTTGTACAAAAACTTTTTCAATTTAATGTAATCAAAATTATCCATTTTGCATTTCATAATGCTCTCTATCTCTTGTTTGGTCATAAATTCTTCCCTTCTCCATAAATCTGACAGGTAAACTATTCCTTGCTTGGCATTCCTATATATTACTAACAAAGCCCAACAGCAAGAGATAGAAAGAGAAATTCCATTTAAAGTTACTGTAGTTATTATAAAATATTTGGGAGTCTATCTGCCAAAATAAAACCGAGGAACTATATAAACAAAATTACAAATCACTTTTCACACAAAATCATATCTAGATAATTGGAAAAATATCAGTTGCTCATGGGTAGGCTGAGCTAATATAAAATGACAATTTTACCTAAATTAATTTATTTAGTGCCATATGAATCAAACTACCAAAAAATTATTTTATAGAGCTAAATAAAATAATAATTCTTCTGGAAGAACAAAACGTCAAGAATATCAAGGGAATTAATGAAAAGCAATGCCAGGGAAAGTGGCCTAGCCACTTTCTTAAACTGTATAGTGGAGCAACAATCATCAAAATTACTTGGTACTAGTATGTAAATAAGTTCAATGTGAAGGTATATGTAGAACCTGCATTGGATTACATGCCATCTTGGCGGGGGAGGAGAGGGAGAGAGAGGAAATTTGGAACCCAAAAATTTGTGGAACTGAGTGTTGTAAACTTAAAAATAAAAAAAAAATTATAAAAAAGCTAGTTGGTACTGGCTAAGAAATACAGTGGAACAGGTTAGGTACACAAGACACAGTAGTCAATGACTATAGTAATCTACTGTTTGATAAACCCAAAATTTCCAGCTTCTGGGAAAAGAACTCGCTATTTGACAAAAACTGCTGGGAAAACTGGAAAATAATATGGCAGAAACTGGGCATAGACCAATATCTTACAATACATACCAAAACAGAGTCAAAATTGGTTCTAGAAATCAGGGGGATGCCCATCAATTGGGGAATGGCTGAACAAGTTGTAGTATATGAATGTAATGGAATACTATTGTGCTAAAAGAAGTGATAAGCAGGCAGACTTCAGAAAAACCTGCAAAGACTTATATGAATTGATGCCACGTGAGGGGAGCAGAACCAGGAGAACACTGTACACAGTTACAGACACAATGTGCAATGACTAACTTTGATAGACTTGGCTCTTCTCAGCAATGCAAGGTTCTAAGACAACTCCAAAAGACTCATGATGGAAAATGTTGTCCACATCCAGAAAAAGAATTAGGGAGTCTGAATGAAGATTGAAGCAAACTATTTGCTCTCATTTTTGCTTTGTTTCTTCTTTCTCGTGTTCATTCCATTGGTTCTAATTCTTCTTTGCAATATGACTAGCATGAAAATATGTTTAACATAAAAGTATATGTAAAGACTATATCAGATTGCATGTCGTCTTGGGGAGGGGATGGGGGGAGGAGAGGGAGGGGGAGAAAATTTGGAATTCAAAAGCTTGTGGAACTGAATGTTGTAAACTAAAAATAAATAAATCAATTTAAAAGAAAAAAATCTGCCCCAACTCCACATGCGGAACACCTTCCCCCTTCTGTCTCAATGGGAGAGTCTTCTCTACTTGCAGAGTGCAAAGATGATGTAGTAAACGTAATTAATTCTTATGGCAAAAGGACACTCAAAACTAACTCTTTTTATTGGAAGATTTTCTTGAACACATAGCTAGTATTTTTCTCTGGTACAAAAGGGTCATGTTCATTGAAACTACTTTCTCCCTCAGGTGGCTATCTTTCCGTAACATTGTATCTTTATTCATGTTTATCATCAGTATGTGCTTTGAATCCATTGCTATTAGTCTAATTTTCCAATAACCGAGGCAAACAGTAGGAGGACTCTCTCTATGGTTTTTCTTTCTGTCTCTTGATGTCATCTCCTTGAAAGGACTGCCTTTTCTAGGAACTCCTGAGCCTTGAATCTTCTCCACTTCATGGCTTCTCTGCTACACTAAGTAACCACTAAAATTTCTCTATAATTTAAATCCCACAGACAATGGTTAGCTTGTATGACTGTTGTTATTGTTAAAAGTAAACTAAATTTTCTTCATCCAGTCAAAGCATTTCTCACTTCAACAAAGGACTGCAATTCATAAACATCTTGTTCACACATTTATAACTTCATTTGCTATGACCAGCCTTATACTTGACACCTTATAATTGCATTAATTGAAGTGAGAGCAGTCTTCCCACACTCACATTTCTATTGCTTCAAAAAAAAAAAGCAGAATGGGAAAATAAAAACTAGAACTGACCTAAGAGCCATGAATACCTGGGTTCAAGACTTGCCTCTGACACATACTTTCTGTGTGACTCTGGCAAAGTTACTTAACCTCCGAGTCCTTTAAGCAATTCCCTAAGAGTATACATTTCAGAACCTAGATTGGTTTAGGGGGTTTCTTCATCTGAGAGCTCCCTACACCTATGCAATCACATGTCCAGCTCCAGAACCCCTACTCATTGCTTCAAAAACCTGAGACAATTATTACGAATACAAGGCAAAATGCACTCTCCTGCACAGCCCATTCACCTTCAGTCCATTTCAGAATCTTGCACGTGGCATGTATTTCAAGGCCTTAGCCTAAGTGCCACTTTCTGTTTGAAATTGGTGAGCTGGTTCAAAGAAAATGAGCAGCTCCCTGAACTGAACCTAATGCATATTTGATTGAAGGTTTGAAAAAGCTCAGTTAACTATATTTGGGCTCTTCTCAGCATTTCTTCTATTGATATTGGAGACATACTGTGAGAGTCGATTTGCTTAATATTTCTTGCCTGAATGAATTTCTTAGAAGCCTCATGAGAAACTCTATTTTCATGAGATTCCTTGTCCAATTTTGGAGACCACAACAGGCTTGCATAAGATTTGGATAAATGGACAACTCAGTTGAATTTCTTTACCTTTAAAGTAAGCCATCTGCTGTTTTCTCAGTGACAGTGCTGCTATCCATTTATTGGACCACTTTGGTAAAATAACCGCTCAAATGTCTGAAGCAATTGACGGATTTTTTTCTGATATATTTTGGAGAGTCTACTTCGGAAAATATTTTCGAATAAATTGAAAATAAAATACTTTTTGATGATTTCAGTTTTCAAATGAGAGGGAAACATCTGTTTAGTCTCATCTTTATTGTATTCATATCCATACGTGATAAAGCAATAGACAATTCAGAGAAATGAGTGGCAAATTTATTAAAGGAGATACCTTAAGAAAAAACAAACAAGTCTTTGTTCAAGCCTCACATGTTTTCTCCCATCCCCACTAAATCTCTCTTGGGATTCAAACTTTACTCTCATGATTCCACAGCTAGACCTCTGTCTTCAATAACATCTTGACTCCCTACATAGAAGTTACTTAGAGAGTCCAGACACAAAGTGTAATATAATATGTTTTCTTAGCTCTGCCCTATGTGATCAAAGTCCTAGGGACTCAAAAAGGGCCAATTTAAATTCAGTGTCCTATTTGGCCTTTATGTGACTCAACATTAACAGTTAAAACATCCTCCTATGAAATTCTATAACTCTTGTTTCATAAACCACTCAGTGGACACTTCTGTTGCCTTTGATTCTTTAATGGCCATATATATTCTCTCCAGTAAGATTGAAAGTTCCTGTATGGCAGAAGTCACGTCATATACATCTCTATATCCCCAGGCCCTGGAATAATAATCAAAGTATTATGAATTTAGAGCTAGCAAAGTTTTAGAGTCTATCTATTATAACCCCTTCATTTTAAAGATGACTAAAGTAAAGCCCAGATAGGTTGAGTGACATCCATAGTAATAAAGAGATAGGTAATGGTAGAGGCAGGATTCAAATCTAAGATGTTAACCAAACTGGAGTTTTAACATTTTAGGGTCCCCTTATGAAACCAAACCCACAAATAAGTCCTATATGGTTAATGTGATATTAATTCCATTGCAGTTTACTGTGAATAAGAAGTTTAATTCAATGCAATTACTCTGAAAATAAAGAAACTACCTTCCCAAAGAACCCTTTCTTACTTCCAAGAGGTAGCAATGACAGAACTGAATAATTTGAAGAAATGGGATTTTAGGGTATGTGAAAGAGTGTTAATATGGATGATGAAGTCCCTTAGTATGAGGCCAGGAGATGGAGGAGAAGCAAATGTCTGTTTTCTAAGGAATCAAGCCATTGAGGAATGAAGAAGAATGTCCTGGAGAAGAGTAGATAACAACCATCAGGGGTTTGATAAGGTGATAAATTTAGGTATCATGAAACTCAAATGAAAAGTTGCTTTGTGAAGGTATAACATATTTTAGGAAGAATATTGATAAGATATAGTGTTAAGATAAAGGCATCCAGGATAATAAAGGATCCCTAGTTCATGGCAGCTGCAGATTAGTTGAAGGAGCTACGGCTATTCGGCTTGAGATACACGTTGTAAAGGAAATATGATACCTGTCCCCAAACATCTGAAGGGCTGTCACAGAGAAGAGTAAAAATGTTTGATTTAATCAGTGTGTTCTCACCTGAAAAGTTAATTTATTTTGAGGAAGTAGGTTTATTAATGGATGTATTCAATGTTTACAGAAAAAGTAGATGTCTTTTGTTTGGTCCCAGAGGGAAGAAGTAGGTAGGACCACAGGGCTAAAAGTTTTAAAGCGGAAAATATAAGCTCCATGTTAAAAAATGCATCCTAACAGAGTTATCCCGAAAAGGAATAGTCTCCTTCTGGAGAGAATGAGTTCTCCCCTCACTGGGGATCTTTAAGCAAAGGCGGAATTCAAACTTTTACAATGTTTTGTAGAAGATATTTCTTTTCAGATATGGGTTGGATGAGATAATTATTCTCATCCCTACCAACTCTGAAATCCTATGAGTTTGTGAGATCCTAAAATCTCTATCTGAAAGGAGTTGTGATGGTACATTAAATTTAGTTAGTGTATTTCTGTTTGCTCCCCAGTAGGTCTTCTGAGTTGTCACAGAAGTCAATTAATCAGTCATCTACTATTGACTAATCAATCATCTATTATTATTTGTCCCTTTAAAATTTTTGGTTCCAGCAACTCACAATGATCATTTACTGAGACATGGTAGGAACTTAAATTATTGCCTATTAAATGGAACAGAATTGAATTGGGATCTGCTGTTATAGAAGAGTTATATGAAATCATTAAAGAATATGTATCTTCTAATAGTTGAAATATTAAACTGAAATATTTGTATAACTTCAAAAATCAATAAATGGATGGATACATGACTAGATAATTTTTTAAGTCACCTATTAAGTGTCTTACATGTGCCAAGCATTGTGCTAAGTGCAGAGGAGTGTTTACATAAGAGAAATAAGAATTTATTTAGATAAGCTAATGGATAGTAAGATAATAAGAATTCACATTTCTATAGCACTCCAGATTTCTATAGTGTTTTTTTCAGAATAGACGTATACAGTAGGTAATGAAAAGTAATTTTTTTCCCCTGGGTTAAATTGAAATTCAGATGAGTTATATCATTCCTATTGTCATATAATATATAAGTGGAATAGCTGGTATTTGAACCCAAGACTTCTGAACACACATATAGCATTCTTTCTACTATATAAAATCATCCTTGAACTTACAAGTTGATAGGGAAGAAAAGACTCACTTACAAGGAAAAAAAATTCTCACAGGCAGTAATTCAGGTCAAAAATGAATTTGTCATAAATATAACTTCTATTAAAATAACAATGAACGAAGACGAGAGAAGATAACCTTGTATCCTAATTATCTGGATAATTGCCTCAGTGCCTCCTTCACCCCTTCCTTTAGGCTGTGGAGACCCAGTGTGCATTAAGTCTTCAAATGCTAGTTTAGGATCATTGCATGGGGACACACATTTCAACCTTCCCATGGAAGTAATTATGACTTCAGAATGCACTTAACTACCTGGAAGCAGGTCACTTTACACAAGGCAGCCCTACTAGAGCCTGAGCTGTGGGAAGTAAAATATCTAAAACTAGCAGAGATATGAAGAATCTCAGGTAGGTCCCTGTGAAAGCTGGAGACATTTATTTTAGCAACAGCAAGGTAAAAGACCTCTTAATGATCTCCTCAGCGAAAAGAATGTGCTCCTTAAATAGTCACTGTCTGACACTCAGGCCTGACTTGATAACAAAATTAAATATGACAAACTATGATTCAGGGTATGGACAAAGTAGTGATGCTGAGCTTCCAAACAGTACCTGAAATGGGTCCAAAGAATCAGTTTCAAATGTACCCATTGACTGGAGAGAAGCCAATTTCATTGAACAAACTCATCAAAAGATTTTCTATTTTGGATCACCAGAATGCCTTTCTTGTCACCCAATACTTGAAGTTTGTTCTGTTGCCCGTCTCTCTGCTCTTGGTAGGAGTCTTCTTTGCTAACTGCCGCCACGGATTCCCTGGATCTGCACACTATGACATAAATCTGTATGAGGAGGAGTAAGATGGGAGAAGACAGATCGCTTCTATCTTACTGTGAGGGTGCAGATAAGCAAACCTAAAATGAACCTGACAACTTTCCCTTTAATTGATTTAAATTAGGAATCTCTCCAACTTTCAAACTGTTTTCTAATTAAGTTCGATATGAATGATGGCCCTTACTGTAGATGGTTCAACATTGAGACTTTCAAAATAGCAATGACAGAAAACGGTCCAGTTTTGAGAAATGAAATTACTGAAATGATGTTATAATAATATAGCTTATGCAGGTTAGGAGGATAATTGTAAGGGGAACACAGTTGTAATTTGCTTCATGTTTGAATGGACAGTGCTGTGCCCTCTTGCTATTATTTGGGTTGATGTCTTTGTAGGTTAATCACATTTCAGCTAACAAACGAATAGCACTACTATTTTTGAAAGTATAAAAATAATACTAGCTCGTGACATAAGAAAAAAAATGTTTTGATTAGAAGATATGTAGATTTTAAAATAAATACCATCTGATTTTCATGGTATTTCTCATTACCCTTTTGTGGTCACATTACCCACGAAAGAGCTGTGACAAATCTTAAAGAAAACAAAACAACAAAAACAACAACAAACAATGGAACATCCTCCCCCTTCATTTTGATCCCCTTAATTATCCCACATAACACCTCTCTAGGGAAAAGAGAAGCAAAGCACTGGGTCCTATTCATAAGATCTGAAGCTGGAAAGAACCGCAGAGAGCATCTAATTGAACATCTTTTAGGTCTCCCTTACTTAGGAATTGAGGCTGCCTTAGAGACTGTATGGTAGACAGAAGATCTCTTCCCCTCTTCTTTCTTCCCATTACTTCTCTGCATTCAGCTGTTTGTCCAGGAATAGAGTTTAGTGGCAGTCATCAGAAGACTGAAAGGTCGATGCCTTTAATTACCATCGCCATGTAGATGACTCCCAAATCTCTACCTCCACCTTCTTCCCTGAAATTTCTTCCCTGGAATTCCTGTGCCTCCTTGCTGGATTTCTCCTTCTGCATGCCTCTCTGGTTACTAAAAATCAACACATCTGTAACTGAACTCATAATTCTCCCCAACACCTGAAACTTCCCTGCCTGCCAGACAGCTAACTCTCTTCCTCTTCCAAACTTTTCAACTCCTGTTAATCACATCATTATCTCCCCAGTTATACAGGCTCACAACCTCAAAGTCATCTTTGACTCTTTCCCCCTCACTAGAGGAATTCTGTCATTTTACCATTGCAGTATCTCTTGCATCCTGTCCCTCCTCTTGACTCCTACTAGTACCCTTCTAATTGAAACTTTTGTAATCTCTCACCTAGATCGATATAGCTGCCATAAGACTCTGTCCTCATA
Source organism: Trichosurus vulpecula (assembly GCF_011100635.1). Classification (NCBI taxonomy): domain Eukaryota; kingdom Metazoa; phylum Chordata; class Mammalia; order Diprotodontia; family Phalangeridae; genus Trichosurus; species Trichosurus vulpecula. Next base: position 367,188,184 of record NC_050575.1, on the reverse strand, counting down.
AATCCATCCTCCAGATAATTGTCTGTTATCTTCCTAATATACCATTAAAAGTATGCCACAAATCTTCTTAAAACTTTCAGGGGCTCCCTACTCCCCTCATGGGTAAAATATAAATTCATAAATGTGACATTCAAGGCCCTTCATAATTTGCTTTAGCCTACTTATCCAACATTATGTCACACTACTATATCTCCTCCTTAACATATTCTAGACTCCAGCTAAAATAGATTTGTGTGTGTGTGTGTGTGTGTGTGTGTGTGTGCGTAATTATCATTCTTCCCTCTCCTATTTGTCTTCATTCCTATCATCCCCCATGCCTAGAATTGATTCACCCGGCACCCACATGTCCATCTGTTAAGAATCCTTTCTTTCGCTAAGGATGAACTCCAATGCTACTTTCTCTGTGAATTTTCCTAATGTCCTCACCCTATACTAGGTACACTTAATCTCTCCCTTCACAAATTTCTAATAACATTTTGTCTGGTATTTTAATTGTGTTTATCTCCCTCTCTCTTGTATGATAATCACTTTTTCACTTTTCCTTCTCTCCACAAAACTGTAAGCTTCTTGTGAACAGAGTGAAAATCTTTATTTTCATATATATGTGTATCCCCAATAGTCAACATGGAACCTCAGACAAAAGGGGAATTTAATATTGGTTGAATCTAAGAGATGATGTTAAGATAGGAGGAAAGATGATGATTGAATTTAAAGAATAATGACTCATTTCTAGGAGAAATTGCGATGAAAGGAAAGATATGGGGAGGAAAGACATCTGCTTTTGACTGTCCTTTCACTGCACCATCATACTGATGAGACTGTGGGAATGAGAGCCTGACAGCATGCGGTAATAATGTACAAAATACTGTATTTATGGAATGTTATATATAGTGGAGGTAATCAGAAAATATTGAAAATATTAAAAACTTATGGCTTATCAATTAATCACTTAATCAACATGCACTTATTATGTAAGACTCTGTGGTAGGTAATGGAAAATGAAGAAAAAAGGAAACAATCTCTACTCCTAACAAGTCTACATTCTACTGAGGGAGACAGCATGCATATACATATATGTGGACAGAATAAATAGAAATTGTCTGACACTTAGCAAAGTAATTTGGTCATAAAGATTTTTGATGCTGAGATATAGCAATAGAACCTATGAAATGCTGATTTAGTGGAGATTAGTGATCTGAAATAACTCTATGCTAAAAATGAATTGGGTATTTTTGAAGAAAAAGAGAAAATAGGACATATTTTAATAACCTAAGTAGCCTCATATAATAATTATTTTTATAATAAAGAGGTAAAAAGAAATACTGAATGAACCTTTCTTATGGAATACCTCTTCACATAAAATAGAAACCAGCTTAGGCAATCTCTTTCAACCATCTGATTTTACAGATGAAGAAACAAGAATAGAGAATTGATTTGACTTTTTCATTGCTTTATGCATTGTCACTCCAATTATACTGTAAACTATTTCAGAGTAACAACTGTGTCTTATGTCATATTTTGTTCACCCATTAGTCTTTAGGATAGTGCTAGAAAAAATGAGGGAGACAAGTAAAAATGGAAAGATTAATAGACCTAGAGTCAGAGGACCAGAGTCTAAATCATGTCTCCACCACAGGAAGAATTATCTGTGTCTTTGGGCAAGGCATTTAATCTCTCTGGCACTCAAGTTTCCTTATTTGTAAAACAATGACATTTGACTTTGTAATTTCTCAATTCCTTTCAAGTTTTGTCTCTAGTCCTGGATTCTGTTTGATGTGTCTTATTCTTCATGAGATCAGAAAGGATTGCCTTCATTTTGTGGCCAATCTAAATCATGCCTCAGCATGCCAACCCCATTCCATCTCCCACTTTCTAGGTCACCTTTATGCATTGTTCTCCAGTCTACTTGGAAAACTACTTGACAGGAGGTCAGTTAATGAATTGCGTTCTTCTCTTTGTACATTCAGTAGTTAACTCAGTGCATAGCAATTGAAAAATTCTGAATAAAACCTTTATTATTCTTTTATTTATTCATTTTATTATTTTTCTTAGTTTCAACTAAGAAGCATTCATTTTATCTCCCTCTTCTGTTCCCAAATAGACAAAAAAGGCTGGGAGAAGAAAAATACCCTATAACAAATATGAATAGTCAAGCAAAATTAATTACCTCTTTGACGATCAACAAAAATGTATTTCTAATTTTACATTTTGAGTCCATCTTTTAGAAGATGGATAGCATATTTCATCATCAGTCCCTGAATAATGGTTGATCAGTATTCTAAATTCTTTCGAAGTTGTTTGTCTTTATACTATTGTAACTATATACACATTATTCTCCTGATTCTGCTTATTTCATTAAACATCACTTCACACATGTGTTCCCAAGTTTCTCTGAAACTATAAATTTCATTATTTCTTGCTGCACAATAATATTGGATTAGTTTTATATAGCATAATTTGTTGAGCTATTTTTTGTACGTATGGGTCCTTCACCTCTTTCTTAGATGTATTTGGGATATAGACCTAATAGTGGTATCACAGGGTCAAAGGGTATTATCCGCAGTTTAATAATTGTTTTTGACATCATTCCAAATTGTTTTCTATAATGGCTGAAGAAATTCACAGGTCTATCATTTATTTTTTAGTTGGAAAAACTGAGGGCCAGAGAGGTTGAGTTACTTACCCTTGTTAGATAGTGGTTATAACCAGTACTAACACCTATTTATGTACACTCTCCACCCATTTCCCTTTATTCTGTGCCACCCCAAGATCAGCAAAAAAGGAGCAAAGTAGTGAAAATTTTGAGAACCTAATTCCAAAGATTAATTCCATTTTTCTCATTACTATCTATGCTCTTTAGTCTTCCCCAGCACTAGCAGTGAGATGGAAGTAAGAAGCTCTGATTTGATCATTAATGAAGATAACTGCTAGTTGTGCTTTTGACAAACACATCCCTTTGATCATTTGGGGCAGAGGATGATACCTGTTTCTGCATGATTCCCTCCCTGCCAAAAGGCACGTGGATAGCCCAGAGAAATAAGAGAATGGCATTTTCAGATCGAGAGTAAGAGAGGGAAATGAAATGTTTGAGGAAAATTAGTCCAATGCAGAGGGACCTATTAAATATGCCTCCCAAACCTGGCTTTGTTCTGAGCATGTGTGATTGGAAATGCAAAATCAAGCTGTCAGGATGAGTTTAACTAATGACTCTGACTTGTTAAAACTTTAACTATGGATCTTTTTGTTGTGCTTCAAAGGCTTCATAATACTCTTTTTATTAATTTGTTTCCTGCTCTTGAAAAGATTATTGTGTGTTATTGTTTCTTATCATTTCAGAATATGATAGGTACACTGATCTATTCCCATCTCTCACTCCTACATCAGGTTCCATTGAAAATTCAATCCTGGTTGTGCCCTAAGGAACGGGGCGATAAAGGAGGTCCTCTTGTGTCACTCTCCATTATATAGAATTCTACTCACTTCTCAAGACACAAGTCTGGATAAAGGGCAATATACCTACATCTTCCAAAATGAATCCTTTCAAGAATGAGAGTGTTAATCCCTTTCAGCCACTTAACAAATATTTATTGAGCATCAATTATATGAAGAACACTATGTTACGTACCATGAGTGATACAAAAGTGTAGAAAGTGCTTCCTGAACCTTGCAGAGTTTACTGTTGCAAATGGAAATTAGACTTAATAATAAGTGTTCCTGTTTATAAAGCACTTTAAAGTTCACAGAATGTTTGCATACATTTTCTCTTTGATCCTCAAAAAATCTTATGAAATAGGTGTTATTATAATTCACACTTAACAGATGAGAAAACTAAGGTTTAGATAAGTTAAGGAACTTACCCAGAGTTACAAGAGATGTGATGCAAAGTTCACTTTTTTTTAAAAACTGAATCTAATATGCAATATTATGTCTTTTCTAAATGTAATAGACATAAATAACTGTGATAAACAGAAATGGTAAAGAAACCAAAAGTACACTTGTTATTCTCAGCTTCACAAGCATCAGAGAAATGCAAATAATAATTATTATTTTTAATGAGTAGATCATATTTCAGGAAAGACAGGTTGCTTTTGAAAATGAAGCATTCTCTATGTCCTTCTACAAAACTGGTTGTATCATCTCTTATGGCCACCTACTTACTCCCAAACTTGTTTTTCTCTTTTATTTCAATCTCTAAGCAACCTCTTTTCCCTTGACCCTTCTTCTGTACAAATGTATCCACCCAATCCAGATCCTGGTGGCTGTTATCTAATGACTTACCAGGACATTCTCCTTTTGGTCTTTCTCAGTGAATTAAGTTCTTGGTTCATGGTCTCCCTTGCCACTTTAAATCCTACTTTCTTATGATATATATGAGCTCTCTAAAGCATTTAATATTTTGACCACTCTCTCTTCCACTATTCTTTCTTCTTCCTGGAATTTTATGCTACTGATCTACCTTAACTTTTTTCCTGACTTTCTGACTGTGTTTCTATTTTCTTTGATGGTTGATTCTATATCATAGGTATTATACCTGACAACTCTGCCTATGTCCCAAAACTCTGCCCTGGGATCTTATTTCTTTTCTTTCTTTTTAAACTCTCACTTGCTGTCCTCATTAGCTCTTATGAGTTTAATTTACAACTCTATGCTGTTGTCTCCCTATATATCCTGCTTCAGTTTCTACCTTGAATACCACTTGAACATTATCGGATATTTCAAACATGATATGCCCCAAGCATCTTAAACTCAAGGGAAATCGATTATTTTTCCAAATAAACAAGCTGCCTTCTAAACTTTCCTATTTCTCTTGAGTATACCATCATTTTCCTAAGGATCCAAATCTTCAACCTCAATATCATCTCCTCTCCTCACTCTTCCTCACTACATAAATCTAACTGGTTAATGAATCTTGTCATCTCTCTCTCCTCTCTCTCTCTCTCTCTCTCTCTCTCTCTCCAGTTACTTTTTCTTTACTGATGCATCCAACACCCTATTCTAGGACTTCAATATCTCTTTCTCTTGGCCATGAGCCTTTTGTTTTGCCTTTTTCTATACCATATCCCAATAGGTACTCTAAATTGTTACCAAGTCTTGTGTGATCCTGACTTTTTTTCTTTCATCGGAATATTCTGGATTTGCATTATATTTCCAAGTATAGTAATTTGGAGTTTCTTTTAGAATTTTTTTAAATTTTTCATTTTGCCTTTCTACAATCAAACCCTGCCTTCTTGTATCTTATTGAGCAAATAAGCAGTCTCCCATGTTACAATCCTTTAAATAATTGAAGGCAGCTCTCACATTCTTGCAACCTTCTCTTCTTCAGGACAAACATATCCCATTTCCTTGACCCACTTCAGTTTGAGTATTCCTTTTTGAAAAGCTTCACTCAAAGCAGAACACAAATGTGGATATGTGGAATTTATCAGGGCACTGTTAAAGAGACACTATAACTTTTGTCCTTCTGGAAGCCATGTATTTATTAATGCAGCCTAAGCTGTCATTAATTTCTGGATACTTCTTGTCAGTTTGGCTTTTTTGTTGGGGGTAGGAAATCTTTCAATTAAGTAAAACCTATATGTCTCCAGACTTTTTTATGAACTGCCAGTTACCCCCATCCTGTACTTCTGAAGTTTATATTTTTAGTCAATTTTTCTATACCTTTTTCTATACCTTTCTCACAAAATGTTACCATTGCAGATCAGTGTTTGCAGTAGGAGGACAGTGATGGGAAATGGGAAGAAAGGGCAAAACCCTCAACTTCACCGTAATATTTCAATGTAGGGTTTCTAATACAGACTGGATTTATTTTGGGGAGGATATAAGGCATCAGTGGCTGCTTATATAATTTTCATTACAGGAAGAGCACATGTATTTCTCTACCCACTCATGTTTCCAATATTCTTGTATACAACTTCATCTGTTTAGCTTAAGGTTCCAGCAATTATAATATAAATTCTTCTGGAACAAGTCACATTCTAAACTTTTCTTAAGTCATTAACCATGATGTGGAAGAAGACTATGAGAGTAAGGTTTCTGTAGTAGTGGTGGTGGTGGTAGTGGTAGTAGTAGTAGTAATAGTAGTAGTTGCTTTATTTTCTGTTTTGTGGGAGGGAGTGATATAGTAGAAAGAGGAAAAGTAAAGAAAACTGGGCAAAAGGCAGAAGGGAGAGGGGGCACATCACTGAGTAGGGAATGGACACAGGATCTGGAGGCCAAAAGGGCTAAGAATAAACTTTACTGCCTTCTCTGTCACGTTCAATAGTTGTTCTAAATAACTAGTTAACAAAGACATTTGGAAGATCCATAGTTTTAAGTAAAGGATGGTTTCTCATATCCTTGTTCATGTACCAGGAAACCAATAGTCAATCCACAAAATAAAAGCAAGTTTATTAGACATGGAAAGGACAGCTGTATGGAGTTAATATTTTCTTTGAAACACACTGTAAAACACTATAGTATTCTAAATTGGGAATTGAGAAAACCTGAATAAAAAGTAAAGGTAGTAAAACATATTCCTTCATGATAATCCATATGAATATCAGGGGAACTTCTATTAGACTTAACAGATTATTCAATAAGCATTTCTTAAGAGGTTCTCCTATGCAAAGCCTCATTCTATGTATCCAAGGATGTAAAACCTAGCACCCTTTGTTTCAAAGATCTTACAATCTAAAGAGGATATACAATATGTATAGACAGAAATAACATTTTTAACATTTTAAAAAATTCAGGAAAGCTTATTGTCAGAGAGTTGGCCATGAGGCCATGATTTAGTCATACTTTATTTTTATTTCTAGTCGTAGGCATTTCTGCAGACTGTCTCATAAACCACAGGGAGATTACGAACTACATAAGGAGAGAACATGCCCATGCTGGAAAAATAATGATTCTTTAAATTTTTGAAGATTAAAAAAAAAGGAAATGGGAGAATGGCTGTTAAATCAGAACCATTTACATGCAAAGGCCTTTGCCAGGCATTGGGGGCAAGAGAAGAAAAGAAAGGCAACTCTGACTCAAGGAGTTGACAATCAACATGAGAGATAGGACAGGTATACAAATACCATTCTAGGCCAGATGTGACAGAACCAAAGAAGAGATCAATACACAACGTAGAAATCCCTTCCTGGTGAGAGTCAGCAACATACCGCATAGGAATCTGTCAGGGTCAAATGATCTAGTTAAATTGAACCATTAGAGGGAATAGGACTAGGGTAATTATTATAAATAATAATAATAATAATAATAATAAATTATAAAGGCAATAGATAAGAAGTTGTGCTGATTTTTGATAATGATCCAACCTATCCAAGAAACTCTTAAACACCACATACATGCATACTTTCTCAAACCATCAGTTTGGTCTGTGATCAGACCCAACTTCCTCCTAAAATCCTAAAAAATCCATATTTTTTAATAGCAAATAATCCAGATGTTTCTTGAGATAAGGAGGCACTTGTCACTGCCTGCCAAAAATGGAGAGTTGCCTGAAGACTAATTATACAGTAAATTTTTACTCATCTAGACTCCATCTCTGGTAAAGAGAACTGTGCCTGAAGTATAATACCAAGTATCCCCTGCTCAATTCTGTTCAGAACTATAAGGGAGAATGCAATTATAAATAGAGAAGTCATTTGGGAAGCTTAGGAAATGGTTACTTCAAACCTTGAAAAGGGAAACATCTTTTGATAATGGTATATGCCTAAGAGTCTGGTACTAGAAAGTCTCTGAAGGTTGAAGATCACTCAATGAGTAATGAAATGATACATTATGGGTATAGCCCATCTACAACACTTTTATAAGCAATTATAAATTATGAGAAAGGAGAATCGTAAAGAGTGTCATCTGAAAAAATAGCCAGAAAAAAAGATGATGCATCAGTTATATACAGAAAGAGAGAAATCCAATGGACATTATGAATGTAATTGGTAATTACACAATGTCGAGTGATGTAGCAGATGCCTCTGATATAATGAGTTGAGTCACACAGGACAGACAGACATGGATTGATTGTGATTTATGTGAATACAGGTATCAATGTATCAGACTATATTCTAAGTCCCTTTGCTAGGAATGAGATGATAATGATACATATAACACTGATTTTGTTCTTGAGGAAATTTATATTCCATAGGAGGAAAAAAAAGGATCTACAATCAAAACCTGGGGCTGAATTCCTGTTCTGCCATTTGCTAGTGATATGACCTTGGATAATTCAGTATTTTTCCCTAAGACTCATTCTATTCATCCGTAAAATAAAAGTAACAATGCTAGGATTAACTACTTCAAAGAATTGTGTAAGGAACAAATAAGATAATGGAAATAAAGCATTTTCTAAACTTCAAAACATTATGTAAATGTGAACTATTATGTTTAGCTGTATTTCATGTTCATTCTTAATTAATACAACATTACAAGAACCTCCATTTTTCAAAAGATCCTGTCAACAAATTTTCATTGAATGTTACTCAAATTTCTCTCTAAATTTGAAATGGACAGAACTATATATTTAAAAAATCCTATATTACACTTCATATTCTCCAATCTTTTAGCTTTCCATTGACGATTCTGAATTAATGGAATTCCTTAGTGTTGTATATTTTATTTTCATATATTTTCAGTGACACATTTATTTTTGCCTCTCTCTTTCACATCCACTTCTAATTGCATACCAAATATTATATAATCATCTATTAGAATTTACTCTTCTTTATTAAGTCCTCCTTTCTTGGTAGTAAACCATTAAAAAATAGCACTAGACAAAACAAACCAAATATCAGCATGAATTAGTAAATAATGGGAAATTCACTGTAGTTTCAAAAATGCTTCAGTCAAAAAGGTGCTATATTTAAGATTCAAATATTGTGGACCCAAAGCAGAACAACATAGGATTTGGTTGCTTCTATATTAAAGGATCAGAGGGCTTGAAATATAATATTCCAGTGGAGAAGGAAGCTAGGATTACAAACAAGAATCACCTGCCTAGCTCATAGAAGAAAATAAGTCCTTAAAAATTAGAATTAGGCAAGCAGAACCTAATGACTCCATGAGGCATTAAGAAACAATTTTTAAAAAATCAAAAGTGAAAAAAATAAAAGAAAATGTTAAATATCTCATTGGGAAAAAAAACAAGTCACCTTAAAAGAGATCAAGGAGAGATAATTTAAGAATGATTTGACAAACTGAAAGCCATGATTTTTTAAGAGAGCTTACACATTGTTATTAAATAAATTATCAAGGAAAATCTCCCTTATGTTCTAAAACCAGAGGGCAAAATAGAAATTGAGAGAATCCACCAATCACCTCCTGAAAGACAATAAAAAATGAAAACTCCCAGGAATATTATAGCCAAATTCCAGAGTTCCCAGGTCAAGGAGAAAATACTGCAAGCAGTCAGAAAGAAACAATTCAAAAACTGTGGAGCAACAGTAAGTATAACACAATATTTAGCAACTTCCACATTAAAGGATTGGAAAGCTTGGAATATGACATTCTGGAGGGAAAAGGAGCTAGTATTATAACCAAGAAACACCTACCCAACAAAACTGAATATAATTCTTCAGGATAAATATGGCTAATCAACAAAACAGATGACTTGTAAGCCCTCTTGATGAAAAGGCCAGAGCTAAATTGAAAATTTGACTTTCAAATACAAGACTCAAGAGAAGCATAAAAAGGTAAACAGAAAAGAGCAATCAAAGGGGATTCATTAAGGTTTAGCTGTTTACATTCCTACATGGGAAAATGATACTTGCAATTCTTAAAACTTTTCTTATTATTAGGATAGTTAGAAGGAATAATCATAAACACAGGACAAAGGTGGTGAGTTGAATATGATGGATGAAATCTCTAAAAACATAGAATTAAGCTATGAGAAAGAGGAATGTATTGGGAGAAAGGGAAAGCTAGGGGTGAAATGAGGGAAATTACATCACCTAAAAGAGAAGAAGAATTTTTACAGTATACAAGAAGATGGGGTATTGGGAGGGAGTACTTGAACCTTAATTTCAACAAAAATAACTCAGAGGGAATAACATATACATTCAGTTGGGTATAGAACTCTATCTTACCCTACAGGAAAGTAGGAAGGGAACTGGAGAAGTATAGGTGGGGACTGACAGAAGAGAGGGCAGATTGGGGGAAGCAGTAGTCAGAAGGAAAACACTTCTGAGGATAGATAAGGTAAAAAGAAAGAAAGAGGAAGAATAGGATAAAGGCAGGGGGAAAATAGGATAGGAAAAATACACAGTAATCAGAACAGTGAAAAAAATTATGACAAACTTCTCTGATTAAGACCTTGTCTGTCAAATATACAAAAACCCAACTGATAAATGGTCAAAGGATATGAATACGCAGTTCTCATATGAACTAATAAAAAAATCTATAGTCATATAAAAAATGCTCTAAAACATGATTGATTAGTGAAATGTAAAGTCAAACAACTCTGAAATACCATCCCACACTTTTCAGATTGGCTAATATGACAGAAAAGGAAAATGAGAAAATGTTGGAAGGAATGTGGGAAAATTGAGACAATAATACACTGTTGTTGGAGTTGTAATATATACCCTTTGACTCAGCAACACCACTACTCAATCTCTTTGCCAAAGAGATTAAAAAAAAAGAGGAAAAGGACTTTTATGTTATACACATACATACGTATGCATATGTGTGTATATACACATATTTATATACATATACACATGTATGTATATACATGTATGTATATACATACATGTATGTGTACATGTATGTGTATACATACATCTATACATATATTTGCACACACATATATAAAATCAGATCTTCTAGTGGTGACAAAGACCTGGAAAATGAGGGGATGCCAATCAATGAGGGAACGAATGGCTGAACAAGTTGTCTTATATAACTATGATAGAATACTATAGTACTACAAGAAACAAAGAGAGAGATTCTCTCAGAGAAACCTAGAAAGGTTTACATGAACTGATGCAAAGTAAAGTGACAAGAACTTGGAGGACTCTGTACACATTAACAGCATTAACAGCAATATTGTACAATGATCAATTGTGAATGATTTAGCTATTCTCAGAAATATAATGATGCAACCAAATTCTGAAAGACTTAAGCTAAAAAAATGCTATCTACCTCCAGAGAAATTACTGATGGAGCCTGAATGCAGATGGAAGTGTACTTTTTTAAGCTTTTTTTTCCTTTTTTGTTTGTTTTATTTTACAACATGACTCATTTAGGAATATGTTTTGCATGAATTGACATGCATAACCTATATCAAACTACTCAATGAGGGGGGAGGAGAGAGAAAGTGGGAGGGAATTTGAAACTCAATTTTTAAGAAAATGTTTAAAATTGTTTTTACTTGTAATTGGGGAAAGTAAAATTATAAACATATTTTAAAAAATAAACTCACAAAAAATAGAAAGAAGAAAACTAAATTACCAGTATTCAAAATCAAAAGAGTGAACTTAGCACCAAAGAAGATGAAATTAAAGTAATTATGAGGAGCTATTTTGCCCAGTCACATGCCAAGAAATCTAGTAATCTAAGCAAAATAGATGGATATTTACAAAAATATAACTTGCCCAGATCAACTGAAGAGGAAACAGAATACTTAAATAACTCCATCTTACAAAAATACGTTGAATAAGACATCAATGAGCTCTCTAAGAAGAAATTCCCAGGATCAGAGTGTTTCACAAGTAAATTCTTCAAACATTTAAAGAACAATAAATCCCAATATTATACAAATAAACTATTTAGAAAAATAAGTAAATAAGGAGCCATACCAAGTTCTTTTATGACAAATATGAAGTTGATACCAACACCAGAAAAAACAAAAACAGAGAAAGGAAACTATAAAGCAATTTCCCTAATGAATATTGATGCAAAAAATGTAAATAAAATGCTAGTAAGGAGATTATAACACTATATCACAAAGATAATACATAATGACCAGTTGAGATTCACACCAGGAATGCAAGGCTGGTTCATTATTACGAAAACTATCAGCATAATTTACCATATCAATAAGAAAAACAACAAAAAATTATGATTATCTCAATAGGTAAAGAAAAAGCCTTTCATAAAATATAGCACTCATTCCTATTAAAAACATTAGAGAGCACAGGAAGAAATCCAGCTCTCCTTAAATTGATATATAGTATTTATTGAAAACTATTGGCAAGTATTTTCTGGAATGAAGACAAGCTAGAAGCCTTCCCCATAAGATCCGGGGTGAAGCAAGGATCCTCATCATCACCACCATTATTCAATATTGCGCTAGAAATGTTGGCTATAATGATTAAAGAAGGAAAAGAAATTGAAAGAGTTAGAACAAGCAATGAGGAAACAACAATATTACTCTTTGCTGATGATATGCTAGTATACTTGGGAGAATCTCAGAAAATCAACTAAAACATACTTAATCAGCAGTTTTGGAATATAAAATAAACCCACATAAATCATTAGCATTCTTATATATTATCAACAAAGTCCAGCAGCAAGAGATATAAAGAGAAATTCCATTTCAAAGAACAATAGATAATACAAAATACCTGTGTATCTACTTGCCAAGACAAACCCAGGAACAAATTACAAAACACTTCTCACACAAAAAAGTCACATTGAAACAACTGAAAAAAAAATGCTCATGGGAAGGCCAAGCCAATATAATAAGATTTATAATTCTATAAATTAATTTACTTATTTAGTGCCATACTAAAGTATCAATTTATTTATTTATTTATTTTAGAAAAGAAAAACATAAAAAAATTCATCTGGAAAAACAAAAGGTTCAGAACATCAAGGGAATTAATGGGAGAAAAAAGAAACACATGAAGGAAGGTAAACTAGGAGTTTCAGACCTCAAACTCCATTACAAATGGTAATCATCAAAACAATTTCTTACTACCTAAGAAACACAGTGGTGGACCAGTGGAAAAGATTAGGTATCAAAGACAGAGCAATAAATGATCATGGTAATCTAGTGTTTGATAAATGCAAAGATCCCAGCTTTTTGGACAAGAACTCACTACTCAACAAAATTTACTGGGGAAACTGAAATGTAATTTGAAGAAACTAGATATAAACAAACATCTCACATGATCTCCCAACATAAGGTCTAAATGAGGACGTGATTTAGATATAAACAGTGATACCCTGAACAAATTAGGGTAACATGGAATAATTTACCTTTCAGAGTTATGGATAAGGGAAAAACTTATTAAAAAAAAACAAGAGCTAGAGAGTACTACAAGATATAAAATGGATGATTTTGATTACATTAAATTAAAAAAAAAGTTTTTGCACAAACAAAAATAATGCAACAAAGATTAAAAGAAAAGCAGAAAATGGAGGGGTTGAGAACTGCCAGCTAGTTTCTCTGATAAAGACCTCATTTTTCAACTATATAGAGAACTAGGTCAAAATTATAATATTAATCAATCATCACATGATAAATGGTCAAAGGACAAGAAAAGGCTCTTTTCAGCTGAAGAAACCATGATATCTTTAATCATATGAAAAAATGCTCTAAATCACTATTGATTAGAAAAATGAAAATTAAAACAACTTTGAGATGCTGCCTCACACCTATCATGCTCACTAATATGACAAAAAAAGAAGAAAATGATAAATGATGGAAAATGTGGGAAATTTGGAACACTAATGTATTGTTGGTGAAGTCGTAAACTGATTCTGGAGAGCAATTTGGAACTATGTAGAAAGGACTATACAACTGTGCATGACCTGTATCTGTATCCCAAAGAGATTATTAAAAAGGGGAAAAAGACCCACATGTACAAAAATATTTCTAGCAGCACTTTTTGTGGTGGCAAAGAACTGGAGCTTGAAGCGATGCAATCAATTGCAGAATGAGTGAACCAGTTCTGGTATATGAATTTAATGGAACACTATTGTGCTATAAGAAATGATGAATCAGTGAGCTGCAGCAGTTACCAGACTTCTCAACCCACAAACACCAAAGACAACAGACAAGGTTGGTGGAAAAAGCTGCTGGGGACAGGGTGATAAACTTCATGGTTCAGCCACCACCCTGGGGGCAGCGGAGGTGGCAGTTGCTTCTGGCCCCAGGCCCACCTGGTGGGAGGAATTAAGTGGCGGATCAGAGCAGGAGTGCAGAGCCTGCTGAGGATCTGAGTCCAGTCTGGGTTGGGGGTTCTTGGGGAAGGAGGAATGCTGGTGTGGCAGAGCCGGCTGTATAGAAATAGCTCTGAAAACAACGGCGCATCCCCTCAAGCTTGGAACAAAGTACTCTTTACTCTAAAAGCAGTCATACCCCGACGAAACACTCAAGGGTCAAGTAAGTTGGCTGGGAACATGACCAGACAGTGAAAACGCACCCAGATTCAGTCTCAAACCTTGGAAACTTTCTTTGGTGACAAAGAAGACCAAAACATACAGCCAGAAGATGTCAACAAAGTCAAAGAGCCTACATCAAAAGCCTCCAAGAAAAACATGAACTGGTCTCAGGCCATGGAAGAGTTCAAAAAGGATTTGGAAAAGCAAGTTAGAGAAGTAGAAGAAAAATTGGGAAGAGATATGAGAAGGACGCGAGAAAACCATGAAAAACAAGTCAATGACTTGCTAAAGGAGACCCAAAAAAATACTGAAAAAAATACTGAAGAAAACAACACCTTAAAAAATAGACTAACTCAAATGGCAAAAGAGCTCCAAAAAGCCAATGAGGAGCTCCAAAAAGCCAATGAGGAGAATGTCTTGAAAGGCAGAATTAGTCAAATGGAAAAGGAGGTCCAAAAGACCACTGAAGAAAATACTACCTTAAAAATTAAATTGGGGCAAGTGGAAGCTAGTGACTTTAGGAGAAATCAAGATATTATCAAACAGAACCAAAGGAATGAAAAAGTGGAAGACAATGTCAAATATGTCATTAGAAAAACAACTGACCTGGAAAATAGATCCAGAAGAGATAATTTAAAAATGATTGGACTTCCTGAAAGCCATGATCAAAAGCCTCGATATCATCCTTCAAGAAATTATCAAGGAGAACTGTCCTGATATTCTAGAGCCACAGGGCAAAGGAGAAATTGAAAGAATCCACAGATCGCCTCCTCAAATAGATCCCAAAAAGAAATCTCCTAGGAATACAGTCGCCAAATTCCAGAGCTCCCAGATCAAGGAGAAAATGCTGTAAGCAGCCAGAAAGAAACAATTTGAGTATTGTGGAAACACAATCAGAATAATCCAAGATCTAGCAGCTTCTACATTAAGAGTTCGAAGGTCTTGGAATACGATATTCCGGAGGTCAGTGGAGCTAGGATTAAAACCAAGAATCACCTACCCAGCAAAACTGAGTATCATGCTCCAAGGCAAAATATGGATTTTCGATAAAATAGAGCACTTTCAAGCTTTCTCAGTGAAAAGACCAGAGCTGAATAGAAAATTTGACTTTCAAACGCAAGAATCAAGAGAAGCATGAAAAGGTAATCAAGAAAAAGAACAAGAAAAAGAAATTGCAAGGGACTTACTAAAGTTGAACTGTTTTGTTTACATTCCTACATGGAAAGATGATGCATATGATTCATGAGACCTCAATATTAGGGTAGCTGAAGGGAATATGCATATGTGTGTGTGTGCACGTGTAGGTATGTGTATATGTGTGTGTGTGTGTATATATGTATGTGTATGTATATGTATATATACAGAGAGAGAGAGAGAGGGCACAGGGTGAGTTGAAGATGAAGGGATGATATCTAAAAGAAATAAAATCAAATTAAGGGATGAGAGGAATATATTGAGAGAGAGAAAAAAGGAAAGATACAATGTGGTAAATTATCTCGCATAAAAGTGGCAAGAAAAAGCAGTTCTGTAGGAAGGGAAGAGAAGGCAGGTGAGGGGGAATGAGTGAATCTTGCTCTCATCAGATTTGACCTGAGGAGGGGAATACCATACACACTCAATTGGGTATCTTACCCCACAGGAAAGAAGGAGGAAGAAGATAAAAAAGGGGGGATGATAGAAGGGAGGGCAGATAGGGGGTGGAGGTAATCAAAAAGAAACACTTTTGAAAAGGGACAGGGTCAAGGGAGAAAATTCAATAAAGGGGGTTGGGTGGGAAGGAGAAAAATATAGTTAGTCTTTCACAACATGAGTATTGTGGAAGGGTTTTACATAATGATACACATGTGGCCTATGTTGAATTGCTTGACTTCTTAGGGAGGGTGGGTGAGAATGGAAGAGGGGAGAGAATTTGGAACTCAAAGTTTTAAAAACAGATGTTCAAAAACAAAACACAAGTTTTTGCATGCAACTGGAAAATAATATACACAGGCAATGGGGTGTAGAAATTTATCTTGCCCTACAAGAAAGGAAGGGAAAAGGGGATGGGAGGGGAGTGGGGTGACAGAAGGGAGGGCTGACTGGGGAACAGGGCAATCAGAATATATGCCATCTTGGAGTGGGGGGAAGGTAGAAATGGGGAGAAAATTTGTAATTCAACTTGTGACAATCAATGCTGAAAACTAAATATAATAAAATAAATTTTAAAAAAAGAGAGCGAAACAAAAAAAAAAAAAAAGAAACGATGAGCAGGCAGATTTCAGAAAAATCTGGAAAGACTTACCTGAACTGATGCTGCGTGAAGTGAGCAGAACCAGGAGAACATTATGTACAGTATCAGCAACACTGTGCAATGATTAACTATAATAGACTTAACTTTTATAAGCAGTACAATGATCCAAGACAATTCCAAAAGAGCTCATAATGGAAAATGCTATCCACATTCAGAGAAAAAACTATGGTCTGAATGTAGACCAAAGCATACTATTTTCACTTTCTAATTTTTTTTTCATTTTCATGAATTTTTTCCCTTTTTGTTCTAATTCCTCTTTCACAACGCGACTAATGTGGAAATGTATTCAACATGATTGAAACTATAAAACCTGCATCAGATTGCTTGCTCTCTTGGGGAGGAAGCAGGGAAGTGGGAGAGAAGGGAGAGATTTGAGAGAGGGAGAAAAATTTGGAACTCAATATCTTACAAAAAATCAATGTTGAAAACTACCTCACATGTAACTGGAAAAAAAATACTATTAAGTAGGAAAAAAGGAGGTCAATCAGGAAACTGGGAATATCAATCCTGGGAAAGATAATACTTGAGGCAATTATATTTATATATACGTATTTAAATGTGAAAAAATTATGAGTTTAAACTTGCTCGGTTTGGTCTCAGAGAGTGAATGGGGACCAATGGGTAGAAGTAACAGAGACTGGGATTTCAGATAAATGAAAGCAAAAAAAAAAAATTTCCTAAGTACTAGAACTATCCAAAAGCAGAATGGATTATATTGAGAGATAATAAATTCTCTATCAAGGGAAGTGTTGAATCAGAGAATGGATCACCACTGGTTTGAGAGGCATCTTATAGAATAGTTTAGGAGATATATTTGTGTGTCTGCGTATATACATACATATGTACATGCACATGTACATACACATACATATACACATATACAGATAGATATAGATATATATATAAGATGATATGACTTCTCGGTTCTGAATTCAACTCAGATTCTGTCATTTTGTGAATGCCTAATACAAATTTCATTACAGTTGAGAGTTATTCAGTAATAACCTCTTTGTTGATGGTCAAGAGCTGATTTTTTTCAAAGCAATTCTATAACATATTGAAAGAGTTATTATTCAGTCAAAGAGTCAATCAATTCAACTTTTAAAAAAATCACATTAGTCTCTTGGCTGCTATGTTTCTTTATTGCAGTCTAAGCACCTGTTTAGTGGTAGTTAAAACCTAAAATAATGTCTTTTGGTCTCTATAGTGCTTTAGGTTTAATACCAGCACCAGTTCTGTAGATGAAAATTATTTCTTTACTAAGTTTTAAAACATGATATATTTTATGGATGTGGGCCCTCCCTCCATCTACTGATGCAGATGACAGACCCTCCACAACTTCGTACGTATCTCACACCTACTACAGTACCTTGTTCGTAGTAGATGCATAGTAGGAATTTCTTGAATTGAATTGGCTTGGATCTCTTCGAATTGAATTGAGTTTGTGACTTGCTAGGGCTGAAAAGATGAACTGGTGATGAACTTTTTTCTTCCCATATTTAGGTCATGTGGTCCTCTAATATCAGATATACCGACTGGCAAAATATAAAACCTTGTACTCTTGAATGGACCTGACAATTCGCAGGCTCAAAAACACCACTTTTCAGACCCATCTTTCCCATTCACCAGTGAGGCAATTCCATAATGATTGAAGACATCACGATCATAAGACGAAAATATTTGGAGGGCCAAGCACAGAGGCTATATGCTACAGGGGGAGTTATGTATATGATGTAAGAGGAATTGGCTTTCTTAGGAAAGAACATTGGAGTTTTAATCCCAGTTTTTCCCCTCATGATCTGAATGATCTTGGGCAAATAATTTAACCTTTCTGGGTCTCAGTTTCCACATCTGTAAAATTAGGTGGTTAGATTAGATGGCTCTAAATTTATGATTTTAGATTAGCCCTCTCTAGCTGAGAGTAGAGAGTGGGACCAACATGGAGTCAGGAAGATCTCAGTTCAAATCCAGCCTCAAACACTTACTAGCTGTGGAATCTTCAATTAACCACTGCTTGCCTCAACTTCCTCATCCGTAACAGGGAGATAATAATAGTGCCTACTTCCCAGGATTATTAGGAGGATCAAATGAAACAATATTTACAAAGTACTTAGGATGGTGCCTGGCACATAGTGAGTGGTATATAAATGTTATCATCATCATCATCATCAGCTCTGTGTCTGTCTCTATTTTTGTCTCTCCCCAATATTTTAGGCAGGTACACACACACACACACACACACACACCTCTTTAGTTATCTCCATGTTTTATCTGCTTCCTAAAATTAGGGATTATTGTTATTACTGCTCTCTCTTTGCATATGTTCACATTCAAAAGTAAATTAAGGAAAAAAAATCATTTAGAGATCATGGAGCACCCTAGTTTTGGCATGAAATATCAGGGCTTGCCTTATTTTTCTTTTTCTAATGAGTTTCCTCATATTGACTTTCTCCATAGAGATTCCTTATCAGATTTTCTTCATCTTTCTAGGTTTCTTTGTGCTGTGTTGATGTGGCAGTACTGTGTTTGTGTGTGTTAGGTAGGGGGAGGGCATGAGAATGTGCACGAAAGAAGTCAAATAGTCTTTTTTATGGGAGTATCTTTTGAATTATTAACGTTCATGGCTTTTTCAAGCTGCTCACAGCAGAGTGTTTGAAAACTTTATGCTTGAAGTAGTTTATCATAAACAGACATTTCGGGAGGTCCCTCCAGGCATCCAAGAGCACTTCTAGTGAATTAAACACAGCTTTATTTGCATGTACACTAAATTTCTCTAATTTAAATGACAGGGAAATTGTCAAGGAAGATGTAAAACTAACCATGCACTGGTTGGCGATGATGGACTCTGTCAGGAGTACCTAATTCAGAGGCTAAACTCACTGGCATCTTTTAGTTTTCATTATTTACAGAATTTCATCCCAAACCTGTCAGCTGGTGAAGATTATAGGCCTGGCAGCTAAGAAAATTAATGTCCCCTGTTTACCCACAGGTAATCCATTTGGGAGGCCCCTTAGTTGTTTTTGGCTATTGCTTCAACAAAAGTCCCAATCTTGACAAGCAGATGTCAGTTTCAACTTGAGTTATGGTCCCACTGGTGAAAGGTCAGGACTTTATCCAGCTCCACAGTCAATCTTCTCTTTCCATTCATTCAGCTTTGTTAGGCATGAAAAATGCTTTATATCATCACCACCACTTTTTTTTTTTGCTCTCTTTTCAGTACTTTATACATTCCCCAGGCTTAAAATCTACACACACACACACACACACACACCCTTCTCCCTAATTTATCTATGGTTGGTATGTATAAATGATTTTGGTGATCAAATTAGCAGCACTTTGATCTCTGGGAAGTTGTTTAAGTTGTGGTTCTTCCAAAGGGTTAAATAGATCTTTGCCTTAAAAGAATCCAAACTAGAGAATTGGTTTCAGAAGATAACCAAGTGGAAATCTTGACCTTAAACTGCTTCATCTAGGAATCAGATTTTTAAGAGTTAGTAGGTACCATAAATATGGTTTAGATCAACAGTTCCCACCTTTCGGTGTTCATACCTTTAACTCCTTTAACAATCTGGGGAAGGCTTTTAATATTTACTCACGATAATGATTTTAAATGCATAAAATAAAATATAGGGAATTATAAAAGAAACCTTATATATCAAAATAACCATCAAAGTAAAATTGGATTTAAAAAAAAGTCATGAACCTCAACTTATGAACCCATATATATATAGCCCCTCCATTTCACACAGTAGAAAAGTAAATTACACACACAGAGGGCAAGCACCTTCTCAAGAATCATGATGGTACTGAGGCATGAATCAATTAGAACTAAAATACAGCATTAGTCCATATTCCTTTAACCCAGAGACTCTCTTTCCTTCATGCCATATATATAATTTTTAGGATATTTTGAAATTTTGGTTGAGTTAGAGACAAGACAAAACAGTCTGAGAATACATGTTATTAACTTACGTAATTTAGACAAGATTTGTAAGAAACAAGCATCTTACCAAGAACTCCACAAAGCTGCTGGTGAATTAGAAAACACTTTAGATAAATACACTGCTTTTTAATTCTCTATTCCTGAATAGTATTTCCCTCCCCCGTTTCTCCATTGGCTGGGTACTGCAGGATTTACAGCCTATCCGGAAAACCTAAACTCCCCACGTGATTCTCCTCCCTGTTTACACCTCCCATTACCCTGCCCCCTTCCCCTCAATTTCTTTATAATTTTCAGCCACCTCCTAAGCACTTGTGTTATCTTGTTTAGCGACTTGGCTTTTATGCAGAAGCAACAACCTCCTTTTTCCCCATAGACTGAAAATGCACATTAGGTGTGCTCAGTAGTAAAAAGACAATTTGGGGTAAATATACACGGTGTTCCTAAAGTCTGGACACATAGGCAATTGGCGACAATGTGGAGTTATTGCAACGAGTTCACGTGAATCTCTCAAAGCGCATCAACCTTTGCATCACAAGTGATGGAAATCATATTGAAGATGTTATTTGTTAATATTCCAATTAAATAAATTGTTGTTGAAAATTTCATTCATTTAATTTCTTGAAAATATGCATTTTTGCCCATGTGTCCAGACTTTAGGAACACCCTGTATTTGCTTGGACTTCGGGAAAGTTAAGAAAAAGACTCAAGGCAAAAGGCAGATTTTCAAAAAAGCTTTGAATTTATCATTAATTCCTATTCATCTGGGTGTGAATCTTGGTTTTTGAAATGTTAAAATGAAACACAATACTAGCAGGTGTAATTAATGGGAATGTTTATTATCTAAGAAAAATTTTAACTTGAAAAGACAGCAATATTAGGTATTTTGTATCTTAAGTATATGTATTTATGAAATTCCTATCATGTGCATGAGATGCATTGTGGGAATTGGCTATAGTTGCAGCCTCAAAGCCAGGAAGAAATAGGTTCAGGTCCTGGTTCTGGCAACTACTGGCTACGTGAGCCTGCAAAGTCACTTACCCTATCAGTGTTTTGGACTTCTCTCTAACATGATGAGTTGAAAAGAAAATACTGACTTGTGCTGATAGAAGTTACCTCACCCTAGAGTTCCCTCTGCCATTGTGATTATAGAAACTGCCAGCATGCTAAGGGTGGGGTACATACAGAGAAAAATGAAAAAGGCTCTTTATCATTAAGGAGTTCAATTTCAAAGTAGCAGGATTTTATAGTTAGAAGGGATCTCAGAGCTCAGAGAACTCGACCTCCCCATTTTATAGATGAGGAAACTGAAATACAGTTAGCACAAATGATTTACTTAAAGTAAGAAGTTACAGGGCCAGGATTGAATCTGGATCCAAACGCCATGATCAATGAAATAGCTTTTAATAGACACACAAATGGAATAGAATTTGTGGATGTGAGAGATTAGATAGAATTTTGGACCTAGAGTCTTGAGAATAGAGTTCAATCATTTTCTTTCTTCCTTTCCTTCCTTCCTTCTTTCTTTCTCTTTCTTTCTTTCTTTTTTTCTTTCTTTCTCTTTCTTTCTTTCCTTTTCTCTCCTTCTCCTCCTCCTCCTCCTCCTCTTTTTCTCTCTCCTCTTCCTCCTTCTTTTCTTCTTCTTCCATCTCTTCTCTATCTTTATCTGCCTCTCTCTCTCTCTCTCTCTCTCTCTCTCCATTTAAATTATATTTTAAAGTCTATTTGCCTAACCATATGACAGTCAGATATAAAATTGTGGTGTTTGCTTTGTTTTATTACTGCTGAGATGTGAGAATTGATTGTTTCTGATTTATGAGCCCCTATCATTATTAACATTTTAATAGAAACTATTGTTTATTTATTTTCTGCCTAAAATAAAATTTGACTTATGTAAGTAGAGAATGCAATATAATTTGAAGAGGTGGCTTAAAATAGAATGTTGGCCAAAAATTACCCTCCAAACAACTTTAAAATGATTTTTCAAAATGAATTATGGAGCAGAAGAACCAACAACAGGATGGAGTGAAAAAAAAATCCAGCCCAAGACAGCTTAGAAGATGGACAGGGAAGGTCTCTCTCACGAGAGTGAGAGTGCAGACTACACCATGGCAGGCCAGCAGCAGACCCTGGGGTCAACTGAATTGGCAGGAGCAATGTCCAGAGATCTCAGCCCACAGATGGAAACAGGGCTGGACAACTGATCAAAAGAAGATTACAGAGGACCTTTGATGGCACAAGGTGCAGGACTCTTGTTATATACCCCATATGCAGATCTGGGTTACAGGCCGTCATGCAGTCCAAGGGAAAGGAAGAGCACTAGCACAGAAGAGCTTGGGATGCCAAGGAATGGAAACCCTGGCCAAAGATCCAGGGTAGAAAAGAGTGCTTGTGGTGACTCACAGACTAGACCACAGGCAAGGGGAGTAGTGAACACACCACTCCTTAGATCATACCACCTCAGAAGAACTGAAAATTTACAGATTCCCAGAATGAGCTCTGAAAACAGTGAACAAAGAATATGAAATTTGGCTCAGTGCCCCCTACACCTCTGAGAATAGATCCCAACCTGAACAAAAGTTAAAAGTCAAGAAACAGGCCAAGAAAATAAGCAAACAACAACAACAACAAAAAGAACCTGACTCTCAAAAATTACTATGGTAACAGGGAGGATTGAAACAAAAACTGAGAAGACAACAAAGTCAAAACAGCTATGTCCAAAGTCTTAAAGAAAAATGTGAATTGGTCTCAGGCCCAAAAATAATTCCTGGAAGAGCTCAAAAAATAAAAATAAATAAATAAAAATAAGAGAGGTAGAGGAAAAAATGGAAAAGAAATGAGAGTGATACAAGAAAATCAAGGAAAAGTTGTCAATAGCTTGGTAAAGCAAACACAAAAGTATTAAAGAAAATAATTTTAAAAAACAGAATAAGTCAAATGGTAAAAGAGGCATTTTCTCTTCAGTGAAGAGGAATATAAGCAGAATTGTCAAAATGATTTCTTAAAAATTAGAATTGCATAATTGGAGACATCAAGAAACAATAAAATAAAATCAAAAGAATGAAAAAAGTAGGAGAAAATATGAAATATCTTATTGGAAAAACAGATAACCTAGAAAATAGATCAAAAAAATAATTTAAGAATTATTGGGAGGGCAGCCAAGATAGTGTAGAGGGAAGAGCCAAAAGGGCAGATAAAAGGCAAGGACTCACCTGAGCTCTCCCCCAAACCCTTCCAAATAACTTTAAATAATTACTCAAAAAATTATAGAGCATTAGAACCCACAAAAGCACAGAGTTAGACAATTTTCCAGCCCAAGACAACTTGGAAGGTTGGCAGGAAAGGTTTGTTGCACCTGGGTGAGAGTGGAGTGTGGTTCAGTGCCAGCTATGCCAGTGCAGACCAGGCAACAGAAAACCAGAATCAGGCCTCTAAGGTGACTGAATCAGTGATAACAGTGTTGCTTTACAGACCTCCCAGCCCACAGAGAATAAGAGGGTCAAACGACTAGTCAGAAGGAGAATACAGGAGTCTGCTATCACCAAAGGCAGTACCCTGTTGTATTGCCCATACTAGATCTGGGTCACAGTCCTAGTTCTCAGTCCCAGGGCAAGGATAAGCACTAGTACACCAGAGCTTGTCACAGCAGGGAAGCAGGGACCCTGGTCACAATTCAAGGGAGGAAAAGAGTGTTCTTGGTCACTCAGAACAATGCACAGTACAGAAGAGTAGTAAACCCACCTCTTCCAAGATCATACCAGCTTGGAAAAGCTGAACATTTACAAGTCCCCAGAATTACCTCCAAAAACAGCTGTACAAAAAACCTGAAACTTCTTCTCCATTCTGGAACCAGAACCTCACTTTAGCATGAATTTAAAAGTCAAGAAATGCACTTAAAAATAGGCACAAAGTCGAAAAAGTTACCGACTAGAAAGTTACTATGGTGACAAGGAAGATCAAAACACAGAATCAGAAGATAACAAAGTCAAAACTCCTACATCCAAACCTCAAAGAAAAATATGAATTAGTCTAAGGCCATGGAAGAGCTCAAAAACAATTTTAATAATCCAATAACTGAGGTAGAGGAAAATTTGGGAAGAGAAATGAGAATGATGCAAGAAAGCCATGAAAAAAAGATTCAACAGCTTGGTAAAGGAGGTACGAAAAAAAAACAACCCAAAACACTGAAGAAAACAACACCTTAAAAAAAGCCAAATATTAAAAGAATCACAAAAATCCAATGAAGAGAAAAATGCCTTTGACAAGCAGAATTGGCCAAATGGAAAAAAGATATACAAAAATTCACTGAAAGGAAGAAATCCTTAAAAAGTAGAATTGGCCAAATGGAAAAGGAGGTATAAAAGCTCACTGAAAAAAAAAACTCCTTAAAAATTAAAATCAGGCAGGTTTTAAGTTAATGACTTTATGAGACATCAAGAAACAATAAAATAAAATCAAGAGAATGAAAAAATAGAAAACGTGAAATATCTCATCAGAGAAACAACTGGTATAGAAAATAGACCCAGGAGAGATAATTTTGAAATATTTTGGACTATGGGAAAGCCATGATTAAAAAAAAGGGAGAGAGAGAGAGAGAGAGAGAGAGAGAGAGAGAGAGAGAGAGTCTAGGCATTGTCTTTCAAGAAAGTATCAAGGAAAACTGCCCTTGATGTTCTAGAACCAGAGAATAAAATAGAAATTGAAAGAATTCACCTATCACCTCCTGAAACACATTCCAGAAGGAAAACTCCCAGGAACATTATAGTCAAATCTCCAGGTCAAGGAGAAAATATTGCAAGCAACCAAAAATAAACAATTTGAAAATTATGGAGCCACAGTCAGGATGATGTAAGATTTAGCAGTTTCTATATTAAAGGATCAACAGGCTTAGAATATGATATTCCAGAGGGCAAAAGAGCTAGGATTCCCACCAAGAATCACTTACCCAGCACAAATGAGTATAATCCTTCAGGCAAAAAAGGCAGGGGGTGGGGGGGTAGTATTCAATTAAACGGAGGAATTTCAAGCATTCCTGATGAAAAGACCAGAGTTGAATAGAAAATTTAGCTTTCAAATACAAGACTCAAAAGAAGCATCAAAAGGCAAACAGGAGAGAGAAATCATAAGGGATACAATGAGGTTAAACTTTCAACATTCCTATATGGGAAAAATGATACTTAGAACTCCTAAAAAAACTTTCTCATTATTAGGGCAGTTCAAAAGGCAGAAGGTACAGGTTTGAGGTGAATATAATGGGATAATTATCTAAAAAAAATAAAATTAATGGGTCAGAAAAGAGAATGTACTGGGAGAAGGGGAAATGGAAAGTTAGAATGGGATAAATTATATAAAAAGCTGGGGAAAAGATTTAACAGTGGATGGAGAGATGGGGGAAAAAGCGAAGGGAGTACATAAACTTTAGTCTCTTTGGAACTGAGTAGGGTATAGAAATCTATCTTACCATACAGGAAAGTAGGAGGTGAAGGTGATAAGAGAAGGGGGAAAATTATAAGAGAAACACTTTTAAGAATGGGCAGAGTGAAAGGAGAGAGTAGGATAAACAGGGGGGAAATAGCATAGAGGGAAATGTGTAGTTGTAATCATAACTTTAAAAAAATTACAGCAAGTTTCTCTGATAAAGACCTAATTTTTCAAATATTTAGAAAACTGAGTCAAATTTATAGAAATAAGAGCCATTCCCCTTTTGACAAATGGTCAAAGGACATGAACAGGCAGTTTTCAAAGTAAGCAAAGCAAATTATAATCATATTAAAATGCTCTAAATCATGATTGGTTAGAGAAATAAAAATCAAAACAACTCTGAGCTACCGCCATATACGTATCAGATTGGCTAATAAGACAGAAAAGGAAAATGTCAAAACATTGAAGGGGATGTGGGGAAATTAAAACACTAATGCACTGTGGGTGAAGTCGTATACCGATTAAACCATTCTAGAAAGCAATTTGGAGCTATGCCCAAAGAGCTATAAAACCATGCATACCCTTTCACCAAAAAAGATAAAAAAAAACACCAAAAAGAAAAAAAGACCTATATGTACAAAACTACAGCAGTTCTTTTAGTGGTGGCCAAGAATTGGAAATTGATGGGATATCCATCAATTGGGGAATGGCTGAACAAGTTGCTGTACATGATTGTGATGGAATATTATTGTGCTATAAGAAATGATGAGCAGGATGTTCTCAGAAAGACCTGGAAAGACATACATGGACTGATACAAAGTTCAACAAGCAGAACCAGGATAATATTGTTCACAAAAACAACAATATTGTATGATGGTCAACTGTGAATGTGATGATTCAAGACAATTATGAAGGACTTATGAAGAAAGGTACTATCTACAGAGAAAGAAATGGAGGAGCTTGAATGCAGATCAAAGACATTTTTTCTTTTCTTTGTTTTTTTGGTTGTTTTTTTTTTGTTTTCTTTCTTTGGTCTTCATTCATGGAATGACTTGCATGCAAATGTGTTTTACATGACTGCACATATATAACCTATGTCAAATTGCTTGCTTTCTCAATGGGGGGGGGAAGGAAGGGATAGAGAGAATTTGATACTCAAAATTTGAAAAAAAAAGGAATATTAAAATCATTTTTACAAAAAACTGGGACAAAATAAAAAATATTTTAAAAAGAATTACTGGCCTACCTGAAAGTTGTGATAAAAAAGAGCCTGTATGTCAGATTTCAAGAACTTTTCAAGGAAAACTGTACTGATATCCTAGAATGAGAGAGTAAAATACAAATTGAAAGAATCCACTGAATACCTCCAGACAGAGAGCCCAAAATGAAACTTTCAGGAATATTCTAGTCAAATTCCACAGCGTTTGCCCAAATGACAACTCATTCTTCTCTATGAATGTGGTGTTTAACTACATCAAAAATAAAGCATAAGCAAAGCTTACAGAAAAGCAAGAGTCTTGGCTCAGTGAGAAGGCAGATAAGATTCAGTTTTATGGAAATAGCAACAATCCAAAACAACTTCTATGATACCTATTTATAGGTCAAAGTCCTATAGTGTATTTCAACTAGTTAGGGCTGATAGAACAACAGTGGAATATGGTTGTTCACCCAAGAGCCAGTGTGGCTTCAGAAAGGGCTAAGGAATGGTCGATACAGTGTTTGCTACCCAACAACTCCAGGAGAAATTCCAGGAGCAGAAGAGAGGTCTGTATACAACATTTATTGACCTAACCCGGGCCTTTGATACTGTTAGTCATGAGGGCTTGTGGAAGATCATGGTGAAATTTGGTTACCTGGAGAAGTAACATTACAAATCAGTATTGTAAGCCATTTTCATAATGGCATGCTAGCACAAGCTCTGGATAAAGGATGTTTTCCTAGTTACCAATGGACTAAAGCAGAGTTGTGTGCTTGCTGCCACTCTTTTTAACTTGAAGTTTTCTCTGATGTTGTCAGACACCTTCATTGAGGATTACAATGGCATCGAGTTCAGCAATCACATTGATGATAAATTATTTAACTTGAAAAGGCTACAAGCCAAGGCTAAAGTAAAGGGATAGTTGGTGTGCAACTTTTTGTTCACAGGTGATTGTGCACTTAATGCAGCCTCTGAGGCTGAGATGCACTGAAGTATGGATCTATTCTCTCTGCTGCTTGTGCTAATTTTGGCCTAACAATTAACACCAAGAGAATAGAGGTTCTTCACCATCTACACCACACCATCCATATGTGTAACCATCAGTTACAGCAAATGGAGAAATTTTGAATGCTGTGGATAAGTTCACTTCCTTTGGCAGTATAGTTTCTAGGGATGTCTATATAGATAATGAGATTGACACACACATTTCCAGAGTTGGCTCAATGTTTGGGAGACTCCAAAGGAAAGTTTGGAAGAGAAAAGGTTTTAGGCGGCCTACCCAACTGAAGGTCTACAGAGTCATCGTGCTGACTTTCTTTGTTATACAACTATGAAAGCTGCATATCATGCCAGCACCATGCCAAGAAATTGAACTGCTTCCATTTGAATTGCCTTAGGAAGATTCTGAAGATCACCTGGGAAGATACAGTACCAGATACTGAGATCCTTTAACGACTTGAACTTCCAAGCATTCAAACTCTACTTCAGAGAGCACAAATCTGATGGATTGGCCATGTAGCTCAAATGCTAAACATATGTTTACCTAAAAAACCCCTATTTTATAGAGAATTCACACTAGCAAGTGCTCAAATGGAGATCAGAAGAAGAGATACAAAGACACTCTCCAGGTATCTCTGAATAACTTGAATACTGATTGTGAGACATGGGAGATGCTGGCACAGGACTGAGCAATATGATGTGCACCGAATCAAAGAAGGTGCTGTGCTCTATGAGCAAAGCAGAACAATAGTAGTTCAAAGAAAGCATGAGATGTACAAATATAGAGACATCTGCATCCCAAACATTCAAACAGATTATTTGTATCTGACCCGTAATAGAGCCTTGTGAACTTGCATTAGAATCATCAGCCGCAGTTGAACACACTCTTATCTTGACTCCAACATCATGACAGCATTGTTTTCTTTGAGTGTACAACATCCCAAAGAGATTAAAAAAAAGAAAAGTACTTATACGTACAAATATGTGCATAGCAGCTTGTGTGTGTGTGTGTGTGTGTGTGTGTGTGTGTGGTGGCAAAACATTGGAAACTGAGGTGATGCCCAGCGATTGGGAAATGGTGATCACGTTGTGGTATATGAAATTGTGATGGAATATTTTTGTGCTATAAGAACTGATAATAAGGATGCTTTCAGAAAAACCTGGAGAGACTTACATGAATTATTACAAACTAAAGTGAGCAGAAGCAGGAGAACATTGTACACAGTAACAGAAATATTGTATGATGAGCAATGGTGAATGACTTAACTATTCTCAGCAATACAGATGATCCAAGGCAATTCCAAAAGACTTATGATGAAAAATGCTACCCACAACGAGAGAAAGAGCTGATGAAGTCTGAAAGCAGACCAAAGAAAACCTTTGTTTATTTTTCTAGTGCTTTGGAGGGGAGGGAGGGGAACGCAGTAGTGGCGCTTGTGTCTGTGTTTTCTTTCCCAACATGACTAATATGAAAATATGTTTTACATGAATGCACATGTAAAATCTATATAAAATTGCTTGCCTTCTCAATGAGTGGAGAGGGAAAGGAGGGAAAAAGAATGTGGAACTCACAATTAATAAAAAGGGAATGCTAAAAATAATCTTTACATATAATTGGGAAAAATGAAATAGTTAAAAAAAGCAGAGTGCTGGACTTAGAGTCTGGAACACTGGAGTTATAATCTTCCTTGAAGACATTCATTTGCTATGTGACCCTAGGCAAATCATTTGACTCCTCAGATTTTAACCCAAATATGATGTTTTTTTCTAAAAAAGGACAATATTCATAGCACCTGCCTCAATGGGTGGTTGTGAGGATTAAAGGAGGTAAGATGTAAAAAGGGTTTAAAAACCTGAAAGAGATATAAATAACTGTTGTTGAGAAGGGAGTGAGTAATAATCACTAATGGCCTTGGAAAACATGCTTTTATTGGAGAGGATGCCTAAGCTGAGCTTTAGAGAAAAATCAAGAATTCTAAGAGGAATGGTGAGGAAGTAAATTCAGAAGACTGTGTGAAGAAGGATTTAAGGGTGTGTGTGGGGGGGCAGGGCAGGGGCTCATTTATGTGTGGTGTGTGAGAAAGAGAAAGAGAGAGAGAGATTTCTTTTTTCTGCAAGAGTCAGAATTATTGTCAAACAAGGTAATTGTAATCATCATTTGATCTGAATAACCTTTTGTTAACACAATTAAAGGGGGAAAGGAAAAGGAACTATGGTATCTGGAAAGGCAGTAAAGCCAACCAACAGTTCTGGAAAAGGACCTCAAATTCTCACTCACACCAAGGCTTTGCAGTTTTCCTCTCTGTTTCTCTTTGCTTGTATACTTCCTTGTATGCAAGCTCCCACTCCTCCCACTACAAAAAAAAAAAAAATGTTTTGTACACTGGGCATTGGCTCTGCCCTGTTACAGGCTCTTTATGGCCTTTGGCAGAGAAAACACTGAAGGGTTGAGCAGGAAACACCATGTGTTATAAGAACAGAGACAGCTCAACATTTGACAATTCCTTTTAATTCTATGGACAAATTGAACAACTCTAGCATCCTGTTTGTTCATTTAACACTTACAAATGACTAGGAAGGGAGAGGACAGGTCCATAGGTGATTAGAATTTAAGGTAGGAAGTGATGAGGATAAAAGAGAAATCCAAACATCGTGGTCTAGGAAAATTTGAGAAAAGAGAGAATATATTTAGCTAACAACACCTTCTCTGAGCTCTTCCAGCATTCTCCTGGATGCCTGTGACATCACTCATTATAGTCTTAGACAATAATTTATTTATTTTTAAATTTGGGGGGGTACCAGGGTCTGATTTCATATTTATAAGCCTATTTCCAGTGAGTAAACCCTCCCCACCAACATAGATTAGCAATTCATAGTCTTATAGAGTTGCCTAGGGACATTCAGGTTTAAATGATGTGCCAAGAGACACGTATCCAATACAAGTCAGAGGCAATAATACCCACATTTATGTAGTGCCTATTATGTGCCATGATCTATGAGTAGCACTTCATAAATATTATCTTGTTTGATCTTCAAAATAACCCTCTGGGGTGTTGTGTTTTTCCATCATTTTACTCATGTCTGACTCTTTGAGACCTCATCTCTTGGCCAAGATGCTAGAGTGGTTTGCAATTTCCTTTTCCAGCTTATTTTACAGATGAGGAATTGAGGCATAGAGGGATAAGTGACTTGCCCACTGTTACACAATGTCTGAGACCAGATCTGAACTCATGAAGATAGGCCTTTCTGACTCCAGCCCTGGCACTCTATTCACCATGTCAACTAGCTGCCCATCATGTCTTTTAGGTGATATTATTATCCATATTTCACAATTGAGTAAAGTGAGGCAAACAGCAATTAAATGTTTTACCCAAGGTAACACTAGTATCTTGAAGTCAAATTTTAATTCAGGTGGTCTTGACTCTAGACATGGTACTCTATGTACGTATCACTTAATTGCTTCACACAAGTTCTGCTTGAACATAGCTCTTCTTGCCTCAGAGATGAGACCTCTGTATACTATGCTCTTGTCGGAGAGAGAACACAGTGATAGACATGATATGCATATTTGCATATAATTAATGGACTGAGAATAGAGATTTTCATTAGAAAGCAGAGGATCTAAGTACTTGACAGTGACCATTTCATGCAGTGAAGGAAGTTGATGAGTGTCTAGGAAAAAATAAAAGCCTAGAACAAGATTTTCGAAGTATGTTCACCTTTTATTCATTTATAAGTTTACTGAGTACCTTTCATGAGAACATGCTTACTATTATGAAAAAGAAGGGGGAAAAAAGGAATGCTCAGTTTTTGGTCTGATCTGATGATATCACATGCTGCTAGATTGGCTAAAATGATTGAAGGGGAAAGTGAAATTTGTTGGAAGGAAACATGGAAAAATTGGCAAACTAATTCATTGTTAGTGGAATTGTGAACTAATCCAACCATTTTGGAGAGCAATCTGGAATTAGACCCAAAGAGTTATTAAACTACCTATACCCTTTGACCCAGAAATACCATTACTAAATCTATTTCCAAAGATGATTAGGGAAAAAGAAAAATAATTTATATGTTCTAAAATGTGTATAGCAGCTCTCTTTGTGGTGGCAAAGAAATGGAAATTGCAGGAATGCTCATAAATTGGGGAATGGCAAATAATGGCTGTTTATTTTATTCCATTAATTAAAATTAAATTTGAAAAAAGAAGCTGGTAGCAAATTACATCTACAAAAAAAATTATTAAAAAAATTCCCACCAAATGGAAAAGGCTTTTCATATAGGTGCCAGCCCAGAGGTGCAGGGTATATGTTTGTTAACAGAATCCCAGCTTAGCCACCATCCACAAAGCTCCTCAATTGGTTTCTCACTATATCCTGAATTTTCTAGCACGCAATCTTCGAAAAATATCTTTAAGGGTCTAGATGCAGGAGCATGGAACCTGCAGCCCTTTGACTGAATTCAAATGTCAAACGGCCACATTTGAGGAGTTAGAGGGCCACACCATAGCCTTGAGGCCACAGGTTCCCCACCCCCATAGTTACCATGGTTAGTGAGTGCCCATACCAAGATAATTATAGATTTGTGAAGAATTAAAATAGGATTTAAAAAATGCCAATAATACTTGAATCATTATTTGCTACAAAAAGTTTTAAACTTGAATACTGAAGTGATAACTATTTTGTAATAATAATTGACTTTTTACATAGCCCATTAAGGTATAAACTTAGTGCTTTACTTACATCATTTAATTTGATTATTGAAGCATCATTTATTTATTAGAAAATTTTCCCTCTAAAACTTAGTAGATGGTTTTTAAAAATGACTGTGGTGAATGAATTTTTAAAAATCAATCATACCTCTCTGGAAATCTGGTTACGAATCACTCTCAAATTAATGAAGCTTTGGACAATGGACACATATCAAAACTCAAGTACTTAAACTCTTTTCAACTGGCAAGACATACTTCATCCAGAAAGCCTTTGAGAGGCCTGAGTCATGTCCATGAACGGATGAAGCTTCAGATGTTTATTATTATATTATTAGTATTATCACATTCTCCCTTTTATCATAGCTGTTGTGTACGTTCCTTTACCTGTGTTTGGGCATTGTAACGCCCTAACATTTGTAGGCATTGTGCAAGTTATATCACAAACACACACACGCACACACGCACACACACACACACACACACACACACACACAGACACACACACACTTTGAGGATAGGATCTGTGCTATAACTCGAGAATTAAAAGATAAATTGCAAAAGTACTAAAGCCAATAGAATTTTGCTGAGATACCAAAATTTAGCTCAGGTGATTAACTTGTTAATGATAAAAGAATTTTGGGATCAGCTTTATTGCTTCTATTTACTTAAGAGAAGCATGTCAGATAGCTAGCTATAGATCTGGCATAAATGGTTAGTCTGTAAATTCTAGCTATATCTCCAGCATTTACTCACCAGTTTATTATTTTTCTTGACTGGGATCTTTGGCTATCTGGTCTTTGATGTGTAAATCTTTATTTTCCCTTTCTGCCCTCTGTAAAATTATATTGTGTCCATTCCACCTGTGTAATCAAAACCTATATAATGTAACTTAAGACTGCTGCTTTTGGCATGCTAGTTTTTGAACACTTTGGGCCAGTTCTCTGAGTATGTAAACATCATTTTTTTTCTAGATCTCTCCACATTAATCGTTTTTGATTGGCAGCAGCACCCATAATTGAATCCTTTGGCAATTTCTGTCACATTTTGTATCTTATTTTTTTTTGGTTAAAAATCCTTCTGTTTTAATTCAAACTATGGCCCTTACTAGCTGCTTGGTCCTAGCTACTCGAGTCATTTCCATTTCAGGATTTCCTGATTTGTAAAATGAGTCTTGGATTATTTATTATCCCTGAAGTCCTTTCCAGTGTAAGTCTTATAATTTTAAAAACTTATTCCCATTTCTGGAAAAACAACACAAGCAAGACAAACTCGCTTCTGACAGTGTGTTCATTTATTCAGCTGCATTAATAATAGTAATGATAGCTAGTATTTCCAAAGCACCTACTATGTGCCAGGCATTGTAATAATATTACAAATATCATTTCATTTGTATTATCCCCATTTTGCAGATGAAGAAACTGAGTTTAGCAGAGGTTAAGTGACTTGACCAGGGTCACACAGCTAGTGAGCATCTGAGTCCAGACTTACATTCACTTCTTCCTGACTCCAAGCCCAATTCTATCCACTGTGAGGATGATAATAATGATAACTAACCTTTATATAGTGCATACTGTGTGCCAGGCACTGTGCTAAGCATTTTAAAATTATTATCTCATTTGATCCTTACAACAGCCCTAGGAGGTTAGTGCTGTTATTATCCTCATTTTACAGATGAGGTAACAGACAAATATAGGTTAATTGACTCAACCAGGCTCGCTCATCTAGTGAGTATGTGAGGCTGAATTTGAACTCAAGTCTTCTGACTTCAGGACCAGTACTCTATCCACTGTGTCATCTGGAAGGCCAACACATTATTTTTACTACTGAATGTTTCCAATCCCATCTTTTGGATTCTCCCATTTTTTTTTGGTCTCATAACCCTATTGAGTTTCAATATTTTAACCATCTTTCCCATTTGTTTTCTAACTTTGTTGTTCCCTATTTCATAGCAAAATATCTTTCAAATAATCTGAGATTAAGATGATTTTTAATTGAATTATTTATATTTATACAAGACTTTATGACTAACAAGGAGTTTTCCCTGTTTTGCCTCTTCTGAGCTCCAAACACACCCAATGAAATCAATAGAGAGCTTGATTATTCCCATTTTGCTGACGGGAACCCGTGCTACAATAAAATGATTTGTTTCAAAGCTAACCAGACCAAGATTTAGCTTCCTTATAGTAGGAATAAATATAGTTTGTAGCAGCTTCACATCCCTGCACTGATTTGAAGAAGAATTCAGATTATCTAAGTGGAGGATATACAATATTAATTCTTTTCTAATTAATTTTATGGAAACACTGGGTAATGGGAACATTAGGGAATGAGTTGTCTGTTGTTATTTTCACTGCAAATGTTAAAAGGAAATCTACAATGCAAATGCTCCTTTAGAACTCTAACCAAGTGTTTTCTTTTCATTTCTGGGAAAAGGAGGAGGCTGGGAGGGGCAAGGGCTGTAAACATCCACCAGGAAAATCTTTCTCTGGTGCTTTTCCAGCTGCTCAATGATTATTGCAACCTAAATGTATGAACATTAAAAAATGATGAGAGATTTAAGGGCAGATACATTATGGGACAACAACTTCTATTTTTTTAATACAATCAAGTGTGAAACAGTATAATCTCTTAGAAAGGATACATTTAGTAATCTGAAAAATGAGTAGATTGAAAATTGCAAGGATGCAATTCCCTCCATAGTCCCACTTTATTGGCTGCAAAGCCAATTATACCTTTAATATGTCATTAGGACAGATAAGTATGTGGGATTGTGAAGCTAATTAATTCCTTTCTATTTATGAATACAATATTTGAAAAGATCTGTGATTTCCTCTTTTCACACATTCCCTATACTCTTCAAGATCTCTTCCCTTGCACACTTTAGGAGAGGATTTCATGATTGTGTGCTCCTGTGCCCTTCTCCTCTGGTCATGTGCTTAACTAGCCTGGCCTTCAGACTCCAAGCACAAAGCCTTCAGTTTATGTTCTCAGGCCGATGATACCAAAATACTTTCTAGCTTTGTACAGCCAGTGAGACATTGCACTCCACCAATATGACCTTTGGTGACAGCCTTCCATAGTAGTTAGAGGGTGAGCAAGTGTATTTAAAGCTAGATGATACATACTGTTTGGTTTGGCAGATCTTGAAAATTGATTACTTATGGCTTGGTCCAACTCCACTGCATACTAATTGAGCAATATTGGACCAGTCACACAACTTCTATGACACTCAGTTTCTTCATCTTTAAAATGGTCAAAACAGTCCTTGCACTTCCTATTTCTCAAGATTGTGATAAATAAATGGCTTTTTAAATACCAAAGCCCTGTAGAAATGTGAGTTATATTCTAGTCCTCAGGGTCCCTCCAATGTCCTATTAAGGCTGAAATGGAGGAGTGAAAAGAATATCGTCGGACTCTGTGTCAGAAGTCCTTGTGTCAGAGGACCAGTATTCAAGACTAGGATATGCTTAAGACATTCTAAACCATATCTCACCTCTCAGGGACATAGCATATTACTTTTACTTATAAAATTAGGGGGGTGGGCTAGATAACCACTATGATCCTTTCCAGCTCAAAATCTATGACCCTATATTTAGAAACTGGCCAAGGATCTCATAGGTAGGAAATGTAAGAATCACACTAGTTAAAATCTACCGAACTTTCTAATATGCCACACTGCCTCAAAATTGTCTCAAAGAGAGAAATGCATTTTATATTTCTGGTAGGTGCCCACATGGCATTCTCATCAATTGGAAACAATTCGATTAGCCTTCAAACTATGTTTTCTGACATTCAACATACCTGAATCTGGGGTAATATGCTGAGAATTTAAGTCTGAGAATTTAAGACTTTTAGGTTTTATACAGATTGCCAGGTGTCTTTGAGTTTCAGGGGAAAGGGTGATAAAAAAAAATGGGGACATATATGTCATATTAAAATGAAAATGTCAATGAAGAAGCATTTTCAATCTCTAAAAGAACATGTAAGTAAACTGGTCTATTGCATAGAGTGTCTAATCACCTATAGATTGCATTTTCATGAGTGCTGGAAGGATAATGAGGAGAAATGAAAAGAGAAAGAGAAGAATAAGGAAGTGAGGGAAGAAAAGAAAGAGGAGCTGGGGGGGAGGAGAGAAAGGGTGAAGAAGAAGATACATTTCCAGAAAAATTAGAGAATTCAGAAGAATTTTTGGTGTGCAGAATTTAAAAAGTAGGTAGTACCAAAGCATTTCCATTTTACAGCTGTGGTAACTGAAGCACAGAACATTCAAATGGCTTGCCAAGTTTCAAACAAATAATAAACAGTATGAACTGTTGACAGTTTCAGATTATTTGAACCCCAATAATATTCAAAGCATCCAAACTGCTTTTGCTCTATTCTAAAAATGCCCCTGATGAATAATAGGTTAAGAAGCTGGACAATTGCTGTAACTTAAGAAATTATAAACTTCCAAGTTTTGTCTTTATTTAAACGGAAGTTCACTTAAAATTGTTTTTGCTATAAATCAAATATTTATACAAAGGCCTTGTTTGGGATCTCCTCTTGTAATTTCTGTCAATTCAGGATACATAGTAAAATGTTAAAAAATGTGAATTTCTAGATAACAATCTTTTCTTTTACAATGCTAAGAGTATTGGGCCTTAGAAATTAAAATATTACCACTAGTGATTATGAATCCAGATTTGATTTGCTCATCCAACTAAGTTATGGTCACCTGATTGGTAATTAATTGATTCTGTTTCAAGTTTTAAATACATGATAATTGCTTGTGGTATGCTTATATTTCTAAATTTTCTTATATTAGGCTACTTGGTTAACATTGCATTACCTATGTTGTTAGAAAAACAATTCCTCTTATAATCTAGATGTTGTCAGATAAAGAATTGTACTTAATTAAGAAATCAAGGTTTTTAACTGAAGCAAGGATTTTTGGAACCATCTAATCATGAATTCTTATCAATCTTGTGTAAAGTCTTCTGTGTAGAGGAATTCCTATGGAATAAGGTGTATTGGGGATCCTTGAAGAGTTTGGCTTTTGTTTCCTTTGATTAATTCAGTATCTTTGATTGAGTCTTACTAGGTGCTAAGCCCCAGGCCCAAAGCCCTATCTATTAGGTGCTAAGCCTATGTGGGTGTGAATTGGTAACTAAGGTGGGGCTCCAGGTGGGGCCAATGAAGGGAGGTGCTAACTCCAGAGCCAATAGTAAGAGCCTAAGTTCTGGTCACTCAGATGACATTTGATGATGTCTGAAACTGTATAAAAAGAGAGAACAGAGTTATTTGCTTAAGGCTCTCACTCCTGGAGGTGGGGACTCTGGGCAGCCGCTGCAAGGGACTTCCAGCTGAACTCAGATGTTGATGGTTTTCTTGGTAACTATGAATTGTATTTGGTCTGTTTGCAATTTGTTTGTATTTGCTCTGAAGTTCAGGGTGCTGGCTTTTCCCCCTGAACTGAGTGAATGTTTTTTGTATACTGGATTAAAGTAAGATTATTAACCCCTTAATGTTGCTTTCCTTAGTAAAGCAGATCAAAGGAACCTGGGCTTGCAGCATTCTGTGAGCTGGTTGTTGTTGGTTTTTCACCCCCACAACAGCTGCTAGCTAGATTGTTGAAACACAAGTTTTTAAAGTCCTGGTAAACTTTGTTATTGTGATAAGGTTAATTTAATTGGGAATGTTTT
The DNA here is from genome assembly GCF_011100635.1 of Trichosurus vulpecula. Taxonomy (NCBI): domain Eukaryota; kingdom Metazoa; phylum Chordata; class Mammalia; order Diprotodontia; family Phalangeridae; genus Trichosurus; species Trichosurus vulpecula. The sequence goes on along the minus strand of NC_050575.1, from coordinate 367,149,634 downwards.
TCCTGACTTATAGAAACTAAGTATCCTCCCCATTACAACACCTTTTTGACTAAGGAACTTTGTGATATCTAGGAATTCTATATAATACTTTGGGAATAAGGATATTTTACACCAACTTAGTTTTAACAAATTCCAATGTTTAAAGGTTTATTTTTGCTTTAAGGAAGAAGAAAGAGATTTCTATCATTTTAAAATTTTCCAAATAATTTTCTTCAGCAAAGTTTAGTGATTATTATCTTAACATCAGAATAAATTTTAAAACTGTTTTAAAAGGGGAAACACTTTTAGAAGAAATGTTTTTAAAAAATCTTTTTTGTGATTTTTAGAAGGCCTAATAACCTTTCATTTGCAAGATAATTAATTGCTAAATTAATGTAATGAGTTGTAAAGCAGGATAGCTCTTGCTGTTTTGAACTGAATTTGTAGTCATTCCATGGCCTAAGCAAGAGTTTAAAATTAGTGTTTGAACTTATCATTTGTAAAAGATTTAATTCCTGAAGTGTTTCTTTCCTCCAGAATGAGTATAATTAGGGAAGGATAAATAAGCTGGGGAATAAGGACAAAAGTCCATCAACCTGTGGGGTTGGTCATTAACCTTTTTGCTTTGTCTAAGCTGGAATGGGATTCCTGTATAGTTACATCAGTAAAAAGTACTAACTTATGAGCTATCTTGTCTTATGGTTCAAATGTAAACGAAAGCTGAATAATGGGCTCGAAAAGATTTGGAAAGATAAATAAAGGTTTGATTGAAAATATGAAAGGCAGATAAGAAGGTTTAGGGTTAGCCCCTCCTCTCCCTAGATAGTTGTTCTGGATCAAGTTTCAGGTGGTTTAAGTGTGTTGAGAAAATGTGAGGAAGTATTTTAGAAGACAGAAAGTTGTGTAACTTGATTTGATAATTATTAGCTGAATGAGATTTGGGACAGTCCTATCTGAGGGATATTTATTTGCTATTTAAGACTTTATGAGACTACAATTTACTGTGTTTTAAGCTCTGATTACAGGGATAGGTGTCATAAAGCCAATAGTAGAATGCCATGCACTACAGGTTGAGAACTTCTAAAGGTGGATGTCTGTGCCTGGGAAAAATTTTGAAGACGACCTTGGACACTGCCTAGGTAGGCTCTCCCTAACTATTTCCCAGTTGTGCTATTTCCTTTCTGAAAAGGAAATTCCCCACCTGATTACGCCTGAGCCCTGCTTTCAGCATCTAGTGACTATATGATTGGCTGTCAGATGTGACTCATGCCTAGAATCAAACAGAGCTAAGGAAATCCCTTCCTTTTGTTAAGATATATGACATTATCCCTCTTTTCTTTTATAACAAATTTATATTATCAAGAAGTTTTGTAAGTACAATGCTAAATCTATTAGGTAAAAGATGGATATTGGAACACCAAGAATGAAGAGCTCATAATTTTGACCTATATTCCCCAAATAAATATAATATAGAGACAACATCCTCCAGAAGGAGGAAATGATTAGACAAAGTAATAAGAAAAAGATGTAATGTGATAGATATCCAATTAAATAGGAAAGCAAAATGTTGAGAAAAGTAAAAGGATCAGATTGATTCCTCTAAGAACTATAAATAGATGCATATGATTGACTCCCAAAATTTATTATGTTTTAGTAAATAGATTTTAAATTTGGATTTTTGCACAAAAATTGTGTAAGATAGTGGTTAAAGTAAAATTATTTCCTCTTTATTAAAGTATCTGTCTGATAATTTTAAAAGGTAGATGAGCTCATTTAATGGTTGGGCCTTCACATTTTAAAAGATTCTTATACCAGGTACAAAATTTAGGTAGGGATAGAAACAGCAGATGATACATAAACTGAAATTCTCTGAAGTATCAAAAATGGAAAACCAAATTTAAGTAATTGTACTAATGTATATTGTCAGAGTTATCTGGGAACTTCTAGACCTGAACCAGAGAAGCAGAACTCCCTTTTTGAACTGTCCTAAGAATGAAACTTATTTTCAAAGAAAGAATATCTAGGGATCAGATAACTACATCAGGCATCTGGAAAAAATAAAGTGCTACTTAATGGACATTGGGAATAAGTAACTGGGATACAAGAAATGTAATGTTAGTTAACATTGTTAATAATGATTGCATTGCTTTGTATGGTTCATATTTAAGTTTTCTTGGTTATCTAATGTGTAAATGTAAACACGTGACATGTAAATCTCCCCCTCTCAAAAGTAATTTAATCTGTATCTGATTTAATATAATTATGCAATTTTATGAATTGTGAGAAAAACTTTATTGAATTGTTTGGACATAGCTCTGTGTGTCTGGGAAGCTGAACCATTTATTGTACTGTTTGAACCTAGCCCTGCATGGCTGGGAAACTGAACTTAGCCATGCTGCCTATGTTGTGCATGTTCCTCTCAATTATCAAATCATGTGTTTTCTGGGAGCCCTTGTTAAGTCTGTCACATCTAAAGATTGCCCCTGCTCCCAACTGGACATCTGAACCCATAGGAGAACTTCCACTCTGGTTTCCAAGGGGCCTGAAAAAGAGAATATCGGATGTAGACAGCTTTCCCAAGAGTCTGGACCAGGCCTGCTCTAAGCAAAGCTCCTTCCCCACCTGAAGCCTCTCACCTGGGGTCGGCAGCTTACTCAGATTCCCTCCTACTTTCTGCTGCTGGGGTACTTATTATACTTGTTCTTCTGTCACTAAGGGTCCGACTAGAGCTGACTTTGGCCCACAAATGTTCCACCGCCTTAGTGAACAAAATAATGCTGTCCATGGTTGTTTTCCCTGTCTGAGGGGCCCACTCCAGACACAGAGATTAGCTTGTCTCCCTGGTCAGCAAAGGAAGAATATTTTAGAACTTCCTTTCCCATTCCCTGAAAAAGAATCATAGCTTTCTTGGTCTACAGGTGTCACTTTCACTCACCTTTGACCAAAAAGAGGAAATGACAATCCTTTCAGATTATTTGAACCCCAACAATATCCAAAGAATCCAGACTGCTTTTGCTCTATTCTAAAAATGCCCCTTTCTGTGTCAGCAACTTCAAAGACAAGATAAGATTGACAAGGAGTATCTTTCCTGTTGGTGACAGGACATCTGCAACCAGAATAGTGGGATTTCTCTTATCTTGATATTCTAGAGACATTTGCATCTTGGTATTATAAACTCTAAGTGACCCTACCTTGTCAATTTTCTTGTTCAACTAAGAACTTCCTTTATTGATATGGAGATCATAAACTGCAGTTGGGATTGTTACTTAAACCTTGTCTTTCTTCTTCAAGTCAACCAGAAATTTGCTTCTGATTCCATGATCATGCATCGGCTAGCTTCAGGGGAATAAATTTATATAATGAATTTATGTATCACCTAGCCTGTTTGCCTCCTTTAACCAAACTTTCAGGTCGACTCATGCATTGGTAGATGGAGTTTCACCCATCATCTAGTGTTTAGGTGCCTATTATGTGCCAGGTACTGCACCAAGCACTGGGACACAAAGAAAGGTAAAAGACAGCCCCTCCCTCAGAAAGCTCATTGACTAATGAGGGGAAATAACTCTATATAAACTCTATATATAGAAATTGAGGGTAGTTTTGTGGAGAAGATTAAGGAAGACTGTTAAAGTCTTCTTGTAGCCTATAGGGCCTGACTTGAGTCTTGAAGGGAACCAGGGAGTCTAGGAGATAGAGATGAGGAGACAGGGCATTCCAGATATTAGAGACAGCCAAGAAAAATGCCAGGAATCAGGAGATAAGAATGTCATGTATGATAGAAAAGAGGCCAGTGTCACTGGGAACACAGAGTACATGTTGGGGATCAAGGTGTAAAAAGACTGGAAAGATAGGAAGGAGCCAGGTTGTGTCCCCTTTGAATACCAAAAAAAAAAAAAAAAAATAAGTTTTATTTGATCCTGGAGTATGTAATAGGGAGTCACTGGGATTTATCAAAGAGCCAGGTGGTATAGTCAGACTTTTTTCACTAGAGAACTCCCAATACCACTGAAATCACAGGCCTGGTTCCTATTATTATAGTCAGGTAAGAAGGCATTACTTTCATGTGCTAACTGGCCAATTGGGAAACAGCCTTTCTTTCCTTCTTTCTTTCCTTCTTTCTTTCCTTCCTTCTTTCCTTCCTTCTTTCCTTCCTTCTTTCCTTCCTTCTTTCCTTCCTTCTTTCCTTCCTTCTTTCTTATTTTCTTTCTCTCTCTCTCTCTCTCTGTCTCTCTCTTTCTCACTCTTTCTTTGTTTTTTCCTTCCTTCCTTCATTCCTTCCTCTCTCTCTCTCTCTCTCTCTGTCTCTCTCTCTGTCTCTCCCTCTTTCTCTCTCCTTTCTGTCTTTCTTTTCTTCTTTCCTTCCTTCCTTCATTCCTTCCTCTCTCTCTGTCTCTCTCTCTGTCTCTCTCCTTTCTGTCTTTCTTTTCTTCCTTCCTTCCCTTCCCTCTGTCCACACAGGGTATCACAAACTTACCTACAGGTGCTCTGCCCAAAGGGAATATAAACTTTGATCACTGAAGCCTTTTTTTCTTAAGGACCATACCTTAAACCCAAATCACTCTGGCTCTCATGGATTGGCCAGCAATAGGTGCCAGGCCAAGCACTACTTAGTCATTGTTTAGGCCTTGATTGGCTCCAAGTGAATGTAAATAGCAATTGTTTCTGTTCTGGCCAGAATCCCTGAGGGTCTTCCCCTCCCAGACTGATTTTTTTTTTTCCCTAGGAAAAGAGGCCACTGTCTGGCTTATTTCTGATCTAGCCTTAAATCACCGAATTGGTATTGCCTCAGTCAAGCTGAGATCTGTTAAAGACCTTAGTTTTAAAAGTCCAAGGTTTCCCACTGTATCCAAGGTCATCTCCAGTGATCCTGATCTATATCTTGCCACTGGACCCAGATGGCTCTGGAGGAGAAAGTGAGACTGCTGATTTTGCACAGCCTTCCCATACTTAAATCCAATTCAATTGCATGTCATGGCATTACCTCCCTGATGTCATGATCCACTTCACAGATGAAGGACAAACAACAAATGGTGTTAACGTCATCATTATCATTATCATCTTACGTCTCCATTTGGGTAGGGCTCTCCAGGAAGTTGTAACTCCTTCCCAAAAGGCTGACATTCTGATGTGTGGTGAGGGAAGCAGGAATAAGAGACTAAAAAACAAAATCAATCCTCCCAGCTCTTAGGTTACTAGTAGTATCCTAAATATGGAATTCTCTTGTGGGAGAAAAACTGATTCCACATCAGAGAGCCTCTTTCTGAATTTTAATTGGAAAGGTAGCAGAGAAATGGGGCTATTCCCACAAAAGGGGCCATCTTGTTAACTCCTAGTCATGTTTGTGGGTTTTTTTTCCTTTCCTACCTATTAGCCTATGTACAAACAGATGGCATCACTAAAACTAGTGATTAATCACCAGGAAATATCAAACCATGCAGTGTTATCCAGAAGACTTAGAATAGCTTCCTCCTGGGGCTTCCAGTGGTGCAGAGCCCTAGGAATCCCCATGCTGTCCCCCGTATTTAAGGATGCAATGCCCCCTGGCCAGTGACAGCTGCAGAACACAAGAGAGTTTTCTTCACCAACCAAGGAGCAGCTTTCATGGAGACAGACAGTGCCTCAAGGTCTGCTGCTGCTGCTTTTAAGGCCCCAGAGGCAACTTTTTCCATATGTTCAGCTGCTGGTACCATGGCACATGCTCAGTTCTTTATTCATAGTTGCTCTAGTCAATCCAACTTAAAAGTAAAGGAAATCCAGCTCTTCTCAGAAAGTATATGCACTCTAGAGCAGGGTTGCTTAAACTTTTTCCATTTGTGACCACTTCAATGCTTCCTAAACTGTGGATTGGTCAGGACCTACAGTTTAAGAAGTATTGCTCTAGGCGATAAGTCCTTAAACTAAGCAGTTCAACTCTAATCTTGCCCTATCCTTGGAAATTCTAGTAGAAATCAGGATGGCTATGCATACAAGATTGTATTATTTTCTATTTGCCTCAACTTTTCCCTTTATATAGGAAGATAATTATCACATTGACAATGCTATACGTTTAATAAACTGGAGAAGGAAATAGCAAACGACTCCAGTATTTTTGCCAAGAAAAACTCATATGGGGTCACAAAGAAAGAATCAGATATAAAGTAACTACTGAACAACAACGACAAAAACGTTTGATAAAGCAATTTCCTCAAAGTAATTCTGGTAGGCAGGAGATGAAATTGATATCCTGTTTTACAGATAAAACAAACAAACAAAACTACTATGACTCAGAGAAATGTGTCTTAATGCTTTTGGAGTGAATATTGGAATCCCAAAGTACAGCACAAGGAAGGGCCTGGATTTGGTAGAAAAAGAGAGTAAAGTAACCAAGCTTCACTGAGGGGAAATATAATGTTAAGAAGAGCAATTAGAAATGGTGAAGTCCTGTTGGACTTCCTGGTAGAAGTGGAGTGCCAAAATAAGTAAGGCATACAAACCAATATCAAACCTGGTGGGATTAGTTAGGGTTATTATCTAAGTCAAACAGAACCAGGCATTGGATAATGGGGAAGGTTGAATGGGGATCCCAGATTAGGTGTGTAGGTCAAAATTTAGGGACTGATGGTGATTCATGCAAGGAATTGAGGGCTAGGTGATATTCAGCCTCCCCTCTAGGGGTAAAGGAACATATGGCAATTATTAGAGGCCTTATTTTAGCAGGACAACTCAGGGGATTTGACCTTCCAAACACTTTTTTTGTTGTTCAGCTGAGTAGTGAGGCCCCTGAAATCCTTACATATATGCAATTCAACAACCTATAATAAATGCTGACTATGTGCAACACATTGAGATGTGCTTGGGATACAAAGTTGAAAAAGAAAATAATCCTTCATTCAAGAAACCTACCTTTTACTCACAAGATGCAAAGATGTTCACATATAATTCAACTGGAGAGAAAGGGTTTTCTAAATGAAATAAAATGCTCAAAGAAAACTAGAGGAGGAGAGTTATACTGACAAATGTGGGGATAAGGGACACCTTCACTTAGCTATGGTGCCTGTGTGCCACGAAAGACCACTACTCAATTAATGAAGACAAAGGCTTGGATACCTTGAAAGCAAAAAGTAGTTTATTACTTTCTCTCGAGAAAGGGTAAAGCCTCTTGTTGCTCAGGGTAGCGGCAGGGTGTACAACTTGGGAGTTGCACCCCTGCCTTTTATCCCTAAGGCAACATTTCCCCTCCCTAACCTCCTGTCTCCTCTTCACATTGGCTGGGCCTGCTCACAGCAGGAATCTAACAAAAGGCAGTGGAAAATTACAGGGTCTTGCCTAGAGACAAAGAACAAAGAAGGTGTTCTGCCATGTGTCCTAAAACAGGGTCTTGTGCTGCTGCAAAGCATGTTTTCACCAGGTCAGTTAGCTGCAGGTGCTACTTTGTGAGGGAGTACCTTGCAACAAGCCCAGGGCCCATTTTCCCAAGGCCACTGAGGGGCTTCACAAGTTTTATTCCCATACAATTTTTATTCCCATACATGCCTGATCTGATCTTTTAATCAAGGTAAGGATTAAAATGAATGAAATGTGAAAGAGGGCATTTTAGACATTGGGGATGATGTTCAACTTTATGGAGGCAACAGTTGGAATGTCCAGCTTAGTGAAAAACTCTCCATTTTGAAGGAAAATTAGAATGTTTGAAAGGGAGTCATGTGTTATGAGACTGGAAAAGCAACTTAAGGCCAGATTTGTGGGGTGAGGTGGGGCTTTAAATCCCAGGTTGAGTAGTTTGTATTTTATCCTGGAGGCACTAAGGAGTAACCAAAGGTTTTTGAGAAAGGGAGTGACATGTTCAGACCTTTGTCTTTGGAAAAAATGTTTAAAGCAAGCATCTAAAACTTTTATTATAATCTACAGCTTAAAAAAAGACCTTTTTGAACAAACTAACCATTTAGAAAACAAATAGCTGCATATTTGCTTGTCTATAAATTATATATACAAGGTCTTCTGAAATTATTAGTTTAGTTTTAATGCTTAATAGCTTAAAAGTGGATTAAGACTTTTGGAACTCCCCATAAACTCTACTATAAAAATAATTATGTATATTTTATAACTTCCACAAAAATATTTTAAAATAATAAAGATGAAATAATATTTGATCCTAGAATAAGTAATAAGCCACTGGAATTTCTTGAATAGAAATATGGTCAGACCAGCACTTCAGAAACATTAGTTTCCCATCTATATGGAAGATGGATTAGAGAAGGGAGATGGAATTTTAATCATTGGAATCTATTTAGCTAGTGCTGTGATTGCCAGGGCAGGAGTTAGGTTTTAATTGCTCTGGGAGCCTGAGATGGCTGAGAACTTGTACAGTGAGAAGGTGAAGAGTGTGAGAGTGGGAGTAGGGGATATTGAGGGGAAAGGTTATGTATAGGTGCATTGTATGATTGCCTTTCACAGTGAAGGTGTGATCTGACTCATCTTTCCAACTTCTGCATATTGGCCTTCCTGGGATCTATGACCCATATGGATGGAGACCACTGCTTTATAGGATGGATTAGAAAAGGAGACATTAGAGAAAGAATTAACAAAACTTTGATTATCAGTGTTTTCCAAATCACTAGAAATCTTCAAATATTGGCTAACAACATATCGGAGTTCTGTCAATAGATTTTAGTGTTATGTCCCCACTGGGCTATCACCCAGACAACTACTTTGGGCTCAAAGTATTCTGTGCCCTAGGTTTAAGTTCTTCTGTTGTTCAGCTGTCCCTAAGCTATGGTTCATGGGCATTTACCAATATGTCTACTTTTCAATAATCAGATAAATAACATAATTAGTTCAAAACAAAGATAGAAAATATGCTTACTAAATGAGCAAAACAACTTTCCCCAGCATGAAGTTGGGATCGGTTGGCCAGAGACCTCAACCTAGCTTATAAGAACTAGCCAAAAGGGGGACTTCAGGGTCTTATGATTAACAAGATGGCTGACTAGACTCTTTCTCTGGTCCCCTTGACCTCTCAAAACTCTCCAAAACAGAATTAGGCACCAAAGACCAAGTAAGTGTGTCTAGAATTCAAAAGAAGGTTTTAAAAATTCCCCTAAACCCAGAAACTGATGCACACTGACCCTAAGCTCCTTTGGTTCTCCTCCCCACACTACCAACAACTGAGGAGGTTATTTGCCTCTCCTATACCCGAAACAATAGAAATGCAGGAGGAATGAATAAATGTAGAAGGTAAGGAGAGTAACTGCAACAGAATGAAAACAGAGAGAACATTAAGAGATTTCTTCCTAAATGTACAGAAAAAAATGGGATGAGGGTAGAAATCTGACAGAGGAAACGGTGAAAAGATAATCAGGGAGTATTGTGGATAGAACCTGGAGACATCTTTCATAGAGGTGAATGCTTCTTTTTGGAACTACAGTATAACATGGGAGGGCAAGTGAAGGGGAGGGGGAGGGAAATAGGGAGATAGAGTAGAGTGAGTGATTTACTTACAGAGGTTGTTGCTTGTTCTCCATTCTTGAAGAGGACCATGACATCAGGGAGGTGATGCCATGACATACAAGTTAATGGGATTTAAGTGAGGGAGGGCTGTACAAAGTCACAAGACTCAATTTCTCCTCTAGAGCAATCTGGGTCCAGTGGCAAGATATAGATCAGGATGACTGGAGGTGGCCCTTAAGTGGTTTGCAGAGGTCAAATCAAAAGCTAACAATGAGGGCAGGGTGATCTCTGTGGTCTCAGAAAAATGGAAGAGCCTACAGGGGAGTGAGTGAGGAGGAGAGGGTTAAGACTGAAAAGGAGGGAAGAATGAAGGATCACTTACTTTAAAGGTGAGAAGGATTCCACTAATGAATATTCCTATTAGTGAAAAGAAATGAATGGTAAAGAGAAATTAGGATCTTATACTAGATGAGGTCTGGGATATTTAGTACTTGGAAAAATCTAGTTATCCCTTCCATATCATGGGAGTCAGGGGTTCGTTGCCCCTGTGATCTGGAAAATCCACATAAAATTTTTTGGCCCTCCATTCATATCAGAGAAGAAGTCTGATTTTTTTTTTCTTTTTCTTTCAAGGGATATTTACGGTACCTTAGTGTAAAATTTGAGTTGATATTATACAGTAACATACATACTTGTTATGCATTTCTGAGTTCTATATTGAGAATGTAAATACGTGCTAGGCTTCACAATCAGGGATATGATGGGGAAGGGCCCTACCATGGGGCAGTGCTTGGTGGCACAGTGGATGGAATGGACAGAATGCCAGGACTAAAGTCAGGAAGACCTGAGTTCAAATACATATTCAGATGTGTGACTCTAGGCAAGTCACTTAACCTCTGTTTGCCTCAGTAAACAAGGATAATAAAAGCAGAGTTGTTTTAAGGATCAAATAAGATAATAATTGTAATAGGTGCTATATTAATGTTAGCTGCTATTATTATTTATTAATAACAATGATAATAATTGTAATTATTCTGGAAATGAGGTAAATGGAAAAGGGGATTCACGGAACAAGCCCTACAAGGTAGTGGCAGAAGGCACCTAGAAGGAAGACCCTTGAAAGAATACCTTGGAATCTCTGATAGCACAAAGAATAAAGAGAAAAGAGAGAGACCAGATAAATATAGGAGTCACAAATCAGAAAATGAAGGTCTAGAGTAAGCAGAGAGAGGGAATGGAAAATGAGGTGACTGAGAGAAATCCTTCTTGGTAAAGGGCACAAAAAATGAAATTTAAAAACCAAAAAAATAGGACTAGCTGAAAAGGATTAGAAGTGGGAATATCAAATGAGAAGAGAAGATTAAAGGGAAGTGAGCCAGTGGAATCAGGGACACCTTTTTAAAAATGGTTAAATTAACTGAAAAACATAATACTGGATTTACAGAAAGAGAGGGAACTTGGAATTGAAAAATTTCTGTATAGACAATATTAATGCATCTAGGATAAGAAGAGAAGTGTTCAAATGGGGAAAAAAGCTTTGTATCAAATTCCTCTCATAAGGGCTTAACATTACACATACCTATATACATACACACATACATACATATGCGTGCATGCATGTATGTATGTATATACACATACATATATGCACATACACATATATGTATTTATTTGTATGTATATGTACGTATATATGCATGTGTATATAAACAATTAATAAATACGTACAAGACTAATAGCCATTCCCCAACTGATAAATGGTCAAAGGGTATAAATAAACAATTTTTAAAAGGAGAACTTCAAAGAAACATAAAAATGTTCCAAATCACCAATAATAAAAGAAATGCCAATCAAAAGAACCCATAGGCTTCATCATATACTCTGACAATTGGCAAAGATGACAAAGAAATTGCCAATATTTACTCTTGGAGTAGTTGTGGATGGATAAACATACAAGTACATTGTTGATGCAGCTGTGAAATGGTACAGTCATTTTGGAGAGCAATTTAAAGTTATATAAATAGAGTGACTAAAATATACATACTCTTAGAAGAAGAAACTCCATTACTGAGCTTATACCCCAAGGAAGCCATTGGTAATAAAAAAGTCCACATCTACTCCAAAACATTTATAGCGGCATTTTTTGTGATAGCTAAATAGAAACAAAGTAGATGGACATCAATTGGAGAATGACTAAACAAATTGCACTACATGAATGTAATAGGATATTGCTCTGCTGTAAGAAATGATGCATGCGATGAACACAGAGAAGCATGAAAGATTTATATGAACTGATTCAGTGGGAAGTCAGCAGAGCTGAAAAAAACAACCTACATAGTAACTATAACAATGTATATGGAAGGAGCAATGATACGTTAAAAAATAAAAAGCAAAAGTAACAAAACTGTAAAAATAAATTTGGAGTCAAATGAAGAGATAAAAAAGATATACCTAGCCTACACCTTTGTGGAGGTTATACAAATTTTTGGACTTTTTCATTGTGCTGATCAATGTACTATTTGTCATATGGGATGGCTCTCTGGGAGTGAGAAGAGAAGGGATACATGGGATACTAGTGTGTAGGAAACAGAATATCAATAAAAGTGGTTTTTTTTCTTTTTAATCAAAACTAACCAATGTGCTTCTAAAACTTATATCTCTGCAATACATGCTGTACTTAAACATTGATCATTTTGCAACCAAACCATAAATAGCTCTAGTGTTCACAGTTTCCAGTTGTTGTTTTTTTTAAATTTCTCTTGTTTATCACTGCCAATGAGTGGGCAAGGAAATAAGCAAGAAGGAATTCTTTGCCCAGGCAGCAAGTTTAATATCTTTTCTAACTGCTCAGAGAATTCTTGACCTTTCCATATGCAAATGATGCCACTTAAGGTCTGAAAAAAGGCAGAGACTGAAAGGGCCTTAAGACCTTATATTTTATAAAAAGCTCAACTCCTGTGCCTCATCATTGCATAAAAGTTGCCAAAGGCTGAGACTCATCAAACTGGAAAAGCTTGTGTTTCTATCATCTGTCAGCCTGCCTATATTAATTCAGAAAGGATTATCACCTAAACTAGGTGCAGACAGAGACACATACACACACAGACACAGACACAGACACAGACACAGACACACACACACACACACACACACACACACACACACACAATGATATTCCAGTAAGGTGCAAGGGAAATGGCATGAGCTCTAAAGTCAGAGAACCTATATTCGTCTACTCCTATTGCTCACTTCCTGAGTGACATTGAGTAAGTCAATTAACCTCCCTTTGTCTCACTTTTCTTATGTCTAAAATGATGGTGTCCTGGTTTTCCTTCCTCTAAAACGAGCCTCTGAGGTCCCTCCCAATTCTAAATCTATGATGCTATGATCTATTTCTCTTCCACCTAAAGGCTACAGGGCTTGCCTTTTTGACTCCCCTATTGATTTGATCCTATCATCACTTTCCCTGACAATCTGGATTCTGTCCATTTTGTTCTCATGGAAGGGGACCAATAGATTCAGGTCTCCTATCACTGGTGCTTAGAATAAGTATATGACCTTCCTTACTTCCTTTCTTTCTTCCTTCCTTCCTTCCTTCCTTCCTTCCTTCCTTCCTTCCTTCCCTTCCCTTCCCTTCCCTTCCTTTTAAAAATTGATTTTAACTAATTATATTTTTTTATTTTAAGCTGGATTTTTAAACTGAAACAAATGAAAGAAAATTTATAAGAGGTTAGAATAATAAATTAAAGGATGAGAATTAAAAGTTTATTTAAATAAAACTTAAAATTTCTCCCTGATCTTCTAAGTAAATATTTATTCAATAAAAAATGGATGATTTTTTCATTTTTCATTAAATTGGAACTAAACCTCTTTCTGAAACTCTTGTTCCACAAGCCATCTTTCTGAATTGTACCTCCTCTGGATGAACGATCAAGAGTTTAGAGGTCACCTAAGGAAAGTTTGGTTTTTAAGACTCCCAGACACCTCACACTTAATTGGGATATCATTGTCAGGTCACATCTTTTGCTATATCTCTGTCTATCACCCCCCAATTCCAAAGAAGGCAACTCCCTCCAGTATTTTCAATAAATCCTCCTGCTTGACCATCACATTTGTTACTCTGCTGAACTTTTCAAAACCTCAGACTTCTAAGGGGCATCAGAGTTCTTCTGTTCCAGTCTATACCAAAATAAAAATCCATAAGCAAAAAGTTTTTATTGTTTGCTTGATTGTATGTTTGTTTTTTGAGGGACCTTCATTGAGTGGGAACCCACTAGCCTCCCAAGAAAGCCCATTATACAGAATCACAGAACCTGAAAGTTGGAAAGTATCTCAATGGTCATCTAGTCCAATTTATATATGAAAGTAACATCAACTATAACACATCTGAAGTGACCATCTAGCCTCTTTTTGAAAGCTACCAAGAAGGGGGAAACAATTACTTTTCTAGGTCTTCCATTTGACTATTTTGTGTAGATTTTATTGTTGAGAAGTTTTATTTGTCTGTTTTTTTCTTCAATCTTAATTTGGACACTTTAATAATTTCAGCCATTTTACCAACTTTTAGCCTCTGGCCTCAAACAAAATAAATTTAATTTTCCTTTACAAAGCAAGTTTTTCAAACACTTAAAAACAATTGTCATTCTTCATCCTCTTGTACCTATGCAGTAACATGCTCAGTTACTGATTCTCATATGGCATGATTTTAGCACCTTTCGTAATATTGGTTTCTCACTTCAGAATATTTTCTAGTTTTTTAGATCCCTTCTTGAACTATAGTACTCAGAACTGCAAATAATACTCCACATGTCTTCCAACCAGCGCATAATTCCATATTCCTTCTTTAATGCCAGACACCGTGCCTCTGTTAATGTAGCCTTATATAACGGTAGGTTTTTTTTTTGACTGTAGTATCATTTAATTAACACTGTAAGCTTATAGTCAATTGAGACCTTAAATCTTTTTCTGGATTATATCATCCAAGATATCAACTCTCTTAGCTTCACATCAGCAACATCTAGGTAGATCCCTTACTCTCTGATAAAAGTGTTGAATGAAAGAGAGCCAAGGATTGAGCCCTAGCACTGGAAACCTACTTCAAAGTTGACGTTGTTTCATGAATTAGTTTTTCTTTGTGTGAGCAAGTCTGCCCAAAGAAGTGAATTTATTCATTGATCTCAACATTTAGGTAAAGTTTGTTATCTTTCCCTAATCTCTTAGATTGATGCTTGTTCCCCTCTAGAACTTTGTGTTAGTGGCTATCTTATTGTGAGCAAGAATGCTTAGGCAAAGACCAAATTTCTCTCTTTCATGTTACTAGGTCTTCTAGATTGATGGTAGACATGTGATGGTAGAGGGACCTTGTGTGGTGTGTGAAGGATGAAATGAATCAGGAAATAAATGTATGATTTTTTTAGCATATCAATTTATTAAACTATGCATGACAATTGCCTAACTAATCAGGATGACCTCATCAGCTTAGGCTTGGACCCCAAATACAGAGCGAAACAGACTGTTATACATTTAAAAAAAATCAAATAAGCCTTATTGATTAAAAGAATACAATTAACCAGGACAAGGATACAACATTAGGTGATCTGATTTCTAATTGGAGAAAAGATTAAGGAATTTCTAAATTTGGAGGGGGAGAAGGAATGAGTACAATACAGTGAAATCAGAAAAGGATGTCTCTCTAACATAGAAACAATAACTGATTCATCAATAAGGGACCACTTTACATGGGTTGCTTGAGATACACAATTGTGAGAAAATTCCTTACATCAATCTTTGGATCAGACTCAGTTTCTTATCAGCATAACCTAGCTCCTAGATCTCTAAGCAGAAGGGAGAGACGGTCCACTTTTCCAGCCATGTAGGGCTAGGTTCAAACAATACAATAAGGTTTTCTCCCAATTCCCACAACTGAATGAAGATTTCTCACAAGACAGAAGTTTGATTGAACCCATAATTGAATAAAAACTAAGCTAGCTCCAGAATTGATTCACATGGTGGCATCAAAGTGGTTCACTCAATTCCCACAATTAACTGCTTACTGTCCTAATCCTCTCAATTTCCTCACCTGAGACCAAGGAACATTTCATATCTTCTCGTTGTACCGTTGTACTTGTTTCTCTTTGTGTTTAAGTTTGTGATACTTTATCAACTGTCTCTGTTTCCACCCCAAGTAAATAGATATCTAGAATCCAGCTAAACTATTAGAATGGCCAACTGGGATATTTCATTTCTAAGCTTAGGCGGTGCAGTGACACTGGACCTGGAATCAAGAACACCTGAATATAGATCCTCCCTCAGACACTTAAAGTTGTGTGACCTTGAGTAAATCACATTCCCTCTATCTGCCTCAGTTTTCCCAGTTATGAAATAGGAAAATTAATAGCAGCCATCTCACAGAATTGTTGTGAGAATAAAATGAGATAATAGTCATAAAATACTTTACAATCTTAAAGTACTATAGGAAGGCTAGCTATTACTATTCCTCCCATCCACTACACACACTTCCCACCATGAAGGTGAGCTATATGTGTGAAAAACCTTTTAATGATGTAGCATATTAATAGCCTAGTTTTTCAATAAGATCTGGATTCAAGTTAAGGCTCAAATGACATACCAGTTGTTTGGATCAGGGTAAGTCATGTAACCTCTCCAACCCCCTGCTTCCTCTTCTATAAAGTAGAACCTATAGAACTGATGCTATCCCAAATCAGGTGTTGCTGTGAAGAAAACAAATTATAAACTTTAAAGTACAATAGAATTGGGAACTATTGCTATCAGTCAGTGTCAGTCAATAAATATTTGTTAAGGGCTTACTATGTACCAGGCCAGGTGCTAAGTGTTAAATAATAATGATAATAATAATTATTTTAATACTATTAATAAAAATATTAATTCATTCCCCTTATCTGTTTGTTATTGGAATTATTCTCTAGGTGCTTTCAGGAAGCCTACAGAAGACGATCATCCCAATACTTTTATTCAAATCCCCAAAATAATTATCTGATTCATCTGCACAACAGTATACTAAGTATTGTACACAAAAGAAAAGTAGTAGGATGGGGAATTGTCCCAGGACCATTTCTACCTCAATGAAATTGCACAATAGATTAGAAGGAAAAATCGAGTAATAATAATGATCATTATTAATGACTACTATTTTTAAATCACTTGGAGTCCTATAAAGGTGTTAGAGATTATTTTGTTAAATCGCCCCCTCCCCTTCATTTAAAAAGGAGGAAGTTGTTTTGAAGCGTTTAAAAGATATGTTCAGGGTGACAAAGCTAACTCTTTTCTTCACTTACAGAAGGAAAGAAACTGTGACTAATTGAAAATTATTAGAAATACACATTTTTAATGTCTAAGTGGTTCTAAAATTATAGACAATCAAAATATTTAATTTGAAACAATAAAAAAACTTTCCCAAACCACCAAGCCATCTCCCCTCCCACCTGCTAAGAAAGGGCAATAGAAAGATAGATAGATAGATAGATAGATAAAATAATGCTCATTTCTAACTTATTGACTCACATTTTCTCTTGGAGAAGCAAGGAAATCCTATAGGTTTCAATATCCTATGGGGAGAAAAAAAATTTTCTTTTATGTAACTAGTGTTACTATCAATGCTCAACCCCCTAACTGTGGATGTACTTCAAGGTCCTATACTGGGCACTCACTTCTCTCACTACATATACTCTCTCTAGATTCTCTCATAAGCTCCAATGGTTTCATTATTGTCTCTGTGTATAGAAATAAGAAATGCATAAAATCAGCCCTGTTTTCCTCTATAGCACCAACTTGAACCTATAGGGTCTCAAACATAACATACCTAAAATAAAACTCATTGTGTTTGCTCTCCATTCCACTCCTGTTGTGAATTTCCCAATTTCTGTCAAAGACACCACTTTCCTTCAATTCTTGCAGGTTATCAACATCTAAATCATTCTTGACTCTGCACTCTCCCTTCCTCAAATATATAATCAGCTGCCAAGTCTTTTTGATTCTACATCCACAGTATCCTATATACATAAATTTCTCTCCTCTCACAGTCATGTGTGCTCTCTAAGCTGGAGTCCTATTTACTTATACTCTATATTTACTGGTGGGATAATGTGTCACAGATTGTTTATTTTCTGCTGGGCAGTACCATGTTTCCTTCCTAAACCAAAAGCAGGAGTTGTTTCTTTCTTTTCTTTGTATTCCTAAGGTTTAGCACAGTGTCTGGCACAGAGTAGTAACTTAATAAAGGTTATTGTCATATTGGCCTCGGTAAATAATTTTTTTTTAAGATTGAATTGTCTGGATAATTAATTACTTCATCTGACATGGTGGAGGCTCATGACATATAATAAAAGAAAACTACCTTCAGTACCTTATGGCTACCTCTTTAGAAACCTGAGGAAAAATACAACAAACTTCCCTCTAGGGATCTGAGTGGATGTTGGGAGAGTAAATCCATATACATATGCCTAAGAAAAAATGATCCCCGGGTATAGAACATTTCATTAGTTCATTAATTGGAATTGAGGTGGTACGGCAAATCCCTCTTACAAATGTAAAGGATTTTACATGTTGTCAAAATATCAGCTGCTTACGCACGAAATGGGGAATGGATCAGGGAGGATTGAGACTAGAAATCCATTCGTTCCTAAAAAAAATCCAGGGATTTATGTTTACCTGAAGCTCGAAAAATGTGGTAGTGATACTTCGTAATCAAAGTCTGATATGATCTTCAACTTCATAAATAGAAGCATAGTGTTTAAAACGAGGAAGAAACAATGGTGAGGAGACTCCAGAATATATTATATAGGAATTGTTTGAGAAAGTTGGAATACTGAGCTTGCAGAAAAGAAGACTTAGGGGGAGTAGGAGACATCCATTTGAGGTGCAATGTATAGCAGAAGAATTAGCTTGTTCCTCCTGGCCCCAAAGGGAAGAACTAGAAGCAATATTGAAAACTGATAGAAACGCAAATTTCATCTCAATTTAAGGAAAATAATGTGATGGATGAAATCTGAAATAAACAAGGAAACAAAAGTTTGAGGTTCTAAGCATATCAATTTATTGGCAAGGCACACAATTGCACAACCAGGGCCCTCAGAAAGGCCCTGCATCCTAAATACAGGGGAGAGTTTGTTAATGCACTAAAAGAAAGCAATTATTAGGACATAAAATTGGGTAGTCTGATTTTTTTAATTAAAGGGAAGATTAGGAACTTTCTGAGTAGGGAGGTGAATGAACAAGTTTTAGGAGTTGGGAGTGGGGAGTCAGCAGGTGGACTTTCCTAGATGCTAAACAAGATGTTACTCAGTTCCCATGATTAGCAAGCTGGTGGAATTCACAGGAAAAATGAATTATAAACCTCAAAATGGAGTCAGTTTTACAAGATGGAGTAAGTTTGGTTCACACAATTCTCTTAAAACTATCTAATGACTAAAAAGTATGTTGAAGTGGTTGCCTTGAAAAGTAGTAGGTTCCTGCTCTTTGGAAGTTCTCAGATAGAAGCTGAATGACCACTTGTGGAACAAGCATGTATTCTAAATTAGATTATTCTAAATTCAGGTTTAGTTTGAGGGCAAATATGTTTCATGTTCCTCTTGACTCTGAGATTGGGAGTAGGTAGGGTATGGTGTAGTGGGGATGTGTGTGTGTGTGCGTGTAAACAGGACTCTTTATAGTCATAATTCTTGTTAAGTGAACTGCCCAAAATAAATGCTGCAGTAGACTCAATTTCCAGGAAAGGTAACTGCTCATTCCTAAGCAGTCAATTTGACGATTAAAGTCTTAAGATGTGAACAATCAACTCATTTATCTTATATGCAGCATGATTTTTGATTTATATCTGCCTCTTTCATGCAGATCTCATTGTCTTTAGAATTCTGACACATAGTTTTCACCTATATATTTTAAAGTATGGATTGATATCGCCCAATACTTTCCTTTAACTCCTGAGAACCTACAAATTTGATTTTACAGATCCAAACATAACCCCAATTTTTTTAAAAAAAGGATAATTTTATTAGTAACCATGGAAACATCAAAAGAGTACAAGTGAGAAGACCTACACTGGAATCCTACCTCTGTCATTCTGTGACCTCAAGAAAGTCACCTCCTCTTTGGAAATCAGTTTCTTCATTCGCAAAATTAGGAGGTTTGACTAAAGATCACTAAGGTCTCTTTCTGATCTAAATCCTATGATCCATTAGAAGATAATAAATAGTCATTTTGCTAATATAACATGAGCATGATGAATAAGTGACATTTGGAAAGTAATTAAGATCATTATCACAGTTAATATATTTCTAAATATCAATAGGATCATGCCTCTTGATTTGCCCTCCTGATGTGTGACATACTTATTTTAAAATTAATGTTCCAGTAATGCCTTCAGTTATCTCACTTTTACTACTTTCAATTATTTCCATCACCAATGCAGAGCCATGAAGGAATCAGGGTAATAAAAATGCTGATTTATTGCTGTGCCTAACTTGGAAGGTATGACTAATTTGGCAAGTATTCTTGAGGAACAAGGAATTTGGGGATTGCTAGAAAGTTGATGGCATATTAGAAAATTACCAGGTTTATTTTGGTTTGATATTTGTGTATGTACTTGATATTTTATATTAAAAATAGAAATAATATTTGTTCCTTGTTACAGCCATAAAAATTTTGCTTTCATAGAATATAATGCCCTATTAAAGATGATTAACTTTGATGACAGGAGCTTTTTTAAAAATGGAATCAATGAATAATCAGTGTCTTTTCCTCATGTCTTTGTTTTACTTAACGGTATTTCATCAAAGTATGAGAAGTAATAAAAATGTAGCTTTACTATAAATTTATTGTTCATTATGATTCAGAAATAAGTATTTTAACATCTCAGAAAAACTGATGTTAAGCTTTGAAGAAAAAAAAGCTCTACTGCTATCTTTTGTTTTTACATTGGTCTTTTCTCTTTATGCCTCTTTCTCCATTCAACTCTCCTATTTCCCCCCTTAATAGTATTTTATTTATTCCAATTACAAGTAAAAATAGTTTTCAACATTCATTTTTGTAAGATTTTGAGTTCCAAATTTTTTTCCTCCTGTTGTTTCCTCCCCTCTCCTCAAAACAGCAAGCAATCTAATATAAGTTGTACAGGTACAATCATATTAAACATATTTCCACATTAGTCACGTTGTAAAAGAAGAATCAGAGAAAAGGGGAAAAACCACGAGAAAGAAAAAAAAGAGAAAATAGTTTGCTTCGATCTGCATTCAGATTCCATAGATCTTTCTCTGGGTATAGATAGCATTTTCTGTCATGAGTCTTGGAATTGTCTTGGATCAGTGTATTGCTAAGGAGAGCTAAGTCTATGAAAGTTGGTCATCACACAATGTTGCTGTGTACAATGTTCTCCTGGCTCTGCTCTGTTCACTCAGCATCAGTTCATGTAAGTCTTTCCAGGTTTTTCTGAAATCTGCCTGCTCATCATTTCTTATAGAACTATAGTATTCCATTACATTCACATGCCATGACTTGTTTTGGCCATTCCCCAATTGATAGATATGCCCTCAGTTTCCAATTCTTTGCCACCACAGAAAGAGCTGCTATAAATATTTTTGTACGTAAGAGTCCTTTTCCCATTTGTATGATCTCTTTGGGATACAGCCCTAGAAGTGGTATTGCTGGAATAAAGGGTATACACATTTTTATAGCCCTTTGGGCATAGCTCCAAATTGCTCTCCAGAATGGCTGGATCAGTTCACAATTCCACCAACAATACATTAGTGTTCAAGTTTTCCCATGTCTTCTCCAACATTTATCATTTCCCTTTTCTGTCATATTAGCCAACCTGAGAGGTGTGAGGTGGTACATCAGAGTTATTTTGATTTGCATTTCTCTAATCAATAGTGATTTAGAGCATTTTTACATGATTGTAGATAATTTTAACTTCTTCATCTGAAAACTATCTGTTCATATCCTTTGACCATTTATCAATTGGATAATGACCTATATTCTTTCTATTTGACTCAGTTCTTTGTAGATTTGACAAACACTGTCTGTAAAAATAGTTTCCTAGCTTTCTTATTTCCTTCTAATCTTGGTTTCATTGGTTTTGCTTGTGGAAAACTTTTTTAATATAATGTAATCAAAATTATCCATTTTGCATTTCATATGATATTCTCTGTCTCTTGTTTGTTCATAAATTCTTCCTTCTCCGTAGGTCTGACAGGTAAACTCTTCTGTGCTGTCCTAATTTGGTTATGGTATCCCCCTTTATATCTAAATCACATACCCATTTCCATCTTATCTTGGTATAGAGTGTGAGATGTTGATCTATGCTTAGTTTCTGCCGTACTGCTTTTCAGTTTTCCCACCAAGTCAACTCTCTTTTTTTATATTAAAAGTATTTTTAAGGTATTTAAAATATTTAAATAACACCAACAAATATGGTGACCAGGTCTGATAGTATATACTTCAAAATATAGTGCATCTGCATTCCCTTATCCTTCTACTTGGAGAAAGGATCACTCCATCATTGGTTCTTTGAGACTGAAATTAGTTGCTAACAAGAGTTTGCCTTCTTTTTTTAGTGTTTTTTTAGACATTGTTTTCTAAAAATATTGTAATCTAAAATATTGTATTCCTGGTTTTGAACACCCCACACTGCATCAGTTCATACAGGTCTTCTCTAATTTCACTGAATTCATGACCTACATTATTTCTTACAAAGTAATACTATTGCATTATATTTAAATGATACAATTTGCTGAAGCAGGCCACAATCTATGGGAAGGCACTTTGTTTTTTGTCCCATTATCCCCAAGAATTATATGTGTGTGTATGTGTGCATGTATTTATGTATGTGTAAATACATATACATATACATATAGATGACTTACACACATATGTATAAATATGTGTGTGTTCATGTATATTTGGGGGGATGATATGGGACCTTTTTTCTGTCTTTGAACGTCTTGACCATTCTTGAGATCTTTGAAACAAAGGGCAGGAAAAGTTTAGTGACTTTCTCATATGAGTTCAAATTGTTTTCCAGACAGAATGGAATTACTGGTATTACTATTTCCCACTACTCCTCACTTCTTTCCCCCTCCCTCCCTCCCTCCCTTCCTTCCTTCCTTCCTTCCTTCCTTCCTTCCTTCCTTCCTTCCTTCCTTCCTTCCTTCTCCTCCTCCTCCTCCTCTTTCTTCTTCTTCTTCTTCTTCTTCTTCTTCTTCTTCTTCTTCTTCTTCTTCTTCTTCTTCTTCTCTTGCTCTCTCTCCTTTCCTATTTCTTCCTTTTTCCATTGTTTAGAATTTATAAACATATAGGATATACTAATAACTGTATATGTTATGAAAATTACAGGAATAGAAGTGGATATATATTCAGTCCATGTAGGAGGCATGAAAAATGAAAATACTTTCAAGGAACTCACAATATAAAACTTGCAAAAACATAGAAAAAAGCTATATTCAGGATATATTTGAATATCATCATGAGCCCTAAAAAGATAAGGTGAAAAGGTGTTCCATGAAGATGCTTTATATTTTGTTTGATGAATAATGAATTAGAGAGGGAGAGAGAAAAAAAAAAGAAAGAAAGAAAGAAAGAAAGAAAGATGGATGAATAGAAAGAAGGAAAGAAAGGAAGGAGGGAGGGAAGAAAGAAGGAAGGAATATGCATATTCTAAAAACTTTATAGATCAGTACACTAAGGAATTTGGAGATTATGATCTCTGCCAATGGCAGTAGTTTTCACAGAGATGAAACCACAATCCTTGGGGTAATAGAAGAAGATGTACTTTAAACATTTTTAGTTTCTGCTTCTTGATTCCCTTAAGGCTTTGGGATAACCAGCCTCTTTTTCAAAGGTGTTAGAGATATAATGATAGTGAAGTGCTTGTAAAAGGCTCTGAAGAAGAATAAAAGTCCCCATAATTCATTCTGAAAGAATAACCATAGAAATAAGATAAATCTCCAGATATAAAGATTATTTACCTTTGCCAAAATGCCTTGTAAGATCTATATTTAGTGACATTCCTATTGGTCTACTGTCAGTTTTTCTTTCCCTGACAATAATGTTGTACTCCCCTACTCCACTTTGAAGCCTTTTTATAATGAGATAGGTGTTGGTGGCCTGAGGAGATCTATCTTACTTAAGCCTTTAAACACCAAATATTATATGTAAAATATACATAAATTCCAAAGCTTGAGAAAGCCTTCTCCTTGAATGCTGAACTAGAGTTAAGGATAACTAGTTATGGTGATGAATCAGCTTCAGGAAAATAAATGTGAGATCAGGTCTACTATATTCACTTAGGTCACAGAGTCTTCCTAAAAAGAAAAGGGTCAACTAAATTCATTTCCTCAAGCCAACTGATGACCCCTTCTCTTAAATGCTACCCTCCGCCTGGAACACACCTCATATGAGACCTTCACAAATCACAGAGTAGTTATTCCCCCAAACTATGGTGGTGGAGTGGGGAAGGGGAGCTCTGTTTCCCTGATTTGTAACTGAGTCAGTACAAACTCATCTAAGCTACTGTATCTAGATGGCCTTAGACCCCAGATCACATTCCTGCATCGGTCCATTCCAGGCATCATACTATTTGCCCTGTTGTTACATATGTACCTTTCCCAAGCTTACCCTGGGCCCTTTGCTCTGAGACCTGTAACAAATACTGATACCTTCATTGAAAAGGACAAGGCAATCAACTTTCTCCATTCTGTAGGTCCTCAGATCAAATCTCAACTCCCTATATGTATGGTCTCCTCATACTGAAATACAAATTTTTTGAGGGCAAAGTCTATCTCACTGTTATATTTGTATCCTCAGAGCCTAGAACAGTACCTGGCACATAAAATGTGCTTAAGAAGTGCTTTTTCATTCATTCACTTGTCAAACAAAATAGAAAACATCTTTATGGAATACCTTTTCACTTTATCTTGCTCATGATGATAATTCAAATATATCCTGAATATAGCTTTTTCGTATATAGTTTTTTTTGCATGTCATCTAGATTGTGCACTTCTTGAGAGCAAAGATTATCTTTTGCCTTTCTTTGTATCCCCAGAACTTAATACAGTGTTTGGCTCATAGTAGGAGCTTGATAAACATAAATTGACTATGTGAGAAAAGATACCCCTGAAAGGGCACAACAACAGAAAAATCCTACTGTAAAAGATAGGGTTTATGCTGAGCCTGGCAAAGCCAGAAAAACTAAGAGTCACAGGTGAGGACCGAAGTACTTCGGATTTGGGGGCATCTAATGGAAAGGCACGGAATTGGGAGATGCAGTGTCACGTGTAAAGGACAAGTGGGCAATGTAATTGGAATGTAGATTGTGTAGAGGGGAACAAAGTGATATAATGGGTGGAATTAGATCATTTCTAAGGCTTCATTCTTTTCCAAATTCAATCATTCTGAAATATTGAATTTTCTCCTTTCTAGATCCAATTAGAATTGGCACATAAGTGGTAGTTGTAACAACTATTTCCCAAAATTAGTTTTTTAGGAAGTATAATCTGCCTCCTGACCACATCAATCCAAACTCATGATTGGCATGATCAGATCCTCCTCTTTTACCCACATATGAGTAATTGGAAACTACCTAGTACAAGGTTAAAAAAAAATTGAAGAGATATTGTCCAATTTTATGTTTTACACCTCAATACTGTGTTCCCACCTTCACATTTCTGGCCACACTCAAAGGCTAACTGGGTGGAAGCAGAGAGTTCCAGGCCAGGTTTGTGCATTTGCTAGCCCAGATGGTTCCTGTATCAATACAAAGATTACTGTGAATGTAAGATTTATTGAAGCAATCCTGTCTACCAAGTCTGTGAGTTACTTCTTGTTCTTCACTGGTATGAGCTGTAGCAATTTGTTACACGTAGGCCTCCCACTGTTCCCGTAGGGGGGAAAAGCAGTCTTATGTCAATAGACTGTGGACAGCATATTCACTTGGCCCCCAGACATTGTTCATTACTTTTAACTAGGCAGAATGGTAGAAAATGTGTGGGCTTCCACAGATGGTCTTTTGGAATTACAAACTGTTCCATCTGGGAGACCCACGGCACATTGGAGAGAGAGTAGTGGGAATCTTTTGAAGCTATGAACTGGAGTACATTTTAAATGGTGTTATTGAATCTAATGCTAAGTGTATGTGTGTGCATTGAATAAATAATACATCCTGAGAAATAAAAATCTTCATAATCTAGGTAGAGAAATATAGTTTTAATATTATTTATAAAAGCGATATTTCAATTTTTTAAATGCTTCATATTGTTATGCCTTATTTGATTGTCCCAATAATCCTGAGAGGTAGGTAGGTTGGACAATAATCATTTTTTGGACAAGAAAAATGAGGAAAAAAGGGATAATGGGAGATTTTGTAGAATCTGATCTTGGAATAAGTAAACTTGAGTTTCAGTTTCTTTCTTGGCCTTAGCTTCTACGGCTATAAATTAAAGGGATTAAGCTATTCTATCTTTAAGCTCTTTTCAGGCTCCAATGTTCTGTGATTCCTTAGTGTGCAGACACAAACATAATGATAGGCCTTACAACTCAATGTATAGAAAGATTGAGTAACACTTAGTCATTTATTTTCCCAACTTTGTAAATGGAGTATGTCTTCCAGCTCTAACATTCTAGGTTTCTATAATTCTATGCCTCCCTCACAGATGACTCACACAGCTAAATAGTGGAATATTTGGGATTAGACCCTAAACTTCTTTCACCGAAGCCAAATTTCTATTATAGGCAAACCTGACTGAAAATGTGTTTAAAGACAGGCCAGAAAATAAGGACGAGAACTGTTAAGGCGGATGAGGATGTGACACATAGGCTAAAGTTCAAAGCCTCAATGCATGATGTTGATACACCCATCCAGCTCCAAGACCCAAACCTAGCATTAAGGCCTAGTATATGTGATTTCTTACTTTAAAATAACTAAAGCAATGCACTGACTATTTCAATTAAACTAAATGCAACAAAAACTTCATCAAGCTCTTAAAAACTGAACATCTCTGTTCTAGGCATCTGGGGGAGAAGGATACCTAGAAAGATGCCCAACTCCATGCATCTAACATTATGACCTTGGGTGGGACGATAGCCACTCTTTTTAACTGCTAATGGCTAATTAACTTATTTTCTCATTCAATATTCTAAGACAGTTTATGGAGTATCTTCTGATATTTTAAAAAAAATAGAAATACAATCTCTCTCTCATTAATCATTTAGCTCTAAGCCTCAACCCCCACTTATAAAATGATGAAACACCACTTCCCCCATAAGTCTGTCTCCTGCCTCTCTCATTGTCTCCTTATCTGTCTGATCATCTTTTTATTTTTTGTATTGTATCTCAAACCACCCTGTCTGTAAGCTTAAGCAAACATTAGTATTACCTGATACACAATTTATTGAGGAGGAAAAAGAAAGAAGCATTTATTAAGCATCTACTTTGTGCTACGCACTGTGCTAAGCACTTTATAAGTATTATCTCTTTTAATCCTTACAATACTGGGAAGTGGGTACTATTTATTATCCCCATTTTGCAGTTGAGAAAATTGAGGCATACAGGTTAAGTGACTTGTCCTGGGTCATACAGCGAGGAAGTATCTAAGACTGGATTTTAACTCAGGTCTTTCCAACTTCAGGACTAGCACTGCATTCATTGTGTCACATAGTTGCCTCTATTATTAGTAGCAAAACAAGCAAAACAAAGAAATACTACAATATTTCAATAATTTGTTAAGGTGATAAAGGTCCCATTGAGAGTCACCTCTAGCCATCAACAAAAATGGTCGAAATTTCGTTAACTCTGGATTCACAGTCCCTCCACTCAGTGCTCTCAGGTGGGCAAAGTCTCACAAGCATCCTCATTAGCATTCCTCCCACACAAAATGCTAGTTAAGCTCAAATCTATCAGAAAATGGCTCCTCTGCCTTTCTCAAAGATGACAGGTAATTCTCTTGTCCTCTCAGGAACAAAATTCTCTTAGTCTTTTACTTCTGTATCTCATAACCACTCTCCCAGACATGATTCTTGACAGTGTCGAGAACAAGTTAAACTAACCCTCTCCCAGATAATATTTGATTTAAAAGATACAGTAAGAGTATCTATAGCCTCTGTGGGAGGAGCTGTTGAAGATAAGGTTATACCATAAAGAGGTCTCAGTGTGATACTTGAGTAGAAGAGGGGAATAGTAAACATGTACAAATATAAAGATAGTTGGTGTTGGGGAAGGGTGGGCACTATGGGAGAAAAAAGCATACTAATACCTGATTGATAGAGCTAAAAATAATTCACAACCATTTTGAAAAACAATTTAGAATTATGTAAGAAAAATCATGTTGAGTCAACTATCTCTATTAGGCTATATCCCCAAAAAGTTAGTGACAGAAAGTTTCCACGCATAGTAATGTATTCATAGTAGCATATTTTTCATTAGTTAAAATTTAATAACAAATAGGGGCCTATCAATTGGGTAATGGTTGAACAAATTGTGATATATTAATGCACAAAATATTATGATATATAATAGCTAACTTTATATGGCACTTTAAATATTGGAAGATGAAAGTGAACAAGTCATAGAAACACTGGAATAAAGCATATCTGGACTGACAGAAATTTAAGAAGGCAAAACCAAGACAATACGTCACAGTGCCTTCAATGATGTAGGTGAAAACAGCACTAAAATAAAGATGAATTCAGGTTGATTCTGGATGACAGATAAAAAATACAATTCTATCAGCAAAGAAGTTGAAGGACTATGAGGGTGAAGATTCTTTTAGCCTTTCTCAAAGGTTTCAATGAAATCTAAATAAACTGTATCTTTACCACTCCCCTAATCATGAGTCTAGTAATTCTCGAAAGGAAAACAAAGATTGGTCTAGAATAACCTATCTTTTATGAAGCTAAGATAGTTTCCAAAAATCACAGCTTTTCTTTCTAAATTCGCACAAGCAATTCCTTTAATGATATGTCCAAGACTTTAGCCAGGAGTTGAAGTCGGTCTTGAACTTCATGAAGCCTACTCATGTTGTAAATAGGGTTCTGGGTCTGGAGTCAAGAAGATTTAGGGGAAGCTAGGTGGTACAGTGAATAGAACACCAGCCCTGGAGTTGGGAGGACCTGAGTTCAAATCGGCCTCAGACACTTGACTTAACTTACTAGCTGTGTGACCTTGGGCAAGTCATTTAATCCCTATGGCCTTGCCTTCCCCACTCCAAAAAGAAAAAAAAAAGAAAAAGGCAAACACTACGAGCTGTGTAATCCTGGGCAACTCACTTAAGCCTATTTGACTCAATTTCCTTATCTGTAAAATGAGCTAGAGAAGGAAATGGCAAACCACTCCAGTACCTTTGGGGGGAAAATGAATAAATAAATAAAACAATAAAAAGGGTTCCAGAGTTAGACATGACTGGACAACAACAACCATATCCTAACCCTTGAAATCTATAGCGTACTTTATAGACATCATCTTATATTTTTTATCCTAGCCCTATGAGGCTGCTACTATCATTACTACTATTTTACAGATGGAGAAACTGAAGTCAAGAGAGATTAAGGAGCTTCCTCTAAGTCACATAGCTAGGAAGTGTCCGATGGAGGATTTGAACCCAGTTCTTCCCAACTCCAAATCCCTCATTCATGCTATGTTGTTCCTTTTGTAGTTCTCCTACCCTCTCCTCTAGAGTCAGTTCAATTTACAGGTGGAAGTTTATTAAGGGTTTATGTTTAGCCTCTGAAGTTAGTAGACAAGGTTTCAGAGACATCTGGTAAGACAAACTCTAGTGCTAACTGTGTTGTGTTTGTCCTTCATTTTTGAAGAGGACCATGACATCGGGGAGATGATGACATGACTTGCAGTTGACTTTGATTTCAGTGAGGGTGGACTGTGCAAGGTCACCAGCCTCACTTTCTCCTCCAGAGCCATCTATATCTATTGACCGGATACTCATCCAGATGACTGGAGATGCAATGGGAGACCCTGGCCCTTTTAGACTAAGGCCTTCTCATGTATTCACTTAGAATGAATAGGCCTCTTTAAGAAGTGAGTCGAGCCCTTTTAATTAGAAAAAAGAAAAAAAATCAAGCTGGGAGGGGAAGACCCTAAGGGTTGCTCTTCCAAAGAGAAAGTTACTATTGACATTCACTCTAAGTCAGGAGGGCCCAAAATACAGCCATTAAGTGGAGCTTGGGCAGGGGACCTATTGTGTTCTAACCGTGAAATGAAACCACACCCTGGAAGAATACCGAGTTTGTGACAGGTCCAGTCACTTGCTTATTCTAATTTTTAGTATTCTCTTTAGGCATATTTTAGAATCCCCCACAGTTGGGAAAATTGGGAGTGGGAAAGTATGCAGGATAAGAGGATCAGATCAGCATTTGAAAAAGATCCAAATTATCAATCTATCCTAGCCTTTTGTGGGAGACATAGGGGGAGTAATTGGGGTTAAGTGACTTGTCCAGGCTAATACAGCTAGTAAGTGTCAAGTGTCTGAGGCTGCACTTGGATTCAGGTCTTCCTGACTCCAAGGCCAGTGCTCTATATACTGTGCCACCTACCTGCCCAGATCCTAGGCTTTTTCATTTCCTTTATTTCCTTCTAGTCTCCTAGACTCTTCCACCAGGAATATTTATGATATCTTCCTTTTGATTGTTTAGTCCAGGGGTGGGGAACTGATGGGTTATAGAATCTGGGAACCCCCTTGAACTCTCCTTGAATCTTCGCACTTGATGAGGTGTTTGCCTGAGGCCGTAAACCTTTCATTATCTCTAGCCCCCAAATCTCTGTTACTATCCTATCCTTGATCTTATCAAAACATCAATACCCAAATCTGTTACCCTTAAATTAGGCTAGCCCTCCATTGTCTGTCATTTCCAGGTAATCTTCATCTATTTCCCACCCTTAATCCCCTTCTCTTGGTTCCTTGGAATCTGACCTCTAGTCACCCAGTCCCATCAAGATCCTCCTTAGACTCCTCCTCAAGAACTACCCCTAGATCCCTCCCACAGTCTTTCTGTATATAAGATCCATCTTGCCTCCATGAAGGTGCTCCAATTCAGTTTGGTTCAGCAGATTGAATCTGGTCCACTTGTGAATATGAGCTTCTTAAGACTCTAGCCAATATGGAAAATCTTTAATAAACTTCATCTTTCTCTTTGGTTGTAAGAAGGCTTGAGTCAAATTTATTTGAGCAGGACCTGGTGGGGTCTCAAGTACCCCTATACGTCAACTTATGGTTCCCTGACCTCATTAGAACCTCTAGGTCCTTGGGTGCCACCTTTTAACTGAGTCTGAGTTTTACAGAACAAATCCTTTTATTAAAGGGATTTGTTCTGTAAAGTTTGGATTCAGTCAAAGAGTGACTTGAGGATCTAGAGGGCCACAGGTTCCCCACCCCTGATTTAGTCAAATCTCATCATTTTACAAAAAATAAAAACTGAAGCCCAAAGAGGTTTCCATGATCTACCTAGGATCATACAAGTAGTAAATAGAGATTCAAATTCATGTATTTTGACTCCTATTTAGTGATCTTTCTACTTTACCACAAAGCTAAATGGAAATAATTTATATTATGAAAAAAATGTGATTACCTAGTCAGCATCTACATGGAGTCAATGAGTCACTTGATGCATATCATTAGAATGCTAAGTACCTCTGAGCCTAGAAAAGTAAAAGTATGGCAGAGACCTCTATAACACAAGTGATGATCCTTACAATCCAGCCTTAAGCCAAATAATCTCATATAGTGAGGAAGCAACAACAAAAGAATGGGTCATTTTGGAAAAAAAATGTGCAAATTTCATGCTAAAAATAGGAAAATGGGGCCAAAGAGAGGAATTATTTCTATGACCAGAACCCAAGGTCAGTTACATGCAGAGGATAAATGGAAATATAGTCCTTGATAAGGAAAGAGATAAAGCATAGAAAGTTGTGTTTTTTTTATCACTCAGAAAGGTCCATATATAATTGGGCTCAGTTTGGTATCTATATTGATGTTCTTTTGAGCCCTGAGTCGTGGTACAAAGCCTACCCTTATTAAATCAAACACTGTGGATAGCTACGAGCCTCACAGTAATGTATCCCACAAGGTTAATAGATATGTCTGATGTTGAATTTATATGTTTTGAAAAAAATTAAGCTATACAAAACAGAAATCTATAATATCATGTACAGTCCTTTTCTACTATGTATGTCGATCTGAAAGTTTGGTTAAAGGAGTCAAACAGGCTAGGTGATATATAAATTCATATCATGTATTCCCTTGAAGCTAGCAATACATGATCATGGGGTCAGAAGGAAACTTCTGACTGACTGACAAAAGAATGAGAAGGTTTAAATGCATTTTAGAACAATCCCCGCTCCAATTTATGTTCTCTGTATCATGAGAAAGAGAGTTTCTTAGTTGAATAAGTCATAAGTACAGTAAGACAAGACAATTGACAAAGTAGTGTCACTTAGAATTTAGGATCCCAAGATGTCTGTGTTTCCCCTGTATAAGCATATACCCATAGGATATTAAGACAAGAGAAGTCCCACTATTCTGGCTTATTTAGTAGTTACAAACAACCTTATCTGGTCTTTGAAGTTGCTGACACAGGAAAGGGCATTTTTAGAGTAGAACAAAGCAGTTTGGTTGATTAGTTCAGGCTTTGGATCTTATTGGGGTTCAAATAATCTGAAAGGATTGTCAATGTTAATGGGCCCACTTTATTTGATGTTTATTAAATTCAGAATAAAACTAATTGTGTGTATATAATGTAATATACATATAAACATATATAGTGTACGCATACGTAATATATGTGTATGTGTGTATATACACATATACACATACATACATACAGACATACATACACACATATCTATGTATCTATGTATCTATCTATCTATATTCATGAATAGGAGTTGATGAGGCCACCAGGACTAAGTATAGAGAGAGGAGAGAAGAAGGCCCAGGGCTGAGATTTGGTATACAACCAGAGGTAGGGGGGCGTGATATGGGTGTGGATCCTCCAAAGGAGCTGTCAGATGGGTAGAAGAACTTAAAGGAGGGCATCGTCATGATGACTCAGAGAAGAGAGAGTATCCATGGAGAAAAGGCAAATAGTAGTATCAACTACTGCAGAGAGGTTGAAAAGAATGAGGGTTGATAAAGGCTGTCAGGTTTGGTAACCAAGAGATCACCAATAACTTTGGACATGTTGTTGGGAGTGGGTAGAGGTCTTTAAGGTGACATTTTATGCTATTGAATTTTTTAAAAAAATGTTTTAAAAAACATTTAACAACCAAAAGCATAATCTTATAGTTATTTCATTTTTCAACCAATGGTGTAACTCTAAAGAATAAGCAATAATAGTCCTGTACCAAGAGACTAGAAAGTGGTGATGGGGTACAGGCCCAGAGACCTTTTCTTCCTAACCCCAAAAAAGCCCATTTGTCTTTAGGAATTCTCCTTGACTCTTCCCTGCTTGATTCAGTTTTAGCCTGAGGCTATAGCCTCGCATTCTTATTAGGCCCAAATCTCTCCCTCTGTTGTTACTTTAGACATGCATGCCTTCAGTTACTTCCCAACCTTGATATTCCTTCAGGAACTTCCTGCCTTTGATCCCATTCTCTTGGACCCTGGACTCTGACTCCACCTTATCTTCCTTAGACTTCCCCTCAGAACCATCCCAAAAGCCCCCCACCAGTCACCCCAGACAACCCCTCAATCTTTCCCTCAATCTTTTATGTATTTAAATCCCATTCGGCTTCAACAAGGCACTCAGATTCTTTAGGAGTCTAGCCTATGGCGAGGCTGCTGGAAGCTCTGGCCAGTGTAGCTGGTCCCTAATAAACTTTGTCTTTTTCTTTGACTAAGAAGGCTTGAGTAGAATTCTTTCGGCAGGACCCGGTGCATCAATATTTTGGGGTGTTGAGCACCTCTCAACCTTTCACCTCTTCAGTGGAAGTGCTTATTAAAATAACAATAATAATAATACCTAAAAGGCAGAAAATAAAGGGATGCTATTTATCCCATTGTAGACATGAGGAAAAGTTTGTGACATGCCTAAGTTCACAAAGCTAGCAAGTGGTAGAGCTAGATCTAAATTCAGCGTAATTTGTACTTCCACCACTTTATCCACTGTATGTACTTACCTCCTTTTTAGGTAATACAAGTATCAACACAGCTCCATAATAACAAGAGCTAATGTGTATATCGCACTTCAAGGGTTACAACATGCCCAGCATAATTCTCATTTGACCTTTACTCTTACCTGTGTCTCTAAGAATCTATAGCATGGGCAGCAGCCATACCCTGGTAAAAACATCTTGACATATGGACTAAACAAGATTGAGGGTAAGCCACAGGGCTCAAAATGTCAGTGAATTAGGGGGATGTCTACCCTAAGCATGTGAAGACATTCCCCAGCAGAATGGACTGATAAGAACATTTTATTCAAAGAGCCACGAAGGTACCTGAAGCAGGCATTGTGAAGTGCTTAGAGCTGGGTCAGACATCAAAGATGCCAAGGTTATCTGCTGTATCTCAGGCCATCACCAGCTGCCTCGACTTTTGTCTTGCCATTGGACTTCAATGACTTTGGAACAAAAAGTGAGGCTAACTACTTTCTGCCTCACTTAAATCCAATCATGAGCAAGTCAAGATATCACTCATGATGATATTGGTCCTCTTCAAAAACTAAATACAACATTATGCAGAATGATAGCCTTATTTTATTTGGTGTTTATTAAATTCAGACTGAAAATAATTGTGTATATGCACATATGTATAGATAGTATCACATAGTATATATAGTTGAACAGAAAAAGCATTTGACATGGTGCTATAGATTTCTTTTTCCTATAGCTTGCTTTTTAACAAAATAATATATGTATATATTATATACACACACACACATACACACACATAGATAGAGTTTGTATGTATAAAGAAAAATATAAAAATAAAATGTGAAAGATCTTTGTTTGCAAGGCATAAAATACCAGGGACTCTGACCAATCTACCCACTTAGGATGATGTTCCATAATATTTCTATGCCCCCATTCTTCACTGCTGAATGTATACATCTGGGGAGAAAATTCCATGAAATCTATGGGAAGAAGTCCTGGTGTAGTAGAGAATGCAATAAATATAGTCAGAGAAGGCAAGTTTGAATCTCAGTTACACTAATTACTATGTGTGTGATACTGTGTAAGTCACTAGCTCTCTCAATCTCTCAATTTCCTTATCTGTTAAAGGTAACAAACTGGATGATTTCTTAAGGTCCCTTTGTGTTCTAACTCATTGAACAAATGCACCTATGAACCTCTTCTCTCTACCCAAACCCTAGGATTCTTTTGTAGGCAAACTCTATAGCAGAGAGACCTAACAATCTGAGACTCTGTTAGAAATAGTCAGCTTTCACCATCCCACAAACATTACCTTGGCTTCTTCCAAGTAGACACAATAATAAAAGTAATAACTAAATCACATTGATGAGGTCAGGGAACCATATGTTTTTAGGGGTGCTTGAGACCCCAAAACAACATGCCAGGTCTTGCTCCAATGAATTCAACTCAAGCCTTCTCAGCCAAAGAAAGACAAAGTTCATTAGAGATTCGCCATAATGAGTTATCTTAAGAAATCTCACCATTTGTGATGCTTGATTTCACAAGCGGCCAGATTCCAGCTGAGATACTTTCATGGAGGCAAGATGAAACTTATATACAGGAAGATTGTGGAAGGGATCTAGGGTGGTCCTGGGGTGATGGGAGGAGAGGTTTAGGGAGGGTCTTGAGAAGGAGTCTAAGGAGGAGCTTGAAGGAACTGAGGTGACTAGAGGTCAGACTCCAGGAACCAAGAGAATGGGATTAAGGGTGGGAAATAGTTGAAGGCTACCTGGAGATAACAGACAATGTAGGGCTAGACTAGTTTAAGGGGAACAGATTTGGGCATAGACACTTTGATAGGATCAAGGATGGAAACCAGCCAAACAATGGAAGGCTAGGCTTGGTTAAGAGTAACCTAGGGATTTGGGCCTAGCCATAAAGAAAGGCTTACGGCCTCAGGCAAACTTCTCACCTATTGGGAAGATTCAAGGGGGCTCCCATAGTCTAAACCCCATCAACATTAACACATCTTGTTCTAAATAGTTGATCACCCTTCTCTATATCTGACAAAGAAAAGTGGGAGGCTTTGTAGGAAGAATAGGAGTTAAACATTCAATTATTCATTGCTCTTGCCTGGAGTGATAGACCCTAGGAACCTGATTACTAGCTTTGCCTCTTTGTGCAATTCTCATTCTATTTACCTACAAAAGGGAATAAATAGCAATACTTAGTTTATAACCTAAGGTTCAAACCCAATGGTCCTAATTCTGATTTAGGAACTATCCAGAAAAATTTTCCTTACTTTTTAATGATAAGTTTTTACATATTTTGAGGTAATGATCATATCCAAGTTAAGGCTTCTCTTCTTTAAGTTAAACATCATCACATTTTACTCCCAGTCCAGATAGTATATTTTGGTCACCATCTTCTGGAACTGTTCTAAATTATCAATAGCCTTCATAAAACACAGAAATTATAATTGAATCCTTTATTACAAATGCAGCCCCATTACAGCAGAAAGCCATGGGACTCTTGCTGTCCTTGTTCTGTACTCTATAGTACCACTAATACAACATGTGATCATGCTAGTTTTTCAGAAGCTGTGTTACATATGTATTGACCTTACAATGTGCTTATAACATTCTAGTACTTTTTTTTCTCTTAACATCTAAACATATCTTACCTGTGAGGCAGGTGGTGGCACAGTGCATGGAGCACTGGCCTAAAGTCAGGAAGATCTGAGTTCAAATTTAGCTTTGTACACTTATCAATTAGCTCTGTTCCCCATGGCAGGTCACAAGAAACTGTTTGCTGCAAAGTGGAGATGATAATAATACCTACCTCTCAGGGTCATTGTGAGGATCAAATGAGTTAATATTTGCAAAACATTTAGCCCTGTGCTTGGAGGAGAGTAATGGTGGGGTATAGGTTGCTGATACTGATGGGATATAGACTTTGGGTACCCCCTTGACCTCTCCCTGAATTATTCCCACCTAATCTGGTTTTTCATGCCCAAATAACCTAGCCTAGCCCTCCATTGTTTGATTACCCCCAGATTGCCTCCAACTGTTTCCCACCCTTGATCCTATCAAAATACTATACTTAAGTCTGTTACCCTAGCTCTCCATTCTCTATCATTGCCAGGTAGCCTTCAGCTATTTCCCACCCTTATTCCCTTTCCAGGAGTCTGACCTCACCCGAGTCCCCCAGTCACCTCAGTTCCCTCAGGATCTTCCTTCTGCCCCCTCTTCCCATCTCCCCAGACTACTTGACCACCCTAGATCCCTCCTACAATCTTTCTGTATATACATCTCATCTTGCCTCCATAAAGGCCCTCAGATTCAATCTCCTTCAGATTCAGTCTCTCCCCCTTGTCAACGCAAGCCTCACCAAAGCTCAGACTCTTTAGGGTCTACCCAATATGGCGAATTTTTAATAAACTTTGTTTTTCTTTGGCTGTAAGAAGGCTTGGGTCAAATTCATTTGGGTGGGACCTGGTATGTAGGTATTTTGGAGTCCCGAGCACCTCTAAACCTCAATAGCAGATTGGTACTATATAAAAGTTTACTTCCTTTTGCCCATCTTTTGTTTCCACAGCTATTTGCTTTGGGCTTTTTGATTCTTTGTACTTTTAGCAAAAAAAAAAAGTGTCAGTCATCTCTCCCAAATTTATGTTATCTAGAGATTTAAAAACTGGGACACCTATGCCTTTATGGAAATCATTGATAACAATGCTGAAAGAAAAAAAAATCAATGTCATTGACTCCAGGAACCTCTCTTTATCCCTAATCCTACTTTGTGACTACCCAATGTGCTTTGCTGATGAGCATATGACTGGCTAAAATATGCTATTGAACTATATATCTAGGTCTGCCTTGTCATATCCTTTCACTCAATATAACTGATTTAGAGTAGATAGATGAAAGAAAAGAAAATGATTTTGCAAATCACAGTTCAAAAACGACTTGCTCAGAACAGTTTTAGGGGTATTTTTATCTTTTTTTTTTAACCTAGAGACTTTTCAATGCAAATAAAGTTCAGGCAGTGGGACAACATGAAGAAGAGAATTGCTAGTAGTTTGTTAGATATACTTTGGGGTAGGAGGAATTTCCTTGTCCTCATTAAAGTACCCTACATAGGTAACACCTTATAGAAAGTTCACCGTGTCCCTAGTATATGAGATAATAAACCTACCAGGAGAACAACATGGTGAAGAGTTGAAAAAACTACAGAGAAAAGAGGATGAGAGAGTAAAAGAAGGAAAGGGGAAAGGGAGAAGAGGATAGGGAAAGCCTCAACTTTCCCATATACAAAATGAGGATAATGCTTTCTATATATTCCTAAAGGAGTTGTGAGAGAGGAAAAAAGTAATCTCTAAGGCTCAAAATTCCATAGACATGTTTTCATTTCTTTACAGCTATTATATTTCCTAAAGTATCAAGGCTTCCTTGGAGGGGTGGAAATATGCTCTGAGCTTCTTGGAAAAGTGTGGTCTATAAGTATAAACAATGGTAATGGGGGAAATTGATTGTGGCAAAGTTTCCCACTGGCCACTTCTTTATCCACAAAGCACAAAATTATTTAATCTGAGTGCAGAAAAAAAAAACCTTACTGGTGGCTCACATACATGCCGGTGCATGTAGTGGATTGAGCACTGAGTTTGGAGAAAGGTGTAATGTTAAGTAGGGTGGGACTTTTACTGTTTTCTCTTTTGGAATGCTGAGGCAATCAAATGCCTTTAATGAGTCTTGCCTTTTTCTGAATCCGAAGGTACAGTGGGACCTTTTGTCTTTTGTTTTGGAGAGCTTCTCAGCACTGAGACAATCAGGTGTCTCTGAGTCTTGTCTTTGTTTGAATTGAGTCATTGATTGGAAACAATGTATATGACGTGGTGCTAGTGATTAAAGGTCTTTCCCATACCCCTTTTGCTAAGAAGGCTCTGAGCCCTCAGGTCCCAGAACAGAGTATATGAGCTCTGAGTCTGGCGTTTTTTGCTTTTGGGGGCACACTCATTGGAAGAGTGTTGGTGTGGAGTCTCTGAGTAGCTGTCAAGGAACACCCCCCCCCCCCCATTTTGAAAACCCAGATGTTGATGCTTCTTTCTCTGGTAACTATGCATATATTGCTATGATCAGACAAAAGCCTGTCCGTTGATCTGTTTATATTCTCTCTATTTGTGATTTTTGTTTCTGTTTGCTCTGAAGTTTAGAGTGCTGACTTTTTCCCCTGAACTAAGTGAATGATATATGTATGTTTAATTAAAGTGAGATTGTTAACCCCTTAAAGTTGCTTTCCTTAGAAAAGCAGATCAAAGAATCTGTGCTGGCAGCCCTCCTATGTGCTCTTGTTGTTGGTTTTTCACCTGTGTGCTGATGCTGTTGGACTTACGCCCCCACAGCAGCTGTTAGTCTCACTGTTATTACAACAGGAAGACCTGAGTTTGAATCTAACCTCAGAAATTTCCTCTGTAGCCTTGGACAAGTCACTTAACCTCTGTTTGCCACTGGAGAAGGAAATGGCAAGCTACTCCAGTATCTTTACCAAGAAAACACATTAATAGAGTTCCATGGAGTTACAGAGAGTTGACACGACTGAAACGAATAACCAACAGCATATGTCTATGCAGAATAGATATATAATAATGCATACATAACATAAATATTAATTTTGCTAGAGTATTATTTTTTTAATTTTCTGTGTGTGTATATGTGTGTGTGTGTGTGTGTGTGTATGTGTGTGTGTGTATGTGTGTGATTTCAATGACTCCTTTTTGGATTGAGGATCAATGAGGGAATAAAAGGGGGAAAGTTATCAGGTATTGAATATGTGGGAAGCATTGTGAGAAACACTGATGGTACAAGTAGACATGCAAGATAGCCACTGTTCTCAATGAGCTCTCATTCTAATAGGTGAAGACAACACATATAGAAGGTTTAGATATGTCAGTTGAGAAAGCCCATAGTAGTTGGAGTTCAGTGAGAAAACAGATAGTAACACATGTTCCTTAAATGTTGTTTTTCATGATAATTCTCCATCCATTTCTGATACTTACCCACTTAGTATAGCTAAGAGCTTTGGTCTTCAAATGTTATAGTTGCTGCGGGCAGGAGTTGAGGGGCAGGGTGCTGTAGAACACATAGAGATAGTTTCTAGTTGGCATCTCTAATAAGGGTTGCCTTCTTTGTTTATATCTGTATGGTTATAGAGCCCAATCTAGAAGCAAGTCTGACATGGATGTGGGAGGTGGACTCAAGGCTCTTGGGTAGAGTGTCTAGTGGTGTCTCCATCTGTGTCTGAGGAGCTGTGGTGTCATGGTGGTGGCAGCGGTTATACCTGCCTGGCACATTCTACCTCTCTCTCTCTCTCTCAGGGTGCCTTTCTCTTTCAGGTAGTCTGGATTACCTACTTCATTGGTGGCAGTTAATTGAAATTCAGATGTGGTGGTGGTGAAATATGTAGGACACCTTCTTTACTGTACTTACTCATCTCAGTGATGACTGCAAGGGCTCACTCAAAGCAAGGATGCTATTCTGATCAAAATTGATATCCCTAGGGCATTTGGGCTTGTAAACCTTAGCCTAGCATTTAAGTCCCAATCTACCTGATCGAAATTTAGCCTTCCCGATTTTATTATCCATTACTCTTTTTCAAGTAACATTCAGGTCATCCAAATTTGTCTTAATCCTTATCTGACCATCCCACTTTGTATTTCCCACAAACCATCATTTAATTCTGCCTTGAATATTCATTCATATCCTCCCAAATTATTCAAATCCAACTGATGGAGTATAGCCTCTGAGAGCTCCCTTGAGCTCTCCTTGAATCTTCCCATTTGATGAGGCATTTGCCTGAGGCCAAAAGCCTTTCATTATCTCTAGGTCCAAATCTCTATTACTCTTAACTTAGCCTAGCCCTGCATTGTACTGGTTACTTCCCACCCTTGATACTATCAAAATATCTATACCCAAATCTGTTACCCTTAAACTAGCCTAGCCCTCCATTGTCTGTCAGCTGTTTCCCCCCTTAATCTCATTCTTTTTGTTCCTGGAGTCTGACCTCTAGTCACCCCAGTCCCATCAAGATCTTCCTTAGACTCCTCCTCAAGACCTCCCTAAATTCCTCCTCCCATCACCCCAGAACCACCCCTAGATCGCTCCCACAGTCTTTCTGTATGATCCATCTTGCCTCCGTGAAGGTGCTCAGATTCAATCTAGCTCAGCAGACAAGCGTCACAAAATGGTGAGCTTTCTTAAGACTCCACTCAATATGGCAAATCTTTAATAAACTCTGTTTTTGCTTTGGCTGAAAGAAGGATTGAGTTGAATTCATTTGGCAGGACTTAGTGTGCCAATATTTTGGTCCTGAGCACCCCTAAACCTCAACACAAGGGCATTGTATTTGGCACTGAAAAGTCAGGTTTCAAATTTGGTCTATGTGACTTGTTCTAGTCCTTTAATCTCTCTGTTCCTCTGTTTCCCTATTTGTAAAATGGTTTACTTGGATAATTTCTAAGTTGCCTACCATCCTCACATCCTGTGATTGCAGTATGTTCAGTGTACTATTGCTGACAGGAGCCTCTGATGACCTTTGACCAA
Organism: Trichosurus vulpecula; assembly: GCF_011100635.1. Lineage (NCBI taxonomy): Eukaryota > Metazoa > Chordata > Mammalia > Diprotodontia > Phalangeridae > Trichosurus > Trichosurus vulpecula. The sequence goes on along the minus strand of NC_050575.1, from coordinate 367,108,528 downwards.
GTACGGTTCATCTTAGATCAGCAGAAGTAGGTTTAGTGTCTGGCCTAGGCAAGAAAAAGCCTGCCAAGCCCAAGCTACACTGGTGTTTCTCTCTGACCACAATTGTAGAGCTACTTTCATGATGTTGTGTAATTATCTCTTTTTTTATCCTATAGCCAAAACCCTAACACTTGCATTTAGACCATGATAGAAGCTACATATGTAATTTCTATTTTTCAAGGTTCCATTCAGTTTTGAACTTCCTCTCCCTTTGATTAAATGACTTCTCCCAGAATTGGCAGCTAGGTAGTGCAGTAGATAGAGTGCTGGGCCTGGAGTCAGGAAAACTTCTCTTTGTCAATTCAAATCCAGCCTCAGATACTTATTAGCTGTGTGACCCTGGGCAAGTCACTTAACTCTGTTTCCTTTGGTTCCTCATCTGCAAAATGAGCTGGAATAGGAAATGGCAAATCTCTCCAGTATCTTTGCCAGGAAAACTTGAATGGGGTCATGTACGGTTTGGACACAATTGGAAAAAATGACTCAACAAGGACTAATAAGCCAGCCATGTCTTATTCCCTGGCCTGGTGCAGAGTACCTTTGTCTCCTCCCCAGCTTTTCCTCTTTCTTTTATATTTTATCTTTCTGAGTTATAATGCAAGCTCCTTAAAGGCAGGGGCTGTCTTTCTCCTTGTGTTTTTATGCATTTGATTCACTTGGCATAATGTCTACCTGGCACATAGTAGGTAATTAATAAATGTTTGCTGACTGACCTCTATTCCATATAGAAATAATACTTTCCTTCTCTGTATTTCTATAACACATCTTCTGTATCACTTACTGCTTTGACATATACTGCATGCATTTTAATGTTTTGTCTCTTTAACTAAATTGTAAAGTCCTTTAGCTCATGGAGTCAGTGATAGAATGATGGAATCCAAAATCTAAGTGTAGCTAAGTGTAGATGTGGTCTATTGTGACACAGATGGCCACGAGGGTGTGATTTTTATTTTTTTGGTCACAACTCATTAAGTCATTTATTATGGTATGGAAGGTTTTTGATCTGGTCAGTGGAAGAATTATCCCTTGTCTTCACTGTTAAAGCCAGCAGCTTTGGATATAAGATCTATAAGATACATTGTGCTCTCTTTAGATCAATGTTTCTCTACAGCATGGGTTGTTAACTCTTTATGTGTGTCAGAACCCCTTATTCAGTCCATTAAAGCCTCTAGAATAATTCTCAGAATTGGGTTTTTAAATCCACAAATTATGTGAGTCTGTAGATACACGCACATAATTATATAGACAGAAAATTTCACATATGCATGTATACGCAATTACAAAAGAAATCAATTATGTTGAAATACAGGTATATATTTTTTTTTCTTTAAAAAATCACATGCCCAAGGTTAAGAACTCCAGCTCTACTGGAAACTTGGTAAATCCATCTTATCCTTAGGAGATAAAGTGTTCTTATCTAATTGAAGGGGATAGTAATAAGAGGAATTGTTGTGCCTAAATCCCTTGTAAATTAGAAAAACAAACTGACTTCATGGACATTCAGCATCTCAATAAAAATCACATGTAACTACCAGATTGGAGAGAAGGGTGGTTAGGGAGGGCATTCTTCCTGGCTGGTAATTACTAAGGCACACCATAGGATTTTCAGAAATACCTCTTCCGCTTTTGTAACACTTGTCCTCAGATTTCAGAGTCAAGAAAGCACTGGTCATTTTGGGGAGATATTTATTTTTTATTGCTCAGAGCTCCCACCTGAAATTCTAGGATAATGTCTTCTCTAGACATCTCTGAAAATTGATAACAATGTCCTCTTTTATGCTTGATGTCCACAGCATATCAAAAGCAAGCTTAAACCAACAGACAAAAAAAAAACCCAAGATGCAATAATTCACAAATTGAACAACTCTCCTGCCCACAAGTCTAACTCAATCCTTATTATGAGTTTCCTAGAGATACTATTTTAATTTTGACAGATGGGGTTCTGGATAAAGTCTTCTCTTTTGTTGTGGTTGTTGTTGTTTTAATTGGGCTCCATCTACTCTCAGTTGCCACTGTCTTTACTGAGACTGGGTAACATTTGTGGATATTCATGACACTTCTGGTCCCCTTTGATACCTTGTTGTGACTCGAAGAGTTGTGACAGATGTTCTTGGCACTTTCTGTGTTATCTGAATTAGACAGACTTCTAGAAGATAAATTTATATTCTAGAGTGGAATATGTTAGAGGCAGAGAAGTTTAGCTTGACTTTTCAGATACAACTAGGAAAGATAGAAGAATGCTAGTTTCAATTGCTTTTTAATTCTTCAAATATCTATGTTTTCTAAGGTACAGACCTTCACTGACAAAGAAAGACAATAAATCTCCATAACTTGGCGGATAGTTTTAGAGAATTGCCACATCTAAATAATTCATCACCTTGTGAATAACTTGGTCATGAATCTCTCCAAATGAAGATAGGCTTCATTTTGGATGACAGACATATGCTCCCATATGGAAGTCTTTCTGGATAGGTAGGACTTGCCAAAATTTTATATTTTTCTGGTATAGTCTGTAAAAACACAAGGTAACCTCCAAGCCACTATAAGGTAAATATGAACTTAAACATGTAACTTGAAAAATAACAGACCCTTGGCATTAAGAAATAAAGGTCATGTTTGAAAAACAATTGTTTAATGTGGCTCTTCAGTATTTCAAGGATTTCTGGTTTCTTCAGCATGGCTGCTTCTCTCACCAACACAGACTGATCTGTCATCAGTGCCCTTAAGGATTTGCCCTAGTAAGGCAAGCAAGCAAACAAATGATGACAATAATTATAATGATGATGATGATGAAAAATCACTTGGTAGCTACTTTCATTGCTATGAGCCTAAAATTGGTAGTCTAGACCTTAGATAACAGACAAGTTCTTCATTTGACCTCTATCTTCAAACCTTTCCATTTGGCAGGACCTACCAGACTTTGCCTCCATTGGCATAGTCACAGAAGACTCAGAGTCAACACCATGCAGAAATGAGGTATTGGAGGAAGACTTCATTAGAGGTCATGTCAATACAATATTTCATTAATAATTCTAACAAATAATTAATTCAGATTATTTCTTTCCAAATAAATGACTGGACATGTTATAGTACACAAATAAATCATAAGCTCTGGGTCACAAAATGTTTGCACAAATGTCTGCAGTATAGCTCTATTGTATTTAAATATTAGTCATGCATCTGAAATATGGTACAGGCTCTTGTAAATTATAATTTATTAAGCTCCATTTCTACCAATCAGTCATTAATTATCAAATATGCCACATTCAGAGATGATTTTTCAATGTTTCATTTCTTAAAGTGTTCATTGACTTCTGGTTCAAGTTCAATCACTTTAATGGTAAAATAATTTACATAAAATATTGAATGGTTATATCAAACCATTAGGCAAAATTATTTTAAAAGTGGAATTTTTAGTCAATATGTCTACCTTTTAAGAAAGCATTTGACAGGCTGTTTATTCCACAGGACTGACTGAATTGATCCATAATCCTGGTACCATGTAGATAAAGCAAGGAATGATTAAATGTATTAGACAAGATTTATGTTATTGTTTGTTAGCATTTCACAATTATCCTGACCAGATGCCTACCAGGAAACCATATATTATACTTTGAATGAGGTCATCACTTGAAGAGAGCAGAACTCTGTGGGGGAAAAGAAACACAGCAGGAATAGGAAGTAGCTTGTCATTCAAGAGTTTCTAAGTTACCCTTTCATTTGTATGTATCAACACTATTATTAAATGGCCCTCCATTCATGTCCTCATTGCTCCTAACTATGAGATTAGCCAGGAGTTGAAGTCCTCCCTCAGATAATTACTAGCTGTGTGACCATGGGCAGGTTAATTTAACCTCACTCAGCTTCAGTTTTCTCATCTGTAAAATGGGCATAACAATACTATCTACTTTTTAGGTCTGTCCTGAAGATCAAAGGAAATAATACTTGTACTCAGTGATGTTAAGAGATTTAAATACAGTCACATAACCAGACTTCTGTGAGTACAAGAAGATGAAAGGAATGTTATAGGAAGGCAATTTGTTAAGACTAGAATGGGGGTTCCAGAAGGTACAATAGAGAGGAAGAGTAGAGAAGTAACTCAAGAAGGATGGTTATGAGGGAACAGGCAATAGTAGCTGGTGATGAGGTTTTCACGTAGGTAGTCTTAAACTTTAGATTTGAGGAGAAAGAGGAAAAAACTTGCTAATCATAGGACAATAGGTGGTTATATTCTTCCTAGCAAACTCCGTTCTCAACTAAGTACTAGCTTGAGAAACTCAGTTCTCAACTAAGATTCTTATTTGATTTTTTCCCAGCCCTCCCCCAGTGGTACTGGTTGGGGGAGGTGGTGGAAGGGGTAGATGAGGAGAAGGTGAGAAAGAAGAGCTGAGGTTTTTGTCCTAGGATGATTCCTAGTGGCAGATGTTGGAGATGCTTGGTATTTGTGGAGAGTTGAGGCGTGGTCCTCATCTTTTCTTGCCAGCAAAAACAGATAAATTCAGTGTCCTAATTTGATTTTTGTAGGTCTGATACTCTAGTTCAGGTTTGGAATAAAAGCATAATGTAATGGAATCTGTAGAGGTAAACTTGTAATGACAAACTAGACTAAACTTGTAGACAATGAAAACACCCTAAGAAAAGATCTGCTATTGTTGCCTATTCATATTCAAACCTGGTTGATAGGTACTGAGATTAACTATCAGTCAATCAAAAAATGTGCTGCCAATGAAAGTCCTGATACCTCTAGTTTAGGAAGGTGGATTTTAAGCTTTAGAATTTTAAAGAGAAAAGAGAGTAAGGATAGAGAAGAGCAGGCAAGACTGGAAGTAATTGATGCTGGAGGCATGGCCACCTGTCTGCTAGTTTTTCAGTTTTCCTCCCTAAGATGATTTTTCCTTCAGCAGAAACTAGCCCATGGGAGCAGTGTTTTTATGATCTGCTTACCAAGCAGTTAATTCACTAGAACTAATGCTATCTCTTGTCCCTGTAATGGAAATACTGACAATAATGGAAGCCCATATGTTGTTTGCAGAGTTTATAATTGAAGTCTTCATTGTTTACTTGTTCGGCTCTAAAGTAAGAGTTACTCTTCAATTCCCTCTTAACCTTTTTCATTGTACAGGATTCTGCATGTCTCTTTATGTCTTTATCGCACTTTATTTGTATTTTATTTATTAGTACATGACATACTCCCTACTGTATTGTAGTGTAGACAGCTTATTTTATTTAATTTTTTTCTTCTTCCCACAATGCTTAGCATAATGCTCTGAACATAGATGCCCAATAAATAGTTGCTGAATTGAATTGATCACAAAAGTCCCCCATCCCCATCCCAGTATGTTAAAGCTAAAGAGCAACCTTAGATATCAGAGATTCTAAACTCTTTTTAGTTGAGGAAAATGACGTTCAGATGGGAAATCATCATGTCTAAGTTCACATAGCTAGCAAAGCCTGGATTCCAGTCACTCCCTGCCTGAAAACTAATATTGGTAGGGAAAGGAAAGGGTAGAGGGGGGTGTTGGGAGAAAGGGGATGCTGCTTATTTAGAGACATCCTGGCTCTATTGTCATTTGGCCCCAGATCCAGGCTTGACCTGATCTTGAAGTCAGGATTTTCTCACACTCCCTGACTTATTCTGTATGCACTCTGGAATAGTATCCCAATGAAAATCTCTAAAACACAGCTTAAATATATCACTTGTCCAGTCTTTCTCCACACCATTAAACAGCAACACTTCTAGAAAAGTACTCACTTTTTGTAGTAATAGATATTAATTATGGTAAAAATATTTCCTTCTGTACAAAAGAAATGCTTAAAATACAAAAGACACATAAGAGTGTATTGACAAATATTAAAAATATGAAACAGCAGCTCATCACATCTAATACACTTTCCTGGGAGGGAAGCATACCTAGAAGATTGTGAGACTGCTGAATAGATATTTCACATTTCCCTCACATCTGTACTATCCGAACTCACAAAGTCTTAGGATTCTAGTTAGCCTGTCATGGCTTGGATTTTCTTAGTTCCTTCAATGACAGCATCCTCCTGTTTATGGACAACTTTTCTGCTAAGAAGAGAAATATTGTAGGAAACACCTCCAATTGGGAAAACATCCCTGAATCAGAAACTTTTGACCTCAGAAACTCAGTTGATGGAAACTGAGGTTTGAAAATTCTCTCTCAATGAAGTCTCAGGAAAAGAAACATAAAGCTGATGAGGAAGGCAGGAACTAGAGATAGCTTCTCAGTCTTGTGCAGAGAAGTATATGGTGACCACCATCTATAAGTGCTAAAGACTGCCACAGCCAGATTGGGGTGGGGTGAGGTAGAAAATTCCTTCCCCAATCCTGGCTGAAATCCAAGGGAGAGCTTCCCTAGGTATCTCTGGAAAAAACATAATGGCAGAGAGAAAGAAAGGAAAGAACAAAGAGAAAGGTACAGAGAACAGAGAGGAGAAGCTTTCTCATAACTCTTGTACTCTACTGAGAGAGTTGTTGCTCCTGACTCAGTAGCCAATCATCTTTGACACAGCCCCCATTCACAGGGTCATATAAGGAACAATCAATCAGGAATCTGTGGGGTACCATGTATTTCAGCAATGTGACAGAGCACAGACCAAGTTTCACACATGTTCCATTGGATGACTCCGTTAGATGTTTGCCAAAATTTTTTAAAAAGCCCTCAAATAAATGCGTGAATGAATGGATTTATAGATAAACAAATAAACAACTGAATAGATAAACAAATAAATAACTGAATAGATAAGCAAATAAATAAACAAACAATTACACAGATAAATAACATAAGAGAAAAGAGACAACTGCTTAAAGAAAAATGACTGATCCAAGGTTTATATGTATGATCCTACCCTCTTTCTCCTACAATTTTTTTTTTATTTTTTATTTTTTGCTTTTTTTTGGCAGGGCAGTTGGGGTTAAGTGACTTGCCCAAGGTCACACAGCTAGTACATGTGTCAAGTGTCTGAGGCCGGATTTGAACTCAGGTCCTCCTGACTCCAGGGCTGGTGCTCTACTGACTGCGCCACCTAGCTGCCCCTTCTCCTACAATTTTTAAAACATTTTCCTCTTACTCATTAACAAGAGAGTAGTGGAATTTAGGCTCTTTTTTTTTTGTCTCTAGGTCTCATAGTTTTCTAGGGGCTTATGTAACTTTGCAAACCTGCAACACAACTAGAATCTCCATGGATTTACTCTAATGGGATTTAATTTGTTTTGCTCTAGCATTCTGCTTTGTAATAGAATTCAAATAGAGAGCAGGAAAAAAAATTGTCTTGGTGTTGTAAAATGCCATGCTTAGTTATACCTGTGTTGTAAAAATATAGAGAGGGTGTGTTTACCACAGCCATTTCTAGAATAATTTTTGCATAGTCTTTTAATATACCTAATGGCCTGACATAGATAGTTACCTAAGCCTGTGTGTTACAGCCCAGCAAATGGTGATTATATTTTAATTAAAATGCCAAAGTGATCAAAACACTAGGAATAATCTGCTTAACTTATTGAGTCTTAGCTACAGGAAAAATGGGAGAAGAGACTTAAATCTTTGTGATGTTTTGCTAGTAATGTTAGAAAAGTAGGTACAAGTACAATTAGTGCTACCCAAATACAGCAATATATAAATAGAAGAAAATTAAATCTACTACTTAGTACTTTTTTATTTGGAATGGGGGTAGAGGGCTAAGATGACTGTGGGCTAGGGAACAGGCTTCCAAATTTTTTCTGAGCACAAAACCTTAAAATAAACAGACAATCAAACAAACCTAATAGGATAGTTCTCTCATCCAGCTTTGGATGTTCAGAGAATAGAAAATGGAATTTTGCTGCTTAAATGTTTAGGTTGCTATTTCAAATATTTCCCAAGTTGCCAGTAACTAAACAGCTTTACTATCTGATGGCACTGCACAGCCCATGTTGGAAGAATGGCTGGCTTCACTACTGTGCCTTACGATAGGTATCCTCATCTTCTTTGTAGCTGTGACTAATTGGCACTGCTGTTTATTGTCTCCTGGGGAGGCCAACAATTGGAGGAAGGGGAAGAAAAAAAAGAAAAAGAAAGGCTTTTCTACTCTTGACTGTGTTGCTTCCCTATCATGGCCAAAACATGTATAAATAAGCCCATCTCTGTGGCTATCTAGACTTGGGTCGTGATATAAATAAATAAAGAATTATTTTCATCAGGGAAGGTTAGTACTCTTCTCCTGAGATGTCTCGTGGACCACGCACTTAATTAAATAAGGGTAATATGATTCCTACCCAAAACCTTTGCCTAAAAGGAAGATTCTGAGGCTAATTCAGGATTGGAAAGAAACTGAGCTCCCAGGAGGAAGACTCATCTCTTAGAGGACCTTAAAGTAGAGAAGCATTAGAGGACTTGTAATGAAGAATGTAACTTTGCTGGAAAGTTATTTTTTAAATGGAAAATAGGAAAATACTTATGTTACTTTTTATGTTTCTATACATTTGCTGAGGGTGAAATGTTAGAAGTAGGGGATATTGACTCATTTAGTTAATGGTGATTAAGGTCAGAATACAAATTTAATTCATTCACTCAAACCTGGATGGTAAATTCTGATTCACCTATGCCAGGTGTGGGGAGCCTATGGCCTCGAGGCCATATGTGGTACTTTAGGTCCTCAATTATGGCCCTTTGACTGAATCCAAACTTTGAAGGACTTCACTTGTGGACCCAGAGGGCCACTTGTGGCTTCAAGCGCTCCCCATACCTGACCTAGGGCATAATGGAGAACTTACAAGTATGACTGATATGAAAAGCCAGGTTGGAGGAAAGGAGAAGGGAAGTTAAAGACAAGGATGAGAACTATCATGATAAAAAAAAAATTCTCTATTTCCTCTACTTGCCTGCCAGCCTATCTTAAAAACATGAGAGCCCCAATATTGAAAACAAAACAGTCAAAAAGCCAACGATAACAATAACAAAAAAATTCCAGTGTGGGCAGAGCCTTGAATAAATTGTCAATCACTCTTTCTTATTTGTTTAAAGATTAGAATTTTCAGGCTGGAAGGGTTGTGTACATGATGTCACAAAGAAAGACAAAAGGGGTTTTTGAATCATAAGTTAGGAACATTAAAAACACACTCTCCTCTTTTCAGCTTATCTTCCTTTTCAGACATCTGGACTATCTTTCAACATTTTCCCAGTGTAATGATTCAATGAAGAAATCAACAATCACAACAAAAATCTTTAATTAAATGATTAATATTTTTGAAGCACTGTGCTAATACACTGTATATACACTCAGACACATACACACACACATACACACATACGCAGAACACTCTTGCTCATGCATGCACAGGTTACCACTGTCCTTAATGAGCTTTTATTTGAATAGGGGGAGGCACCAAATAAAGTCCTGGCCAGAGAGGTCTATCTATCTGTCTATCTATCCATCTATCTATCTATCTGTCTGTCTATCCATCTATCTGTCTGTCTATCTATCTATCTATCAGAAACTGCTAGTAAAGGCTTTCAACAGGATTGTTGATTTTCAGTGTGACCATTTAATCATGTATATCAGCAAACATTACAAACAGATTGTTACCCTCTTACGGTCTCTCATAGCAGCAGGAGAAAGGAAGGAAGAAGGAAGGAGGAGAAAGGAAGGAAGGAGGAAGGAAGGAAGGTAGGAAGGAAGGAAGGAAGGAAGGGAGGAAGGAAGGAAGGGAGGGAGGGAGAGAGGGAGGAAGGAAGGGAGAGAGGGAGGAAGAGATAAGGTGATAGAGGTACTTGGTTGTGGGGACATGACTTTCAATTCCAGAAAGTCAGGAGCAGAGCTAGGATAGGAATGAAAGCAGTCCTATCTGGAGACCCAAGGAGGAACTTGGTAATGGGAAAAGGGAGTAGTCTTGAAGAAAGATATGCCTAGGTGAGAACCCTACAGGGTTTATTGAATTTTCAAGGATATATAGCTCCCAGGAACTAAGAAAAGTTCCAATGCATTATAATATACAATTTATAGTATATCATATTATATGTGCAATTATATATGTAATATAAGATATGATAAAACGTATGCACCCCTGTGTATTTTGTTTGACTATTTTTCAGTCATGTCCAACTCTTCATGACCTCATTTGGAATTTTCTTGGCAAAGATACTGGAGTGGTTTGCCACTTCCTTTTCCAACTCATTTTATAGATTAGGAAACTGAGGCAAAGGGGGTTAAGTAACTTTCCCAGCTTCACACAGCTATATTTGAACTAAGGAAGATGAGTCTTCCTGACTCCAGGCTTGGTACTTTATCCATTACAACACATAGCTGTTCCACACTTGTGTACACATTAGCTGTACCTAATGTATATGTGTAATATATGTGTATTTGTCTATATATGTACATATATGACATTTTCATCTTCCTTTGATCTCTTTGGAGTACAGCCCTAATAATGGTATGGGTATGCATATTTCCAAATTGCTTCCCTGATATAGAAGATGGAATGTTTTCTATGAGGAAAAGCCAGTGGATCAGTTCGACTACAATATAGAGTGCATGGAAATTTCTTCTAGAAAGGTAAATAAGGACCCAGATTGTGAATGGCTTTAAATTCTAAACAGAGGAGTTTGTATTTTATCCTAGAGTCATTAGGGGACATCTGAGGCTCTGATATTTTCTGCATCTGTGATTCTATGTGACATGCTATTTACTGGTATCAGTAGGGATTATCCATAATGGTACAAATAAAGGCTCAACTTTTCCCATCAATTTTGCTTGCACAAATGTTGAAAGGGACTTATTCTACTCAGTTTTTGTCTTTTACAATTTCTTATGCATATTTGTAGGCATCTGATTATAAATTTCCTTTCAAAGAGGTCCAACTTTATTATTATTTTTAATAAGTTTATTTATTTTTAGTTTTCAACATTCACTTCCATAAGTTTAAATTTTCTCCCCCCTCTCTCCTCCCCCTCCCCAAGATGGCATGCAATCTCATATAGGCCCTATATATACATTCCTATTAAACATATTTTCACATTAGTCATGTTGTATAGAAGAAATAGAACAAATGGGAGTAACCATGAGAAAAAAAAAAACATAAAACAAAAAAGAAAATAGAATGTTCTGATCTGCAATCAGACTCCATATTTCTTTTTTCTGGATGTGGATGGCATTTTCCATCATGAGTCTTTTGGAATTGTTTTGGGTCTTTGCATTGCTGAGAAGAGCTAAGTCTTTCAAAGTCAGTCATCGCACACTGCGGCTGTTATCGTGTATGATATTTTCCTGTTTCTGCTCACTTCACGCAGCATCAGTTCATATAGGTCATTTCAGTTTTTTCTGAAGTCAGCCTGTTCAACAGCACAATAGTATTCCATTACACTTATTTACCACAGTTTGTTCAGCCATTCCCCAGTTGATGGGTATCCCCTCAATTTCCAGTTCTTGGCCACCACAAAAAGAGCTGCTATAAAAATTTTTTTGTGCATGTGGGTCCTTTTCCCATTTTTATGATAAGATCTAATTTTAGAAGTGTGGCAAATATGGAATAATAGTCTATGCAGAATGTCCCAAAAGTCTTAATGTAGATTTAATTAAGGTTTAATAACTTCAGAATTGTAAAGGCTACAAAAAAAGGAAGAAGGAAGGAAGGAAAGAAGGAAGGAAGGAAGAAAGGAAGTTCCTTATTTACATTTCAAAATATTTATATATTTCTTATTAAAATCCAACATAACTACAATCTTGTGCATTGTGCATACAATCTCTTCATTTCTCTAGTCATTTTTTGAACTTTTTAAAAACTCTGATAAGCTGCTGTTCACCGACTAAAAGGATTTCTCTTTTAATCCTGGACTTAAAAATCATCCGAACAAGGTTGTGAGACATACCAAGCAATTTTGGCATGATCCCACCAAAAAAAAGTTAAGTCTAATGGAGATAGGTCAGGTGATTGAGATGACTAAGAAGAGAAGGAGCTCCTTTGCCGGTCTATTAGTATGGGAAAGTGTTATTCAAAAAATGTCACATATGTTATTCATAATGACATGGTCGTGTCTTTTTTAAAATCAAAATTTCATCACTCAAAATTCACAAATTTAAATAAATTTCAGGGAAAAAAATGAAATTCAAAACTATGATTTTGTGTGTGTGTTTATAGCATTTAATACTGCTGAAGCTATCAAAATTTAAAACTGCACTATGACTTTTGGGACATCTTGATTGTCTTTGTGATAATGGGCAGGTCACAGTTTAACAAGCCAGTCAATCAATAAATATTTATTAAGTGCCCACTGCATGCAAGGTATGTATTAAGAGCTAGTGGTAGATACAAAAAGGCAACTCTAAGACCTTAAATTACTGGAAAAGTGTTAATCTGTCTCTCTGGAGAAACGGAGCTTCTCATCTGGGAGCACACCACTGATAATGAAATGACAGGTTTCATACCAGTCTTACTCTTTTCTGAGCATGATTTCATAAAGTTCTAGACTCAGAATGTTTTTAAAGGGATAGGCACAGGTTTAGCATACGCAATTTTTGTTTTATCAGTAACTATGTACATTATTAAAGACCTTTTTTGAATAAAGCAAAAGAAGTTGGCACCAGGCATTCTTATTTTTATGATTGAATTTCTTGTTCAGTATCCTATATTTTCTTTAGCGAAAAATGATTTTCAGAATGTTCCTTATTTTTAAAATAATTTAAATTCTATGAATTTCATATCCAACTAATTTTTTTAAAATAAAAAAATTAATGAATTTTGATTGTAATCCATCCTATTGGTTATATTATTGGGTTTCTATGAATGGCACATTTTGGGGATTTATTATTTCATTTATTAATATTTTAAAAATAATATATTATTGGATTTTATAAATAGGAATTTTTAAAGCTATAAGAGACTGCAGAGATCTTCTAGTCTAAAATTTTCATTTTAGGGATGAAGATATAAAGGCCTAGAAAGAAGCAACTTTTTCAGTTACCATGACTTAAAGCAGAGAGTATCATACAATTCTAAAGATTATTTATGGAGATTGTGTGTGACCTTCTACAGAAATAAATATGACAAACTTTAAGGTCAATGACATCCTATTTTAATTCTGGCCTATCTATTTACCACTAATATTTTAAAGTATGCACCCTTGTTTCTGTTGACCCTGCCACCACCCTGGTACAAGTCAGCATCACTTTGTGCCTGACTATTGCAATAACTTGCTTCTTGGTTTTCCTGCTGCAAATCTTTCCCAACTTCAGTCCACTATCCACTCAGCTGTCAAAGGGACACACACTCCTAAAGCACAAGTAGGAACATGTCATCCCCCTATTAGATCAACTCCAGTGGCTCACTATTGCCTCAAGGATCAAATATAAAAAGCTCTATTTTGTTTTAAAGCCTTCCATAATGTGTTCCCTTCCTAAGTTTCCAGTCTTCTAATATCTTATACCTTTTCCCGTTCTCCCGCCCATATCTATGATATCAAGTGACACTGGCTTTCTTGGTGTTCCTTGTACTAGACACTGCATCTCCTAACTCTCTAGGAGGCATTTTCACTGATTTTTTTCCTATGCCTGGAATTCTCTTTCTCCTGATCTCTGCTGTGTAACTTCCTGGTTTCCTTCAAGTCTCAGCTAAAATTCCACCTTCTACCAAAAAAAAAAAATTCCATCCCCCACCCCCACCCCCGCCGCCCTGCCACAATGCTATTATATTTCCTCTGTTGATTCTATCCAGTTTATCTTGTATATATCTTATTTGTACATAGGTGTTTGTATATTATTTCTCTGGAAAGACTAAGCTTCTTGAGAGTAAGGTCTGACTTTTATCTTTCTTTGTACCCCCAGAGCTTAGCAGTGTCTGGCAGATAGAATTCTCTTAAATAGTTCTGGTTTAATGACTAAGATTGGTCTGTAGATTGAACTGGCTGGACTAAATCTCTAAGTTTCTTTTAGTTATTACTTTCTATATTCTTAAGTCCCGTTCAGCTCTTCCATTCTATTTTATAAAGTTGCTTTAAGTTCTGAGGTTTTATGATTTTTAATATTATTTTTCTCCATCCTACACCCCCTCCACCCCTTAATACCACATATATGGTTCTATAACTTGGTTAGGTGGTAAAATGGATAATAACCATGTTCCTTGATGGTAGTATAATAAAGTATGACCGTGTTAAAAATGAAGTTCTATTAAGACAACAAAAACACATCTATACCATCTTGGGAGCTTTGATGTCTCTCACTCCTGTAGATGTCAAAGGAGTCTTTGATTTATCCAATGTTGTATTAGGTCAATGATTGTTCAAAGATTCCTTTCCATTTTGAGTATTACGTTTTGCCAGATATTGGAAGAACTTATTTATAGAAAGCAGATGGCTTTTTTGTCATTTAATTTATTGAAATTTACTTAGCTTGAAGAAGGGAGAAGTTTAGCTGGCTCATGATAAAAGCTCTCTAAATGCATTAGTTACTTGAGTTGTCTGCAAACTGATATATAAAAGGAACACTGATTTTTAAATGAATTAGTTGCTTGTTATTTTTGAGAAGGGTCCACAAGTCTTGCATGATAACACACAAGTTTGGCCAATTTTAGAAGATTCTTTGTCAAATACTGAATCCCATCTCTTTTCAATGACCTGGTCACCCTTCTCCTTGTTCAAATAAAGAGCAAGCCTTTAGCTTACATTGAAAGACCTATTGATGGTCTTTGCTTGCTTGGGTAAAGGTTGGGATTAATGTGATTAATGTAATCACAAAAGGTCAATTTAGCTTGATTGAATCAATATAGATGTCTTAAATTTACATGGTCACCTTGAGGAGCAGGCAAATAATCTCTCCACTCTGCCTCCTCCCCCAACCTCCAATAATTCTTTCTCAGGAGGTTGAAATTCATTCAACACTAGCCTGTTCTACCACTGGACTTTGTGAGTCTTGACTTAATATTTTACATATAGCTGGAGAGGCATGTGTGAATTTTCAGCAATCCTAAGATGTTTTTCTATGTGGTATTTTTATTCAATGATCACAATACTCTCTTCTTTTCAAATTGGTTAAGAACTTATTTTCACTTACTTTATGCTTTTTTAGGGGTAGCTAGATGGTGCAGTGGATAGAATGCTGGATCTGGAGTCATCCTACCCATCTTCGTTAACTCAAATCCAGCTTCTTACTAGCTGTACCACTCTGGGCAGATCACTTAACCCTGTATGCCTCAGTTCCTCATCTGGAGAAGGAAACGATGAATTACTCCAGTATCTGCAAAGAAAACCCCAAATGGGGTCATGAAGAGAGAGGCATGTCTGAACAACAACAACAACACTTTGGATAGATTGATTCAATAAACTGTCTGGGCCTTCTGTGGTTACATTAATTGGTATACCCTTACATTACATTCTTTACTTCTTTTCTTTCTCCTTTTTTGGGGGTTACATTCCCAACCATAATACCACTTTTCATTTTCTTTCTTCTCTTCTATCAGTACTCTCCAATGGTTTCAATTTTTTTCATAGAAGATCAAATTATTTTCCTCCTCGATATTCTATAGCTTTACGAAATGTATATCATTCATCTAATGCATCATCTTAAGGTAAAAACAGCCATTAATCTTTATTAATGGATATGTTTATCTTTCAAGAATCCTAAAATTTTAAAGTTGAGGGTAGACATTTTGATCTCCTAAGACATTATACTTTATTTGATCCTTCCTACTTCCCTGAAAAAAGAAAGTCATTCTCCATGGATTCCATCTACCTTGACATCATCCTTCATTATGCCCTTCCATGCTCAGGTGAAGAGTTGGCCTTTATGATTAAAACTCATCCTTCTCATTTTATCTTAAAGATTACCCCAACAATCATCCTCTTTCTCTAATCTTTAACCTCTGCTGACTCGCTATCTCATTCTCTGTTGTCTATAAAGCACACTCCCCCCCATTCTTAAAAAAACACTCGCTTGCTCCTCACATCTCATTAAACCAGCCTCTTACATCTCTCTTCTCTTTTATAACTCACTTGTGTTTGAAACATAGTAAGAGCTTAATAAATGCTATTTATCATTTATTATCTGTGTTATCTATCTAGTATGTATGTATGTATGTATGTATCTTTCTATATATTTATATAATCTGTCTATAACTCTATTATTTCCTGGCTACCTAGCTACCTCATTATAGAGGCAAATGTTATACCAATTTTTTAAAAAGGGGAAGAACATGGAATCACACAAAATTTAGATGGATCAGTTTGAAGCTAATTCTTATCAAATGTCTAGAACAGATTTTTAAGTGTTTGATCTGTGAGCACTAGGAAAGGGAAGAGGTAATATATTTATGCCAAATTAACTTATTTTCACCTTTGAAAACAAGCCTCACATTGCTAGATCAAGGGAATGCTATAAACAAAGTATATCTGTCCATGAGCAAGGCATTTCCCAACATGCTTCTTGATATAATAGGTTAATTGCAAGGTAGAATCAGAAAAGATTGAAAAATAATACCTACAAAGTGTTGATTAATAGAACGATATAAACGTGCCGGGTGGTCTCTAACAGAGTGCCAAAAGGCTCTGTTCTTAGCCTGGTTATATTCAATTGATTTTTATTAGTAACTGAGAAGAGGCCACAGGTGGAATGCTTATCAAACTTGCAGCTAGTACAAAACTGTGAAAACAGAATAGAGATCCTCCGCAAATCTCAGGGTGCTGATCTGCTGCTGTGTCTGGTTTCAACTCTAGGGAACAAGATGCCCCCCCCTCATTTCAGTTTATTACTTCTAATCTCATTACCACATTTGTAGTTCAAGCCTCTATTGATACCATCTCCCTCAGCTTCCTCTCCCATCTGTTTGGACAAATGGAGGAGTACAAAACTCTTTCAATGTGTTCTTTACAGAGAGCAGAGACTGGACTCTCAATTCATTCCATTTTACATATGCTGCTCTGCCCAATCTCAGCTCCATCAAACAAGGTGTTCCTATGCCTGTATCCCTTGGTTTCCCCCTCCCTTGCCTGCCTCCTTTGGTGTGTTCTCTCCACTCATCTCGCCATTAGACTGTAAGCTCCATAAGGGTGATTATCTTTTTTTTTTTAATCAGTTGTATCCTTGGCATGTAGTAGGTGCTTAATAAATGACAAATTGGATTGGAGTGGAGTGGACTAGCTAACCTATTGTTAAAAAAAGCTGTCTATTCTACTTGCCTCCACTTTCCTTACAACTCCATTTTCAACCCCTTCCAGTGAGTTTTTTTAATTTCATCACTCAACACTAACTATTCTTTCCAATGTTACTAAACTTATCCTAATTACCAAATTTTGAGCCTTTTCTCTATCCTTAACCATCTTAACCTCAACCAATATCTTCACAGGATTTGATACTGGGGAGCAAAATCACTTCTGGGATATTTTCTCCCTTTGGGGTTTTTGCATGATTGTGGTGAAATGACTAATTGAGGTACAGTATCTGCCTGAACAAAGAAGATTGAAGCACACACGTTTATTGGGTGAGTATAGCACAGGCATGGCAGGGGGAACAATAGACCTTAATCTATTTGCTCCCAAGATTGGAGATTTAGAGAGTAGTTTGTATGGTTTTACAACAAAGGGAGGCAGCAGAAGAGGAGGAATGTAGAGTGTCCTGAACTGGGATATTTGTGCAAGCTCTGTTTGGAGCCAGTATGAACCAGTTCCATCTGCTCTGTGGTTGCTGGCACAAGAGAAGTGTTCCAGGTTCACCCAGTGGACATTGCAAAGGATCACTAGTATGTCAGACTCAGGCAAGACTCATTCCACCTCCTGATTGGCAGATTTTGATTCCCAGGTTATTTGTTCCTCTTCTGGATAATAAGGGAACTCAAGCAAATCAAGGTAATTAGTAAATTCCTTATTCATTCCATTTCTATCTTCCCTCCTTTTGGTCAAGGTGGTCAAAGACCCCCCCAGTGGCCAAGGGGGAAAATTTTATTAACTATGGAAGCAAGCACAAAGAGGCACTTGACTATAGCATAGACTGATATTATAACAATGAAGACAGCAAGGTGGCCAAAGAGAACAGAGTGAAGGAGAGAGCCCATACCTTCAGGGAGCCAAATAAAGATGCTCCCAAGGAATCAAAGAGGCTGACCTCCCAGAGTAAAAATACATCATCATGAATGGCACCAGATAGGTTGTCACAGAAGGAACATTTCTCACTGATATAGGCACAAGAACCCCCCTTCATGGTAGCAAGGGCATTCTGAAAAACAATGGTAGAAAAGGAATCTATTTCTCCCTGAATTTTCTGAAGGGCTCCAGTATTGATGTTGAAGGATTCTGAGATCTCACATGACAAATCGCAGACAGCAGCTCCAAGGGAATAAATCCCAAATTCTGGAAAAGTCCATTATTTTGATCCAAGTTTGAGATCTAGCAACACAAATCCATTAGTCACTTAAATGAAGCTGTCAGGCAAACCCTTGGAGAAGCCATTTCAGTTCGTAATGGAAAGAAACTTGAAGTCCCAGCACTAGCTATAAAGTCAAGTTGGCCTCATGGGTCAGGGTTTGTGAGGGTCTAGAAAGAAAGTAGGGAGCAACCAGGAATGACATGATTAGGAGAATCATAGTAAGTGCTCATAGGCAGAGATCCCCAAGAAGTAACAAGAGACCAAGGTAATAAGGACTCTAAGAAGGTGGAAGAAGACAGGCACGGGGCTCCAAAGATCCCCTCAAAAGATGAAAGAAGGCAATAATAAAAATGCAATAGCAAAGCAAGATAAAATATTTAGCATTATTCTGCTTCAGTAGACTCATCTCAAGAGTGGGGATAATAATCGTCCCCACTTGTCAGGTTTGTTGTGAAGATAAAATGGGATGATATGTTTGTAAAACTCTTTGCAAAACTTAAAGCAATATATAAATGCTAGATATTGTTATTGTCTCTTTGATCCATTCCCTTCTCTTTACTCAAATAACTGTATCCCCATTTCGGGATTTCATTTACTCTTACCTGGACTGTTAAAATAGCCTCTTATTTGGACTCCCTGTTTCAAGTCTTTCTCTACTCCAATCCGTCCTCCATGCAGCTGTTAAAGTGATTTTCCTAAAGTGCTACGATGTCATTCCCCTACTCAGCAAATTCTAGTCACTTCCATTGCATCTAGGATAAAATATATACTCCTTCATTTGTCATTTAAAGCCCTTCACAATCCTATATTGTGCAACCTAGTGAAATTGGCCTTTGTTTTGTTTGTCCTACATGGCACTCCTTATCTCTTTTCCTTGCCATTGCACAATTGTTATCCTCCATTCCTGGAATGCATGTCCTTCCTCATCACCCCACTTCATAGAATCCTGTTCTTCCTTCAAGAGTTAGCTCCTAAACAAAGCCTTTCCTAATTCCCTCTTCACCCTGGTTCCTAGTGACCTCCCTCCCGAATTATCTTGTCTTTAGCTACTTTGCATTTATTCTCTTTATAGTTATTCTGTACACTCTGGGATCTTCCCACATTAATTACTCTTGATCAGAGCAACCTTGTACACTTTTGAGATAACATCTCATTGGGCTGGTGATAGTAATGACAGATATCATTAATATATTTCTTTGTCATTGTGGATACAAAAATTGTGGTACATAATTTGCTATAGTAGAAACCAGAAAGAGGGGATAAGTCAGCAACCATGTAACTTAATACTTGGGAGGGACATAGATTCTGAGAATAATTTTTCCCTTGTTTAAATAAGAAAACTTGTATATGTCTAGAGTCCTTTAAGCATTTTAAAATAGCAATTACTGTTCAAGAATTTCCATTTTAGCTGTTTCTAAATCAGTTAATAATATGTATTTTCTTTTTAACACCCTTCTGAGGAGGCTAAAGTGGCTTTCATATCATTTCATTAATCTGTGCAACATTCCCTTTTCAAAGATACGTTTTTCCATCACTTAAAGTACCTTATTTTATGTGAGTTAATCTATGATACCAAGCATTACTCTTGCTTAAGTAATGGCAATATTTATAACAGGATCGCAGTTGCTATTTGAGACCTAAATATGAAGAATATATTCCTATTAAGTTGAAACAATAAAATAGTGAAAGCTGTCAAGCCTGGAAAATAACTTTTAATTCACTGGAATTTCTTGTGACATATCTCTCAATTACAACTAGACTACTGGGTTTGGATGCCTCAGCTACATGCCCTTTTTAAAAAAAATTGTTTTCTTTTCTTTTACTTTTTCTCCTCTCCTCTCCTCTCCTCTCCTCTCCTCTCCTCTCCTCTCCTCTCCTCTCCTCTCCTCTCCTCTCCTCTCCTCTTCTCTCCTCTCCTCTCCTTTCTTCTCCTTTCCTCTCCTCCCCTCCCCTCTCCTTTCCTTTCTCTTTCTGCCTCTCCTCTCCTCTCCTTTCCCTTCTTTTATTTTTTTTTTCTCCTGAATGTATACACATTTGTAGCAGCTCTACTGAAAAATGCAGTTCCCTGGAGATAAAATGGGAAAAGTACTAGATAAATGCACAGCTTGAAAAGATGCTGGAGCATGGGTCTATTTACCTAGTATTAGTTGATACCAGTATTAATTGATATTAGCATTTATATAGTATTAGTTGATATTATCTACAGGTCAGCTCTGGGAAATTGCAGTCCAGTGGTAAGATCAACTACATTTGGTGTAAGGAAATACTTTAGTTCAAGCATTCCTTTAACACCAGTTTTGTGATAATGGACAAGTCTTAGATTCAGTTTTCTCAATCTGTGTACGGAAATCAAAGTGTTATTGAAAAAATAAACATTTTTTAAAACAAATCACATTCACATTTTTTAAAATTATGGACTGTATGTGTTTGCTCTGCAAGAAAGGCATGCAAAGCCAACCACAGTAACCAAGTGTATTGTGAGGAACAAATGAACAAATGTAGGTAATGTGCTTTAGAAACTTTAAAACATTATTTGCATATATGCCATATGAAAAATGCTCTCCTTCCTCAATCTGACTCTTAGAATTACTGTCCATGTCCTATGGGAGCCCTTTCCTGCACCATTACCTCACACTGTAGCTGCTAAATTTTCCTGGAAAATCTATTCTGCATGTATCCTGTATGTTTTGATTTGTGCATATATTTTCTGTAAGCACCCAGAGGGCAGGGATATTTGAGCCTGTATATGGTTTGTTTGCTTGTTTTTGTATTTTCAGGTACTTCTCACATTTCCTGGCATATAGTAAGTGTAAAATATATTTATTAAAGTATTAATATGATTAAAGTATTTATGTAAAGTATTTAATATGTACTACTTGGGACAAGTCATTTAAGTTCTCTGGATCTCAGTTTCTTCCTCATTAAAACTGAGGCACTTTAGTAGATGATCTCTAAGTCTTTCTAGTTCTATTTTGATATTCCAATTGATATTTATGTTTTTAAATATATGCACATAATAATAAAAACAATTATTATTATAGCTAACAATACCTAAAATTTATATAATTCTTGGACTGTTATATGGTACAGTGGTTAGAGCTCCAGAAAGACCTGAATTCAAATCTAGCCTCAGATACTTACTAACTGTGTGATCCTGTGCAAGCCACTTAATGATGTTTGCCTCAGTTTCCTCAACTGTAAAATGAGCTGGAGCAGGAAATGGCAGACCATTCTACTATCTTTGTCAAGAAAACACCAAATGGAGTCATAAAGAGTCAGTCATGGTTGAAACATCTCAAATCTTTTTACATAGCACTTACTGTACTGGATACTTGTTAAAACCCTTTATAATTATTCTCATTTGATCTTCACCAAGACACTGGGAAGTAGATGTTATTATCATCCCTATTTCGTAGATGAGGGAATTGAGGTATACAGAGGTTAAGTGGCCTGCTTGAGGTCACAGAGCTATTATCTGAAGCCAGATTTGAACTCAGATCTTCCAGTACTCTATCCACTGTGCCACATAGCTGCATATAGATGTCTCTATCTCTATATATCTAGATAGTTATTGATCTATCATTGATCTATCAATGTCTCTGCCTAAAAATCTAAATCTATTAGATTGATTTAGGTATATAGCCATAACACATAGGAGGTACTTAACCATACATATGTGTATAATATATAATTATGTATATATACATGTATACTTAATGCATATGTATATGCACACACATATATATGCACTTAATATATGTATATAAGTACCTAGTGCTATAAACAAAACAACTTTCTCTAGACTATGAAAGCAAAAAGAAATGTTCTAGTTTTTAATCACTCATACTTCTAACTTCGAGGTTCAAACCAGTTGTTGACCCTGGAGTGAATCTTGAATTATATAAATCAGTTTTTCTATTGAAACTGACCATGGGAAATGTTGCTCCTCAAAGTAAAACAAAGCAAAAAAACCCAACCAAACAAACAAACAAAAAAACTCTCCCAAACCAACACACAAACACAATCAAAACAAAACCTGTAGAACTGCCTGGGGTATGTAATTTAAAGTAATTAAGTATGATCAGGTAGCTTTAAATCTGAATGTCACATTAGAAAGCACAACTCTTTCAAACTATTAGCTCAATATGTGATCTTCTGTCATGTTTGAATTATCAAAAGAAGAGTTAAAATGGACAGACACATTTATGCTACGAAATATTTACTGCTACATCAAACCAATGACCTCATTGCCCCCTTATGAGACGCTTAGTGAAAAACTGAAGGGTCAAACGCTCTTCAAATTGATTTCCATGCACAAAGACACATTCTTTGCCTTTTCATGTAACAGTCAGGGTGAGGATTTTGACATTCTCAAGTTTAAAAAAAGTCAGAAAATAAAAGGAAGCCAATAAAACTGCAGTTCATCGCACAGAATAATCGAAACGTTCTTATAATTCAGGATACAAGAATTTAGGGGTTCCTTTTTCCCTAAGTTTTCTAATTGCAGGTTTTTAAGATATTGCTAAATTAAGCTGTTGGGTATGATTAAATATACTAATGATTTTTACTGTGGTAGTGAGAAAAAAGCCTAGTATAGTAGAAAGAGTACTGGGTTAGAAGTTAGGAAGCCCATATCTACAATCCTGCTCTTAATTCAGCTTTGAGGTATTGGACAAACCTTTTATGAAAAGAAAAGGTTGGACTAAATGGTCTGCAGGCTTTCTTTCCATGTATAAAAAACTATGGATCTGTGCACACAAAATGTAAAATGTTCCTGTGATAGCTGGATAGCTGAGACTTTTGCAATTCCATGTATTTAGCACTTATTTTGACACATAGAAGACATTTAATAAATGTTTACAGATTAATTGATCCTTAAAAGATTTAGGCAATAATTAAGCAGGAGCTAAGCATGCACAATGATTATGTCATCTATTACCCCAAAAGGGAGCATCTTCTCCCATAAAGATCCCTATCTTTAGGCTCAAATGAAACAAGTTCAATTGTAGGAGTACCTGACCCCAAAGAAAGGAGGAACTCAAATTGAAGTCTTTTGGTTATCCATTCATTTGTTTATTTACTCATTTATTTATAAAACTATTTATTGCTTGCTTATTTTCTTGTTTCTGTTTGTTTATTTAATTAGCCATGATAAGGCTCTTCCTTCTGGTCTTGGTCACCTTCTCCTCTGATAAGAAGGTAATTTCAGTAAGTATCTCCTGCTGGGCAGTCAGCCCTTAAAATTTTTGAACTCATTAGGTATTATTTGTTGAAGCCTCAGAGAATAGTTCAGAGACAGAGAGCTAAAGTTGGAGTTAAGATGACTGAGTTAAAAAGAATTTAGTGAGCTCAGTGTAATATAGAACCTGAAAAAAAGTGTGCTTATTCTCTCAAGAGACTGAAGTGGGTTAAGAAAGAGTATGCACCTGGGTAGAGAGAAAAGTTCGTAAATTCGTCCTGTTATAACTTTGAAGTGAATGTCCCTTTGTAAAAGCTAATCAATGCTAAGTAATTAAATGAAACTGGGTTGCTTGACACTGGCACCTAACAGGAGAGATACAGCTAGATGGGGCTCAAGTTCAAGGATAGTAGAGAAGAGATACCTCCAAAACTTTCTTGGTACCCCAGAACCCTGAGGAACATTTAGCTGGTTTGCCCATAAGAGAGTGAGCTAGAGTGTACTTACTTTACATAAAATAAAGAATTGGACATTATATCTCTAAATTTATCATCATATGAGGTTAGAAATATCCATCTATCAGGATTATTAGGTGGCATGGTGGATAGAGTCCAATCTTAGGGTCAAGAATACCAGTATTCAAATCATGCCTCATATACTTATGAATTGAACAACCAAGTCATTTAACCCCTCTTAGTCTCAATTTTCCTGTTGCTAAAGTGGGAATAGCAATAGCATCTGTCTCACAGGAGTGTTGTAAGGATCAAAAGATATAATATATGTCAAGTGATTTCGGAATATTAAAGCACTATATAAATCCTAGTCATCATCATCTTTGTCTACATCATCATCATCATCATCATCACTCTTTGGGGACGTGAACCTAGTTAGAAAAACACAAAGCATGAGAGAAGCAGCCAAGAATTTGAGACCCAATTTTAAACTCACTGATGCAAGGACATGATATTACTGCCAAATAACTGTAGCTGTCATAACTGCTATTCCAGAAAGGGGAAAGCACCTGTCTCTCTAAGGAAAAGCTATAATCTAGTATTGACTGCGTTCCAACAGAGGCCACCTTAAAATGGATAAGAAACTTCTTCCTTCCCTTGCTTTTTAGCTCCTTGTGGTCCAAAGTATAAGTGGATTTTCCTGGTTTAGTTGCCAATTTCCTTTGGCAAAACATTCTCCATACCATTCCTGCCTCCCTGCCCCAAGGACCAGAAAACATGTGTCCTTCCCCATGGAGCCAATGTGTGTATATCCATTGCCATGGCAACTGATTTAGTTTACACTCCCTCTTCCTGAAGTAGAAGGTAAAAGCATACAGATCTCAGCTTAAGTAAAGTTCTTCCTAATAATCAAGAAAACAAAAATCAAATTGGTTGGTGCTTTAGACTGTTATCTCTCCATTACAGGATATATGCAAACGGCTGTGAGATGATTATCTTTCAGCAATTCTTTGGCAGTTATTCCTATTTTGTTAGGAGAGTGGGACTAGGTCACTTCTAAGATCCTATAACTACTGAGGTACAGAAACAAAAGACTAATTTTTTCAAAATAAATTATCAGAAGGGAAGTTAGATAACATACATTTATGGCCAAATTGAAGGGAAGTTTTTAATGGAGAGCTTCTGGGATCTGCCTTTGGTCTTTTGTTTGTTAACATTTTTATTAATGACTTGGTGAAGGTATGTGTAGTATGTGTGTAGTGTGTGTAGTATGAGTCAGAGAACTGACCTCTAACTCTCCTCTCTTTCACTTACTTTACTTACTCTCTTTTACTTACCTTGTCTGTACTCACTCTGATAGGTTGAAGTAGTTCCCCAAAGTGATGGCCATGACACTATAATGCATTCTTAGGGTCCTAGTGGTAGTCTTGATATTCTCTAAGAAAAGTTTACTATTTCCAAGTATTGTTCCTGATGAGTCCTACCAGGATGTATCCCTACTACCACCAAATTTTAGTGGAACCAGTCAGCATAATTTCATGGTTTTTTTCTAATTTCAATGAGCAGCATATGAAATAGAAGCAAATGCAGTCAATATGGGAAGAAGTAATACAAGACTGAAGTGCTCAATCTTCAATGAGATGAAAGAGCAATGAATTTGTAAAAAGAGAATGGTTTAGAATTTAACCTGTTTGCCAAGGGGTCAAATGAGGGAGGAATATTTAGCCAGTGCAGGGGTGACAGGAGGGGAATAAACTGAGGGAAAGAAGTATTGGATATCATTGTGAGCACAAAGAACCAGTTTTGGCATTGCAAGGCAGAGGAAGAATTAGAATGACAACAGATTGAGATAATATACAATAATTCATTGTTTGTGAGCATTAAAGTGGTACATTTGTAGGTTATGGCAAGATCAAGTGTCGGACAATCTCTGTGTATAGCTGTAATGGGGTGGAAGAGGAGGTCCTAGGAAATGAGTAAGTTGAGTTACTGTAAAGTTAGGGTGTTTAAAGGACTATCATACATATGTTGAAATCTCTTAGTCTGAGGGCAGGAGTTAGGGAGGAAAAAAAAGATTGTGAGCTAGGTACTGAACTCACTGAGGAAAGAGGATCCTGGAATTTTGAACAGCAGCCACCAGAGTTTTGTTTCAGTGATAAATACGTAGTGAATGAACCTCGAAGGATTATTGAGTGTTGGAGATACGGAAAGAACCTAGAAGTGGAAATGAGGAGCAAGGAGTATTCCAACTCTGCCACCACAACCAGTGAGTCCGGGTTAAAGTCCAATTAGTGATAGAAAGGGTGGCAAAGGAGACTCTAACATTCGCAGGGAGCCAGGTCTCAGTGAATCCAAAAAGATGAATGTAGCAAGAATGGAGATAGTTTAAAATGAACCACCCGTAAGTAATTTTCTCTTGGAGGGGCTTCTTTCTCTCAGGCACTTTTATAATTGTCTCTATTCCTCCTCAAGTATTTTTTTCCTCATGTCCTGTCAGAGTAATCTGTGTTTTACTTCACGCTGATTTTTTTTCTGTTTTTTTCCAAAAACATCATTTTTGACTACCCTTTCCAATAAGCGAAATGTCTACATAAGAAAGAGGAGGTAATTTACATGCAGATTGCATAGTTCTCAAATTTACAGATGCCACAATTCTGGAAGTGGTATGTAACACTTCGAATTACAGAATCAGGATACAAAAAAATATCTTGACAGGTTAGAACCATGGATTATTTCAAATAAAATTAAATGTGATAGGGACGTGATAAGGTCGTAGTTCTACACTTGGGTTCAAAATATCAACTGCACAAAGTGTAACATGAGAGAAATCATCACAAGTCAAAAAGAAGATAGAGTCACAGAAACAAAAGCATCCAAATACTAACTTTTTGGGTATCGTAGTCCCATCTAAAAGCCTTGTGAGGTCTATCAAGCCCTTCTCAGAATAATGTTTTTTAATGCATAAGATGAAATACATGAGATTATAAAAGATTATGTTAAAATACAGTTGTTGTTTTTTAAACAAGTTCATGAAGCCCAGGTTAAGAAACCCTGCAATAGTCTTAGTAGTCAGTTGAATTTGAGTTACATGTGGGTTTTTTAAGGGTATCCATTGACTTCTTGGGTGTATATATGTTCTCCCATTTTTCACCATTAATAATTTTTAAAACTATTTAATACAAAAAGCACTGATTTTATATATTATATATACACACATTACATGTATATAGGTATATATATGTATGTGTATGTGTGTATGTGTATGTTGTTGTTGTGTTTATCTTTCGTTCTCAAAGAGGAGCATGACATCAAGGAAATGATGACATGACTTGCAGTTGACTTTGAATTGAGTGAGGGAGAGTTGTGCAAGGTCACCAGCCTTACTTTCTCCTGCAGAGCCATCTGGGTCCAGTGACTTGATATTCATTAGGACTGCTGAAGATGGCCCAGGATGCACTGGGAGACCCTGGCCCTTTTAGGCTAAGGTCTTTTCAGGTTCTCACTTTGAGATAACGTACATTCAGTGAATAGGCCTCATTAAGAAATTAATCGAGGGATGGCCCCTTTAATCGAAACTCAAAAAAAATCAAAGTGAGAGGTGAAGACCCTTAGGGTTCCTGACCAAAAGAGAAACACTTACTATTTACTATTTACATTTACTCTGTGCTAGGAGGGCAGGGACCTACTTATTGAATGGGCTTTACCTCACTCAAAGTGAGAACCTAAAAAGACCTTACCCTAAAAGGGCCAGGGTCTCCCAATGCATCCTGGGCCCTCTTCAGTAGTCCTGATAAATATCAAGCCACTGGACCCAGATGGTTCTGTAGGAGAAGGTGAGGCTGGTGACCTTGCACAGCCCTCCTCATTCAAATCAAAATCAATTGCATGTCATGTCATCATTTCCCTGATGTCATGCTCCTCTTTGAGAATGAAGGACAAGCACAACCTGTGAGTAGCCTCTCCTCTCCTCTCCTCTCTCCTCCCCTCCACTTCTCTCCCCTCCCCTCTTGACCTCACCTAACCTCACCTCACCTCACCTTAGGGTGCTGTGTCCAAAGAAAGGTACATTTCAATGTCTGAAGTCTGCTTCCTTAACTTTGGGTTTACTGGCCAGATATTTTTCTCAAAAACCAAGCCTTAAACCCAATTCACTCTGGAGTGTATGTATATGAGTATGTGTATGTGTATGTGTACGTGTACGTGTATGTGTATGTGTATGTATAATATATGCATATATGTATATATGTGTATATGTAGATATATGTATGTGTGTGCACACACACACGCACACACACACACACGTACACACATAGTACTTCATAGAGCAAATAAAAACAGCCAGAATACCTGATGAAAGAAATTGCTTCTTGATCATCTTTTCTTATGTTGTGGTAGAACTGCCCTCCTTCTTTCCATCCCTCGTTCTCCAAACACAAAGGATTCACAGTAACCTATCAACCACACAGTTGATTCCTTTAGGGCTGGTTTTCTTTCTTTCATGCCTTTAAATTAAAAAATCAGTTCTCAGAGGTCATGACTAGACCCTACCTAGTGACTGCAGTTCTCAAAGGAAATAGTGAGAGGATACTTTGGTACTTTAGTATTTGGGGAGGCCAGAATTGGGGTAACTGTTTGTATTCTTGATCTCAGTACTTCTGTTCATCTTTTTTTAGAGTGAAAGGAATAATGGAAGAAATAACAGCTTTGATTGAGCTTGGAGATAAAAGATAAAGCATCTCTAGAAAGTGTGTGGGGAGGATTTTGCCCATTATGTTTAGATGCTTCAACAGGAAAACAAACAAACAAAAACAAAACCTGAAAGATAGATACAAACATTTCAATAAATCAATGATTCAGATACACTGAGTTTGATTTTTTTCAAAGAGTCAGATATCAGAGTTACACTTTAACTATTTCTAGGAAGTAGTTGTAGAGTCTTTGGTATCCCTCTCAACAGGTCCATGTCAAGACCTAAAAGAATCTGCCACTTCCTGGAGTTGTGGCTATTGCTGAATTTCAAAGGTAATATTAAAAATCAGGATCATGAAGAGGTGTTCCCGAGTTCCGTGTACTGCCCTTGAGAACCTATATATTTTCTGGGTCACATTGAGGGACAAAGGGCTCTAGCTGTGTATCATACATGTTCTGTGACCATGACCTTCCGGCCATAATCTCTGTGCCAAGGTCTTGTCTAGTTCATCACTATTGTTCTCCTCTAGCTTCTCCTTGGCTCTTAGCCTTTTGGGAGAAACTTGTCTGTAGACACCAATGAGTTGGGTGGGAAACCATGGTACTGAGGGCTATGGCTCCAGGGGAGGGGCTTCTTTATCTGGCATCCATGAATATGGCTTCTATATATTTTATTTTGATAACTATATTTCATTATAATCGGTATCCTTTGTGATCCTATTTATTTTATTTTGTGTATTTTCTTTTCTGAGAAGAGGTTCATGGGCTCACGGGACTAACAAAAGGGTCCAAGACATAAATAAACGTTAAAGACTTCTGCTCTTGGGCATTTTGTCCATCTTTAAAAACTGGGCCTGAAGTGAGGAAGACCTGAGTTCACGTCCAGCTCAATTTACTAGCTATGTGAACCAAGGTATTTTACTTCTGCCTCAGTTTTCTCAACTGTAAAATGGAGATAACAATACAACACCTACCTCCCAGTATGACTTCATATCAAATGAAATACTATTTGAAAAGTGCTTAGCATAGAGCCTGGCATATAGCGGGTGTGTAGTTATCATCTACTGCTATTACTCCTTTTCCTCTTCCTTTTCCTCCTCTGGCTGCTGCCACTACTACTAATCCTACTATTTCCAAATCCCTGTTCTAGGCAGTGACAGGAGGTATGGGTTGAATAATGAATGACAAATAAGACATGGACCCCACGGTCATGAAATCTCTTGGGGGAAAACTAAATATCTATTACTGAATAAATTTACAATATAGATTAGAATGCCATATGTATAGATTATGACAATTGTAAAGTGTTATGTGAAATTGGTAGATGGAAGTCATTTCCCTCACTGAGGGTCAGGGATAGCTTCTTTAAATACAAATATAAAATAAATAAAGATAAATTTGTGTAAATAAATCACTTTATAAATGGTATCATTGGAGAGTTCTGACTGCTTTTGCATACATTGATTTCTACAAGTTGTTTGAACACTAGGCTCACTGTGGCAAATAACCAGTCTACCTGGCAGTTTCCCTGAATCAATCAGCTATATTCCTGAAGTTATTTCAGTTGTGTCAGACTTTTTGTGACCCCATTTGGGGTTTTCTTGGCAAAGATACTAGAATGGTTTGCAATTTCCTTCTCCAGCTCATTTTACGGACGAGAAAACTGAGACAAAGTGGGTTAACGTTACTTTCCCAGGATCACACAGCCAGTAAGTGTCGGAGGCCAGATTTAAACTCAGAAAGATGAGTCTTCCTGATTCCAGGCCCAGCAGTCTATCTACTGTGGCACCTAGCTAGGGGTCCACATATTTTTATGATATGTTGTTTGGATGAACCATGATACCTTCCTTTTCAAAGTGAACCAGGTATTCCTGATGTCTATCCAGGAGCAAGCAATCAAAGGTAAGCATGTTTTTGCCCTGAATCTACAACCCTCATAAGTTAGAATTGGAAAGAACATCGGATACCACATTACCTAAGCCCCCAATCCATTGTAACATGGTTAGTAAGTGTTTGGCACACTGCGGCTTTAGCAGACTGGGTTGGTGAGCTATGAATAGTCCTGCATGAGTGAGTCAAGTGCTTCCTTGATCTTTGTTCAGGCCTATCTATCATTCTATTTGTCAAGCTCTAATCCTAAACATTAAATCTGCTGAAGCCCCATAAGAAAATAAGTATCTGTGGAATTTACTGCTGATTTCAAAATATCTTTAAATAAGGAAAATGACATTTTCATAGTTCAGAAGGATGAATCCATGGGGTGTGTTTTTTTTCTTTCAAGAAACTGTGAAAAGGGAAGGAATTAGTGCTTAATTTATACAGTCTATATTTATTTCTTCTCCCTCCCCCCACCCTTTAAAATTGCAATGTCAGCATATTTTATTTTTCATTTTGAGTCTTCTTGCTTATGGTAGCTATGAGATAATTTAGGATTTTCTTTAGTAAAGTTTTGAAGTTATACAAATTTGGGAAGTCTTATTTTGGGGTTCAGCATCTTTCTCATGTACTGAAGTTCTGGTGTTACTCTGTACATTTCATTCTTTTCAATATGTGCCAATTAGTACTACCTTTCCCTTAAGGGGGACTTGTTACTGGAGCTATATCATATCCTGTATTCATGAGTCACTAATCTCACTATAATCACACAATATCATAATTAACTCCCTACTTCATCAGGACTACAGGACTTTCATGAAGTCCTGCCTGGCAGCTTGTGTTATCTATATTTTATTCGAAGCTAGTCAAGCCATAGCAAAGATAGCTGTTCATACCTCCAGAATTTTTTATTCATGTTTATCCACAGTGGGAGAAAGCAGCATGCAAAATAAATGAAGAGTGATACCACAGATGTCTTTAGAGAGGTATTAGAAGCCAGTCAGCAGAGAGGGGTTATGAAAGTTGTATGAGACATATATTATCTATGCATATGCTACAATGGTCAGAACATTAAGTATGGCATGCTCTCCAGCAGTCTAAAATATCATACCTGGCTTAAAATGAAGTTCTGACTTTGAGATGGGAGGAGGATGCTATTTTTTTTTCTTTCTAAAGAAACTTTCCATTAATTGTTTTTTTCTGTATACCTGAGAAGTCTTATGATGGTAGGCTGACTCGTGTGTGTCATCCTCATTAAAAATTGACAATAAGTCTTTGCTCTTTTCTAGAGGATAGAAACAGTGTCCTGTCTTTGCCTTGGCTATAACTTAATTCCAAAACACCTTTCACATTTCTTTTTGCCACAAAATATATTTCTAATGTTCATTGAGGGAAAAGACTAGGAAGGAAAAACAGGTGCGTGACAAGGTGCAAAGGTTAAAACAGCAGCATCTTAAATAAGCCCAGACAGTGTTTTCCTGAGCCCAGGAGTTATGAGGAAGACACAAAAAAGGAGGGTGCAGGCAGATTCAGAGTGAGAAGTGGAAGGGAACACAGAGAACATCTATGTGAAATGTACATGCCTCGGTGGAATGTTTTATTGTAGTTTTCATTGTCATTGTTATTTGTGTCCTCAGCACCTAGCACTGTGCCTGGCACACAAGAGGAATTTTATCAATGATCAAATGATCTGACTAAAACAATAAGATCCATGGAAAACTCCCTTACATCTAAAAAAAAGGCTGAATAAGTAGCAGATAAAAATTGCATACCAAACACTTAATAAAACACTCTTCAAAATATTTACAAATTTGAATATTACAAATTTAAAATTATTACTAATTTAACATATTATGAATTTACAAATAGTGTAATGTAATAAGCCCATTATCAGCTTGAGCCTGCATCACAAGTGTTTTTTTTTTTCAATTAGATCAATTGAATAAATGAATAAAATGAATCCATCCTCTTTACTTTACTGGTAAAACCACAAAGAGCAAATGAACTGCTCATGGTCACAAAACTAGTTAGCAGCACAAAGGAAGTCACAATACAGGTATTTTGACTCTCAGTCCAGTGATCTTTTGTGACTAGGTATCTTTTTTATATATAAGAAATGAATTGTTGTATTTTAGGTTAGAAAACAGATAGGCCAATGAAGGAATGGGAAATTAACGAGCAGGAATACACAGTTAACCTGTGGTTTGGTTTGGTTTTGGTTGTAGTTTTTTTTGGGGGGAGAACACTCACTTTAGCAGATGTGAAGTTTCCATTATCCCCAGTTAGAATGTAAGCCCCTTGAAGGCAAGGAGAATGTTTTGCCTTTTTTTAATCTTTAGTGCCTGACACTATGCTTAGAGACAGACTGATGGAGACAGAGAAAACACAGTTTTCAGTTAATAGTTTTGCTATTTATCTATTGTTTTGGCCTTATATGCTTTCCAAGAACAATTTCTTGTGTGCCTCTTGGGATACATGGATAGCAGCCAGTGCTAGGCCAAGAAAGATTTTATGACAGATTGTTAGAACAGAAAGAAACCTTAGACTATAGAATGTTAAATCTCTGGATATACTATGGTAAAACTTGAACTCAGAAATCATTTAGTAAAACTCAATTCATTTACATAGGAAGAAAATAAGATTTAGAGAGGTGATATCACCTATACCGTTATCCCGCAGAAGTAGGCCAGGGACCCAGATCTCTTGAATCGAAGATCATTTACTCTTTCCGTTGCATTTTTTTTCTCTGTCACTAGCCTGTTTGATCAGGAAACTAAACATACATCCTGGAGCTCTTGATATGGAATTATGATTATTTTAGTTTCAGGACCCTGTCTATTTCTGAATAATTGAGAAAATATCTACAAGGACTACTAGCAAGAGCAAACAAAAAGGCTAGTAAGGCAACATTATTGCCTATGCCTAACTTCTAATACAGAGGTGAGTTTCTACAATTTGATGAAGTAAACTAAGTCAACCAGACTTGCAACT
This sequence comes from Trichosurus vulpecula, assembly GCF_011100635.1. Classification (NCBI taxonomy): domain Eukaryota; kingdom Metazoa; phylum Chordata; class Mammalia; order Diprotodontia; family Phalangeridae; genus Trichosurus; species Trichosurus vulpecula. The sequence continues at coordinate 367,074,958 of NC_050575.1, read as the reverse complement.
CTGTTTTGTCAAAGCTTTGTTGTTGTTTGTTTTTTTTTTTTTTTTTGGTGTTGTTTTCTGTCTTCTCTTACCATAACAACAAACCCTTTCAAGAGCATCTCTCCCTACTAAGCTTTGTAAGGAGAACTTTCAAGAAAGTTTTTTAAAACAAATTCATACTAATGAGTAAAGGATTGTCTTTCTCAGTAACTTCTGGATTTTAATAAGCACAAACATTCCTTACGCAAAAGGACTCAAGGCATACCATTGAAGTTCAAGTATCTGACAGAAAGCAAGGGAAAGATATTGTGAAGAAGGCAAGAGGACCCTTTCAACATTCCCGAAGAACAGTAGGAAAAAGATGGCACACCAGAAAGAACATCAGATTTTGAGATGGAGAACCTGGTTTCACATTTTGGCTCTGCAATTTATTATATCTATGATCTTAGGCATCATTGAATTACTCTGAGACTCATTTTCCTTATATTAAAAATAAAAAGGGTGGGACTAAATGAATTATTTCTAAGACTCATCCCAACTCCAAACTATGTAGGTTGGAATGCATTATCCCAGTCTGCTGGTAAAATGGAATAGTCACTGAGATTCAGAGAACCTGGGTTTGAGTCCTATTCCTTTCACTTATGACTTAGATCAAGGCTGTCCAAAATGTGGCCAGCAGCCACATGCGGCCTGCGGTGCAATTTATGCAGCCTGCCTACAAGCATAGAAATGTACATAAATGCTTTAGTAAAGGAAGCTGAGCTACTGCAGGGCTCTCACTGAAATGACAAGTCAAAATATATTGTCTATTGTTTCAATAAAAACCTAAGGTTGGACAGCCCTGACCTAGATAACCCCTTTAAGTCTTTAATTTCTATAGACCTCACTTTTACCCCATCTATTACATAACAGGGTTGGACCTGATTATCTTTATGGTCATTTCTAGTTCTCAATAACCAGAAGTTCTTCAGAACGTGGGAGTGGGAGCAACTCCCTTTTGTAACAACACCAATAAAAGCTTCAGCATTATCAAAATGTTCAACCTCAGAAGGACATAAGGTTTATTCAATGGAAAAAGCATATCAATAATAAGTAGTCTTTATATTGGTCCTTAAAGTTGGCAAAACTCTTTACAAATGAAGTATACCAATTTTGTTGCTGCACCCTAAGGATTACAAGGACTTTCCATCTGATTTGTAGCTGAAACCTTCTCTTCCTCCCACTCCCTATAGAATGTTAACTATTTGAGAGCAGAGGCTATCTTGCTGTTCTGTTTCTATGATAAACTTTTAGTATAGTGTTTTGCACTTAGTATGCAGTTAACATTTTTTCTTTAAATCATTCTTTTAAATGGAAAAGTTGAAATCATCTCTCCTTTCATTTCCTCTTCATGTATTGTGTCCTGCCTTGTGGCTGATGGATGGTTAGAAAGTTACAACCCTGGTTAATCCTTTACTTTCTCCTCTTAAGCAACTTAAATGTGTCTAATTTTCAGTAAATCATTATTATTACAATCTTTCAAAATGTCCTTTAATCTTTGCAACATTTTTGAGGATGTTTTTGTATTGGCCTTGGATCATTCCCCACACCCCAAGGAAAAATACACACACACACACACACACACACACACATAGAGTTATATAGAGACTATCCAATCCAACTCCTTCATTTATACACAAGAGAACTGGGACCTCAAAGAGTTGTTACTTGTCAAGAATCAAACCTCTTCTAGCAGAGCTAGAATTGGGATCCAGTTACCCAGATATTTAGCCTGATGCATCTATCTCCTCAATGGACAACTCATCCATAATTTTCAAGATCAGAAAACACATTTTTCTTAAGGGACAATCTGATTTGATGGAGAAAAGAGTTACTCCTACCAAATTAGGAATGGCTAAAGTACTAAAATGTTTTCAAGAGTCCTGGTCCCCATTCTGAAAGAGCCTGAGGAGAAATGATGATCCACACTGGTCCAGCTCTTATATTGCAGATAAAAAGCAAATTGCAATGTCAATGATAATATTGCATTCTAAATTAGAGTGAAGATGGTTGGCTCTGACTCATTGCAACCCAAACTGAGCCAAACCATCCTTCTGAAAATTTGGAAAGTCCATAGCAGAAACTAGACAAGTCTGCTACAGTAATAGACTCATTTTCTATGCCCTCACCCTGCCAAAGAGGAATCAGTGCCTTCAGAATGGGATTTATACACTAAAGAATGATATGTGCCCCACGGGTGTGAGCCTCCTTTCAAATAGGTGTAGGGGGATGGAAAAAGTATATGAACCATGCCTCATTTCCCAGTACCTGCTGTACTAGTAGTATTAGTAGTAGTATACTGTTCTTTCTACTACTCCGTTATTCCTCATCACAACTTCAGTGCCTTGGGGATTTTCTACTTGAGGTAGAAGAGATGTAATACTTGGGTCACATTTCTTTGGCCTCTGAGTTGGTAGGCAGAATTATTTCTCTTCCTGGGCAAGCTAGCCATTTATAAGTACTGCACATTTATAAGTTATGTGTTCAGAAATTGGGAAATATTAAATCATTCTTTACCCAATGAGAGAGAAGATAGGGATCTCAAAAGATTATAAAAATATGAAAATCCAGCATGAACAAGATATTTGATCTTAACCTGAGAAATTTAACCAGAGTCTATACCATGGCTTCTCTGGGAAAATACATCCAGTGATAATTGACTTATGAATGAATTTTTGGAAAATACCTTGTGTTTAATCTGGGAACTGATTCTATGTAAGCCATATGGGTTGTGTTGAATATTCAAAGCTTAAACTGGTCATAAATAATAATTAATGATGAAGATGGGGTATATATAGAACTGTTTTTCTTTCCCAATGAATATCCTTCTGGATGGAGCTTTTAGCAGTATTCTCTTTGCTTAATGTTTAAATTAAATACAATTTATTGGTCACTTGCTCAGCAAAAGCTTCTTAGAGAAAGATTACCCACCCTGATGTTTCACCACTTACACCTCCATAAAATATATTGAGATTACAAATTGGACAATATAAGACTAATTAGCACTGATCAGCAGATGTGCACACTGAGGTGGTTCATTGAGAAAAAAAAACTTACAACCGAGTTTATAAGAAAAGGAAAGGAATTCATCAATGATACTTTGTAGATTTCTTTTGAGCCTTCACAGTAACTGCCATGACTTTCTTTATACACTGTGAGCAGACTATTCCTCTCATAACTGAAGAAAGAACACTTGACATATGAACATGAACACATTAACTTAAGTAAAATTTGAAAACTGGATCTTGAAAGAGTTGATGTAAGCACTGAAGAATGTGATATTTGCACTGAGATATGCATGGATTATTCATGAAAATGACATGCATTTTAAAACTCTAAGTAAAATCAGACATAAACAGCTAAATATCTCCTGTGATTATTGTTTCCAAATAATCTTCCTACCATGGTAGGAAGTATTAAATGGCAGGAAAACATGTTTAACAATCAGGAAGGAGGAAAACTGGGAATTAGACTATTTGAAAATCATTAAGTATTTAGCTTCTTGGGGGGAAGGGGAGAGCAAGGCATATAGACCAAAAAAAAAAATCCTGTTACATAATATTATTTTCTTCCAGAAACAGCAATGAACATTTGTGTCCATTGGAAGCATATGTTAGTCTGGGAAGGGGACTGTGGCAGATGTGGAGTTTATGTGCAAATACACGGGCTAGAAAAATTAGCACCAAATATAAAGGCTGTGCTAGTATGTGAGAGATAGAAGGAGAGAGAATCCATAATCAGAGATAGGGATGTCATTTGTATTTATACACAGCCAAGCTTGGAAATGAATAACATTAAGCATTCAACAACATTCTTCCTTTTATATGTTGGCATGCATTTTTGAACAGTGGTGATGTCCAAAATAATTTGTGCCAATTTAAAAGACAGGAACTGTGTTGACTCAAGATATGTATTAAGCAATCAAAACTTAGGGAAAAAAGGAGAAAAAAAGCACAAAGATTTCAACTTGTCTAAGTTGGGACATGTTTTATTCAGTTTGAAATTAAATTTGCTAATGGTAGGAGGGCAGGCTGAAGCAGATTTTGCCATTGTGATTAAATTTTGTCTTTGTAATATTTGTTTGTGATGACACATAACTTTTTCCTCTATCTCTGAATTCACCTAATCACTTTTCTTATTTTATCAAATTTGTGGAAAAGCCCAGTGATAATACTGCATATGAAGAAGACTAGGGAGGGGGGGGGATGTTTGAGACTGATACATAGGAAAGACATTTTTCAAGGACTTTTTTTTTCTTATTTAAACTTCTCTTTTTTACTGGATTTATAAAAATACTTCTATACTTGGATGGATCTGTGATTTCATAGTTGAAGTTACTCCTTAGAATCATCAAAGGATCAGAGATTAATGAATGAATGAATGAATAAAATATCAGGTGCTTACTATGTACCATGTACTGTGATAAGCACTGGGTAAACCAGAAGAAAAGTATGATTATGCCCACCTAAAAGAGCTCTCATTCTAATGGCAGAGAATACATGTGGAAAGTTTCAGTTTCAAGTAAAAAGGAAAAGCCCCATGGTGCTTAACATGTAGAAGAAAAGCAAATGTTAATGCCTCTTCTTTTATGTCAGTCCAACTTATCAAATGATATCAGGTTCTGAAGCTGAGGCATTTGACAGCATGAAGGCCTTTAGTCGCAAGAACTTTCTCTTCTGGGTCTTTAGCATCTGTATTTGTAGCAACTGAGCAGTTGCCAGACTGCATCTAAAAGAGGTTGCTTCCCAGGATGATGCCTGAGGGCACCAGGCTGGAAGTATTGCCTTTGCTAATGCCCATGGATTAAAGATCCAGACCATCTCCATCAGAGTTTAAGAGAAGATGGTGATCAAGGTTTTGGTGGTGGTTTGATTTGCCTGTCAAAAGGTCAGGGTGTCCTTACATTTCATTTAGAGTAGTTTGCCTGCCCTGTATGTAGAAGTTGGTTGACAATTGGTAAGGATAGGCTGGCACCTTTTCCACAAAAGCTGCTTCCCCAAATGAGGGCTGTAAGGATTCAGCTCAAAGCAACAAAGGATTTAGATTTTGAAGGTAATTAGCTTCTTAGTGTAACCCCCTTAAATTTTTAAATTAAATTTTATTTTGTTTCAATTAATAAAAGTTTTCTTTTTCTTCCCACCTCTTACCCCACTGGGGTCAGAGCAGAACTACATAGAACCAATATGTACATTGAAGGAAAACAAAATCTCATATTGGTCATATCAAAATACAGGCATCTCATTCTGCATATGTTGTCCATCATTTCTTTGTCGGGAGGTAGGTAGTATTCATCCTCAATGACTTTCTAGAATCATACAAATACTCTTATAAAATTATAAGATATTGGAATAAGATACATGATGTAAAAAAAACACTGAATTCCAAAAAGGATAAATCATTTCACCAAGTTCACAAAGTGGTACATAAGAGAGCTAGGATTTGGACTCAAGTCTTTTCCTCCAAACACACCATCACTCTTTCTTCTCCCCCAACTAACCTCTTTCTGGTTCAGATTGCTGAACTATTTATCCCATTTATGGCTTCTAATCCTCCATGACTTTTGTTTGTCTCCTTACATAATTCCTTCCTAAATTATGCTTTGCAGTGGTATGGCTAAATAGTAGGTGCTATATAAAAGATGTGGGATTTTTAATACAATAGAATGTCAAAATAAGATAACAGTATAAACTGCAAATGGAATATTGGGCTGCATTAAGATAGGAATAGGATGGAGAGAAATACACAATTAATAATCATACCTATGAATAAGGGGCTGCTACATGGCATAGTGGATAGAGCGTGAGGCCTGGAGTCAGGAAGGTGCCTCTTCCTGAGTTCAAGCCTGGCCTCAGACATTTACTAGGTGTATGACCCTGGACAAGTCACTTAACCCTCATTGACTCAGTTTCCTTATTTGTAAAATGAGCTGGAGAAGGAAATGGCAAAAACCATTCCAAAGTCTTTGCCAAGAAAATCCCAAATGGGTTCAGAAACAGTCAGATACAATTAAAGCAATTGAACAACACCATGTGAATGTGAGTGGGGTGAATTCACCTATAAAATGAAAGCAGATAGTAGGGTTGATTAAAAAAAAACAGAACAAAATGTATTGTGTAAAAATAGGGAGCTAGAGCAGAATCTGTTATACTTCAGCTGAGGCAAAAAAAAAAAAAGAAACAAACGTGGATAGCAATCATGATCTCAAACAAAGCAAAAGCAAAAATAGAGTTACTTAAAAAAGATTAACAGGGAAACTAGATTTTGCCAAAAGATACCGTAGACAATGGGCAGCTAGGTAGGGCAATGGATAGAGAGCTGGGTCTGACATCAGGAAGACTTCTCTTCTTAAATCCGAATCTTGAATCAGACACTTACTCTGGGCACTTAACCCTCTCAGCCTCAATTTCCTCATCTGTAAAATGAGATGGAGAAGGAAATGGCAAATTACTTCAGTATCTCTGCCAAGAAAACCCCAAATGGGGGCCAAGTATGACTGAAAAACGAATGAACAACAACAATAACAAACCATAGACAATGAAGTAAAAGTATCAGTAATAACCATATATGCACAAAATGACATAACATCTTAATTATTAAAGGAAAAGTTATATTAGTTACAGTAGGAAATAGACAGTAAATATACCAGTGGGGGGACCTCAACTTTCCCTTCTCAGAACAAGATAAACCTAACCACAAAATAAATAAGAAAAAAAGATAAGGATTTGCATAGAGTTTTAGAAAAAGTTAGATATGATCAGCCTCTGGAGAAAACTGAATGAGAATAGAAAGGAATATACCATTTTTTCAGCTGTGTGTGACACCTTACAATAATTGACCATCTATTAAAGCCTAAAAAACTCACAGCCAAATGCAGAAAAGCAGAAATATTAAATGCATCCTTTTCAGGTTATAATGCAATAAAATTACATTCAGTAAAGGATCTTGGAAACACAGATTTAAAATTAATTGGAAACTACCTAATCCTAAAGAACGAGTGGGTCAAAGAACAAATCATAGAAACAATCAGTATTTTCATTAAAAGGAATGACACAAATGATACAGTATTCCAAAATTTATGGGATGCAGCCAAAGCAGTACTTAGAGGTGGCTTTTATCTCAAAATGTTTACATCAATAAAATAGAGAAAGAGCAGATCAATGAATTGGGAATGCAACTAGGAGAAAAAAAACTACAAAAAGAAGAAATCAAAAATCTGTAATTAAATATCAAGTTGGAAATCTTGAAAATCAAAAGAGAGATTAATAAAATTGAAAGTAAGAAAACAATTGAACTAATAAATAAAACTAGGAGATGGTTTTATGAAAAAAAAACCATTGGTTAATTTGATCTTAAAAAAGGAAAAAGAAAACAAAATTATTAGTATCAAAATTGAAAAGAGTGAATTCACTACATGACCCTGGGCAAGTTATTTAACCCTATTTGCCTCAGTTTCCTCATCTGTAAAATGGCATTGAGAGACAAACAGCAAACCGTTCAACCATCTTTGCCAAGAAAATCCCAAATGGGATCACCAAGAGTTGACCACAACTGAAGAGGCCTGAGCAACCACAATAAAGAAAAAATGATAACAAAATATACCTGGAAGAACAAAAAATCAAGATATCAAGGGAATAAGTGAAAAAAAAAAACTGTGAAGGAAGATAGCATAGCAGTAAGAGATCTCAAATGTTTTATAAAGTGTTAATCATCAAAACAATCTATTACTGCCTAATAAATACAGTAATGGATCAGTGGAATAGATTAGGTACATAATATACCGTAGTAAATGGTCATAGAAATTTAGTGTTTGACAATCCCAAAGATACCAGTTTTGGGGACAGGAATTCATTTAACAAAAAATTCTGAGAAGACTGGAAAGCAGTCTGGCAGAAATTAGGTATAAACCAACATCTCACAAGGTTTACCAAGATAAGGTGAAATGGGTACATGATTTAGATATTAAGGGTGATATCAGAAGCAAATTAGGGGACTGTGGAATAGTTTATCTGCTAGATTTATGTATAAGGAAAGAATTTATGACTAAACAAGAGATAGCATTAGGAGATGTAAAATGTATAATTTTATTACTTTACATTAAAAAAATTGTAAAAACTAAACCAATGCTGCCAAAATTTGAAGGAAAACAAAAAACAGGGGGGGGCAGTAAATTACAGCAAGTTTCTCTAATAAAGGGCTCATTTCTCACTTAGATAGAGCTCTGACTCAACTTTATAGGACTATGAGTCATTCCTCAATTGATAAGTCATCAAAGAATATGAATAGGCAGTTTTCAGGAGAAGAAATCAAAGCTGTCTCTATTCATAGAAAACAGTGCTCTAAATCACCATTGAGTAGAGAAATGCAAATCAAAACTTGCTGAGGTATCACCTCACATCCATCAGACTGGCTAACAAGGTAGGGAAGGAAAATGACAAATGTTGGAAGTGAAGTGGAAAGGTAGGGGCAGTAATATACAGTTGGTGGGATTGTGAACTGATCCAACCATTCTGGAGAACAATTTGGAACTATGCCCAAAGGACAAAGAAAATGTGCATACCCTTTGACCCTGCAATAATACTACTGGGTGTGTACTCCAAAGTGACCAAAGAAAAAGAAAAAAGCACCTACATGCTCAAACATATTTTATAAGTACTCTTCATGTGGTAGCAAAGTATTGGAAATTGAAAGGATGTCCATCAATTGGCAAATGGATTAACAAATTGTAATGGAATACCATTGTCCTATAAAAAATGATGAATGGGACTCTTTCAGAGAAACCTGGGAAGTCTTACATGGACTAATGCAAAGTGAAATAAGTATAACCAGGAGAATACTGTACATGATAATAGCAATATAGTAATGATGATTAACTGTTAATAACTTAGCTATTCTCAGCAATAGAATGACAGAAGATGATTCTGAAGGACTTATGATGGAAAATACTATTCACCTCCAGAGAAAGAACTAATGGAGTCGGAATGCTAATTAAAGCCTAATTTTCTTTGTTTACAATTCTTATTTTTTGTCTATTTTCTTTTGCAATGCAGTTAATATGGAATTATTTTGCATGATTGCACATTTATATCTACATCAAAATGATTGCTTTCTCAATGAGGGGGGAGGAAAGGGAGAGAAAGAGAACCTGGAATTCAAAATTTTAGATACCAAATATTAATTATTTTTGTTTACATGTAATTAAAAAAAATAAAAATGAGGAAGATTAAAATAATTCCTTACCATAAAGAATGTCTTTTAAAATACAGTAAATCTATCTTCTTGACTTTTAGTGGATTTCCATTTAATACATTAATTATTCCTTGATTTGACATGAACCTTTAGTCGCAAATAAAGGAGTTTTCAGAAGGCGAGAAGCAAGAGTTTTCTTTTTTCTTTTAAGCATTTTCAAAATTTATTTATTCTTAGTTTTCAACATTCATTTCCACAAGATTTTGAATTCTGAATTTTCTCCCCATCTCCCTTCCCCTGTACCCCAAGATGGCATGCATTCTGATTACCCATTCCCCCAGTCTGCCCTTCTTCCTATCACCCTACCCCATCCCTTATCCCCTTGCCCCTTACTTTTTTGTAAGGCAAGATAGATTTCTATACTCCTTTACCTGTGCATCTCATGTCCTAGTTGCTTGTAAAAAGACTTTTTAACATTTCTTTTTAAAACACTGAGTTCCAAATTCTTTCTGTTCTTCTCTTCCCACCCACCCTCATTGAGAAGGCAAGCAATTTAGTAAGAGTTATAGATATGTCATTATGCAAAACACTTCCATAATAGTCATATTGTGAAAGACTATATTTCCCTCCAGCCTATCCCACCCTCATTTATTCTATTTTCTCCTTTGAGCCTTTCCCTTTTCAAAAGTATTTGCTTCTGACTATCCCCTCCCACAATCTGCTAGCCCTTCTATCTCCACCCCCCTTTCCTTATTCCATTCCCTCCTTCTTTCCCTTAGGGTAAGCTACCCAACTGAGTGTGTATATTATTCCCTCCTTAAGCCAAATCTGATGAGAGTAAGGTTCACTCATTCCCTTTCACCTCTGCCTTTTTCCATTCCATTATAGTAGCTTTTTCTTGCATCTTTTATGTGAAATAATTTACCCTATTCAATCTCTCCAATATATTCCTCTCTCACCCCTTAATTTTATGTTTTTAGGTATCATCCCTTCATATTCAACTCATCTTGTGCTCTCTCTCTCATACACACACACACACACACACACACACACACACATATTCACTTTAACTACCCCAATATGGAGAAAGGTCACATGAGTTACAAATGCCATCTTTTCATGTAGGAATGTAAACAGTTCAACTTTAATAAGTCCCTTATGACTTCTCTTTCCTGTTTACCTTTTCATGCTTCTCTTGATTCTTGTATTTGAAAGTCAGATTTTCTATTCAGCTCTGGTTTTTTCATCAAGAATGCTTAAAAGTCCTGTATTTCATTGAAAATCCATTTTTCCCCTTGAAGTATTATACTTAGTTTTGCTGGGTAGGTGATTCTGTTTTTAATCCAGAATACCATATTCCAAGCCCTTTGATCCCTTAATGTAGAAGCTGCTAGATCTTGTGTTATCTTGATTGTGTTTCTGCAGTACTCAAATTGTTTCTGGCTGCTTGCAATATTTTCTCTGGGAACTCTGGAATTTGGCTAAAATATTCTTAGGAGTTATCCTTTTGTGATCTTTTTCAAGAGGTGTTCAGTGGATTCTTTCAATTTCTATTTTACCCTCTGGTTCTAGAATATCAGGGAAATTTTCCTTGATAATTTCTTGGAAGATGAGGTCTAGGCTCTTTTTTTGATCATGGCTTTCAGGTAATCCAATACTTTTAAAATTATCTTTCCTGCATCTATGCTCCAAGTCAGTGGTTTTTCCATTGAAATATTTCACGTTGTTTTCTGTTTTTTTTTCATTCTTTTGGTTCTGTTTTATAATTTCTTGATTTCTTATAAAGTCATTAGCTTTCATTTGCTCCATTCTAATTTTTAAGGAATTATTTTCTTCAGTGATCTTTGGGACCTCCTTTTCCATTTGGCCATCTTCTCCTCATTGGCTTTTTGGAGCTCTTTTGTTATTTGAGTTAGTCTATTTTTTAAGGTGTTATTTTCTTCAGTATTTTTGGGTTCTCCTTAGCAAGTTGTTGATTCGTTTTTCATGATTTTCTTGCATCACTGTCATTTCTTTTCCCAATTTTTCCTCTACTTCTCTTACTTGATTTTCAAAATCTTTTTTGAGCTCTTCCATGGCCTGAGACCAATTCATATTTTTTTTGGAGGCTTTGGATGTAGGAGCTATAAATTTGTTGCCTTCTTCTGATTGTATGTTTTGATCTTGTCACCAAAGTAAGATTTTATACTTTGAGTTTTTCTGTGCTGTCTGCTCGTTTTCCCAGCCAGTTGCTTGACTTTTGAGTTATTTGTCAAGGTATGACTCTGCTTCCAGAGTGGAGAGTGCCCTGTCCTAAGCTTCAGCTTTTTTCAGAGCTACTTCTAGGTACCTGTAAATTTTCAGTTCTTCTGAGGTGGTATGATGAGAGGCAAGGTGTTTACTCCTCTTCTGGCCTGTGCTCTGGTCTGTGAGTAACCTCAAGCACTCTTTTCTGCCTTGATTCTGTGAGGAGAATCACCTCTCCATAACCACCACAAGCTCTGCCACACCAGCGCTCCTCCTCAACCCAAGACCACTACCCAGGACTTTGATCCAGATCGAAGCAGGGAAAAGCAAGAGAATCCTGCCTCAGTGACAGTGCAGAGATCTCTGCATTCTTGCTCTGATCAGCCACTTGATCCTTCCACCATCCATGGCCCTAGAATTCAAGAAGCAGCAGCTGCTGCTGCTTCTGCTACTACCACCTCTGCTGTCCTGGGGCTGGGACTGGGCCACACTTCTCTCACCCAGGTACAAAAGAGTTTTCCCACTGACATGTTAAGCTGTCTCTGGCCTTTGTGGGTTGAGACGTCTGGAAACTGCCACAGCTGCCAGTGATTTCGTGCCCTGAGGCCTGCTCCAGCCCTGTCTGTGCTGTTGCAGGCCACACTGGGCTGCACTTTGCTTCGAGCATGGTATGATAGACCCTTCGCACGAATCTTCCAAGTCGTCTTGAACTGGAGATTTGTTTTTTATCTGTCATTTTGTGGGTTCTGTAGCTCTAGAATTTGTTGCTCAAGCAAGTCTCTGCTTTTAATCTGCCATCTTGTCTCTGCCCCTTAAAGTCAAGAGTTTTCTTTTGGGAAACAATGTAATATGTCTTCTCTTCTGCAAAACTTGAAGGCTTTTTCTAACAAACTGTGTAAGTGTGCAGCTTATTTATCAAAAGGTATACTATTATTTACTACATTTATTTCTCCAGATTTTTTATACAGGAGAATTGCAAACCTTAGTTAAGGATAACAGGCATTGTGTTTCTTAAGTATTTGCTTTCTTCTATACTTGAAAGCAGAAAAGTACTTAATGCCATAACTTAATGAGTCTTGGTTCTCATAGGTATAACTATTATTTCAACTGGCACATGTTACAATCCATCTATGCCTCTTCACCCATTTGCACTTCCTATTTCTGTCTTTGAGCAAATCATCCATAAAGTACCAAACTAAGGTACCTAAAAGTCTTCTCTGGCTATTTTAACATTTCATAGATATTTGTGTGCCTTTTGGGTTCTCCTTCAATTATTTCTTGCTCTTCCTACATGAGAAACCCTTTTCTACACGCACACACATACACACAGAGGCACACACATACAGACACGTACACACGTGTGTATTTAAAAAGAATGTATATGTATGTGTATATATGTATTTGTGTACATATGTATGTATGTATATGTCTATACACATATATGTATATATGTATCTGTACTATATAAATATATATGTATGTGTATGTATATACACATGTGTGTGTCTGTGTGTCTATGTGCATGATGTCTTTTATTCCTCTCTTTTTTTGTTGGTAAGTCATCGCTGGAACATTTTACAACTTATTTCTCTATACCATGTGTTTTCATTGGCTCCAGCATCAAATCAGTGAGATACATGGACGTTCAAGAGAATGATTTAGTAATATAAAAATGGAAACTGAAAGATAAGAAAAAAAGAGAGACGGAGAGAGAGAAAGAGATAGAGACAGAGACATCAGAGACAGAGAACACTTCATTTTTACTTGGACACTATATATAAATTATAATCTGGACATACAAAATTGTATAGGAGAAGAGGTTAGCTGGATGACACTTTATAATTGTGCTATACTTCTAGTGATCTCAAAATGGTATTTGACACCCAAAACCATTTGTTTGAAATGAATATTCCTCCAGTGAAGTTATACATCTTTCAATCATGGGTTTGCATGAGAAAGGAAAGAATAAAAAATGGTAATAAGACATTTAAAAGCTTGATGAATAGGCTCAATGACTCAAATTTTGAAGTAAAAGGCCCCTCAAAGGGCATCACTTTAAAGATGAAACAGACTTAGAAAAATTAAGTGACTTGCCCAAGGTCGCACAGGTACTTTCAGAGGTGAGATTTGACTTCTTGACCTTTGATTTCAGAGTCAATGATGTTTTTCATTTTACCATGCCAAGAACAGTAGACCTTACTCTCCTTGGCAAATTCACCTTGGTGAAGAGACAGATGAACTCTTTCCCAAAGCAGAGAAAGAACTGGCTAAGGAGAGAGATGTTGTAGGACTAGAAGAAGAGACTGCAAACTATTGACCAGCAAGCTTGATTCTGTGCGAAATTCTGGAGCATTATTTATTTTAAATTTAGCTCTAAAGGGAGGGTTAATGAATAACTACAAATAAAGTGAGGAGGTCAGAGAGTTTGATTTAAAAAAAAAGATCAAGAAAAATTAAATTCTGTTCCTTTCTTAACAAAGTTACTATGCTAGTATATCAGGATAATGATGTGATAATAACTTACTGGCATTTTAGCATAGCATTTGACAAAGTTAACTACTGATATTTTTGGGACAAGTTGGAGAAAAATAGGTCTAGATAACAATATAATTAGGTGAATTTGGTGAAAGAATTGAATAAGGCTATGCAAAAAACAGTCTTTAATGGTTTGATTGCAAGTGTGAAGGTCGCTAGGGTAATAACCTAGGGATCTATGCTTGGCTCTGTAGATTTTAATATCACAGAATCTGAGCATTCAAAGGGACCTTAGCAGCCTTCCAGTCTATGATATACCCCAAAGGACTTACCACTACAACATAACTTGCAAATACACAGCCTCTAGTCAGTCATTTAATCAAGTAGCATTTATTGGAAGCATCAAGTATGTGCCAGACACTCTCCTAACTACTGGAGATACAAAGAAAAGCAAAAACCAAACAAAAACAAAACATTTTTCTACTTAGGAGGGCAGCCCATTGCCTTTGTGAATAGCTGTAACAGGAAGATTTTTTTTTCTATTTATCAAACCTAAATTGGATTCCTTGCAATTCCCACCCATTGCTCCTAAGTCTGCCCTCTGAGACAAAAGAGAACAAGTGCAATTCCTCCTTTACATGACAAATCTTCAAATACTTTAAGACAGAAAGCACAGAGATGTCAAATCTTTCATTCTGATCTTCCAACAAATTATCTTTTATTTATTCATCTACGTCATGTCCTGTATAAAGATATAGATGACATGTATAGTCCATTTTCAGATGACTCAAAGCTTGAAGTCATTGGTAACAAATGGGATGAAAAAGTCAAGATACAGAAATATCTCATGAGATTAGACTATTAGGCTGAATCAAATAAGGTAAAATCCTTTGGGAATAAATATAAAGTCATCCTATTTTTTCTGAAAATCAACCTTTCAAATCCAAGATCAAGGTTGTATGACTTGAGAGTTGCTTGTCTCGAGCAGGGGTGGGTGTGGATAAATATGTTTTACTGAGCAACCAGCTAAAATCATTCGAGTGTTATAAAAACAAAAATGGTAGGTATCCATTTAGGATAGGTATGGAGACCTTGGTAAAGTGATTGAAGGGAATCTGTGGTTTCGTCTTTGAGAATTTATGATTCTGAAACACAATGTAGGAAATAACTTTTATGCCCTCTGCCCCCTGCCAAGCAAATTTAACCTGTGTGTGTGGATTGTGTTATCAACGTGCCCTGCTTAATGCAGATTTGTGATTCTACAAATATCTTTTCACGAAAATCTTTTAATTAAATGATGTTTAAATATCATTGTGGAAACTTAAGATTAGGTATCAATACATGAATATGTTGACTGGTGGGCTATTTATCATTCAAAACCCAATTTATAGTCAAGAGATGTATAGGAAAATGTCAACGGAAAAACCCAAGCAGAATATGAATACCAAATTCCCTTCTGCAACACCTCCTTGTCTGAGCAATCTTTTTTAAGCCAGGACATATTTTCTGTCATATTTATGCCTTTATGTCCTCTGACACCAACACTACTCTGATGCAGGCCCTTATCACCTTGCACCTGGACAATTGCAATAGTGTAGTGTTTGGACCCTTGCCCTAAGTCTCTCCTCACTTCAGCCCATCCTCCATTCAGCTGCCATAGTGATCATCCTAAAGTTCAAGATTCATCATGTCACCTTCCCCACTCATTAAAATTCTGTGGCTCCTAATCAGTTCCAGGATCAATTGTCAATAAACATTTATTAAATACTTATTATGTACCAGGTGCTATACTAATCACTGGGGATATAAATACAAAAAAGAAGGTCCTTGCCATCAAGGAGTTTGTTTGTAATTTAATGAGAAAATATATCACATAAAAGGTAACTGAAAAGTAATGAGGGTTGTGGTGGAGGACCAGGAAGGTAAACAGAAAAGGAGCTTGATTGAGAAGTCCAAAGGAGTGTAAAAGGTGGGATCAAATATAAAATCCTTGATTTGGTATTCAAATCCCTTCACAACCTGCCCCCTCCTCCTTGACCATCCCAGTCTCCCTAAATCTTGCACCATCCCCCACACCCCTGTACTCAGCGATGCAATGATATTGGCCATCTCTAGAGGCCTGCATTTTTACTGGATGTCTCCCAGGTTTATAATTCTCTCCCTCCTCATCTTTGCCCCCTACATCCCTTCAGGTCCCCAGTAATATTCCACTTTCTCCTGCAAGCCTTATCCTGCATATAACTTGCTCCTACATAGTTGTTTGGATACTTGTCTCCCCATTAAACTATGAGATTCTCAAAAGGAGGGACTGTCAACCCTTTCTTGGTATCCCCATAGTTCCTGGCAGATAGGGGCACAATGAATATATATTAACTTTCTGTCTGAGATATTCTCTTATTTGGAGAATAACGTTGTTTGAACTGTGGGAAGAGATTATCCAAACAATCAAAGAAGACCTCCTTGTCCCTCCCTGTCCTCATCTCTTACCTTCCCCAACCTAAAAAGTATGTGCATGGAGAAAAGCAAATAGCAAGACAGAATTAGACTAAATTTCCCTTAAAGAATATGTATTATTTTAGAATTATTCCCTTAAAACATCTGCAATAATGAAGCTAGCATTTTATAGTGTTTACATGTTTACACGTAAACTGAAGTTATATCTCAATTAATCCTAACAATAACAGTGAGGTAGTTATTATTATCCCTTCTTTACAAATGAGGAAACTAAAATCAGGAATGGTTAAGTGACTTGGTCAGGTCACAAAATTAATATATTAATAATAATAATAAGAAGAAGAATGGCAATAATATCTAGCTCTTTCTATAATAATTCTTGGCTAGATTCTTTCAGAGACAAGGACAATGTGGTATTTCTCACCTTCAGGCTTCTCAGAAAATATGCTCTGTGGGACAGGTTCATGTGACAATCCTTTTTAAAATCCTCATAACGCAACATTGTTGGACTCTCAGGGATTTGATATTTTCCCCTGCCTGAAAAAAAGTGCTTCAACATACATTGCAACATTCATTAAATGGATATTTGCTGATTTTATCCAAAATCATTAGGACTATTAGCTCTGCTATGAGGTAAACAGAATAAACAAACCCCTGCCAGGTGAGAACTAGCTTTACTACCTTTTTTTCTTAGCATACAAATAAGGTCTCCAAAGTCTAAATAGCTCTCAAGTACCTTCTAGAGGTTCATTATTTATTCTGTTTATCACAAGGCAGAGTTAACTTAGCAGCACTAATAGGCCTCTCTCAAAACATGGTACCATTTTTGTTGCCTACGAATGGCCTTAAATAATATTCCACTGTTGGCCAGTGTTGATCAGGCAGCTTAAATGGATATATTTCCACACATGGGACATAGATTCTATGTGAATCTACATCTGTAATCTATTAATATATTCACAGATTACTGCATATTGCATATATAGCTTACACAGATATGTGATGAGAAGTATATTCATAGGCATAAGTACACTTATGTAATATTCATATGAACAAAAATTGCTATCCTCTTTCAGGAAACTACCTTCTATTTCCAGAGAACATTCTTTTCCACGGTAATAAATGATCTTCAGGAAGCAGTGACAGACCCAAAGATTTGACAATAGGTTTTTGCCATCATTTCCCCCATTGGGAAATTCTGGCTGCTCCACTAAAGCTGTGGATCAGTCCCTCACTTTGTTTCCACATGCCATTTAAAAATCTTGGGAAGATAAATTAATCCTAAATTGAATGTTTGTCTGTTTTGCCTGCTTATGGTAGCAATAAGGATTAGATATTTATTTCTCTGCATTGCACCTGCGGCCTCATCTCTCTGCTGTTGGTATACTATCCTTTCCAAGTGCTGCCTACTGTCCTGAAAACCATCTTTTCCCCTCCTGTAGTGGGGGAGCAAAAATGAATTGGATTTAGGGAGCCTGGGTTTGCATGCTACTTTTTCTACTGCATGAATTTAGACAAATATTAAGTCAGCCTTGAGCATTTATTAAGAGTCTATTATGGGTCAGGCACAGCTCTAGAAATGCCAACAAAGCCCTGCCTACACACCCCATCCACAAACAGGCATGAAGGTTCTTGTCCTCAAGAAGTTCACATTCTGCAACATGCAATCAATTATATGGATATAAGATACATGATATGAGATACCTTCAAGGTAATCTCAGAAGGAAAGCACGTTCAACTTTATGAGCTTCTTTCTTCATTTGTAAAATGAGATTTGCCTGAGCTAAATGACTAAGGTCATTCTCCCTATGATCTTCCTAAAACCCCCAAGAGATTTAGACTTCATAACCTTCCTTGGAAATGAATGTGAATGTTTCACCTGTTCTTTATGTTAGAAAGTTATTTCTAACTTTGATTATATCTTTCTTTATGGAAGTCTGTTTTCCTCTCTTTTTTTTTTCCTTCTCAAATCCTAAGAGAAATCGTGGAAAGTGGCCATTTAATCTTTCATGAGAGGCAGCATGATATTAGGGAAAGATAGACTGTGAAACTGGCATCAGTAGACCTAAATTTATATCTTGACTCTGAAACCCAACAAGCTTTGTGACCATGAGCAAGACACTACAGTCTTTCTGTCTCAGTTTCATCATCAGTAAAATGGAGATAATAATATTTGTCCTACATATTTCACTAGGCTGTCATGAGAAAATCTTTCATTTATCACAGAAATGAGTTTCATCAAAGTCATAACCAGTGTTAAATAAAAGGATCCTTTTGGGATGCCAAATTAGTGGCACCAGAAAAAAGATGAGGAGTTCAAGTTCCTTCAAAGGGGACAAGGGTTCTTATAAATGCTTTAATAGAATGTTAGTTTCTTGAGGCCAGGGACTGTTTCTTTTTTGTTTTTGTAGCCCTGGCACTTAACATAATACCTAGTCACAGAGGTGGGGAACCTGTGGCCTCAAGGCCATATGCAGCCCTCTAGGTCCTCAAGTGCAGCCCTTTGACTGAATCCAAACTTCAAAGAATAAATTCCCTTAATAAAAAAATTTGTTCTGTAAAACTTGGACTCAGTCAAAAGTCCCCACCCAAGGACCTAGAAGGCCATATGTGGCTTCAAGACCATAGGTTCCTCATACCTGAGTCCTAGGACATAATTGATAAATGCTTGTATAGAGATCTATTTGTTGTTTCTCTGGTGAACAATATTCATTGATCCTCAAACCTTCCACCAGAGTCTAGGGAAGTTCAGACAAGGTCTTTTTTTCTTTCCAAAGGTAATCTTGGCTCTATATATAGTCACATACATAGTCATAGTCATAGATGTAGACACAGACATAGATATCATACAGGTATACATCATACACATGTACAGATAAAGATACATATTATATGTACATATGTAGGTACATATGGCATACATATATCCATGGATATATGATAAATAGATTTAAAATTTCCTTCATGTATTCAAAAATCTTCATGTTACATTAAAGAAATTTAATCTAGAATGGTTAAGTGACTTTCCCAAGGTCATAAAAATAGTACAAATTAGACACTTCTTTGACCCAAGTTATCTGACTCAAAATCCAGCACTCCTTCCAATGTTCTTGCATAAGGAAAGATTGGGTTTGGGTCACTATGGTCTAATGCTTAGAAGTTTTGGAGTCAGAAAAACCTGATAGAACTTGCTATGTGACACCATCACCAGTAACTCAAACTTTTAATGGCTCAGGAAACTATAACTATGAGATATAGAGGAATTAATTTGGAAGAGTGAGAGAAGTTTCTAGATTTCGCATTTCCTATACCAGAGGTGTTAAACTTGCTTCCTACTTCATAGAACTACATTAAAATGCAATTAGGAAATGTTTAACAAAATAAATACAATTACAATATGGCATAGATAATGTTAATTTGTGGTTTTCTAAGTCACTATGCAGCCCACAAGGATCCATTTCTATGTCAGTTTGACACCACTGCCTTATCCCTACATAATAACAGGCCTGGACATGTGTATATATACATGTTACACACCTACATGTTACATGATATATTTTCATTTTTCAAAGATCTGCAATTTCATCAATGTGGTTAATTGATGCTTTGTTATAGATCACAATCCATCTACTGCTTTGTGGGCTATCTTCAAGAGTTTCTATATCCATTAAAATCATCATCTTCTGGCAATCTGGTGACAAGTCTCTCTTAATGTAGCTAGTGTGGTCTTCAGCTGATAGGCACACTTTCCATCACTAGAACTACACTAGGAAGTGCAAGTATTTCTGATTCACTGGAATTGTTTTTTGTGAAAAAAATGTCACCTATATACTCCAAGGAGGCTTTAGAGCAGGACTAATAAAGTACTAAACACGTGTATGTGAGATATATATGGCATGTATATGCATAGGTATTCACATACATATATGTACATGTGTATGCATATGTGAGTGCATATAAGTAGAAATTAATATCTAGAATGAGAAAATATATAGCACAGTGGATAAGGACTAGACCTGTGATTACCCTTGTGGGCAAGGGAAGGTGTTGAGAAGAAGGAAGGAAATAAGTATCTATATAGCACCTACTATGTTCCAGTTAGTGTGCAAAGTGCTTTATAAGTATTATCTCATGCAGACTGCCACCTTCTCTGTAATTTTTAATTTCAAGAGATCATTACCAAGAGAATTGAGAGTTTAATGAATTTGCAAATGGCCACAAAGCCAGTATATGTCAGTGGCAAAACGTGAACCCAGGTCTTCATGACTTAGAGGTCACCTCCCTGTCCTCAATGTCATGCTGCTTCTCATATATAAATAGATTTTCTAGATAAGAGAAGTCTAAGTGATATTATCATGTTTATACTGCAAAATACAGAGTTATGTCTACTATCAGTTGATATTAACCTGTAGATGGTTGGTTTATTTTGCTGAATGCATACATTAATCTTATTAGATCAAAGTATTAATTTGTTTGAGCATTCTTTTAAGTAAAACTTTAATCACTTTGAAATTAACCTGCAGCATCACATTTGCATTTTGAAGAGGGTCTGCTTCTGAACCTTTCTTCTTGGCAATTGACTATCCTTTCCAATTTCCTGTGATTTACACATTTGTTCACTGTGATGGGAAGCAATGCTGATTGGTGGACAGAGGTGGGCCTTGCATCGATCTCAATGACATTCCATTACCTATCTCCTTTCTCCTAACACAAACTGACGAGTCTTTGCCAGTTCAATTTTACCATTGGCAGCATCGTATTTAATCTACTTAGAATTCTTCCCACTATCTTGTCATTTTTCTGGTTCAGCAGATTCAGAGTTCTTTCCTCTTAACTCCCTTCATTTTAGGTCACATTAGTTAATTTCCAGTTCCTTTTTATTTCCTAGTGTTAAGTGAAAAGTAAAACATTGCCACTAGCCTGGATGGAGTTTGACGGTCATTCCTTTGAGAAGTTTACAACTCTAGCCGTTCCACCCTCTGGTTTTTGTAGAACCTTTGTTATTTGAAACTCTTTCCACAATACTACTAAAACTGCCATAATTGCAGAATTTTTATTTGTATTTTGGCCCTTGGGAAATGATTTCTCTCCTCTGCAATTTAAGGCTCAGATTTGTTTTCTCCTTCATTAAAGTGCTCCTCTGATGCTCATTGAGAATATGACCTGGGGGGTCCCAGGTCAATGCCTGCATGAATATAAGCTCTGATTGTCCTAGCAAAGTCCAAAGACTTTCAGTACAGGGCTAGCAGAGGATTGTGTTTGTTGTTTTCACTGTGCACAGAGGACAACGATCAGAATGTGACAACAAAGTTATGAGTTATTTTGGACATAGAATCTCATGAAATTATCTATTAAATTGTGAAAAAGATAATCTTGCCAATGCCATGATATTTTCATTCATTAAGTATTTAATCTGTACCAGGCACTGTGCTAAGCATTGGGTAAATCACTAAACATTTATTAAGAACATATTATGTGCTAGGCATTGTGCTTAAGAGCTGAGTTTACAAAGAAAGCCAAAACACAAATTCCTGTCCTTGAATAGCTTATGTTCTAATAGGGGAGATAACATGTAAATAACTAGGTACATGCAAGAGATAGACAAGAAAGATGGAAGTTAACCTTAAAGGGGAAAGATTCAGGGGCTGGGAATAGCAGGAAAGGCCTCTTGAAGAAAGCAGGAAGCCAGGGAAACTGAGTCAGGGGTAAGAGGATGGAGCATTTCATGAATGGAGGAATATAAGAGCAAAGGCACAAAAATGTAAAATGGAATGTCCAATAGGAAACTGAACACTTTAAAGTCTGAAATAGACATTTATTACCTTATTGAACCCAAGAGAATTGTGGGAATTGTGTAAACCAAAATGACTCCATCTTGTGACTCAATTCTGTATCTAGCTCAGTTCCCTTTCTTGATTATGGTTCTAGTCCAATTCCTTTCTTGTGGGGGGAAAAAGCAAAAAACTATTAAATTATGGGAATTTTGAGAAAAATTTATTGCATTGTTTGAACTCAGCCCTGCTTGGCTAGGAAGCAGAACCACCTCTACCAGAAACCCAGCAAGGTCATTGCAGGATGTTTTCTCATAATTATACATCTCAAACAACCCACATGTCTTATCTGAAAACAGGCCCCATACTGGTCAATCTGTAACTATTTCCTTGTTCCTTTGATGAAATATAGACACTTGCAGGGAAGGGGAAGGGAGAGGGGGAAAACCTCTTTTCATGATTTCAGGGAATTGCACATGTTTGCTCTCCCCTCTCCACTTGTAAAGTCCCTAATCTTTCCTCCAAGTAGAAATCAGATTACTTTACATTGTAACATAGTTAATGTCCTATTAATTGTTTTCTTTTAATGCATAAAAATCTACCTTCCCCTGTATTCTGGGTTTAATGCCAAGTTGAGGAGGCCTAGTTCTGATTTGTTATGTAATTGACACGCATTACTTCATAATTCCATGTGATCAGAAGATCAAACTTTAAAGTAAACTGTTATTTTAGATTTCACCCATCACAACCCCTATAGCACCATTGTGGGAAAGATATTCCAAGTATCATCCCAATTTAGTAAAAAAAAAAGAACCTGAGGTTTTCAGTGACTTGTCCAGGGTCACACAGTTAGTGTGTGACCTGTGATTAATTTGGTTGTGTAGAGGGCACCTTGATTTGGAAGGGAATAAGCATTTATATATCTCCTACTGTGTGCCAGACACTGTGTTAAGTGTTTCACAACTATCATTTTATTTGATTTGATAGGTGATGTTGGATTGCAGGGTTGTGTGCCACATCTAACACTGATGCATTCGCTCGTGCAGACCAAAGTCAATCTAAGTCAAATAAGGTGAAAAGAGTAATATTTCCAAAAGAAAATACCAAGGAGATGTAAAACCAGGCAGGGATTGAGGCAGAGTAAGCCATGGTAAAAGTGAAAACAGAAAAGACGATATCGTTCATTACTTTTCAAGTCTGAGAACTACACAAATTCATAAGAATATGGTGAAGCTCAGTGCTCAACTGACTCTTTAGGACATGAGTATTTTTGGACTAGTGGTGTTTCTATGTTAGTTATTAAATTGATAGCTATTTATAGGTCATTCTACTCTTCCCACAAAGAGGATGACCTGCCCTCATCTCAAAGAATCCCCATTTCCTGATATTCCTTAGTATCAATTGCATGACTTCTTTGTCTTCTTTACCCAAAGCATATTCTAGGTCATAAGTGAGAATTACATTTTCATAAATGAATAGGGAATACTTAGGCATGTACTCATAGTGTGAGCCCTATGTCTCTTTGACTTGGCCTCAAGGAGGAAAAGAACCTAAATCATGGCATTTATGTAACTCTCAGCGTTCGCGTAAAGTTCAAATTAGATGATGCACTTGAAAGTGCTTAGTAAAGTATGATAAAATTCATATTAACAATTAATTCATAATAAGGACAGATGTAATAGATAGGATCATGACATCATATATTTAGAGCTGAAAGAGTCCTTAGAAGCTACTAAATCCAACAATCACATTTTAGAGATCAGAAAATATAGAGAGACTAGGTTAAGTGACTTGCCCCGCAGTAAACAGCTAGTTAGCATTCAAACACAAATCTTCTTAAACCCAAGTGTAGCACTCTATCTAAGCCGCTATTACTATAATCATAATTATCATTATTATTATTCTAGTATACCAAAAAACTTAACTGAGCCTTAATTGGCATGGCTCTTCTTTCTCCAAACCATTTATCTTGCATAATTAATATAACCACAGGTTCAAAACAAGTAGGTTCTTTCACAAAATCTCTTTCTCTCCCATTAGGGACATCTTCCTGTAGAGAATATGGAACTGTATGTCTTTTCTCTGAAAACTGAAAGCCAGAAGACCAGGCTTTTCTCCCAAGCTTTCACCAACTGTTCCCCTTGTGAAGGCACAGAATTTCAAGTAATCAGCCTCTACCAATGAGTAAAGTCTTATGCGAATTGTCTTGAGCCTCTGGTTAGGTGAATTATAGGCCAGAATAAAACACTTATTGTCATATGTTTGACCAGTTTTTGCCAAAATCTGAGCCTGTTGACTATACTAACAGAATCATTATGGAAACTTTATGACCATATATTTTCATACATTTCAATTATAGTCTTTATAATTATTTTTATTTCATTGTTTTCATGATTCACTTATTGTGTAGGCAGTCCCTCCAATGACGACAGTTTTAAACTCATCTATGCCTTTTCACCTTGTATAATTTTTGTTCTTTCATTATTTCTCTGTAGAGGATTGTGCCAATTTGTTAAAGGACCTTTCTCAAGGTTTTAAGATTTTTTTGGTAAACTCATCCACAGCTTGAATTATCTATCTATTGTCCCCCAACCATAGGAGAGTCAGTTAAAATGATGATCCAACTCCTTCACTTTATAGATGAGGCCCAGAGAAGAGAAATGACTTAATCATGGTCACACAATTTTTACATGATACATTTGAAAATTGAACTCTAAAATCAGAGCTATTTATACTTTATCATGCCATCTCTGCCTACATCACAAGCCCAATTAATTTTCTGGTTATATATGTCCTTGATGATATATTTTATGCTATGTTTTACGTGCATGTCATTGATGGCAGTATTCCAAAGCCTACTTATACCTAGGAATTAAACTTGAAGATATGCCAAAAGGCAACACAAAGAGTTATAGTTATTCTACTTGGCAGTACATTTGAAATTGTGGGATAATTTTTTATCATATCTTTAGAAATATATATTCTTGGTAATTAACTACTTAAATAAAATATAATGTTATCTAATTTGGTAAACATCCCTTCCTCTTGGGACCACATGACAATATCTTTCTGCTACATGAGAGACATTTTCTCTCTATCTTTAAACCTAAAGGTCACAATTCCTTGAAGTCTGCAGGTCAATTTTGAAGGTCAGATGCAAATATTTATGAAAAAATATTTGCAATTCTTAAGGAACTATAAAAGTTACTATGATCATCAGCAACAGTATCAAATGCTGGCTCATATTTATATGGCATTTTAGAATTTACAAGGTAATTTCCTTATATCAACTCTCTAGTCTCTATTTGATAGATAAGTAAACTGAGTTTTGGAATTATTCCATGCCTATAGATCATTTTTGTTTGTTTTATTGTTTTGTTTTTACATTAAAAATATTTACAGATTACTCCAACTTAATAAGAGGTCTTTTGGGAAAAAAAGAAAAATGTCAAGTAAATCTAATAATACAGTGACTTCATCTTAAAGTACACATAACATTTCATATCTGTAGCCACCTACCCAAATCTCTAATTTTTAATAAATATGAATCTATTTATCTCCTTTTTGCCTCTACAATGCTAAGAAAAAGAAAAGCATATATCCTTTAACAAATATGCATAGTCAAGCAAAAAATTTCCCCCATTAGCTGTATATAAATTCATACATATACACACATGTATATGTACACACATGTATATATGTGTATGAATATATAATGAATATATGACATATCGTATATTGGAGCATATATGTATATACACATATACACACATACATACATTGTATATGTACTAATACATGATATATGTGTATACATATATCACCCCTCAGGCATGGATAGCATATTTCATCATTCATCCTCTGGGATCTTTAATAGCCAATAGTTCTCACGTTTTTCAAAATTGTTTCTTTCTACAGTTTCTTTGTCGTGTGTGTGTGTGTGTGTGTGTGTGCATGTGTGTGTGTGCATGTGTGTGTGTGTTTCTAATTCTGTTTCTTTCATTCAGCATCATTTCATATAAGTCCTTCTATGGCTTTTTGAAATTATCTCTTTCTTCATTTCTTATAGAATAATAGTACTACAGTATTTTCATAAGCCACATTTTTTGGGCCATTCCTCATTTGATGGACAATCCATTACTTTCTCTGGGGAGAGTAAAAATAGTAAGAAAATTGTAGACCAATATCTCTAATAAACATAGATCCATGTTTTTAGATAAAATGTTAGTAAAGAGACTAAAAGACTATAGTTCAAAAAGTATAATTGTGACCAGATTTAACTAGGAATGCAGAGCGGGTGTAATATGAAAATTATAAATTTAATTAACTATATTAATGACAAAAGTCAACCCAAATCATATTATTATATTAATAAATTCAGAAAAAATTGGCAAGATATACAATGCATTTTTATTGAAGAAAAAAACCCAGACAATATGGACACAAAAGAATCTTTCCTTAGCACACAGGTTATGACAGTTATTGTTTATATTCCTGGTGGTACACATTTTGATGGTTAATATGACAGGAAAGGGAAATGACAAAATGTTGGAGGGGATGTGGGAAAATTGAGATACTAAATCACTGTTGGCAGAGTTGTAAACTAATCCAACCATTCTGTACAACAATTTGGATCTATGCTCAAAGAAACCTATAAAACCTATGCATACCCTTTGACCCAGCAATACCTTTAGTAGGTTTGTATCCCAGAGAGATGATAAAAAGAAAAATACCTACATGTACAAAAATATTTATAGCAGCTCTTTCTGTGGTGACAAAGAATTGGAAATTGATGGGATGCCCATCAATTGGACAATGTCTGAACAAGTTGTGGTCTGTGATTATCATGGAATACTACTGTGCTATAAGAAATGGTGATCAGGATACTTTAAAAAAAACCTAGAAAGACTTACATGAACTGATGCAAAGAGAAGTGAGCAGAACCAGGAGAACATTGTACATAGTAATAGCAATAGTATACCACCAGGTGTGAATTACTTAGTTATTGTCAGTAATACAATGATCTAAGACAATTATGAAGGGCTCACGTGAAAAATGCTATCCACAGGCAGAGAAAGTACTGATGGAGTCCAAATACAGACTGAAGCATGATTTTGTTATTATTTAATTTTTCTCTTTGTTGTTGTTGTTGTTGTGGGTGGAAGTTGTGTTTTCTTTCATAACATGAATAATATAAAAATGTTTTGCATGAGAACACAAAAATAACATTTACAATTATTTGTCTTCTCATTGTGGAGGGGAGAGGTAGTGAGAAAATCTGGAACTCCAAAATGCTTATTAAAATTGTTTTTACATGTAATGTAAATTTAATTTTTTTAAATAAAAAAATGAGTAGGGCTTTATCATAAGCAAAACAATCAGTCAAGCATGGACTATTTTCTAGGTATTGTGCTAAAAACTGGGGATGCAAAAAAAATCCCACAGTCCAGGACCTTACAATCTAATAGATACTAACAAACTATTTGTATAAAATAATTAAATTTGTCTAAAGTCTGGGAAAAAAAATCTGCCTACTCTTCCCCCCCAAAAAAGTTGAATTAAATAAATGAATAAACATACTGATAAACTTTTTTTTGATTCACAGGAAGTAGGGGAAGGGAGCAGTCGTTTACCAATCTTGTATTCCAGGCACTGTGTTAAGCACTTTTCAACTATTATGTCTTTTGATCCTCACAACAACCTTCATTTAATTAGTAATCTTTACATACTAAATAACATTTTACTTGACTGAGCACCCCACACTTCTCCTTCCCTTGCCATCCATTCCTCAAAACTCCTTTTTCCATTTATCAATCATTGTTTTCCTCCCTACAAGGCAAGACATGGACTAACAGTTAAATCATTCCAGGGTATGTTCATTAAGTTTCATTCCCAAAGGTAATCAACATGACCTTTGTTTAGTAAGTTTTCTTTCTTTATTAAGTTTATATGAAGAAGACATTTTCTTATTTTTGTTTTTCCTTTAGCTCTTAACAAATTTTACACAGTATAAAGCAATAGATTGCAGGGCTTTGAAAGTACTAAATTTTCTGTCTGTGTTCTATGCCAATTACCACCCTGCTGGTCTCTAGCAGTGGAGAGCATCCTTCTCCAACAATGTATGTATAGTTGCAGAACATCCCTGAGATGATTTTGTGGCTTGTTGTAATCCAATGTGCAAGTTAGTGCACCTGGAGGAATAAGTTGTCTTCCGATTTATTAGTTGAAGTACCTTACATCTTTCAATGGTAGAAAAAATTTTATATTGACATATCCAGAGTTTTTATTGAAGTTATATTAGTACTATCTATCAGTGATATGCTAGAAAATCTATAACTCCCACCAAAATGTTGCCCATGTGAGCAATTCAGTTTATGAAGTGCAATCTTCCCAAGCTGGCTTACTGCCTCATAGTTCATTTTTCAACCTACGTGATGTTTAATGATTTTGTCAAAATAAAAACTAATACACAGTTCCATGTCCATCAGCAAATTATGCCATTCAATTTATGCCTTGAGATATGAAAAAAGACATTCTGATATATATAAAGGTTGGAGAGTGGGAAATACCTTTGGTCTAGATAACTCTTTTTTTCCCTTCCAATCCTTCTGAGCCATTGTAGAGCTCTTTTGCCAGGCATGCAGCTACAGTGGGAGTTTGTCAGGGCAAAATTATGACACTGTCTCATTATGGGAAATATGTAGATATTTGTCTAGGGTGTACTGTCAGGCTAGGAAAGGCATTCTATTAAAAAGAAAAGAAGAGAAAGGTTGAAAGGTCTTTATCACCTTGTTTAAAGCAATCTTAAATCCCATCTTCTAAACTACTAAACAGTAATTCCCAAACTCATTGAGTTTTCCCACATATTAAGTCAGAATTTTAACATCAAAGAGCTGTCTGGTCTGGTAGTGTAAAGGAGCTCTGGGAGTTGGATGGGAGGTGAGACTTAACACAGTTCACGTGCCATTTCCCCTGTCCTGTTGCATCCTTTTGGGGCCTTACATATCCTAAATAAGATTAAGAAAGGCAAATGCTTAAGTAATAAAAAAAAGGAAAAATGATTATTTTCTGTTCAGGCAGGAAGATTTTGGCAAATAGAGTTTACATTGGCTTCTTAGATCACAATCTTTATAACTCAGCTCCTATTCTAAATCCAGTGGGCTTTCATAACACACTGTAGTCACGACTTCCTATGGGCATTTTCTTTTTTATTATTGCTATTTTAAAATGTTCTGTATAACAGAATAATAGAGAAAGGATTCTGCTCTGTCCCACAACTCTAAGAGTAGACAATTAATATTTTCTGAACCTATGTTCAGAAAGAACTCTAGATCTGGAGTTCAGCAATCAATCAACAATGAATTATTAATTCCTCACTATGTGCTAGGCTCTGTGTGAGGGTTGGGGTTCACAAATACAAAAGAATGGAATTATCACTACTAGAAAGGTGTTTACAGCTGATAACAAAGATGTGCATACAAAATTAATATGAAGTGCATTAATAGAAATAAATATAGCCTCATCTTCCAAGTTCAAGACTTCCTCCTATGTTCACAGACAACTTCCCACCATGCCTTTCCCAATCAATGGCACCAAAAATACTTCTTCCTCTCTACCAGGTCTTTACAGTTTCACTCCTGGAACCATCATGAGTTCTGACTGATTAGCTTTCAAGTCTGTCCCTCACTTCTTGGCCATCTCCATTCCGTGTTTCAGCATCCATAAATCCTTCGTCCTTTTATACATTTTTTCATGTGTTGTCTTCCTACATTAGAATATAAGTTCTTGGAGGTCAGGGACTCTCTTGCTTATGTGTACTTATATCCCCAGGGCTTAGCAGTTTGTCTGATACATAGTAAGTACTTTATAAATGCTCCATCTATGTATCTCTCTATCACCTATCTATCTACAGGGTGTTCCTAAAGTCTGGACCCATAGGCAAGAAAGCATATTTTGAAATACTTGGAGTATTAACAGACCTTAGCCCCCTTGATTGCTTTTTCTGGGGTATGCTAAAGGAGAAGGCGTACTTAATGAAAATCACAGATGCAACACACTTGATTGAACACATAAAGAGTGAATGTGCTAAAATTGATGAAAATGTGGAGTTATTGCATTGAGTTCATGTGAATCTTGCAAAGAGCATCAACCTTTGCATCACAAATGATGGAAATCATATTGAAGATGTTATTTGTTACAGAATATACTAGACTCACTCCTTGATAAATTCTGGAGATAGGTTAGAGAGATCTCAGTTCAGATCCTGTTTGTGACAGTTATTAGCTCTATGACCATGAACAAATCACTTAACCTTTGTTAGACTCAGTCTCATCATCTGTAAATTGGGAATAAGAATCTTTGAATTGTCTTCTCTTGTAGTAGGTACCAACTTTTACAGTGATTGACACATGAAGTTGTGATTATCAAGTGATTTAATCTATGTAAATGCTTTGCAAATGTAAAAGTGATGACAGTTGGCAGCAGCAGCATCATTATCATCATGCACACCATTATCTTTAGCTTTATGTTTGCCAGCTATCAAGAGGATTTCATTGCATGAGGTATTTCCAACATATACATTTGATTCAGCAATAAGTAAAAAAGATAAGTAAAAAAAAATAAGTAAAAAACATTTCTATTTTTATCAGAACATTCATTCAATTAACAAATGTTTACTGAGCTCCTACTGTACAGGTTGTTATACTAAATCAGTTTGATCCTTTTGTTATATTATTCATCTTGGAAATAATTGTCTGTATTCAAAGTAGAAAGATGAGAAATCAATGGATTTCACATTAGCAGCACATCCCAAATTTCACCTATCAAACCTCAGCTCTAATTGTTCTTCCATTAAGCATAAAGAGAATTGGACCTGGACTAGAACCTCAGACCTGAAGAGCAAGGGGAGAATCAGAAGTAGAAGAATAGATTAATACAATATACTGTATTTCCTCCTTGGATATTTTCTGGAGTTCGTTCTTTATAAAGAAATCCATAGACCTTGTACTTTATTGCTAATGTTAGGCACAAGGAGATTTGTTTTAGATTCAAAATGCTTCAGAAAGCTATTGGCCATATAACTCCAGGTCATTTTTAATTGTTCATTTAAGTATTTTGATAATGAATCCAATAATGAAAAAATTAAGGCTATACTGCATGCTAGATACTATCGCACATATATAATAACAAGATAGTCCCTGTTTTTGTGGAGCTTATATTCTAATAGGGTAAGATTGCACATATAGGTATACAGGTCAGTAGTAGGTATGGAATAATATTTTCATTGGGACAATGACAGGGAGGTTGAATCACTGGACAATTGAATTGTGCATCCTTTCCAGCTATGGTAGTGTTCATCTGAGAGCAAGCAAACTATAATGGGGGCAACTAGGTGATATGGTGGGTAGAGTGCTGGGCCTGGAGTCAGGACGACCTGAGTTTGAACTGGACCTCTGACATTTAGTACCTGTGTGACCCTAGGCAATTCAATTGGAAATTGGAAATAATAATAGCGGCTACTCCCCAGTATTGTTGTGAAGCTCAAATGAGATAATAATTAATTATAAAGCACTTAGCACACTGTCTTCCACATAGTAAGCACTACGTAAATCTTAGTTATTATTATTATTTGCCAATGGGTGCCTGCATATTTTGAACTTTCACCAATCTGCTTCACATGTACCTAGAAAAGTAAATGGAGTATAAGGTCTGAGGCAAGGAGGAAGGAGTGCAGTGACACAGTAGGAAGATGGCAACTGTGTCTGAAAGTTAACAGAAAACTTTTGATAGGCGACCATATCTACACAAAGCTCTAGATTGCCTTTAAGGAGGACTGTTCTCCCTCTTGAGGAGGCTGTGTTTCCCTTTAGGATAACCGCAAACAGGGACATATTGAGGAGGTGGTGATAGGGTGAATCATCAATAAAAAAAGAAAAAGAAGCTAAAATATATTCAAGAAGTTCAGTACAACTCAATAACTATCCGTAGATGTTGCGTCTCTAGGTACTTCAGTTGCTTCAAAAGGTAGCCGAAGATCAATTCAATCTTAAACACTTGAATATGTTTTCTTTCACCTTCCTCCTTTAGAAAATCCTGGGTGAAGTTGCGGAGTAAGGGATTGAATAGTGATGAGTAAAGCCACTATATCCCTAGAGAATCCCCTCCTCCCTCTTTTCCCTTTCCAAAGATTAGATGAGAACTCTTGATTCCTAGAATCTTATCAAAAATGTTGTTCTTCTGGTTTTGTTTTTTCTTTCTCATGATTCATTCCATTGGGCATAATTCTTCTTTACAACTTGACTATTGTGTAAATAAGTGCAATGCGAAGTTATACGTAAAAGATATATCAGATTCCATGCCGTCTTGGGAAGGAAGGTGGGGAGGGAGGGAAGAAAATCTGGAACTCAAAATCATGTGGATCTGAGTGTTGTAAACTAAAAATAGAAAATCTGAATTAAAAAAAGAAAAAATGTTTCATGAGGAGCAGGAAATAGAACTTTACTATGTTAATTTCACTATTTTTCCCCACTCTGAGCTTCTGGATGACCCCCCACCCCCCATGTTGTAATTTTTCCCTTATGTTCAACTCTTTGTACCTCATTTGGGTTTTTCTAGCAAAGATAGTGGAGCGGTTTTTCTTCTCCAGCTTATTTTATAGATGGGAAAACAGAAACAAAAGTGTCTTGCCTAGGGTTCCACAGCTGGTAAGTATCTGAGGCTGGATTTGAATTCAGATTTTCCTGACTGCAGGCCCCTCACT
Organism: Trichosurus vulpecula; assembly: GCF_011100635.1. Classification (NCBI taxonomy): domain Eukaryota; kingdom Metazoa; phylum Chordata; class Mammalia; order Diprotodontia; family Phalangeridae; genus Trichosurus; species Trichosurus vulpecula. The sequence continues at coordinate 367,042,069 of NC_050575.1, read as the reverse complement.
CTATCCACTGAGCAACCTAGCTGCCATGCCCCCCCTTATAGTTTTCTTTATTAACTTTCAGTGTCCACCTGTCTCTTCCCTTTGTGTATGCAGTAAGTGGGTCTGGGCTCCTGGATGAGGGCTGAGGAGAGAGTTGCCTCTCTTCCATATTCCAACTTTGTGGGCCCCTGACCACAACAATGAAAATTCTGGACCTTAAATGGGAAGATTGACCATTAGCTTCCCTTCTGGTTACTTTGGGGTGGTCTAGGCAGATCTGTAGTGCTTGAGTGGCATTGAAGTATACTGCAAGAGTCTAGAATATAAAGTCAACAGAGACTTGGTTTTGAATCCTGCCTCTAAAATATACTAACTGTGCATACAATAACAACTGATTACAGGCAATTCTTAATATTTTTGAGTCTCAGCTTCTTCATAATACCTGGGAATATTTTAAAGGTCAAATGAAATAATATGTATAAATTTGAATTCAACTATTTTTGGTGGATAGTCCCGTAAGGGGAAAGAAAGAGAATACAACAAATCAGGTACAACTCAGGACAAAACCAAACCAAAACAAAGAAAAACAAAACAAAAACAAAACAAAGAAAACGACAGCAATAAAATTAAGTGAAGAATGATTACACAGAAAGGCATTCATTTCCAAGAATGTTATTATTCATAGATCAACATAGAAATAAACATAAGCAAAATTCTTGAATGTCGCCTATATTTTTAGAATCTAAACCTTTTAATTCTCACTAACATGTTGTCTGAAATCATTCACAAAATTCTAATTTGCTACTCTGCCCATACTGATAGTTGACGGCTGTGTTTTTCTTGGTAAAGCAGATGATGTCATTTTACAAAATTTATATATATGAAAGAAAAAGAAAAAGAAAGAAGAGAGGAAGGAATGCAAAAAGAGGAGGAAAGGGGGAAGATGAAGGAAAGAAGCAAGGGAGGAAGAAAGTTTGGAAGGAAAGAAAGAAAGAAGAAAAGTGTTGAAAGGAAAATTCTTCATTGTGCTTTTCAGCTTGATTAATGAGGCAAAACTCAGGACTAAGAGGATTAAAACAAAATTTTTTATAAGCACATCAAGGTAACAACACATTCATTGAAGATCAGCAATGGCTTCAAAGTAGGAACAGCTTATATAAGTAACATTAAGAGAATCCAGATAGGTCCACCTCAGTAAAAGAGGTTGTGTCCTTGCATCTCAGTTCCTCTCCAAGGTATCAGGAACCTGACAATTTGCAGGTAGTGATATCTGACAAAGAGCAGGTCATACAAAAAACCACAGACTTGGTATCTCCTTCCCTACCAGAGACTTCTTCAACACTGATTAATAAGTAGATCTGGGAGTAATGGGATACTGAGTCAATGCTTTCAACAGAAGGAATATATATCTGATGCCAAATTGTAAATGGGGAATTCAATTTAGCGGAATTAAGTGTCAGAATAGTGAATGTACAGCTAAATATTCTGAGGTTCATCTTTCCAGGAAAACTTTTTAGGATGGTGTACGAATGAGTAAAGAAAGGACAGTAGCAATTTAGATAAGAAAATCATCATTTTCTGGCCCAAAAGGAACAAAAGTAATGTTATATTCATTAGGAAGCTTCCTAAAGTTTCTCCCCAGAATGATAGGCCAGAATAGAGGTAGGACCAAAGACTGAATTTGGTTTAAGAGGCTTCAAAGCATTTTCTCTACCTCTGCCACATTTTTGAAGCCTAGTTTTCTTGTTCATACTATCTATGGTTGACAATAAGGAGTCAGTAGATTTGAGGGAAGGGTATACTATTAAAAGCATTGGATTTATAAAGACCTGGGTTCATACTCCACCTCTGCCAATTGTTATCTGTGTGGCTTTGGCTTTGGACAACAATCTCCCTACTGTTCCCATTCCCAACATACACACCCTGAGCTTCTGTTTCCTAAATTATAAAAGAAGGAAATTGAACAAGATTTTATATATAATTCCTTATAGGTCTTAAGCACAAAAACAAAATGTTTCCTCAAAGCAATTAAGTGGAATAGATGACTTAGTGTTGAAATGAGGCTATGGGGTGCGGTGAGAGGGTGGAATCCTTTCTGCCTCTTTTACTTTCAAAGGGGTCAAAATTGTTAGCATATTTCCAAGCACAAGAGAGATCTAGAAGTACAAGAGTCTGTGTAGCAATGAAGATATAGAAACAAATAATTCAATTCACCAAACATTCATTAAACACCAAATATGTACAAGACACTATACTAGTTACCAGATACGCAAATACAAAACTTAAACAACCCACTTGGCCCAAATGTGTGATAGCCAAAGATTCAGTTGTTGCACAAATGTACATTTCTCTGAAAATTGAAGCTTGCTTCTTAAAGCAGCAAATTAAAAAAGTTTTTAATTGAAATTATATTGCAACAGATATAATAGAAACTATTAGACTTCACTTTGTCCCTCATTGACAAAATAGAGTTAGTCAATGAGGGTACAGTCATGGAATATGCAGGTTTCATAAACTTAGTTCAGGAAGAGCCTGGTGACAGGAACTGGAAGGGCCAAGTTCTCTGCTTCCAAGAAAGCACATGTAATAGTGTCCTAAAACAAACAAAAAAATTTAAAAAAATCTTTTTATTGGCTGCTGAACCAGGACTGAGTGTTTATGCAAAAGGCACTAGCCAGCCAACACCATTTCTCTTCCTGGATGTCTTCAACTGAGGAGTAAGAATGTCTATACTTCTGGGTAAAGGAGGGACCCAAGCTCTGTCTTACTCTATTATCCGTAAGTCATGGGTATCCAGAATGTATAGCTTGGAAAGTAAGACTCACAAGGCATAGGTATATGACAGAGTTATTTTTCTATTACTCTATATATTATTCTTTCCACTATTAGGTGAATGAGGAAGAGGTAATGAAATAGGCAGGAAGAAAACCATATACTGAGGAACTTGAGTCCTTAATGGAGTTTGTCAATAGCTCAGACTACTGAAATACCAATACAGTTCAGAGGATCAGGCAACACACTCCAGCAGATACCATGTTCTACAAGATAGAAGTAACTCATCATATCAGTAAGGCAAGATTCACAATATTGATAGTGACTATGAATATGCCTGTATAGTTTGGAATCATAGAATATGAGACTCTCCATATAAAAGGCAGAAGAAGTAAAATATTTATTCAGACACTAGAGGATCAGATTCCAAAACCAACAACTCCAATCTGACATAGCAGTAATTATATCCCAAAACCAGTAAGTCCACTTCAATTTAACAGTAAGGAAATTAAAACACAATATCACAGCAAAGAGCCAAGACATCCTATAACCTTCCCCTCTTCTGGGGCCTTCCCATAAACATTCACTCACAAATCCTAGCTATCTGCTTGCCTGCATCCTCTCTTCCCTCAGTTCTGAGGACTTGCAGTTCTGAGAGCCCTCTGTTTCTCTCTTTCTCTCTGTCTCTGCAGTTCTCTCTTCTCTCTTGCAGGTCTCTCTCCTAGCAATTCTCTCTTCTCAGCTTAACGGCTACCCTCAGGGTATACATATCCTATTTAGGGCCCAATCAGCAAAAGGGTGTGGGCCCCAGGGCCTCACACCTAGTTAGCAAAAGATTCTGGGCCTGCCTGAAAACAAACCTCCCCTAATCAGGCTTCCCTTAACTAGCTCCACCTGAGGCCTATTAAATGGGTGGGGAAGATCTTTAATCACATTAACACCACTCTCACCCAGAGGCTATGTTGAATTCAGAAATGAACTTAATTGGGCCGACTGCATTGTAGTAATCATTTTTAAGTTCAGGTCCATTCACTAAAGGCAAGCTGGTGGTAGAGCACAGGGTATGTACCAATTAAGGGGAATGAATTCTTGGCTCTTACTATAGCTTTTTCTTAAATATACCTGTGCAACAGCTAAGTAGTATTTATTGGCTAAATGATGTTAAGAGCATTAACATTTGAATCTGTCAATGATAAAGGGAAGATACTAGTTACTACCTACATTTAATAGTAGGAGACAAAACAGCAGAATGGAGGCTCAGACTGACAGTATTAGAAAAAGCCCCTTAACTCTTTACGGTTATTCTGAGGACTCTGAAAGGAAGATGTTGCAAGTCTTGCTAGATTGTGAGTTGGAATAATAAGATCAGAGTATGCTTGCTACGTTGACAACACAGTTTCATCATTATGATCAATAATTTTTGTGCTTGATATACCCTCAGAGCTTATTGAAATTCCTGTGTCAACTGGTCCCAGACTTTTATGCTCTATGAATTTTAGCTATATTTTTGACTCATCACCTCTTACCAAATGGTTATCTATCACCTTTTGCTTGTGTTATCATGCCTGTCTCCAAGTCCCTGCTCCACTTTATTTCCTTTGCTTACTTTCTCATGCTTCCTCGTTTCGTCTGAAATTTTCTGGAACTAAGAAATTAGAAAATCAAGTTTCTTAGAAGTGCATATAGAATGAGAGTAAACAGGTTCTAAGTAAGGATCTGAGAAGCTATTCTATGAGTAAAGTGCATCAACTTTAAGTGAATAAATGTTATTATGGCTATTTTTTTTTTGCTTCTCAGATTTTTTTGTGCTTCTTCTAAGTTTATTACTACAAGTTTTAATAGATGAGATTCCCCCAAAATTAACTTCTAGATAAGTGAAATGTTACTGTGATAAATAGCTGTCTCACATAGCTCCTTAGATTTCCTTCCTCTACTCCCTTTCCCTTACCTTTGAGCATTATTAATTCATTTTTTACAGATAAGAAAACAGGGTAGCAGAGGAATAAAAAGATGACAATGAATCTCAGATCTCCTGGCAGTCAGACTTGCTCATTCCCATTCACTTTTCCTGACATGGCCTCCTGAACAAGCCCAGCAACCTGACTAGGAGGTATCCTATCCCTAACAATATAAGTGGAATGAAGAGTGAATTGCTTTGAACAGAAAGTATATGTGTGAAAATACAATTATTGTAAACAGGTCTTGAGGGTACAGGAATCATGCAAACACTGAATACCCTCCTCCTGCAAAAGACTGTAAGAAATAGGCCCCTCTTTCACAATCACACTTGTCATGGATCAGAACAACCACCACAGTCTTTCTCTTGATACTTAACTGAAAGCAGCACATCAAATGATTTAGTAAAGAAACGTATTTACCTGTGAGACCTTTAGAATATGTTGATATTTTTTATTCCTTTGGCTTTCTAGCAGTTTTATTTGTGCTGCTGATTTTGTCTAAGGAGAAATAGCAGGATCTTCTGACTAGAAAAGAGAGGAAACAAATAGCTTGCTAAGTCATAAAAGAAAAAAAATTCTGGGCCAGCTCTGAAAGTACCATGGAAATGTGCACATTTACAAAACTCCCTCCGTTAGAAATTGCACAGCCATTCTCTCGGGAAGAAATTTGACTACACTAAGCAAATTCAGTCAACACAAACAGTATTTGAATGCTTGATGCATTGACAGAATGTTCATGTTCCCTTCATGCTGTGAGCCATGAAATCTGAAAAATCAAGACTCTTTTGGTGTACTGAAAGTTTCTATTGATTACTTTGGGCTTTAGCCTAGCAAAGCTATCAAGGGTGAGTCATAAGATTATAGGGTTTAAAGACAGAAGGAATGCGAGGGATCATTTGACTTAACTGTCTAATTTATGATTTAGGAAATTTAGATTAAGAGATGAGATGACCTGCACAAAGATATGATTAATGAATAAGCAGTGAAGGTGAGATTTAAATCAAGGTCTTCTGATTTCCAGTACAGGACACTTTTCACAATATCAGTGTGTTCAAGTATGTAAATTTCCAGAATATCATTCTACTCAAATTTTAATTTTCCCCCCTGAGTATGCCTGGATAGGTTTTTTATACATATCCTAAATTTTCTCATCTCTGCCTTCTACCAAATATAGCTGAGTTTAACCAATACTAGTCATAGACAAAGCATGTGGACAGCTTGAGTGAAACAGTTGGAAGGGAGGTAGGCATAATGAAGAATTTTTCTGTCTCTTTCTTTTTTATAATAGATCCAACAAGCATTTATTAATTGCATGCACTATGTCAGGCATATGTTAGGTGGTAAGGACACAAATACAAAAGAAAGCATCTTTTTCTTTTGTACAACTACAAAATACAGAGAGGGATGCAAATACAAAAGTATAAGCCTGTCAAACAGTTTATCTTCTATTCTGTATTACACTTTAATTTTAGGGGGAAAATGTAAGATACAGGGTTAGGAACATGACTTTTTGGCATAGGAATTTCATTGTTATAGGGAACTCCTAGGCATGGAAACTTTCTCCAGCAATGTTAAAGAAGCACCTTCTTCATAATTTAGAATCTTATCAGGATATTTAGAGCATTGAAAAGATAAATGACTTGCCCAGGGTGAAACAGCCAAAATTTATTACAGGAAAAACTCAAACCCGTGTTTTCCTGGCTTCAACAACAGTTCTCTAACTACTCTGCTATGGTGTCTCAATAAATAGAAAAATTATACAAAACAAATACAAAGTGATTGGTTTGTGCTGCTGATAAATGACAACCATGAAAGGCTTCTTGGAGGAGGTGTCACTGAGATGAACTTGGAAGGGAGTGAGGGATTCCAAGAGGCAGAGGTGAGGAGAGTGAGCATTCCAACTGCTCCAAGCATTCCTAGTGGCCCTTCTTTAATCTGGTCGACTGTAGGAGCTTTGTTGTTGGCTTTCAGCATCATATGACTCAGAGATAAGGGGTGGTCTCACCTCTGTGATGCTCACTTATTGGCTGGTGAATCAGAAGAACTAACAGCTGAGGTATATCTTTACAGAGGAGGCGGTAGCTTCTGGCTGGACCATAGAGTAAGTAGGTGACGGAACTTAAAGTTTAATCACTCAGGAAAGATTGGATGGAGTTGGAGAGTGAATGTCGGTAAACGTCAAAGAGAAGGGATTGTTTTTTATCCTGGTGGTAATAGGGAACCACTGAACCTTCTGGAGCAGAAAAGGGATCAGGTCTGCATTTTAGGGATATCAATTTTACAGCTATGTGGAGGATAGACTGGAGAGGGAGACACTTGAAGCAGGGAGACCAATAACAGGATTACTGCAAACATCAAAGAAAGAGATGATGGTTTAGGACTTGAACACATTTAGGAAACCGGACAACTCTACTGCCCAGAGAACACTGCAATATATTTTGTGACAAGTCAGGTTTTGAAGTCCAATAATAATTCAAATCCACTGTGTGTCCTTACATGTCTTGGCCTGGCTTTGCTTTTGAGGGGTAATCAAGTAAAATGATCATTTATATCGAACTGGAAGGAGCATTAGAATTCAAATAGTTCTTACCCACCCCCACCCCCTCATTTTCACACGAGGAATCTGAGGCTAATCCAGTTGAAATCTATATAGTTGAATCTCAGCATAGAGCTTTGGGGAATACTCATGGTTAGCAAGCCAGACATGGATGAATATTCATTGAAGGAGATTGATAAGTAGTAGTTAGAAAGGTAGAAGGAGAACCAAGAGAAAATACCATGACAAAAATATGGAAAGAAGAAAATAACAAAGAAAATAGGGTGATTGACAGGGCCAAAGGTTACAGAGACATTGGGGAGGCTAAGGACTGAGAAAAAGACATATTTTGCAATTAAGAGACCATTGGCAATTTGGGAAAGAACAATTTCATTTGAATGATGAGAGCAGACTGCAGAAAGTTAAGAAGTAAAAAAAAAAAAAAAAAAGAAAGAAACAAAGGAATTGGAGTCCTAGAAGGTAGATAGAATCATGAATGAATTTAGCCACAAACAATTGGATATGTATGGGAATATAGGTATAGCTATAAATGCATCAAGTGAGGTTTATTTTATTTGTTTGTTTATCTATATATTTATTTTGAGGACAAGGGAGATATGGGAATGTTTGAAAACAGCAAGGAAGAAGGCAGTAGACAAGGAGAGACTGAATGTAAGTGAGAGACTAGACAATCTGTTGGAGAAGATAGATTGGGACTACTTCTGCATGTAGAAAAGTTTGTCTTGAAAGGCTAATCTTTTCATGTGTGATAGAGGTGAAGGTGTAGTAGTGGAGGAAGGCATCTGAGTTATGTGAGATGAGGAGGAGCGGTGAAGAGGGAGAACTCTGGGAGCAGCCTCATTTTCCCATGAAATTTGAAACAAGGTTCTCAACCAAGAGGTATTGTTAGGAAATTCTGTCTGTCTATCTATCTGTCTATCTATCTATCTGTCTATCTATCTATCTATCTATCCAAACACGTGTAAATGTATATATACATAATGTTATATGTAAACATATATAGACATATATTTATCTTATATTTAAAATATATACATATGTTTTACATATATCTGTATATCTTTATCTATCTATCTATCTATCTATCTATCTATCTATCTATCTATCCATCTACCTCTCTAGTACCTAAGTGCCTCAGTGGGTAAAGCACTGGGCCTGGAGTCAGGAAGATCTGACTTCAAATCTGGCCTCAGACACTTGCTAGCTGGGTGACTCTGATCAAGTCACTGAACTTCTGTTTGCCTTAATCCAGTGGAGAAGGAAATGGCAAACTACTCCAGTAACTTTCACAAGAAAACATCGTGGGCAGTATGTTCCATGGGGTCACAAAGAGTCAGATACAACTGATCAATTGAAAAACAAAGAGAGAGAGAGAGAGAGAGAGAGAGAGAGAGAGAGAGAGAGAGAGAGAGAGAGAGAGAGAGAGAGAGAGAGAGAGAGAGAGAAAGAGAGAGAGAGAGAGAGAGAGAGAGAGAGAGAGAGAGAGAGAGAGAGAGAGAGAAGGCTTCTTTCCTCCAGATAAATGGAATGGAATAGATTGGCCATATAACTGGTACATCAGTACATATATCTTCCATAGACATGGCTTCATTTTTTAAATCTCTAGTGCTTGTCACTGTGCCTGGTACATAGTAGGCATTTAATAAATGGTTGTGGATTGATTGATTTTCCCACATACAGTAGATAATTTAAAATGTCACTGTGGTGAATGGAACAGTGAATTGATTAGAAAGGTATAAACAGTCAATAAGCATTTATTAAATATCTGCTATGTGTCAGGTACCATGTTAAGTACTTGGGATGCAAAGAAACACACACACACACACACACACACACACACACACACACACACATCTATTCCTAAGAGGCTTACAGTCTAATAAGGGAAATACCATGCTAAGAACTGTGTATGAGCAATATATGTAAAGGATAAATTAGAGGCAGTCTCATGCAGGAAAGCACTAATATTGCAGAGGATTTGGAAACTTTTCTTTCGTAAGGTGTTACTTTACATGAGGTTTGAAAGAATCCATAGAATTCAGAAGGAAGAAATGAAGAGGGAGAGGGTTTAAGTCCTGAGTGACAGCCAGTAAAAAGGCTTAAGAGTCAGAAGATTGAGTATCTTCTGCAGAAATATCAAGGAGACCAATGTCATTGGATCAAATAGTATAAGGTAGGGAGAAGGTATAGGAATTCTAATAGAGGGATTTTAACTCTATCCTGAAGGTAAGAGGGAGAGGTAAGAGGTAAGCAAGACTAGAGTTTATTGAATAAGAGAGTGATATGGTCAGATCTGTGCTTAAGGGCAATCAATTAGACAGCCGAATGAATAGAAGAGTAGGGAAAGATTTAAAATAGTCAGATAAACCAGCAGACTATTGCAATAGTATAGGTTTGAGGTAATGAGGGCTTTCACCATTTATATGTGGTTTTGATATTTGAAAACCATTTTTTACAGATTGTTCCACTGATACTCCCCAAAGTCCTGAAGGTAGATGTTACTATTTTCCTCAGAAAGTTTAAGTGACTTCTCCAGGGTCACATGAGTAAGGTTATATTACTATCCAGGTATTTCTTACTCAAGTTGAGAACTCTCTTAACAGTCATGGTGGAATTGACAATACTTGGCAAGGGGTTCATTTCCACTTGGTGGAGTTATCAACCAGTGCGACTATTAGATGGTAGGATAATTGCATTTCATCCATCTGTTGTGTATCTACCTCCTGCTAGGCCAAATCCTATTATGCAGACTATATGCTCATTTATAATTTAGTATGAAACGTGAATGGGTGATACTAGATAGTCTCTAGTATGTCTTTCAGTTATATATTCTTTGACTCTAAGCAGAAGTTTGTGGGGTGAAAAAAATATGAGTATGTGTGTGGGGAAAGTGCAAGATGGAGAGCTAAGTACACCTTCAAGTACTCATTGCCGTATCCATGTCTTTTAAAGGTTCCATGGTGTTGATGAGCTAGGGGAAAGGTCAATCCCATTCTTAATAAAGAAGATGGGCCCTCAGTGTGCCTTTACAGGAAACTCTGTTACGGGAAGAAATTATTTAGTTCTATCATACAAGAAAGTTAACTTACGTGATAAATGATACTTCAATGCTTTGAAGAATCTGTGAGCTCACTTTAATACTTTTGCATATTTTTTTCCTGTAATTTTTTTTTATTTAAATTTATTTATTTAACATGTTTGGTTTTTAGCATTGATTTTCACAACAGTTTGGATTACAAATTTTCTCCCCATTTCTACCCTCCCCCCCACTCCAAGATGGCATATATTCTGGTTGCCCTGTTCCCCAGTCAGCCCTCCCCTCTATCAGCCCCCTCCCCTCTCATCCCCTTTTCCCTTCCTTTCTTGTAGGGCAAGATAAATTTCTACGCCCCATTGCCTGTGTATCTTATTTTTTAGTTGCATGCAAAAACTTTTTTTTTTTGTTTTTGAACATCTGTTTTTAAAACTTTGAGTTCCAAATTCTCTCCCCTCTTCCCTTCCCACCCACCCTCCCTAAGAAGTCGAGCACTTCAACCTAGGCTAGGCATGTATCATTATGTATAACCCTTCCACAATACTCATGTTGTGAAAGGCTAACTACATTTTGCTCCTTCCCAACCCATCCCGCTTTATTGAATTTTCTCCCTTGACCCTGTCCCCTTTCCAAAGTGTTTGTTTTGATTACCTCCACCCCCATCTGCCCTCCCCTCCATCATCCCCCCCTTTTATTTTTTTTTATCTTCCTCCCTCTTCTTTCCTGTGGGGTAAGATACCCAACTGAGTATGTATGGTATTCCCTCCTCATGCTAAATCTGATGAGAGCAAGGTTCACTCATACCCCCCTCACCTGCCCTCTCCCCTCCTCCCACAGAACTGCTTCCTCTTGCCACCTTTATGCGAGATAATCCACCCCATTCTATCTCTCCCTATCTCCCTCTCTCAGTATGTTGCTCTCTCATCCCTTAATTTCATTTTATTTCTTTTAGATATCTTCCCTTCATCTTCAACTCACCCTGTGTCTGCTCTCTCTCTTTTACATATATATGTATATATATATAAAACACACACATATATATACATACATACACATGCATACATATACACATAGATACATACATACATACACATTCACTTATATATATACATAAACATATATATGCATATTCCCTTCAACTACCCTAATACTGAGGTCTCATGAATCATACTCATCATCTTTCCATGTAGGAATGTAAACAAAACAGTTCAACTTTAGTAAGTCCCTTGCAATTTCCGTTACTTGATTACCTTTTCATGCTTCTCTTGATTCTTGTGTTTGAAAGTCAAATTTTCTATTCAGTTCTGGTCTTTTCACTGAGAAAGCTTGAAAGTCCTCTATTTTATTGAAACTCCATCTTTTGCCTTGGAACATGATACTCAGTTTTGCTGGGTAGGTGATTCTATGTTTTAATCCTAGCTCCATTGACCTCCGGAATATCGCATTCCAAGCCCTTCGATCTCTTAATGTAGAAGCTGCCAGATCCTGGGTTATTCTGATTGGGTTTCCACAATACTCAAATTATTTCTTTCTGGCTGCTTGCAGTATTTTCTCCTTGATCTGGGAGCTCTGGAATTTGATGACAATATTCCTAGGAGATTTGTTTTTGGGATCTATTTGAGGAGGTGATCGATGGATTCTTTCAATTTCTATTTTGCCCTGTGGCTCTAGAATATCAGGGCAGTTCTCCTTGATAATTTCCTGAAAGATGGTATCTAGGCTCTTTTTTTGATCATGGCTTTCAGGTAGTCCAATAATTTTTAAATTATCTCTCCTGGATCTATTTTCCAGGTCAGTGGTTTTTCCAAGGAGATATTTCACATTGTCTTCCATTTTTTCATTCCTTTGGTTCTGTTTTATAATATCCTGATTTCTCATAAAGTCACTAGCTTCCACTTGCTCCAATCTAATTTTTAAAGTAGTATTTTCTTCAGTGGTCTTTTGGACCTCCTTTTCCATTTGGCTAATTCTGCCTTTCAAGGCATTCTTCTCCTCATTGGCTTTTTGGAGCTCTTTTGCCATTTGAGTTAGTCTGTTTTTTAAGGTGTTGTTTTCTTCAGTGTATTTTTCAGTATTTTTTTGTGTCTCCTTTAGCAAGTCATTGACTTGTTTTTCATGGTTTTCTCGCATCCTTCTCATTTCTCTTCCCAATTTTTCCTCTACTTCTCTAACTTTCTTTTCCAACTCCTTTTTGAGCTCTTCCATAGCCTGGGACCAGTTCCTGTTTTTCTTGGAGGTTTCTGTTGTAGGCTCTTTGACTTTATTAATTTCTTCTGTCTGTATGTTTTGGTGTTCTTTGTCACCAAAGAAAGAATGCAAAGTCTGAGACTGAATATCGGTGCATTTTCGCTGCCTGGCCATATTCCCAGCCAACTAACTTGACCCTTGAGTTTTTCAGTGGGGTATGACTGCTTGTAGATTACAGAGTTCTATGTTCTACGTTTGGGGGGGAGGTGCCAGCTCTGTCAGACCCACACTGCTCCTTCCCCAAGAACCCCCAACCTGAACTGGGCTTAGATCTTCAGCAGGCTGTGCACCCCTGCTCTGATCCGCCACTTACTTCCTCCCACCAGGTGGGCCTGGAGCCGGAAGTAACAACAGCTGTAGCTGCCCCACCTCCGCTGCCCCCGGGCCTGGAAGCCGAACCGCGAACTCCTTCCACTCCCGCAGCTTTTCCCACTAACCTTCTCCGCAGTCTTTGGTGTTTGTGGGTTGAGAAGTCTCGTAACTGCCGCAGCTCACTGAATCAGGGTGCTAGGGCCCCCTCTGCCCGGCTTCTGGTCTGGATGGTCCACGACGCTCAGGCTGGGCTCTGCTCCACTCCGTTCCCAGCTCCCAGCTCCCAGCTCTGAGCTCCGTGTGGGATAGACCTCACCCGGAGACCATCCAGGCTGTCCTGGGCTGGAGCCCTGCTTCCCTCTGCTGTTTTGTGGGTTCTGCCGTTCTAGAATTGGTTCAGAGCCATTTTTTATAAGTTTTTGGAGGGTCTCGGTACAGAGCTCATACTATTCCCTGCTTACCAGCCGCCATCTTGGCTCCGCCACCTTTTGCATATTTTTAAAAAAATTTTCTTTCTTTTTTTTTGAGAGGGGAAGGCAGGGCAATTGGGGTTAAGTGACTTGCCCAAGGTCACACAGCTAGTACTTGTGTCAAGTGTCTGAGGTTGGATTTCCTGACTCCGGGGCTGGTGCTCTACTCACTGCGCCATCTAGCTGCCCCAAAGACTCGCCTCTGATCCATTAGGGTTCAGTACTTCCAGGGCAAGCTGCAGGCCAGGCGGATCTGGAGCAGGCTACGTCGGGATTCAATTGCGGGAGCCAGGCCCTGGATGCACGGGCAGGAGCCTTTGCCTGCTCAGCCACGGAACAGAGAGCCTTTGTGTATTTTCTCCACCTCCTGCACTTGTTCTTTTGTGAGTCCCATACAATGGGCAATTTTGTCTTAGCTCTTCTGACATGATAAAGAAACTCAATGGATCAGATGGGCCATTCATTGAAAATCCTCCGTTTTCATTCCATGACTTCCTTTTCGGGTGAGGTATACCTCTGATGATAATCATGATGCCACTTCTATATAATTCTTCACTGGTTACTTTCCGGAGCTAAATAATGCTTACTATGTACTCCATCAATCACTTGAAACTTCTACCCTTCAATGGCTACTGTATTCCATGATATAGAACGGTGCTTCCTAACCTGTTGTAAATTTTAAATACGCATGTGCTTGTATTTAATATGCTTATAATATGTATAACATGCATATATAATGTTATATATAATATGTATATATGCATATGTAATATATTGTCATATAAATATTTATATTATGCACATATAATATGCAATACGTAACATGATATATTTTACTTTTTGCACCTTAAAACATTCTGAAAAGGGGTCAATAGGCTTCATTGATTGGAATGCTGAAGGTGTCAGTGATGCAAAAAAAAAATTGAGAACCTTTAGTATAAAGCTGTATGGCATCACTAGAAGAATGTCAGTATTTTAAAAATGGACTTTTGTTTCAGGGAGAAGATTAGTCATTAAAAACATTGCATAATTTCCCAATTTTTCATACTGTTCATCATCTACCTGCTGTATCTGGGAAAATTAATCAATCGAAAACCACTTCTTAAATGCCCACTATGTACCAGGCACAGTGATAATCACTAGGGATAAAAAAATGAAGTGATGTCTATGAAAGATATATGTACTGATTGATCCGTTATATGGCCTATCCAGTTCCATTTGTCTGAAAAAATAAGATACACACACAGAGAACTCTCTCTCTCTCTCTCTCTCTCTCTCTCTCTCCCGCCCCCCCCCCCCCCCCAATCTTTCTCTTTCTCATCATTGTTCAATTGTTCAGTCATGTCTGACTCTTCATGACCCTGTGGACTATGCCATACATGAGATTTTCTTGTCAACTGGAGTGGCTTGCCATTTCCTTTTCCAGTGAATTAAGATAAACAGAAGTTAAGTGACTTTCCCAGGGTCACATGGCTAGTAAGTGTTTGAGGCCATGTTTGAACTCAGGTCTTCCTGACTCTAAGCCTAGCACTCCATCCACTGAGCCATCTAGTTTTGATGGATAGATAGGTAGATAGATAGATAGATAGAGATAGATAGATACATAGAGAGATACACACGTTGGGAAGGTACACATATACATATATAGGAAAGGAATACACATTTCTGTGTGTGCAGTTAATTCAAACATTTTTTTGAATCATTAAGGATTTTATTAGGAAACTAATTTTCTAGGGTTAGAGGTAAAGTGTATAATGCCCTTCATTCATATACAGGGATATCTAGAGGAAATCTTTCTATAAAGAACCCTTCTTTCATTTGGATTAAGCTCTGAACATCATAAACGATAGTGGCAAATACCTTTGGTGAGCATATGTCTTCCCATTTTATACCTCAGTTTATGTTTATAATTAAATTAGATTATTTTGGTAGTCTGCTGAAGCTTATTGACCTCTTCTCAGAATATTTTAAATTCCTTAAAATAAACAATACTGGATTACGAAAGAAACAAATTACATTGAAATCATTATCAAAATATTAACCAAACAGTTCATAGCCTCCAGGTTAAGAACCACTGAATTAGAAAGTTGCCAGACAAATTTGCCTCTTTTGTCACAACTTCCAAGGAAATCATATATACTTTTGAGATATCCATTAAAGACAACTTGCTAGGGCAGAGTTTTTAAGACTATATGTTGTTCAGCCAAAACCAAAGGATTATTTTCCAATAAACAAACAAACAATTCAATGGATTTTTTTTTTATTTTGTGTATATTTTTTCAGTCAATGTGTAACTGAAAAGATGTGGTCTTTGTAGAAGAGTATGCAAAACCTTGCCTGCTTTCTTGTCATGTCTTCATTGTCAGAAAGAATTTGCAAGCTAAGAAAATAATATGAATTGTTAGGTATTGGTGGGGGAGTGTTTGGTCACTTAAAAAACAAAGGAAATATGCCCATTTTTAATTTGATTTGATTTGATTTATACTGTCCCTTTTTTATCCATCCATTCCCCAACTAATAGACATCTACTTTCCTCTTATTTCTTTGTAACAAACGTCTACTTTTTTCAAATCTCATATTTATATAGGTCATTGTTCTAATGAGCCAGTTATCAGATTGTACAGGCCAAATGACTAAGAAATGGTTCTCCAATTTATAAAAAGTTCTTATCTGTTAAAAATACGATTAATTTCCTTTTTATGTTATCTAATTCTTACTATGTTCTGCACATATCGGCCTTTCTTGAAGAAAGTAATAAAGTAACATAGGTGTGAGTTTCTGAACATATTAATTACTCAAGTTATATTTCCCAAAATGTCCAACATATTTCCAAATATCCCCTGTCATAAATTTTGTAACTGGTCAGTTTGTTCACTGAACTCATGGTTAACGTGTTCAAGCTCTCTGCCAATAAACCTGAGTTGATAACCTCGAAGATGCTACCAAGAACGACAGCAAAATTTGAAAGAATCTGACTTTTAAGACTGTTGGTCAGAGACTGGCGGACCCTGACATTAATCTAAGCCATATCAGGTCAAAGCATTTCATTTAACTTCATATCCCTAGGGAGTTCTTTGCTATTCACAGAACTATGACCTTACTCTCAAGGCAAACCCTGACTCTCAAGGCACACTGTGACTCAATCTTCTCCAAGAACATTTCTAAATCTCTCTAATTTGGAAATCTCTGTGGTCTTAGGGGAAAGTGCTATATTTTAAATGTCTTGGAAAAGATACCAGAGGTCCATCATCAACTTATTTAAAGTTAAAACTATTGCATGAAACAGATCTACTTAGCAAATATTAACTCTTTCTGATATGAGTTTTTGAAGTTCCCAGAGAAAATAATTCTTGCATTGTGGTTTCCCTTCTATCTGAGACAAATATCTCTTTACATTTCTGACAAACCTGGTAAATACATAAAAAAGAAAGATATCTATCCTTCTATAGATAGATAAAAAAATAGAAATAGCTATACATACATATGCAGACATATACATGTATACAAGTATATATTATGTGTATATGCATATTTATTAACATAATAATATATTATCATTTTCAATTGTATATTATACCTTCTTTTCAAATGTCTTCTTTCTTCTAATTTCACATTGATGTTGATCTTTGGTCTAACAAGCCAATAATCAGACTGACCATGAGCAAGTAATTCAGGAACAATTCTCCCACTGATAACCATTCAAATTCTTATATTTCAAAATATAATTAATTTTCTTTTTGTTTCATTTAGTATGCGTTATACACACATACATAATACTAAATGAGACAATATATGTGTATGTGTCTCTATATGTGTATATATACACATGTATGTATATATACACATATATACATACACATACATATATATCTACACTTACACACATATTACATATATATATATATATATATACACACACATACTCACCCATGTAATGTGGCAGGTGTATAGATATATTCTTTTCTCTAAGTAGGTACTTTTGGAAATCAAATTGTTTTTCCTGCAAACTGAAATAGTCATTGTAGTGCAACTTTATGATCTCTGGCTACACCAGCAACCCCAGAAAGACATTGATTTGGGGTCAGACTGGAAAATAAAAGACAGGAATTCTTTCGTATTTCTCACTGGCTCAGTTTCCAATCTCCTCCTCTGTACTCTAAACTCCTCAATTCAAATAGGTATTTCTCAGTGATTTCTTCTAGGCTTCAATCCCCCCCCTTAAATAAAATACAAGCATATACCTCTCTTTGAAAGCAACGGTTATTTTTTCCTCCACAAAATCTTGGGTTTGTTTTTTTTTTTTAAAGAACTGTTCTCAAATTCATTCCAGGGTGTTCCCAAAAGTCACAGAAAGGGAGCCTCCATTATTCGCATCCTTAGATGGCAAACTCCTCTACCACGCCCTGACAGGGGCATTTTGAAATTGCAGCCTCCATCATTTCCCAGAGAACAGATGGTGAAAGAAATAAAGTTCAGGAGAGTGCAGCCGTTTGAGCTGATAGTATCAGTATTTCTCTCTCTCACACAGCCCCCCAATGCTCAGAACCACATTTGCCACTAAATTCGAATTGCAGAAGCCAGATGGAAGAATGAGATGAGAAGGAACAGGCTGTTTGATTTGCTTTCACATGTTTTATGACTTGCCATGGGTAGATTATAGATTTGGAAATTAAGGTATGACAGTCAGGAAATCTGGGGACCTTGGGGCGGGATAGAGAGAATAAAACTTTATAAATGGTTGCAGCATTTGACAGCAGTATCAGGTGTAGAGAAGAGGAAAGGGCAGAGATCAGGGAAAAAGAAAAGGAGAGAAAGGAAGAGAAAAGATAAAGGATCAGGAAGTTAAGAAAAAAAGAACAACAAAAGGGAGAAAGGACCCTTAAAAAGATAATGAAGAAAAGTGAAGAGACAAAGAGTAAAGAGATGAAGAAATGAAATGTGTGAGATAAGAGGAAACAAAGTAAAAAAGATAAAAAAAGAGACTGCTGGCTTTAATATTTCATTGCTCCTCACTTCTATCCAGGTAGTTAAAATCTCCTAGGATAACAACTGTACCACTTCTACACCCTTGGGAGATACTTTCATGACAGCAGTCAGTGGAAAAAGAAATATCACTTCGTATTCAAACCTCTGCTGAAGAGACTTTCTTCTCTCTAAGCTTATCATCCAGGAATTCCTTGGGAAGTAAGCCCATGGTCTGTCAGGAGACTCACAATGGAAGCTTTTACTCCATGGTAGGACCTATCAGAACTTGGACTCTGATTGTTTTACCATTGCTAATTCAGTGGCACATCACCTCCAGGGTGTGAAGAGGATTTTGTTGGAGGTCAAAACAGCCAGTGGAGAATAACTTGCTCTGAAAAAATTAAGAGCTGTTTAATTTTTGCAGCATAGGTGATATTGATTGAAATCCTAAGTGAAATGCCTTAATTAATCCCTCACTTACAGCAGTACATTGATTGGCTATCTTATTTATAATTTTTTCTCTAAAGTCCTAGCCTACCTTGCAGTCCCAATGAAATACTAAGCAAAATGGTAGTTACATGTTTCTCTTGTGTGAATATTATTATGTGGCTAGGCTTTTGAGAAAAAAACACTGAAAATAAATAGACTAATAAATGTTTGCTGAATTGAATGTAATCATTTTCATATTATAGGGTTTTCCAACAATTCTCATTTTTCTTTATGTAAAGTATCACAAAGAATCAGATCCAGTGTCTGTGTAGACCATCATTTATTAAATTTGAAGCTTTCATTACCATGGATGTTTTTTCTTGTTGCTGCTCATTTTTAGCCTTAAATTCTGGCATCTGGCTTTTGAAAAATTGTTTGGTGGATGAAATTGTCTGGCTTCTTGCATATCTCTTGCTTTCTGTACTCTTCTGCCAACACTTATTCAACACCTAAAGGATGATAGTGCTCAACCCAGGAGACACACATTCAGAAAACAGGAAGAAAAAATGACAGGAAAAAAAGAAAAAAAATGAGGGAGTGCCTATAGAAATTATTCAATAGTTTGCTTTATGCAAGGTCCCAATAAATAGACACACACAAAGCCGATCATCTTAAAAATAGATGTCAATTTTTTATTCAACTGTGTGAACTCTTTCAGGTTTTGGAATTTTTTTTAAAGGCAAAAATCACCTGAATCATAGTTATATTGACCAGTATGTATCTGAGAGAGTAAATTGTCATTCCTGTGAAGGAACTATGGTAGCTAAGAACAGGAGTATGCTTATGTGTTCCAGCACCAGGGTGCCTTCCTCTATCAGAATTCCAGAAGACAGCAATATAATTTTCAAGATATACAGAATAATTCTAGGAGAAGAGACAGGAAATCTGGGTTCTAGTCTAGATCAGAGCAGTTAAGTCTTTCACAGTTGTTCATCCTTACAATATTGCTGTTAATGTGTACAATGCTTTCCTGACTCTCTGCTCATTTGACTTTGCATCAGTTCATATAAGCTTTCTCAGGTTTTTCTGAAAACATCTTGTTCATCATTTCTTATCTCATAATAGTACCTACCAATTCTTAATATTCTATGTTTGAAGGTCCTTTTCAGCTCTCACATTGTGTGTTCCAAGATTCTTCCAAGCCATAATGCTCTTTGTTATAAGATTATTTTTCCAGCTCTAACACTGTGTGATTTTTTTGTGAGCACTTCCTGGATAAACCTCTCTTTCTCTTTCTAGCAGAAACCTTACATTCTAGCTCCTATTCCTGGGCAGAGTTGTATAACCTTCCTTTAGCTGTTCCAAAGCTCCGGAGAGTTATGGAGATCATTGTCTCACACCCGAACTATCACAATAGCATGCTGACTCAAATAGCAAGCTCAAATCTCTCCCTATTTTTAGCCATCCTCCACTCTGCTCTCAAATTGACTTTGAAGTGCTTTTCACCATCCTATTCAATAAATTCCATTGGTTCAAATTCCCTCCAGGATCGAATATAAAATCTGCTTGACATTAACAACTTTTTCATAAACTGATGCCCTATTACATATCCAGTATTCTTCCCCATTATTCCTCACTATGTACTCAATGATCTAGTGACACTGGCCTTCTTGTTGTTTCCTGCACAAAGTAATCCATCTCCAGACTCCAGGGATTTTTTTAGTTTGTTTATTAATTAATTAATTTTCAATATTTATTTTTAAAAGATTTTGAGTTCCAAATTTTTCTTCCTCATTCCCCTTCCCCCTCCCCAAGAGAGCAAGTATTCTGATATAAGTTATACATGGAAAATCATGTAAGGCATGTTTCCACATTAGTCATATTGTGAAAGAAGAATCAGAATAGAAGGGGAAAAACATGAAAAAGAAAAAAAGACAAAAAAAGTGAAAATAGTAGGCTTTGATCTGCGTAGTTCTTTCTCTGGATGTAAATACCATTTTCCATCACGAGTCCTTTGGAACTGTCCTTGATCTTTGCCCAATGTTGCTGTTACTGTGTACAATGTTCTCCTGGTTCTGTTTACTTCACTCAGCATCAGTTCGTGCAAGTCTTTCCAGGTTTTTCTGAAATCTGCCTGCTCATCGTTTCTTATAGGAAATATTATTCCATTACGTTCATATACCACAACTCGTTCAGCCATTCTGCAATTGATGGGCATACACTCTATTTCAAATTCTTTGCCACCACAAAAGGAGTAGCTGTGAATATTTTTGTACACACATGTCTTTTCCCCCTTTTTATGGTATCTTTGGGATACCGACCTAGTTGTGGTATTGCTGGATGAAAGGGTATGCAGTTTTATAGCCCTTTGGACATAGTTCCAAATTGCTTGCCAGAATGGTTGAATCAGTTCACAACCCCAATAACAATGCATTAGTGTTACAATTTTTCCAAATCTTGTCCAAACATTTATCATTTTCCTTTTTTTGTCATATGAGCCAACCTGATAGATGTGAAGAGGTACCTCAGAGTTTTTTCTAATTTGCATTTATCTAATCAACAGTGATTTAGAACATTTTTTTCATATGACAATAGATAGCTTTAAGTTCTTCATACAAAAACTGTTTGTTCATATCCACTGACCATTTAACAATTTAGGAATGACTTGTATTCTCATAAATTTGACTCAGTTCTCTATAGATTTGAGAAATGAGACCTTTATCAGAAAAAAACTGTAAAAATTGTTTCCTAGATGTCTATTTTCTTTCTAATCTTAGTTGCATTGTTTTTGTCTGTGCAAATACTTTTTAATTTAATCAAAATTATCCATTTGTAATTCATAATATTCCCTGTCTTATTTGGTCAAAAAATTTTCCCTTCTCCAAAGATCTGACAGGTAAACTATGATTTGCTCTTCTAATTTGCTTGTGGTGTCATCCTTTATGTCTAGAAAATGTTCCCATTTTGACCTTATCTTGGTATATGGCATGAGAAGTTGGTCTATGGTAGTTTCTGCCATGCTCTTTTCCAGTTGTCCCAGCAATTTTTTTCAAATTTTGTTAAATTCTTGTTAAATTTTGTCAAATTCTTATCCCAGAAGCTAGAGTCTTTGGGTTTATCAAATAGGAGATTACCATAGTCATTTACTACTGTGTCTTATGTACCTAATTTATAACGCTGATTCACCATTCTATTTCTTAGCCAGGACCAAATATTGTTGATGAGTGCCACTTTACAGCTTTAGTTCTGGTATGGCTAGGGCACCTTCCTTTGCATTTATTTACTTTAATTCCCTCAATATTCTTGACCTTTATTCTTCCAGATGAATTCTGCTTTATTTTATCTAGCTACATAAAATAATTTTTTGATAGTTTGATTGGTATGGCACTGTGTAAGGAAATTTAAGTAGAATTTATTTTTATTTTTATTATATTAACTTGGCCTACCTATGAAGAATTTATATTTTTCCAATTGTTTAGAGCTGAGTTTACTTGTGTGAAATATGTTTTGTAATTGTGTTCATACAGTTCTTGTGTTTGTCTTGACAGGTAGAATCACAAATATTTTATATTGTCTACAGTTACTTTACAATTCTCTTTCTCTCTCTTGCTGCTGGACTTTGTTGGTCGTATATAGAAGTACTGATGATTTATTTTGGTTTATTTTATATCATGCAACTTTGCAAAACTTGTTAATTATTTGAAGTAGTTTTTTAGTTGATTTTCTAGGATTTTCTAAGTACACCATCATATCACCTGCAAAGAGTGATAATATTGTTTCCTCATTGCCTATTCTAATTCCTCCAATTTCTTTTTCTTCTCTTATAGCTAAAGCTAACATTTCTAGTACAATATTGAATAACAATAATTAATTATTATTAATTAATAATTAAAAGTAATAAAGGACATTCTTTTTTCATACCTGATCTTGTTGAAAATTGTTCTAGTTTATCCCCATTACTATAATTCTTGCCAATGGTTTTAGATAGATACTACTTAACATTTTAAGAAAACTCCTTTGATTCCTACACTCTCCAGTGTTGTATTTTGTCAAAAGCTTTTCCTGAATCTACTGGTGTCATCAAATGATTTCTTTTAATTTTGTTAGTGATATAGGCAATTATGCTAATAGTTTCCCCAGTATTGAATCAGGCCTGAATTCCTGATTTAAATCCCCTGGTCATCATGTATTATCCTCATGATAAATTGCTGTAATCTCTTGGCTAATATTTTATTTAAATTTTTTTAATCTATATTCATTAGGGAAATTGGTTTATAAATTTTTCTCTTTGATTTTGTTCTTCCCAGTTTAGGTATCAGCAATATATTTATTTCAAAGAAAGAATTAGGTAGGACTATTTTTTCACATATTTTTCCAAATAGTTTATATGTTCTTGGAATTAATTGTTCATTTAATGTTTGGTAGAATTCATTTGTAAATCCATCTGGCCCTGAATATTTTTTCTTAGAGAGTTCATTCATTGATGGCTTCCTCAGTTTCTTTTTTTCTGAAATGGGGTTGTTTAAGTATTTTATTTCCTCTTCTGTTAATCTGGGAAATTGATATGTTTGTAAATATTAATCCTTTTCACTTAAATTGTCAGATTTATTGGCATACAGTTGGGCAAAATAGGCCCTAATTATACTTTTCTTCTTCATTGGCAGTAAATTCACCCTTTTCATTTCTTCTTTTTTTTCAATCAAATTAACCAAAGGTTTATCTGTTTTACTATTTTTTCCCAAAACCAGCTCTTAGTTTTATTTATTAGTTCAACAGTTTTCTTAATTTCAATTTTATTAATCTCTACTTTGATTTTTAGAATTTTAACTTTGTATTTAATTAGGGATTTATAATTTGTTCTTTTTCTAGCTTTTTTTGTTGCATATGTAATTCATTGGTCTCCTCTCTCTCTATTTTGTTCATGTAAGCATTTAGAGATGTAAAATTTCTCCTAAGAACTTCTTCAGTTACATCCCATAAATTTTGGTATGTTGCCTCATTATTATCATTCTCTTTGATAAAGTTATTGACTGTTTCTATGATTGGTTGTTTGACCCACTTATTCTTTAGGATTAGATTATTTAGTTACTCATTAATTTTTAGTCTTTTTTCTATGGCCCTTTATTACATATAATTTTCATTGCATCATAGTCTGAAATAGATGCATTTAATAGATTTGCCTTTCTGCATTGGATTGAAAAGTTTTTATGCCCTAAAACATGGTCAGTTTTTGTGCAGGTATCATGTACCACTGAGAAAAAGATATATTCTTTTCTATGGCCATTCAGTTTTCTCCAGAGGTCTATCATATCTAACTTTTCTAAAATTCTATTCACCTCATTAACTTCTTTCTTGTTTGTTTTGTGGCTAGATTTCTAGTTCTGAGAGGGAAACATTGAGGTCCTCCAATAGAATAGTTTTGTTATCTATTTCTTCCTATATCTCCCTTAACTTCTCCTCTAAGAATTTGGATTCTATCCCACTTGGTGCATATATGTTTGGTATTGATATTATTTGATTGTCTATGGAACCTTTTAGCAAGGTGTTGTTTTCTTTATCTCTTTTAATTACATCTATTTTAGCTTTTGCTTTTTCTGAGATCAGGATTGCTGCTCCTGCTTTTTTGTCTTAACTTCAGCTGGTGCATAATTTATTCTACTCTAGCCTTTTGCCTTTACTCTGTGTGTATCTCTCTGCTTCAAATGTGTTTCTCATAAACAACATATTGTGGGATTATGTTTTTAATCCACTCTGCTTTGCTTCTGTTTTATGGGAGAGTTCATCTCTTTCACATTCACAGTTATGATTACTAACTGTGTCTTTCTCTCTATCCTATTTTCCTTCCTATTTATACTTTTCTCTCTCTTTCAACCTTTCTCTCCTCACCAGTGTTTTGCTTCTGACCACTGCCTCCCTTAATCTCCCCTCCCTTCTATCACCCCCTCCTCCCTTTTCTTTCCCTTTCTCCTACTATTTCTTCCTTGCCTTCCATCCACCCCCTCCCATTTCTTTCCCCTTCCTCCTCCTATTTACCTATGGAACACAATAGATTTCTATAAGCAGTGTATATTATCCTGACTTTGAGCCAAATTCAATGAGAGTAAGGTTCAAACAATGCTCATCTCCCCCTTCCTTCCCTTGGCTGTAATAGGTCTTTACGCCTCTTCCTGTGATATGATTTACTCTATTCTGACTCCCCCTTTCCTCTGCTCCCAGTAGGATCCTTTTTTTCCACTCCTCAATTTTTTTATCATCACATCAAATTCAACTTATACCCACCCCCTCTGTCTATGTGTACCCCCTTCTAAATGCTATAATAAAGATAGTTCTCAAGAGTTACAAGTATCATCTTTCCATCTTTTCCCCTGAAACATTATACTCAATTTTGCTGGATAGTTGATTCTTGATTGTAATTCAAGTTCCATTGCCTTCCAACATATCATATTACAGGCTCTGATCCATTAATGTAAAAGCTTGCTAAGTCCTACATAATCCTGCCTGGGCTTCCATGATATTTAAATTGCTTTTTTTCTGGTTGCTTGCAGTATTTTCTCCTTGATCTGATGAGTCTGAAATTTGACTACTATATTCCTTGGGAGTTTTCCTTTTGGGATCTCTTTCAGGAGGTGATTGGTGGATTTATTCTGCCCTCTGGTTCTAGGACCTCAGGGAAGTTTTTCTTGATAATTGTTTGAAAGATGCTGTTCCTTTTTTGATCATGGCTTTCGGGTAGTCCAAAAATTCTTAAATTATCTCTTCTGTATTTATTTTCTATGTTACTTGTTTTCCCAATGGGGTATTTTACATTTTCTTCTATTTTTCATTGTTTTTGTTTTGTTTGACTAATTCTTGCTGTTTTATAGAGTCATTTGCTTCCATTTGTCCAATTCTAATTTTCAAGAAATTATTTTCTTCAGTTAGCTTTTGTATCTCCTTTTCCATTTAGCCAATTTTACTTTTTAAGTTGTTTTCTTCAGTCAATTTTTGTCCTTCCTCTCCTGAGCTATTGACTCTGTCTTGCATACCTCTCATTTCTTTACTCAATTTTTCTTCAGCCTCTCTTATTTGAATTTTAAAAATCTTTTTTGAGCTCACCTAAGAAGGCTTTTTGGGCTTGAGACCAATTCTTATTCCCCTTTGAGGTTTCAGATGTAGGTATATTGACAGTGTTGTCCTCTTTTGAGTTTGTATTTTGATCTTCTCTATCACCATAAAAGCTCTGTGTGGTGAAGGTTCCCTTTTGCTTTCTGCTCATGTTGTTTGCCTATTTCCTGGCTTTTAAAGTTGAGCTCTCCTGCTGGAGCACAGGGCTACTGTCCCAAGCTTCTTGTGATGTGGGCCAGGGGCCTGGTCACTCGCTTTGTGCTAGATCCTCTGTTTCTGGCCACTGGGGGCTGTAGGGGTCTGGCAGTTTGCTTGGTGCTGAGCTGGCATCCTAGTGTTGGTTTTTAGTATGTGCTGAGGCCAGGTGGGGTTTTATGTTGCTGCTTGTCTGGGGCTATGCTGAAGCATGGGGAGGTTCTATGTTTCCCTGAGGAAGACGCTTGCCTGTTCAGTGCTGCCCTGAAGCACAGGGAAATCTGGCTGGTGGAAGATGCCTGCCCACCCTGGGCTGTGCTGAAGCACATGGTGGTCAGGCTACTGGAGGATACCTGCCCTGCTGGTGCATGTGGTGGTTTTCTGAACTGGAATCTGCTCATCCCCCAGCTTTGCTCAGACACATGGGGGGTCCTGGTGTAGACAACTGCTTTCTCCACCACCCTAGGTCTTAGAATTTCCTTCTGGTTTGCTGAGGTAGAGCCTGCCACTGGCTTGCTGGTACACCTCCCAACTTGGACTATGCTCCCCTGATACGCAGGTGATGCAGACCTTTTTTGCTGATCTTCCAAGTCTCCCAGACCAAAAGACTGCTCCATCCAGTCTTTTCACCGGCTCCACTGTTCTTAGATTTGTTCTGGGGTGCTATTTTATGGGTGTTCCAGGGTGAGAATGGGAGAGGGACAGTGATCTACTGCTTGCTCTGCCATCTTGCCTCTGGGAAGTACTTCCTGGAGTTGTTTTATTTAGCAGATTTATTTTTTCCATTTGAGCAAATGTATTGTTTAAAGAATTATTTTCTTCAGTCAGTTTTTGTGTTTTCTTTTCAAAGCTTTTGACTGTCTCTTGCATAACTCTCATTTTTTTTCTCAATTTTTCTTCTACCTCTGTTATTTGATTTCTAAAATCCTTTTAAAACTGTTTTCCATTAAGATATCAATTTTATTCCCCCCAGTTAGATGTAAAATAATTTTCAACATTCATTTTTTACACTTTGAGTTGCAAATTCTCTCCCTTCCTTCCCACCCTTCACCCCCCATTGAGAGGGCAAGCAATTCAATATAGGTTATACATGTGCAGTCATACAAAACATTTCTATAATAGTCATGTTATGAAAGAAAAAAAAATAGAACTCCCCCCCAAATAAACTACAATAGTAATTTAGACCGTTATCTATCTATATATCTATATTTCTAGCTATATCTCTCTCTATCTCTATCTATCTATCTATCTACCTACCTGTCTATCTAAATAGCTTTGATTACTTCACCTAAAAAGTGTTCATATCTTTTGATAATTTATCAGTTGAGGATTGGTTTTCATTTTTATAAATTTGATTCAGTTCTCAATATGTTTTGAAAAATGAGTCTTTTTTTAGAAACTTGCTTCAAATTTTTTTTTCCAAGTTACTAGTGATAAATGCATCTCCCTCCATTTCATTTTCCCCCATTTATTCTATTCTGTTTCTTTCCTTTTATCTGTCCCTCCTTAAAAATATTTTGTTTCTGACTACCTCCTCCCCTAATCTGTCCTCCCTTCTGTAACCTCCCCTTCTCTTATTCCCTTTACCTCCTACTTTTCTGTAGAGTAAGGTAGATTTCTATACCCAATTGAATATGTATGTTATTTCTTCTTTGAACCAATTCTGATGAAAGTAAGGTTTACTCACTCACCCCTCCCCGATCTTCCACTCTACTGTAAAATCTTTTTCTTGCTTCCTTTATGTAAGATATTTTAACCCATTTTCCCTCTCTCTTTCTCTTTCTTCCAGTATATTCACCTTTCACCACTTTTTTCTTCAGTATTTTTTTGTGTCTCCTTTAGCATTCTATTGTCTCATTCCAGGATTTTCTTGCATCACTCTCAATTCTCTTCTCAATCTTTCCTCTTCTTCTCCTATTTCATTTTCAAAATCCTTTTTGAGCTCTTTCATGGCCTGAGACCAATTCATATTTTCTTGGAGACTTTAGATGTAGAAGTTTTGACTTTGCTCTCTTCTGAGTGTGTTTTGTTCTTCCTTGTCACCCTAGTAACTTTCTATTGTCAGAATTTTCTTCTATTGTTTGTTCACTTTACCAGCCTATTAGTTGACTTTTAAGTCTTTGTTAAAGTAGTGCTCCATTTGCAGGGTGGAGTGCACACTGTCCCAAGCTTCAGCGGTTCTGTGCAGCTGTTTTCAGAGATACTTCTACCTACCTACCGTAAGTTTTCAGTTCATCCAAGGTGGTAGGATCTAAAGAGAGGTGCTTGCTACTCTCCTGGCCTATGCTCTGGTCTGGTGAGCAACCACACACACTCTTTTCTGACCTGAAATTGTAACAATGGTTCCCATTCAATAGTGGACACAAAGTCTGTTGTGCTAGTGCTCATCCTCACCCCGGGACTGCCACCCAGGACTGTGACCTTGATGTGAGTATGGGTAAAGCAACAGAGTCCTAGCTCAGTGCTAGCAAAGCATCCCTTGTATTCTCCTTCTGACCAGTTGTTTGACCCCCTTATCATCTGTGGGCTGAGAGCTCTGGAAGCAGTTGATGCAGCTCCTGAGTCAGTGGCTCCCAAGGCCTGCTCCTGGTTTCCTTGGGCTGGGGCTTTCCTGGCACTGCCTGAATTGGAAACTTACAAAATGGGTATAAAAATAATAACAATGCCTATATTATTTACCTTACGTATTTATTACATGAATCAAATGAGAAAATTCATATGAAATACTTTTGACACCTTAAAGCATAATATAAATGCCAGTTACTATTAAAGCATTCTGTTAAATGTCAAGGGAAAGGAAGGTTATTTCCAACCAAAGACCTTCATGAAGAAAAGTGTCAAATATCTACAGAGAGAGTTGAATAGTCTAGTTTTATTGGAGTGAAACACACATTGTGGTGAATAGCATGAAGTAAAGCCAAAACATAGGGACAAATTAGGTTGTGAAGGGTTTTGAATATTGAAGAGAATGCTTTACTCAGTAAGCAATGGGGAGTCATTGGAGGAATTCAAGCAGGAAAGTAGTATGAACAAATCTGTCCATAAGGAAGATAAAACTGGTAATATGTAAGAGATGAATTGGATGGGGGAAGAGAGCAGAGTGGGAGAAACCTGATAAGAGGGATCATAGGTTCATAAAATTCAGACCTAAAAGGTACCTTAAGAGCTAATGCAGCAGTCCAAATAGGTGGTAATGAGGACCTGTGGTGGCAGTGTTGGAGAAAGATGTTTAATGATTTGAAATAAATATCAAAAGTGTCAGTGGAATGACAAGGTTGCACTATTTTGCCAAGGGCAGGCTGAATTCTATTCAATGCAGCAAGCCCTGACCATGTGCTAGGAACTGTGTTAAGCCCCAGAGATTTGAAGACATAAATGAAAACAGCCCTTGCCGTTAAGGAGCTTACATTCTATAGTGAAAATACTGTCATCTATGTCACATTTCAAGGTTTTCAAAGTGCTTTCCTCACAACAACTCCATGGGGCAGGGGTAATATTGTGATCTTTATTATGTAGGGGAAGAATTTGAGGCTTTGGGAAATTAAGAGAACCAACAATATTATAACTCTGAAGTGAGATTTGAACCCAGGTCTCTCCAGAAATCTACTCTCTATGCACTAGTCAGTCCGTACTGCTTCTTATACCCTGAAATAAAGACAAAGATTAAAGAAGAGGATCAAGTTATCAAAGACCAGAACAAGGAGACAGACTACAAATAAAATCAGCATAGGATAGAACGTCCAATGGCCTTATATGCCTGCATGTGTTCAGAATTTCAAATAGGAATTTTTTCAACTTAGAAAAACTATAAAAAATGGTTATTGGTCAAGTAGCACAAAGAATGTCTTCATTTTGGAGGTGACGGTACAGGATACTCTCCATAATATTGGGAGTATGTGGAAGACAATGATCCAAGGAGTGATGGACTGTCATCAGAGTGAGGAAATAAAGGAAGAACAAAGAATGTATCAAGTACTTCTTCTGTGCCTATGATTGAACTATGTGCTAGGAATACATATACAAAAACAAAGATGGTGCCTGCCTTTAAGGAGCTTGTATTCTAATGAGGCAAATAATACATATAGGGGAGTAGTGATCAGGAAGGAACATCTTGCTCTAGAAAGTTATAGGGACGAGTGAGGCCATAGGTGAGTGGATTTACATATACCAATTAATGCCAGTGGCATGGAAGAGATGATTTGATCGGACTTCTTATTTTCAGAAATTTATGCATATGATGGCAATATTGTCCTCAAAGAAGTTGTAGAAGGGGTGGCAGAAGGAGGAGGGAGTGACATAAAGTATGATTGGGGCTCTCCTGAAATAATACTTCTCTTTAGCATAAAGTGTTATTGTTGTGCCTTCTTTCTTTCCTTTTGTTAAGTTGCATACAAAAAAAAATGAAGTGAAGTGTGGTTGTAGAGCAGTGTTAAATTATGTCCATGACTACTTAAAAAGGACACAAAACTTGGAATGTATCTAGGTAAGGATGACCAGGATGGTAAGAGGACTGGGAAATATGCCACAGGCACGTTTGCTGGAGGAAGCAGTGTTGCTTAACTTGGATAAGAATGGGGGACATGCTAGATGTCTTCAAGTATTCAAAAGACTACTATATGGAAGAAAGATTAGATTTTTGCCCCTTGTCTTGACCCTTGAGAGAACTAGGAAAAAATAGGTAAAATTTACAGAGAAGAAGATTTTATATTAATATAAGGACAAATTTCCTAAAAATTTACTATTCCCCATAGTTGAAATGGACTGCCTTTGGACATAATGATAAGCCCATCAACTGGATGGCTTCAAGTGGGTGCTAGGTGATGACTGACCTGGGATTCTGTAGTGGGAATTCCTGTTAAGATTAAACTAGATAATCTCTGAGGTCCTTTGTAGTTTTGGGACCTTTGATTCTATAGTATATAAACAAAGCATCCTTGAATCATCTTGAGTAGAAAAGAAATTGGAGAATGAGTATAGAATAAAACCTTTAAGGCCCTAAGCCTTACATTTAGCTGCCATTGAATAAGACAAACAGGCTCCTCAGATGCACTGCAGGAGAAACACAATGTGAATCAAAGCAGGCAGGGTTATTGCTTTCTTAGGTGCTGGTTCCACTAGGGTGGGAGTACTATATTTGGTGTCTGTCACTATTCCTTACATCACAGATAATTTCACTTGAAAGACTACAACTGTGAGCCTCTTAAATGATACCAGGCTTCAACGATTTAAGACGAGTAAGAAGAATGTTATGTATTGTGCCTGCATTCCCTGGAAGGGTAGAGAGGCTTAGATTTCTGTCAGGATCTTGCAATTGCCAGTGCGGTGTTGGCATTCTCCTTCCTCTGTTTTCTTTGCATGCTTTGCCCATATGCATTCCATTGCCACCTTGTTCAATAACCAAAGTAATTGAGGTGTTTCATGCAAAGGGCACAACTAATGTCAGGAATCACTGCTGGTCTATAAATCATCTGTCAGACAGGGCTGTGAGGGTCCTCAAATCACTCATAGACAGGGGAAAAAATACACCCTAATACATTTGGAATTGAATAAAGAAAGGAATGTGTTAGTTATAAACAATACAGATGCTTTGCCTTAAGTGGGGGAAGGGGAAAGGAGAAAAGGGAAAAAGCGTTTATATGGCACATACTATGTATGAAGTGCTTTTTTATATTATCGTTACATTTGGTTCTCACAACAACTCTCTGAGGTAGGTACTGTCATTATTCCCATTTTAAAGGTGAGGAAATTAATGAAAACAGCATTCAAGTGACTTGCTCAGGTCCTACAGCTAATATGTGTCTGAGGCTGGATTTGAACTCAGGTCTTTCTGAGATTTATCAATCTATCAATCTATCTAGTGTGGCACCAGCTGTCTCCACTGATAAGGGGGGTGGGGATGCTTCACTTGCAGTTCCATATATTTATTTGCATGTGAAAAAGCTAATCATCCCAATGATGAATGAAGGGCCTTTGCAGGAGTCCTCTTCAGATTCTTTATCAGGGTGTGGACAAGACTTTGGCCTTTTGAAAGTGACAACAAAAGCTTGAAAAACTTTGAACATGGGTCCAGGATACATCAGTGACCTCTAACTTTGACAAGGTACTGCCAAGAAGGGAAAATGTCAAAAGCAGAAATTGATTGGAGCCATTTAATTTTTTGTTACTATAGCCCCATCCTTTAGCACAATGCCTACATAGCACATAGTAGGTATTTAGTAAATACTTATTGAGTAATTGATTATGATCCTAGAATCTGGATCCAGTGATAAGCTGTGTGTTGGTGATGTGAGTACCACTGTGTCCAAGGTCAGAGACAGCTGAATCACTTGAGCGTGGTAAAATCTGCTAAAGATTTCATTTTGCTAAGGAAGTTAAAGAATGTTTAAAAGAACACTGAATTTGGAGTCAGGAGACCTGGGTTAAAATCCTGTCTCTTTATTGACATTTGTTACCTGAGTGATCTTAAGCAAGCCACTAATCCTCCCCAGGGCTCAGTTTCCTCATTTTACAATTTAAAGCCGAAAGTTCACTGAGGCTCCTTTACCTACGAATCCACGATCCCATGACATTCAAGAACTCAGGGTCTCCTCCAAACCTCAGGGGAGAATCAGAAGAAGACTTCATAGAAATATCTAGGATAGGTTAATTATTGTTATATCTAAGGGTCAAATAGAACAATTTGTGATGACTTCATAAAACAAGGCCTGTGTTTATCCCCCTCTTTGCCACCTTCAGAAATATGAACTATTGAGTCATTTAGGAAAACTGAAAAAGTATTTCTTAGTACTTACTCTGATCCAGTCCTTCCCAATTACGTCTATTTTCTACAAATAGACGAGATTGAAGAAGGCCTGGTGTCGTGTCAAAATCATTTTGATTGAATTGTTCTATTGTGAGCTACCTGAAAGCCAAGATGGTTTTGTTGTTGGTGGTTTTGGCTTTCTTTGTATCCTTAGCACTTGGCACAGTACCTGACATATAGTAGATACTTTATATATGCTTATTGACCGAATGATTGATTATTAGCTAGAGGGTCAAATACCCATTCAAGAGTCACATACAGAGCTGCTGGGCCCCAGAATTTTACCAGGCTTTTAGGGTAGGAAGTCAGTCAGTCAATGAGCTTTTATTAAGCACTTACTATTTTTACAGGCTTTGTACTAATTGTTAGGATGCAAAGAAACGCAAAAGACAGTTCCTATTCGCAAGGAGCTAACAATCTAATGGAGGAAACCAGATGCAAACAGATAAGTACAAAGAAAATATATAAAGGATAAATTGTAGATAATCAATAGAAAAAAAAAGAATTAGCATTGGTCAATAATAGTCAATAGATGTTTATAAGTAACCTACCATGTGTCAGTCAGCATGGTAAAGCTAATCAGGAATGGCTTCTTGTAGAAAATGAAACATTAATTCTGGGAGGGCCAGGAGGTAGAGATGAAAAGAGAGAAGATTCCAGACATGGGGAACAACCACTTAAAATGCCTGGAGTCAGGCAGAACCAAGATGGTGGAGAAAAGTGAGGAAGTTGCCTAAGCTCTCCCCACTTTCCCCTGGAAACAACATTAAATCCAGCCTCTAAATGGATTCTGGAGTGACAGAAACCACAGAGAATGAAAAAATTTTCCAGCTTAAGATAATTTAGAAGCACTTCAGAAAAGGTCTGTCTCACTTGGGTAAAAGAAGAACCTAGCCCATTGCAGATGGTGTCCAGGCAGGATAATGAGAGACAGCCATCACACAGATCAGCAACTAAGGCCCCATAGTCCTGGCTCAGCAAGCCAGTGGCATAGCAGACCAGCTGTGAGACCAACAGCTCTACCACAGAAGGCAAACTACCAGCCTCAGAACCCCACACACAACAGGCATAAGTAGGTCAGGCCACCCTGCCCAGTGGGCAAGCACCTGAGGCCGCAGAAATGAAAGCAAGTGACTAGGCCCCTGGAATCCAGCATAAGAAGCTTGGGACATTGCCCCCAGTGCTTCAGGAGAAAAGTTCAACTTTAAAAGTCATGGAATAGGCTAAAAAGGAGCAAAAAACTCCCTAACAACAACAACATAAAAGAGCTCTGACTATGGAAAACTATTATAACGACAGGGAAGACTAAAACACAAACTCAAAAGAGGACACCATTGTCAAAATTCCTATGTGAAATGCTTCAAATGGGAATATTAATTGGTCTCAAGCCAAAAAAACCTTGGAAGACCTCAAAATGGATTTTAAAAGGTGGAGTCAAGATGGTGGAGTAAAGGCAGGGCAGGGACTCTCCTGAGCTCTCCCAAAAAAACCCTTCAAGTACCTTTTAAATAATGATTCTAAACAAATTCTGGAGAGGTAGAACCCACAAAAAGATGGACATTTTCCAATCCAAGAAAACTTAGAAGGTAAGCAGGAAAGGTCTGTTGTACCAGGGAAGCACGTTCTGGTGGATGGGTCACCCAGATTGGGCCCTGGCAAATGCAAAGCAGGCCTCCAGGCAACTGAATCATGGCAGCAGGGACAATTTCCAGACATCTCAGCCCACAGATGTCAAAGACAACTAAGATAGTAATCAGGAAAGGTCTGTTATGCCTGAATGAGAGTGGAGCACGATATAGGTCAGGCCCAGCCCTGGTCCCAGCAAACCAGGAACAGACCCTGGGAGCCACAATCAGATTAGTAGCAGCTGCTTCCAGAGCTCTCAGGTCACACATGATAAGGTGGTTGAACAACTGTTTAGAAGGACAATATAGGGGACCCTTTGCTAGGTGTGAGGCAGGATGCTGTCGCTTTGCCCATACTCATATCCGGGTCACAGTCCTGAGTGTCTGTTCCAGGGTGAAGAGGAGCACTAGCACAGTACAGCTTGAAGGCACAGTAGTGTAGGAAACCCCATCACAGTTTCAGGGCAGAAGAGAATGTTTGTGGTCACTCACTGACCAGAGCACAGGCCAGGAGAGGAATAAACACTTCTTCTTAGATCATACCATTTTGGAAGACCTGGAAACTTACAGATCCCTAGAAATATCTCTGAAAACAGCTCCACAAAACTCCTGAGGCTTAGGACAGTGCATACTCCACCCTGGAAGCAGAGGCCTACTATAACAAAGAGTTAAAAATCAATTCTGTAAAAATGAGCAAACAACAGAATAAAAAAAATACTGACCAGAGAATGTATGGTAACAAGGAAGATTAAAACACATACTCAGAAAAAGATAACAAAGTCAAAGCTCCTACATCCAAAGTCTCCAAGAATAATATGAATTGGTCTTAGGCCATGGAGAAGCTCAAAAAGGCTTTTGAAAATCAAGTAAAAGAGGTAGAGGAAAAAAATGAGAAGAAAAATGAGGGCAATGCAAGAAACTCAAGAAAAATGAGTCAATAGCTTAGTAAAGGAGACATAAAAACATACTGAAGAAAATAATATCTTAAGCATGGACTAAACCAAATGGTAAAAGGGGCCTTGAAAACCAGAATTGTTCAATGGAAAAATTGACAACAAAATTTACTGGGAAAAAACAAACAAACTCAAAAGCAAAATTGGCCAAATAGAAAGGAGATACAAAAGCTCACTGAAAAATAAAATAATTCCCTAGATGGCAGCTGGTAAGCAGGGACTAGCGTGAGCTCTGTACCGAGTCCCTTCAAAAACCTATAAAAAATGGCTCTGAACCAATTCTAGAATGGCAGAACCCACAAAACAGCAGAGGGAAGCAGGGCTCCAGCCCAGGACAGCCTGGATGGTCTCTAGGTGAGGTCTATCCCACACGGAGCTGGGAGCTGGGAGACGGGAGCTGGGAGCTGGGAATGGAGTGGAGCAGAGCCCAGCCTGAGCAGTGTGGACCAAAGAGACCAGGAGATGGGCGGAGGGGGCCCTAGCGCCCTAAATCAGTGAGCTGTGGCAGTTACCAGGCTTCTCAACCTACAAACACCAAAGACTTCGGAGAAGGTTAGTGG
Source organism: Trichosurus vulpecula (assembly GCF_011100635.1). Lineage (NCBI taxonomy): Eukaryota > Metazoa > Chordata > Mammalia > Diprotodontia > Phalangeridae > Trichosurus > Trichosurus vulpecula. Next base: position 367,006,107 of record NC_050575.1, on the reverse strand, counting down.
GGAAAGCTGTGGGAGTAGAAGGAGTTCCCGGTTTGGCTTCCAGCCCCGGGGGCAGCGGAGGTGGGGCAGCTACAGCTGTTGTTGCTTGCTGCCTCAGGCCCACCTGGTGGGAGGAATTAAGTGGCAGATCAGAGCAGGAGTGCACAGCCTGCTGAAGATCTAAGCCCAGTCCGAAGGAGCCCAGAAGGAGCAGTGTTGGTGTGGCAGAGCTGGCACCTCCCTCCCAAACGTGGAACATAGAACTCTCTAGTCTACAATCAGTCATACCCCACTGAAAAACTCAAGGGTCAAGTTGGTTGGCTGGGAATATGGCCAGACAGCGAAAAGACACTCAGATTCAGTCTCAGACTTTGGATTCTTTCTTTGCTGACAAAGAAGACCAAAACATACAGCCTAAAGAAGTCAATAAAGTGCAAGAGCCTACACCAAAAGCCTCCAAGAAAAACATGAACTGGTCCGAGGCCATGGAAGAGCTCAAAAAGGATTTGGAAAAGCAAGTTAGAGAAGTAGAGGAAAAATTGGGAAGAGAAATGAGAAGGATGCGAGAAAACCATGAAAAACAAGTCAATGACTTGCTAAAGGAGACACAAAAAAATACTGAAAAATACACTGAAGAAAACAACACCTTAAAAAACAGACTAACTCAAATGGCAAAAGAGCTCCAAAAAGCCAATGAGGAGAAGAATTACTTGAAAGGCAGAATTAGCCAAAAGGAAAAGGAGGTCCAAAAGACCACTGAAGAAAATACTACTTTAAAAATTAGATTATAGCAAGTGGAAGCTAGTGACTTTATGAGAAATCAAGATATTCTAAAACAGAACCAAAGGAATGAAAAAATGGAAGACAATTTGAAATATCTCATTGGAAAAACCACTGACCTGGAAAATAGATCCAGGAGAGATAATTTAAAAATGATTGGACTACCTGAAAGCCATGATCAAAAAAAGAGCCTAGATATCATCTTTCAAGAAATTATCAAGGAGAACTGCCCTGATATTCTAGAGCCACAGGGCAAAATAGCAATTGAAAGAATCCATCCATCGCCTCCTCAAATAGATCCCAAAAAGAAATCTCCCAGGAATATTGTCGCCAAATTCCAGAGCTCCCAGGTCAAGGAGAAAATACTGCAAGCAGCCAGAAAGAAACAATTTGAGTATTGTGGAAACCCAATCAGAATAACCCAAGATCTGGCAGCCTCTACATTAAGAGTTCAAAGGGCTTAGAATATGATATTCCGGAGGTCAATGGAGCTAGGATTAAAACCTAGAATCACCTACCCAGCAAAACTGAGTCTCATGCTCCAAGGCAAAATATGGATTTTCAATAAAATAGAGGACTTTCAAGCTTTCTCAGTGAAAAGACCAGAACTGAATAAAAAATTTGACTTTCAAACACAAGAATCAAGAGAAGCATGAAAAGTTAATCAAGAAAAAGAACAAGAAAAAGAAATTGCAAGGGACTTACTAAAGGTGAACTATTTTGTTGACATTCCTACATGGAAAGATGATGTCTATGATTCATGAGATCTCAGTATTAGGGTAGCTGAAGGGAATATGCATATATATATATATGTTATGTATATATGGGTGAATGTGTATGTATGTATGTATGTATATATATGTATGTATGTATGTATATATATATATATATATATGTATGTATATGTATATATAGAGAGAGAGGGAGAGAGGGAGGGAGAGAGAGAGAGAGAGCGCAGACATAGGGTGAGTTGAAGATGAAGGGAAGATATCTAAAAGAAATAAAATCAAATTATGGGATGAGAGAGGAACTTACTGAGAGAGGGAGATAAGGAGAGATAGAATGGGGTGGATTATCTCGCATAAAGGTGGCAAAAGGAAGCAGTTCTGTGGGAGGAGGGGAGAGGGCAGGTGAGGGGGGAATGAGTGAACCTTGCTCTCATCAGATTTGGCCTAAGGAGGGAATACCATACATACCCAATTGGGAATCTTACCCCACAGGAAAGAAGATGGAAGAAGATAAAAAAAAAAGGAGGGGATGATGGAGGGGAGGGCTGATGGGGGTGGAGGTAGTCAAAAACAAATACTTTCAAAAGGGGACAGGGTCAAGGGAGAAAATTCAATAAAGAGGGATGGGTTGGGAAGGAGCCAAATATAGTTAGTCTTTCACAACAGTATTGTGGAAGGATTATACATAATGATACACATATGGCCTATGTTGAATTGCTTGACTTCTTAGGGAGGGTGGGTGGGAAGGGAAGAGGGGAGAGAATTTGGAACTCAAAGTTTTAAAAACAGATGTTCAAAAACAAAAAAAAAGTTTTTGCATGTAACTAGAAAATAAGATATACAGGCAATGTGGTGTAGAAATTAATCTTGCCCTATAAGAAAGGAAGGGAAAAGGGGAGGGCAGGGGAGTGGGGTGACAGAGGGGAGGGCTGACTGGGGAACAGGGCAACCAGAATATACACCATCTTGGAGTGGGGGAGAGGGTAGAAATGGGGAGAAAATTTGTAATTCAAACTCTTGTGCTGAAAACTAAATATGTTAAATAAATAAATTAATAAAAAATTTGCTAAGACAAAAAAAAAGAAAAGTAAATAGTTTAAACATAAAAAAATAAAATAATTCCTTCAAAATTAGAATGAAACAAATGGAAGCTAATGACTTTATCAGAAATCAAGAAACAATTAAAAAAGGCCAAAAGAAAGGGGAAAAAATAGAACACAATGTGAAATATTTCATTGGAAAAAAACAGCTAACCTGGAAAATAGATCCAGAGGTTAAAATAGAAATGCAAAGAATCCACTGATCTCCTGCTGAAATAGATTCCAAAATGAAAACCCCAAGAAATACTTTAGTCAAATTCCAGAATTCCCAGGTCAAGAAGAAAATATTTCAAGCAGCCAGAAAGAAACAGTTCAAGCCACAGTCAGGATAACAGAAGATTTAGCAATTTCTACCTTAAAGGACTGAAGGGTTTGGAATATGATGTTCTAGAGGGCAAAAGAGCTAGGATTACAACCAAAAATCACCTACCCAGCAAAACTGAGTATAATGCTCCACTGAGGGGAAAATGGACATTCAATGAGATAGAAGACTTTCAAACATTCTTGTTGAAAAGATCAAAGCTGAATAGAAAATTTGACTTTCTCATACAAGACTCAAGAGAAGCATTTAAAGGTAAATAGGAAAGGGAAATCATAATAGACTTAATAAGTTTAAACTGTTTACATTCCTACATGGGAAGATGACATATGTAACTCATAAGACCTTTCTCATTATGAGGGTAATTAGAAAGAATATATACATAGACAGAGGACGCAGGTGTGAGTTGAATATGAAGGGATGATAGTTAAAACATAAACTTAAGGGGCAAGAGAGGAATGTACTGGGAGAAAGGGAAAGGTAGAATGAGGTAAATTATCATAAAATTATAAAAAAATTAACATAAAAGAGGGAAGAATATGCTTTTACAGTGGAGGAGAGTCAGGGGGATGTGAGGAAGAAGGAGTGAACCTTACTCTGATCAGATTTGGCTGAAAGAGAGAAAAACATACACACTCAGTTGGATATAGTAATCTATCTCACCACAGGAAAGTTGGAGGGTAAGGCGATAAGAGAAACAGTCGGGTCAGGATGTGTGATAGAATTAAGGGAAGACTGGGAGATGGGGTAGTCAGAAGCAAAACACTTTTGGGGAGGGACAGGGTGAAAGGAGAAAGAGAATAGAATAAATGGGGGGTGGGGTAGGATGGAGAAAAATGGGGTAAGTAATAGTAACTGAGAAAGTATTTTTGAAGCAAGTTTCTATGATAAAGGCCTCATTTCTCAAACATATAGAGAACTGAGTCAAATTTATAAAAATAAGAACCATTCCTGAACTGGTAAATGACCAAAAGTTTTCAGATGAAGTCATCAAAGCTATCTATAGCCATATTAAAAAATGCTCTAACTCACTATTGATTGCAGAAATGCAAATTAAAACAATTTTGAGTACTACACCTATTAGGTTGGCTAATAGGACAGAAAAGGAAAATGTCAAATAGAGAGGATATGGGGGGAAAGAGACAACAATGCACTGTTGGTGAAGTTGTGAAATGATTCTATAGAGCAATTTGGAACTATGCCCAAAGGGCTATAAAACCATGCATACCCTTTAACCTAGCAATACCAAAACTAGGGTTGCACTCAAAAGAGATAGAAAACAAAAACAAAAAGGGAAAGTATCTATACGTACAAAAATATTTATAGCAGCTCTTTTCTGGTGGCAAAGAATAGAAAATTGACAGGATGCCCATCAATTGGGGAATGACTGAATGGGTTATCCTGTGTCACTTTGTTGGAATACTATTGTGCTATAAGAAATGATGACCAGGATGCTCTCAGAAAAACCTGGAAAGACCTATATGAGTTGATACAAAATGACTTGTACTACATACCTAGTAATAGCAATATTGTAACGTAATCAGCTATGAAAGACTGAACTATTCTCAGCAATACAATGATCCAAGACAACTCTGAAGGATTTCAGATGAAAATGCTATCCCTCCCCTGAGAAAGAACTGATGGTGTCTGAATACACAGTGAAACATTAAAAAAAAGAAGAAGATGTTGTTTGGGACAGCCACTGTGAGGTTCGAAAGATAGGAAGAGTGACAAAGGAACGATTTAAAATGAAAGCAAGTTTGTTCATTGGAAAGCCATTTCCAGAGATCATAGTGAAAATGGTAGATTTATCTCCAGAGAGGTGTTGTATTGAGGGAACTAAAGAAACAGATTGAGATGGATGGGACTAATGGAGCAGGCATTTGGGGATGGGGATAGAGTTTGAACATCAGATGGTGGTTCACCCTGAGGGAGTATGCTAATCATTGAGGAATGTGTCCAGGCAGAGTATCTATGTTTGAAGAGAAGTCCATTGAGGGTTGCAGGTAGTTAGGTTTTCAAGCTGCATCTCCACTCCCTCTGGAGATCCAACATTTTGGCAGATGGTGATGTGTACCTTGTGAAGCTGTAGAAGCCCACCTCATAACAGGTTGGAACAGAGAAGATATAATCTTGGGGAAACCTAGTTAAGAGGCAGGCAGAAGCAGGCTGAGGTGGGACTGACCTGTTGGTCTCTGCATCACTGTTGAAAGCATTGGACGAAGATTGAATCTTGGGCTGTTTCAAGGAAATCTGGGAATACCCAAGAGGGAAAGCTGAATAATCCAAAGGAATGTGGCTGGATCCTGGGCTGATTCAGGGCTCACAAGCCTTGCTGGGAAGGTCCTAGAGGGAAGACAGAGTCTGATACAAAGTTGTTCCCATGTCTGTGATGTCCTCCCTCTTTACCTTGACAGATTTTCAAAGCTGAATTCATATCGCCTTCTACAGGAAACATATTTCAATCCCTCCCAGTTATCATTAGCTTTCTCTTATCCCTGGAATTAGCCTGAATGTACTCTGTATACATTTTGCAAGTATTTGTTTTTTTCACATTATTTTCCTGAAACAAGGCAGTGCCCTTCTTGAGAGCAGAGACTTGTATTTGTCTCGATATGAAATAAGTTTTTAGTACGTACTTCTCAATTGAATGAACCCATAATATTGTTTTCATAGAGCAGAAGATGAAGGACATGTCTGTCCTCTTGACAGAGGTGGAGGATTATAGGTATAAAAATAATGTGACTTGTTCACTTCCTACTCACACACCCTAAGGACTTTTTTTCTGGGTCTCATTCCGAGAACTTGAATCCCCAAAGCTCTGATTCACACTCTCGTTTTCCCCTTAATCTAGAGGCAGACTCAGAGAGATCTTTCCAACAAAGCCTAGGTATGGTTTATGTCTAGCATCACTAGTATGATCAAAACATGAGAGATGTTATAATGAAGAACCTACTTGACTTGAAGGTGGAGGTCAAGTTATGGCTGTATATTACATTGGACAAGTAACATAAACTCCCTGGTTCTCATTTTACTCCTCTATAAAATGTAGAAGCTGGAAAAGATAGTTTTTAAATTTTCTTCCAACTCTAAGTCCTGTAAATCTTTACTTATTGGTTCCCTGCATTGAACTTTTTTTTTGAAACAATTCTCCATAAGCTACTGTTTATTCCAGAGCCATATTGATACAGATTTATCTAAAATCAGATAGGTAAGAACACTCCTTAAGCCTTGGTCTCTGTGTTCTGACTGTTGAGGACTTACTATGTGCAAGATTATTTGCTTGTTCCATTGACCAACGGCTCATATTTTTTTCAGGCAAATGTGGCAAGCCTCCAAATAAGTCTTATCAGAAAATCATTTTCCTTCTCTCTTCTGCAGTTCTATAGTCTGTGCTCCCTATATATCAATTATTGCCTTCTGTCCAAAAGTGTAATGTTTTGTGCCTTGATCACCTTATTAGATTATAGGGTATATGAAGTAAGATAGTGAGTCTTAACCTCCTCTGGACCAAGCATAGAATCTTGCACATAGTAAGTCCTCAATGAGTATGTGTTAAATGAATGAAGCAAGGATTATATTTGATTCATTCCTCATACATGTGCCTGTCTGATAAGCTAGGAAGGATACAAAACACCCACAATAAAATAGCTAGTATGTGTCAGGTGCTGTGATAAGTGATTTCCAAATATTTGATTTGATCTTTATAACCAGCCCTGTGAGGTAAGGGCTCTAATTATCTCAATTTTACAGTTGAGGAAACTGAGGCAGGCGGAGGTCAAATCATCTGCCCAATGGCACACAGTGAGACTGTTTATGCGTAGATTATAACATCTGAAGGGCTGTCATGAGGCAAAAAATTTGACTTGTAGTACTTGGTCCCACTAGGATCAAAGAGTCGATATTTAGAAGAGGTAGATTTAGATTTTAGGTAGAGAAAAAAGAAAATCTTCCTAAAAATTAGAGCTGCCCAAAAGTAGAATTGGCTTCCTTAGAAGACTCTCTTTTGCTAGAGGTATTTAGGTAAAGGTTCAATCAAAGACCAATTAATAGAGATATTACAGGAGAAATTATCATTCATATCTGAGTCAGGCAATACCTGGCAATAGCATTCTTACTGATATATGTTTGTTGTAATATCTCAGTTTCATCTTTTTTAGGAAGTCAGCTCTGATATTTCCAATTAACATCATCTCTTTTGATAGCATTAATTCTTCATTGTTATTTTGGTTATTGATTATATTCAATATGAATGTAAGCTTATTGAGGGCAGGGACTGCTTTTATTTGAACTTCTTTTGTATCACTGTCCAGGGCTAATAAATGTTGGCTCCACTTTGGAAATTAATTCATGTCAACTCTTCATTTTATACCTGACATCTGATCTTTAATCATGACTATTAGATGGGTACAGATATAAGGTTACAAATAAGTTGTGGAGTAGAGTGTTAGAAAACAATACAATGATTTTAGATGAAATGATATCTTAAGAGTCTTTCTGTCTCTAAATATTATTAAAACTATGATCCTAGGACTTTGAGGTCATTATAATAATATATTGATTGTCACTTGCATAGCACTTTAAAGTTTACAAGGCATGTGAACCAGTTGATCTTACTTGCATGTCACCCATAGGGAAAGTACTACAGCCATTTTATTACCATTTTATAAATTGAGAAACTGAGTCTCAGAGTATTTAAGTAGCTTGCCTTTGGTTAAAGAGCCCCTGAGTTTCGGAGGTGTGATTTAAATCCAGGTCTTCTTGTTTCCAAGGTCAGAACTCTGTCTACAATATCCTATTTATCAATCACTGCCCCTGGAATAGCAAATCACCAGTTGAGGTTCAATATTGATAAGGTGAACTCGGAGAATATTACAAATGATGCAATTTACAATGGCAATAAGAGATTTCTGCACAAGGAAGTCAAGATTTCAGAGTTCCAAATTCCAGGTGCCATAAGAAATCAATTCAATGTTATTAGACAGTGAAGGTGGGGAAGGAAGAGAGACTTAATTTACTGATTTGCTGAGTCTTTGAAATGCAAGATGCAGTTTCAAGCAGATTCTAGCTTTGATTAAATTAACACCTGTCCAGTCACACTAGAACAGAAACAAAGTCAGCCTGAGAATCAAGGTCAAGGGAGAGATATAAGCTGTTTTTCTTTGGCTGAGGCTTTTGGGCTATAGTATTTCCACAACATGCTTGTTGATCCTTAACTCTCAGCTAAGCCATTGGACCATAGGAATGCAGAATTAGAACTAGAAGGGACCATAGATATCATCTCATAGAATGTAACTGCCTTGAGGTTAGGGAATATTTGTATATATGTATATGTGTATGTGTACATGTATATGTGTATATACATGTCTATGTGTGTATGTATGTATATACATACAAACATACATGTGTATATGTGTATGCACATATATACACATAGAAATATATACTTCTAACAACGATGATGCTAGAAGCTGCTGTGGAGATGTAAGGCCAATAACACCAACCTGCAGGAGGGCTGCTAGCACAGGTTCTTTGATCTGCTTTCCAAAGGAAAACAATTTTAAGGGATTTATAGTCTCAATTTAATTAAACATACATAAATCATTCGCTTAGTTCAGGGGAAAAAGTCAGCACCCTGAACTTCAGAGAAAACACAACAGAAATTACAAGCACAGATTATATAAACAGAGCAAATAACACAAATCAACAGAAAGGGCTTCTGTCTCTCCATAGCGATACATACATAGTTACCAGAGAGAGAAGCACCAACATCTGGGTTTTCAAAGCCAGGGTGAGGGGCTCCTTAACAGCCACCCAAAGTCTCCACAGGAACACTCTTCCAATGAGCGAGCCTCCAAAGCAAAATGCTCATTTCAGAGTATATAAAGAATTCTTCAGGGTCAGCCCACAGAGGGCATCACAACCATGTGACTCAAACTCATGTGACTTAGGCTTTCTTGTGACTTAAGCAGGTCATCAAAGACTCTTGATTCAATCAAAGACTCTTGATTCAAACAAAGGCAAGATTCAATCAAAGACAATTGATTGCCTTAGTGCTGAGAAGAACTAGAACTGCAGAAGAAAAAAATAGCAAAACAAAAGTCCCAATTTACTTGCCATTACAATACTCATATATGTACATGTGTGTATATGTATATACACAATACACATACACACATATACACATATGTATCTTATCTGTATGTATGTGTGCATGAATTCATGAATGCATGCACATATTCATACACATTTGTGCATAATACAAACATATACTATCCACGTTCATACATGAATGCATACACATGCACACATATATGCACACACATGTATGTGTATGCACATGTATATGCACATATATGTATATGCATGCATACATGTATAAATACATGCATACCTATATTTATCTGGATATCTATTTGTACCTATGTATCTCTATATATTGGAGAGGTGACTTTGCATCCCCCAAGGCCTAGCACAGTATATTTGTTAAATAGAATTTAGCTTAACCGCTTCAGTTAACACATAAGAATACTGAGTCTCAGAAAGTTTCAGTGACTTGCCACAGGCCATACAGGTAGTGAGTAGCTGGGTCCTCCTGGTTCAGAATGAAGATAAACAGTAATTGTTTTTCTTTTGGCCAGGAACCCTGAGGGTCTTCCCCTCCCAGTTTGATTTTATTTTTGATTAAAGGAGCCATCTTTGACTCACTTCTTAAAGAGGCCTTTTCACTGAATGGGCATTACCTCACTCAAAGTGAGAATCTGAAAAGACTTTAATTTTAAAAGGCCAGGATTCCCTGTTGCCATCTTGGACCATCTCCAGTTATCCTGATGAATATCTGGCCACTGGATCCAGATGGCTCTGGAGGAGAAAGTGAGGCTGGTGATCTTGCATAGCCCTGTCTCACCCAAATCAAAGTCAACTGAAAGTCATATCATCATCTCCCTGATGTCATGGTCCTCATCAAGAATGAAAGACAAACAAAACAATGACAAGCAGCATCAAGATTTGAACCCAGGTCTTCAAATTCTCAATTCAGCCTTCTTTCCATTGTACCATTCTGTCTTAATGTTATCTCTGTAGATGTTTAGAATAAAAACTCATGTTCCAGAATATTTTATTATCCTCTTTGATCCTTGTATGTACCTTGTGAGGAAGAACAGAGGACATTGTGTTGATTGAACAACTAAGTAAGCTGAAGCTGGGATATAAAAGTCATTTGCTCAAAGATACATAGCTGTCCAATGTCCAGCTCTTATCTCCAAATCCAACTTCAAGTCTATTTAGATTTTGTTGAAACAAGTTAAACATAAGCCTGAAATTCAAATTCCACAATCTGTCCCTAGTCTTAGGAATTTTCCAGTCTTATCCCTTCTTTGTACTTCAGGTCATCTGGATTTTCATTGGACCCAGACCATCATTTTCCATCTCTGTATCTTTTCTTACAGTCCCTCCATGCTGACTCCCCTTTTCATCATTTTCAATTTTCTAAATCCCAGCTGTCATTCAAGACCCTTGCTTTTTGAGAAAGTGTTCCCCAAACTATTCAAGGGAATATTAACTAATCAATCAATAAACCTTTATTAAGTACCAACTGTGTGCCAGGAATTGTTCTAAGTGCTGGAAATACAAGAAGAGTCAAAAGACAGTCCCTATCCTTAAGGAGTTTACAATCCAATGAAAAATAAAATCATATAAAACAGCACATATAGAGAACAAATAGTAAATGATGAATAGAGGAAAGGTACTTGAATTAAGATGGTTTAAAGAAGGCTTTCAACGGGATTTTAATTGAGTCTTAAAGGAAGCCAGGGAGGTCAGTAGTCTGAGTAGAGGGAGAGCATTCCAAGCAAAGGATTCAACCAGGGAAAATTCCTAGAGTCAAGAGATGGAATGCCTTGTTCATGCAACATCCAGGGGGCTAGCTTCACTGGATCACAGATTACATTTCAGGGAGCATGGTGTAGGAGAGGCTATGTCATGAAGGACTTACAGTGCCAAACAAAATATTTCTTATTTGTTCCTGGAGGCAATAGGAAACCACTAGACTATATTTGAGTAAGGTGAATGACATGATTAGACCTTCACTTTTTGAAAAAAATCACTTTAGTGGCTGAATGGAAAATGGATTGGAGTGGGGAGATAATTAAGCAGAGAGAATACTAGCACACTATTGTGATAGTAAAGGCATGAGGTGCTGAGATCCTACACAATATTGGTGGTAGTTTCAGAGGAGAGAAAGGGGCATATTTGAGAGATTCTACAAAGGTGAAACCAAGAAGTCTTGATAACAGCTTGGAGAGATAGTGAGGAATCCAGGATGACTCCTAGGATTTGAGTCCTGAGGGACAAGGAGGATAGCATTACCCTCTACATTAATGGGGAAGGTAGGAGAGGGAGAGGGCTTAGGAGGAAAGATAATAAGTTCCTGTTTGGTCATATGGAATTTAAGATGTCAACTGAACATCCAGTTCAGATGTCTGAAAGGTGTCGTAGCATTGCAGCTGTAGTTCTCTTAGTGAAATTATCACATCCTTCTGGGTATTATGATTCTTTTTGTTCTTCTCTTAGATCTCATACTAGATTATTCTTCAGGAAGGCAAGAATTGTGTCTTTTAAATTTAATGTAACTCACAGCACCTCACATTAGAGCTTATACAAAGTAGGCCACAGTAAGTGATTATGAATTGAATTAAATTGAATTCAGGGACCATGGCAGTTCAATGGTAAGATATTTTTGGGTGGCAAAATGTTATAGTGACTGCTAAATATATCACATAGGTAGGCTTTGAATAAGGCTGGTATTAAATAAAATTAAATTCACTCTGAATGTCAGCAAAGTTGTACTGCCCATGATCAATGCTCATCAGGATCAATAGTATTCATCCACCTAGCTGCTATAACTGTATATATACATTAGTAGAAAAATTGTATTGACAACTGGTGAGGGACAATTAAAAAAATAAATCTTTTGTTTTTTCTTTTTCTTGTATTTGTCATATTGGTCTAAATATAGGCCACAACCCCCAACTGAAATCTCTTTGAACTAAAGGAAAAAACAAAACAAAACCACAAAGACATATATTGAAAAATAATTGCATAAAATTTTCATATTGAATTGTATCTACTGTGAAATATTTGCTTTTACGTTTCCTTCAACTCAAATCAAGATGTTTTATTCAGTTTTATGATCATTGTTCACTTTGTCTTCAACACTGAGAGAGCAAATATAGGTCAGACTCAGTTTGATCAAAGCCATATTGGGGGAAAAATAGTGCATCCTGTATTCAGAACAATACACTGTATTATTCAAGTATATTTGATGTATTATATGAATATTCCATATTTGTCCCCCAAAATTAAACTGTAGTAAATCCTGGAACCTACCTGATCCAATATTTGGGGATACACAAGGATTTCACAGGATCCATAGTGTGGAAGAAATGGGACTTAATTTCTGGTTGCTAAAGGTGTTTATGGAAAGGTTGTGCAATTTACCAGATGCTGGCATTATACAGGTGCATGGAATTTGAGATATATGATACCTTCTCCTGGCCTGAATGCATTAATTAAGGGAGGAATATGTTCACTAATTAAAAGTAGAGGGTAGAGAAACAATTTGTTGGTTGAATACTCCCTATACTTGACCTAAGTCCCCTTTGTGTTTGGGCATTTGAGAATCCCTTTTTAAGCCATGACTCTATACCTACTCTTACAGAGTGGGTTCTTTGACTCTAACAGGAATCTTGACCTATGTGGAATAAGCTCCTGGTACAGGCCATTGTGGTTTAGTATTCAACTCACCTCATCTGTACCCTCAATTGTCCTCTACCCCTCAGATTGGCAAGCTGGAGGGCAGAGCAAAAACTCCCCAAACCTCCCTTTACAGAAGACTCAATATTTCTAGCTATCTCAGTTTCCCATCATCTTCTCTATTTAATTTAGATTTTATCAACATCATGCCTCTGTTCTCCAGAGTACTCTCTGTTGTCCCTCCTCCACCTTCCCCTCCTCTCTTTCTTTCTTTTTTCCCAATTCAGCTTCTTTTTGCTCATTGGCTTCCCCCATTAGCTTGTAAAATCTTCAAGGGAAGGTATTGTCTTTTTCTTATTTGTGTCCCAGCATTTAACACAGTGCAAATAATAAGTGTCTTTAAAAGCTTATTATATTCTTCTATTGTATTGATTTAATTTGGAGTACGGGGTTGTATGGTATGACCTGTACTTTAAGAAGATCAACTGGATGGTTAAATAGAGGATGGGCTCAAGGGGGGATAGATTTGGGGTTGGGAGACAAAGCAGAAGCCTATTATAATAGTCTAGGCATAAGGTGATGAGAGCCTATCAGGTGATGGCAATGACAAAAGAAATAAGTGGAAGGATGATATGAGAGATCATATGAAGCTAGAACTGAAGCCAAACTGGATATGTGGTCAATGGGATGTCATATTCCATATCCATTTACTGATGAAAATTTATTTATGGTTTTCGTCATAAATCAGCCTTGATATGACTGCTAATGAATATACGAATATAATGAATACTCATTCTTCCTCCTCCTCCTTCATCTCCACTATCAACATTTGTCACATCTTTCAGTGATCAGCTCAAGTTCCACCTACCCCTTGAAACTTTCTCAGATCCTACCCAACCCACACCTTTTGGTTAAAGTGATTTTTTTGCCTCAAAATTTTCTAGAGCTCTTTAGATTTCACGCGCAGGTCTCATGCTGCTTCCCTCTTCCTCCTCCGCCACATCCACACAGCCGCTGAGTCTTGTCAATTCCATGACAAGACATTATCCTCACATTAACCATACCCTGTGCATATGTCTATATGTACTTGTGCATGTATATAATATGCACAGACATGCATGCCTAAGTATAAACACACAGATATATATCTATATATGTTTAAATTCACATATACAAATATGTATATATATGCATATACATGCATATATGTATATATCTATGTATTTGTGTATATCTACATGTATATATCTTGTTTCTCCTAGTAGAATGTAAACTCTTTGATTAGAAGGGAAGGTGAGGCGTTATTGTTTTACAATCTTTCTACATCCAAATGAGTTGCTTTTCACTTAGTAGGGATTTAGTAAATTTCAAATGAATTGAATTTTCAAGACTAGTTCCAAGGCACTAATTCCAATACTTGTATTTTTTTATGGAATTTTTGTTGGAACATTACCTTAATTTCTCAATATATTTCCTCCTCCTCCTCAATCACAGAACCATTCTTTAAAGAAATAACAGAAAAAAAGGCGGGGGGGGGGAGCATTTCAATCAAACAAATCAACACGTCAAACAGAATCTAATGGTATTTATGATATTACCTCCCCATATGCCCTTCCATGGAGTTTTGTTTTCAAATCAGTTGTATTACTTTATCAACACAATTTAGGCATGCAATGATTGAATTGAAAACTTTAAGACCACCAATAATGCTCCAAAGTTTAATTGAGAGGTTTTCTAATACTTCATAATCATATTCAACTACTAATATTTTAATGAAATGGTACTATAGGATTGAACTCTTTGGAAAACTGGTGAAGCCTATGGAGTCCTTCTAAGAAGAATGTTTTTTTAATTATTAAAATAGAATTTAAAATGAAACAAATTATATTGAAATATGGTTTATTTGTCCATCAATCTATCTATCCAAGTTCATGAACCTCAATATGAAACCTTTTATATAGCGGGAACAGCTCTTCATGTTTTTTACTTAGAACAAATAGCTTCAAATCTCAAAGTTGCTGCTTCCCAACTGTGTGATCTTGGAGAAATTGCTTCCAATTTCTGGATCTCATGTTCCTCATCAACAAAATGAATGTTTTGAACTATATATTCTAAGGCTCCTGCTTGCTTGAAATTTTTTGATTTATACATTTTCATATTTGCAATTTGTTTTTTATCATTCATGTGTATATGTGTATGTATATATACATGCATACATATATAATATATGTAATATTTAACAATGATTGTCAAAATATGCTTACTAAAATGTCCTTATCAATTACGTATCTTCTATAAAGTCAGGTTATTCAAGCAGTCTTTTCATAGGCCTCCCAAAATATTGTTTATACTTCATAAAGATATTTCTACTTTCATCCTCTGGTGAACAAATGTTATGTTATTGGCCTATGAATCTTATTGAAAGGAAGCAAATTCTGTTCCTTCTATATGAATCATATCCGGGTGTATTTTTTTTTTCATTTTGAAACTAATGCACTATTGGTGGATTTATAAATTGGTAGAATCACTCCAGTATTTGGTGTTATGCTATGAAAGGGATTAAAATCCCTTGATTCTTCAACCCTGACCTTTTCTCAAGTTTTATAGCTCTGACAACAGCTATAAGCCTGGCTAACTGCCTAAAATGGGGTAGAAAGTAGCCACAAGCAGTTTAGCTTCATGAAGTATAAATGATAGCAATGCTATACTTCAAATGAATGAATTCCTTGGCCCCTAAATCAATGTAGACCCAGCTTCCAGGTCCCACAGCTGGGTGCAGAACCTTATTAGCTCCACATCTACCAGTTGTTAGGGCAGAAGCAGATGGAAAGTGGCCAGTTTATGTACTATGAAGATGTCTTGGGATCCAAGTATAGTCTATCCCTCAAGGCATTACGTCCATTTGATCAGGCAACTAAGATTAATGTGTGCTGACTGAGCTCTCATGTTTTTATTTTTGTTTGTATTGTTTTGTTTTCTAACACAGGTAATAACAACAATTTCTTACCCAGGACATAATGGAGTAACCTGTTATGTGTATTCCAGAGAATCCCTGAGACATATATGTTGAAAGTGGTGACAAGTGTGTGGTGGTAGCAGCATTTCATTGGCTTAAGGGCCATTGATAATGCTGAGGCCAGGATAAGTAGAAATTTAGGGTGAGTAAAGAGTTAGCACCAGAAATCAAAAAGTCCTAAGAGGTGGTGTGCTTCTAAGGGAAGTCAATGCTTCAAAGAAGTATGTGGCAATTTAATCAAGTCTGCAATGCAACACCCTTTTCTCTGTAAAATGATGACTAAAGATTTAAGATTTGTTAAGGCCATTGGATTTGTGTAAGGAATATACTTGTATTATGCTTGTGCCAAGTTGACGCAAAAAGTGGTGAAGTCCTGGGTCAAGACATCCTCTAAAGAGCAGCCTAGGAGAAAGTCTTCTACATTAGGCATATCACACAAAGAGTCCGGCTGGCCACAATGTAGCATGGTTTCTGAAGTTTATGAGATCTTAAATTTTATGAGCCTATGAATCACTTGTATAATATGTTAAGAATGAAAGAGAATGAGACAGAGAGAGATGCATACACAGAGAAAGACAGAGAGAGACAAAGATAGTGATAACTTAGATCTGGACATGACCTCATAGATCATTTAGTCCAATACCCTCATTCTACAGGTGAAGAAAAAGAGACAAATGAATAGACAGACAAACAGATGATAAAAGAGATGGGTAAATGATAGATAGACAGACAGATAGATAGACAGATAGATGAATGGATAGATGGATAGGTAGACAGAGATAGATGATAGATAGATAGATAGATAGATAGATAGATAGATAGATAGATTTGGAGATGTCATTTGACCTTTGCAGGTCTCAGTTTTTTGAATATAAAATGAAGGAAGTATATGAGATGGTCTTCCCAAAAGCTTTTACTTCTAAGGCTATGTTTCCACCATTCTATTGGTCAACTCTGTCAACTTTGTCAATTCAATACTCCAACTCATTATTTTGACATCACATAAACTGTATTTGCTGGGCAGCAGCAAACTTTGAATCTTGAGCTTTGGGTGTTAAAGGAACATAGTCACAGTCAATGTCCTGAGTGGCCCCAGCTAGAGTCCTGCTTAAGTCATGCAAGTCTCTTTGGTGAACAATAATCTGTGTGCTGCTCCTGTCCAAATTGCTTCATAATATTCCTCAAATATATACCTTCACATAGATGGCCCTGGCTTCCACTTTGCTTATTGGTATTCAGAATTCACTTGACTGATTTTATATTGTTTCTCCTATTTCTTTTGTTTAAACATCTCATTTTTCCATAGTAAATTTCCTAAGCTACAGTTGAGTCCAATCAATTTAATTTAGCTCATGTTTAATTCCCTTCCTGTCTAGCATTTTAAAAATCCAATATGGAGTTTTTGTGCTGTGTCATTTGAAAACTTGCAAATCTGATTATGCTATGATTAGAGCTATATGTGGCATATTCATTTTCTGTTTTCACTCACATTTAGGTTCAGCAGCTAGGATGTCAAGTTCAGTTTTTAAACTATTATGGGAAAACGGTGGTATAAAAGAAAAAGTTTGAGGGACTCGTACCAAGCAGGCACATTTTAACATTATTATCCTAGAAATGCTTTATGATCACTCAGCTTGGAACACCACGCATGCTTTCAGTAGAGTTAAAATTACAAATGACCCAAAAGGCAAGGGAAAGACACATGGAAGGTATCATCAGGTGGCAAAATGTTTCAAAAGATGACTTGCATGCAAGATGTGGAATGGAAGACACCATCAAGAACATGTGCAACAGGAAAGGAGTTGGGCTGGTCTTGTAGTTAGAATGAGAAACAACAGATGGCCAAACCAGGTGGCACATTGGCATGCCCAAGATGCTAAAAAAAAACAAGACAGACTTCCAGTGAATTAGGTAGACTCTATAAAGAGAATTTATGGGAAGTAAGGATAAGAGTCATGTAGTAGAAAAGATGTCCAGGTATATAATCTGCATTGGAGCATAGAATAATCACATTGATGAAATCATGACTGACTCATAGAATTGAAGGAAGAAAGAAAAGAAAAGAGGAAGAGAGGAGAGAAGGAAGGAAGGAAGGAAGGAAGGAAGGAAGGAAGGAAGGAAGAAAAGGAGGATGGAAGGAAGGAAGAAAGGAAGGAAGGAAAAGAAGGAAGGAAGGAAGGAGAGAAGAAGGAAAGAAAGAAGAAGAAAAGAAGGAAAGAAGGAAGGAAGAAAAGGAGGATGGAAGGAAGGAAGAAAGGAAGGAAGGAAGGAAGGAAGGAAGGAAGGAAGGAAGGAAGGAAGGAAGAAAGGAAGGAAAGAAGGAAGGAAGAAAAGGAGGATGGAAGGAAGGAAGAAAGGAAGGAAGGAAGGAAGGAAGGAAGGAAGGAAGGAAGGAAGGAAGGAAGGAAAAGAAGGAAGGAAGGAAAAGAAGGAAGGAAGGAAGGAGAGAAGAAGGAAAGAAAGAAGAAGGAAGGAAGGAAAGAAGGGAAAGAGGGAAGAAAAAGGAAGGGAAAAGGAGGGAGAAAAGGAAAGTACAGAGGGAGGGAAGGAAAGAAACCAGGGAGTCAGAATTCTAGATTTAAATTCCCAGGTCTGCCATGGACTAACTGTAACTTTATTTAAATCCCCTTCCTTATTTAAGGTGTTATTTCTATGTTGTGAAATGAGGTGGTTGAACTAGATGACCTCAGAGGCCCCTCCAGCTCTAGAAGCCTATAGCTTTATGATTCTTCCTTGTAAATATTGTTAGGATAAAATGAAGCCGTCTTAGGCATAAAAGGAATTTTTTGACTTTTGGCTTTTTGGTTTTTTTGGCTTTATAGTTCCAAGAGACACAGGTGAAGAAAGGAATATACTTCAATGCAAAACACAATAAACAAAAGACCAGGGATAAAACAGAAGTATGCACTTGTCTTTTTGACTGTTTATGAGGAAGTTTAATCTTAAGAATTATACAGATTAAATAGGTCTCAAGGGTTATCTGGAAACTGGACTCTTGTAAAGAAATATGAGGCATCTGGTGGGGATAAATTTTTTAAAATAGCGGAGCTGGAGTTGGTGTAGCCATCAGAGAAACTCAGAATGTGCTCAATATATATCAACAAGCTTTGTACCCAGGGAAAGTATCACAAGACATAGTGGGGACAAGAAAAATGAAATACTCACAGTGAGCAAGATGAAGTGGGAATTTAACAACTGCTGGAGATACTGTAAGACAGGCCCACAAAAGCCCAGAAAAGAGTTAACATGGGGAATGGTCACAACTGCTAAGTTTCTATTTTACCTAATTATGCTTACTAAGTAGTGGATGGACCCAGTTCTTTTTATGGTGCTGAAAGGTTGCAAATGGTATTGACACTTTCCAAATTTCAGAACCCTGGTATAAGCCTCTGATTTGCCCACCCTAGTTGAACTTCTGGCCTTCAGAGGTTGTAGTCAATGTTACATAATTCCATGCAAAGACACACAGAGTTCAAATTGATATGGGACACTCAATAACTAAATTTTAGTACGCATCTAGGGTAGTAAATAGTTTATCAAGGACTTACATGAAGGTGGGGGTGGGAGACATGGCATAACAACAGGAATAAGAATTCACTAAATATATGACATTTCTGGTTTATTCTAGATTATTGTGAACTTTTCACTCTCCTCTTTTCTAACTCATTAGTAGCTACCAGAACTTTCCTTAAGATCTCAGTAATAGGAAAGGATTCCAGGAAGATGGCAGAGTAGGTCAGAAAATTTCAAGGTCTGAAGATTTTCCTCCACAAAAGAGAAAAAATAGCATGTCTGGGTGAACAAAAAGTTGTGAAAACAAATAAGAGTAGAGGTAGAACAGGGGTCCTCTTGCGACAATTGGAGAAAACCTGAAGAAAAATCCCAGGGCGAGATTTCCTCCCAGGGAAGAGTAAACACCTTGAGACAGTGGTCTGCTTTAACTACAAGAGGCAAGCCATTTAAACAACAAAGTGCAAGCCCTGGGGTTAGCGGGGTTGGGAGGCTGCCTCCTTCCTCCACCGGAACTTTTACTCCAGGATAGTGAGGGGAGTTGGGCTTCAGACCTGAGGAAGATCTAGGGACTCTCTACTGACAAGGAATGCCAGACACAACTGTGCTGCAGAGAGTGGCAGGGTGAGAAGGAACCAGCACCTGCCAGGTGAGTGCAGAAGCAGTGGGGTAGGGATGCCACTGATAGTGGGCACTTATAGGAGGCTGGAGGTCTTGGTTTGACTTCAAGGTCAGAGGGGAGAAGTGAAGAGGATCGGAGGCCAGAAACACCATCCCCCATATCACAGAACTAGAGGGGATTATAAAAAACTAAATATTACAAAAAAATGCTCAGGCAAAGGTGAAAGAATTCAATCATAGAGAGCTACTCTGGGAATGGAGAACACCAAAGGTCACCTTCAGAGGAAGATACTAAGAGAAAGAAACCCTCTTCTACCCCAACAAGTAAAGTCAAATTGTCATCTGCCCAAAAATAATTCATTGACGAGCTTAAAAAAGACTGTAAAAAATCAAATGAGACAGATGGAGGAGAAAAAATTGAGAAGAAAAATAAGAATAATACAAGAAAAACAAAAAGATTATGACAACAAAGTCAACCAATTAGAAAAGGAGATCCAGAATCTCAAGGAATAAAATGATTCCTTGAGAATCAGAATTGGGCAAGGGGAAGCCAGTGAATTTATAAGAGACGAAGAATTAAAAAAATTATGAATAAAAAAATAGAAGAGAATGTGAAACATCTCATACAAAAAAACAACGGATCTTAAGACCAGATCAAGAAGAGAAAACATAAGAATAATTGGACCACCTGAAAGTTCTGATAAAAAAGAATCTTGATACAATAATACAAGAAATAACTAAAGAAAATTGTCCTGAAGCATTCGAACAAGAGGGGAAAGTAAAAATAGAAATGATCCACTGATCACCACCTGAAAGAGCTCCTACAAGGAAAATAAGAGGGATTGATAGAATCCAGTGTTTTTTGGGGCAGCCCTTGCTATGGTAAATTTAAGTGAACACATGGACAAGAGGAGCTAGGGCAGCTAGGTGGCACAGAGGATAGGGTACTGGGCCTGTGGTCAGGAAGACTCATCTTTCTGAGTTAAAATATGGCATCAGACACTTATTGGCTGTGTGACCCTGGGCAAGTGTTTGCCTCAGTTTTCTCATTTGTAAAATGATCAGGAGAAGGAATGGTGAACCATTCTAGTATCTTTGCCAACAAAACTCCAAATGGAGCGATGAAGAGTCAAACACAAATGAAAAATGACTGAATGACAACAAAATAGACTAGGGTCATATAGTATTGACAAACAGGGATGGATTACAACCTTCTTTATTAAGATGGAGTTCCTAGATCGCAAATCCATCAAAGTAGTTAATTGTAACATGTATAGGTCTTAATTTGCACATTATATGTTACTTTTTATAATCTGTTAAATATGGAACCTTATCTTTCTAGTGAGAAAGAAGAAAAATGTACAGCACAGAGGCATATAAAAGCCGAAAAACTGTGCCAAGTAGAAACTTGTTGTACTAGTGTACAATATAAATTTTTTTTTTACCTAGAGCAAGCCTCAATGGAGATTAGTAGGTAGTTACTATTAATAGTTGAAATTTAATAAGGAAAGTAATAAAATTGTTTATAATTGTTATATTTTTATAGATATTAAATTTATAAAACTAGACAACTGAAATTTACTTTACATTTATCACTTTGTAGAAAACATGCCATTTTAAAAGATGCCAGATGCTTATCATTCCATCAAGGCAGAACCTAGTTATATAGTTCATATCAGATGCATCCATTCATTTCTTGGCAGCTACCTGAATTACAGACATACAGGATGAATATAACTTTTAAAAACACATCAAATGTCCATTAAATAAGACACAACTTAATCTATATTCATTGAAATTACCATGTTGTGGGTTTTCAGTTTACTAAATAGTGAATAAGGAATATAGAAGAAGTAAATATAAGAAGTTGGCCTGTGTTTCCATAGTATAAGGTAAAGCTTCCACTCAGATAATTTTATGTTTCAATGTAGTGGGAGGGGCTTGCCTTAACAATGCCAACACTACTAGGGGAAAAATGAAAAGTCTAATAACTTATGTATTTTTTAAATTAATTAACTTAACAGATTTCTGCCCATGCATGGACTGCAATTTTGACATTATGAGGACTGTTGGCCATAGAGTAGTAGCCCTATTTTTTTTCTTTCTCTTAAGCATTTGACCTGCTTAAGGATTAGTTGTTTGCCCTTTGTTCTCAAAGAATACCACAACATTGGGAAAATGATGACATGACTTGCAATAGACTTTGATTTAAGTGAGGGCGGGCTGTGCAAGGTCACTATCCTCATTTCTCCTCCAGAGCCACCTGAGTCCAGTGGCCCAGTATTCACCAGGATGACTGGAGATGGTCTGTGTCCCTCTCCCTCTCTCTTTCCCTCTTCTCAGTGCTCTGCCCAAAGGAAGGTACATTTTGATGGCTGAAGGCTGCCTCCTTAACTTCGGGTTTATGGACTAGATTTCTTCCTCAAAAAAACCAAGCCTTAAACCCAATTGAATCTGGAGCTCATAGATAGGACAATAGGTCTCTGCCCTCCTAGCACAGAGTGTATGTAAATACTAAATAGTAACTGTTTCTCTTTCGACCAGGAACCCTGAGGATCTTCCCCTCCCAGTTTGATTTTTTTCCTGAGTTTTGATTAAAGGAGCCATCCCTTAACTAACTTCTTAAGGATTAGTAAGGATGATGTAGAAAGAAGAGGCACTCACTGTATAAGAAGAAAAAGCAGAAGGATGGAGTTCCAGCAGTGAAAGAATAACTCTAACACAGTAATGCATTGTTAACAGCTGTAACAACATTTCAATTCTGTATGATTTCGTCTCTGTGGACGCAGCCATCATGGGAGATTGCAATTGCTTCATATATGGTTGAAAGAGATTTCTTGGTCTGAATCTATGATTTCATCTGTATCGGGATCTCTTGATTTGAAAACTCCCCCCCTTAGTGCTGAATGACAACTCTTTTGTAACATTTACCCTTAGGCAGTTTCCAGGGCTCCTGTAATGGCAAGCAAAGTGAGACATTTTGTTGTCTTTTGTTTTGGAGTGCTTCTCAGCACTAAGGCTGAGAATCAAGTGCCTTCGATTGAGTCTTGCCTTTGTTTGTAGGAAGGCCCACACCCTTTTGCCAATTAGGTCACGAGAGGTGTGAAACCCTCATGTCCTGAAAAAGGGTATATATACTCTAAGGGTAGCCATTAAGCTAAGACTCTCAGAACCTCGGGTTTAGCTTGGGGGCTCACTCATTGGAAGAGTGTTAATGTGATGACTTTGGGTAGCCATTAAGCTTTGAAAACCCAGATGGTGGTGCTTCTCTCTTTGGTAACTAGGTATGTATAGCTCTGGTCAGACGGCTAGAAGCCTGTCTATTGATTTGTGTTATTTGCTTTGTATTTCTCTGTAATTTCTGTTTGTATTTGCTCTGAAGTTCACAGTGCTGCCTTCCCCCCCCCTCCCGAACTAAGTGAATGATATATGTATGTTTAATTAAAGTAAGATTGTTAACCCCTTAAAGTTGCTTTCCTTAGAAAAGCAGATCAAAGAACCTGTGCTACAGGTTCCTCCTGTGTGCTGGTGTTATTGGCCTTACACAGCCACAGTAGCTGCAAGTAACAGTGTTGTTACAGTTCCCTAAGGGTTTAAATTACTTCAAAGGACACATGGTTCATTTTCTCAATCAAGATTTGAAGTATTTCTTATTCAAAGGCAATCACTGTATCCATCACATCATACTGTCTCTCTTCAAGAATTGCTATATTCAAAACAATTCATTACTTTGTGGTGGCCAGACTTCTATTTATAATTTCTTTGCACTTAGCTGAGGTGGTTGTTAGAAAAGGGATACTTAGTGCTTGACTAAAAGATTATTTTATGAATAGCTCACACATAGCAAGTCCTCAAATGGAGGTCAGAAGAAGCTATACAAGGACACTTTTAAGTTATCTCTGAAGAACTTTGAAATTGATTGCATGACATGGGAGACACTGGCAAAGGACTGCCAGGCATGGTGGACCAGCATCCAAGGAGGTGCTGTGCTCTATGAGCAAAAGAAAATAGCAGTAGCTCAAAAGAAATGTGAGATGTTCAAATTTAGAGACATCTACCAAATGTTCATGTGGACTAATTGTGCCCTGACCTGTGGTAAAATCTTCCAAGCTCATATTGATCTGATGAGCCATAGTTGGACCTACTGTATCTTGACTCCAACATAATGATGTCATTTTGGTTCTCTTTGAGAATGAAGGACAATAACCAACAGACCAACTAAACAACCAACCAATTTGGTTCATGACTAAGGTCATGTTTGGCATCTTTCCAGTTTGGTAGGACCCTTTGGCACTTATACTTCACAGACAGAGCTTTTGGATATGATTTTCTCTGAACCATGCAGGAGGGACTTAGTGAAGAGTTGTAACATTACAGTTTCAAGAGTAAAACGAATTTCATTTGGAAGAGAAACCAATGAAATCAATAAAGATCTATTAGGTGCCTACTATGGTCTAGGCACTCAGCAAGCACTGTGGATATAAAAAGAGAAAAAAGATAGTCCCTGTTCTCAAGGAGAGCAGTTCTAGCAGTTCACCCCATGGCAGTTTCCTTTTATACTCTGAAGCAAAAGTAAGGTAAGTTAAGGCTAGGCAATCTGCTGAGCACATCCAAATACTGACTTAGGGTGTTTGACTTTACAGGCACTCCTTATTTTATCCATTTGCATACAAAGCACGTAGGTTTGGTGTTTCCTTATTCTTTCCTCTTAAGGCAAAACATTAAAAGAAAATAGAAATTTTGCAGTTATTAGAAGTGAAGCCATCACTTTCTTGCATTTCATCTGTTTATGCCAGTCCTCTTTCTAACTATCACTGTGTCCAGATGCCAAGCTGTTGAAAACAGTTTTTTTTTCTAACTACAGCATCTGGGCCTGCAATGAGCAGGCAGTTGTGTCTGAGTCAGTTATGTGGCTAAATGGATAATGGACTGCCTGAGCTGCCTGGCCCTCCTGAATGTCAATTTCCTCCAACTTGAATTTTCCAGTAATTTATGCATCTTTTCCTATTGTTGACAGTGTTTCAGCAGCAATCCTCTTGCTTGATTGCGGCCTATTTAGGGTCACAGAAAAAGAGGGGAAAAAAGTTTTCTACGAAGCATTTACATCAGTAAAGAGGACTTGAATTTTGAATGTACTTGGGCTTGCCGCTCACCTATGAATTTACTTTTAATATCTGTAGTATGAATGGAGATTTTGCTGCATATGGTACTCATGTATTTATTAGTTGACAATGACTTCAGCTGTATGTTAAATTGTTCTAAAAATGGTTATTTCAGCTATCACCTTTCTGGGGAAACCACACCCACATCTAGAAACATTAAACAAATTGTAAAGATCCCTCTAATTGAAAATCTAAACATGGGCAGTTAATACATGATGCTGCCCTGAGCCAAAGGGGTATGCTATTTTTTTCTCCAATAGTCACAAATGCGGACAAAAATCACTCTGATTTATTGGAAGTGAGATAGAAATTTCTGATTACTATCCTGCCTCTGCATGAAACCAATCTCCTCAGAAAGACCATTTGAATCTAGAAAATAGAGGGCAAATGTAAATATGACTGGAGGTTAAAACTGTTGGTATGGGCATGAAGTCATAAATTATGCAGCCATAAAACTCATTGGGTTGTTTTTGCCACCCATCTCCTGGACTGATGAACCAAATCTCCAGGAAAAAAAAAATTGTGAGAGAATGAGATTAGAAGCAGTGGAAATTCCACAAAAAGGAAAGTGGCTTTATCACACTAAGTCTATAACTAGATGATAACAATAATGAAAAAAAAAAGATTCCATTCAAAGAGCCTTTAAGGTGGTTACAATTGGGAAAATATCACCTACTTCAACTTCTAAAGAACTTAATTATTTCTGTTAAAGAAGGGTAAGAAGAAAGATGATATAAGAGTAAGATAATTTACAGTGGGTACATCAAAGTGTTTATTTTCAAACAAAAGGTGGTGTTCTGTTTTATATTTTAATAGTTGATCTCCTTGTGCTAATCATTTTCTGCTGTTCTTTCAACATATGTTTTAAAGATCTGAATAATATTTAAAAATTGCATGTAATAATATTCTGTTCGTTCATTCAAATAAATCAGCCTACCTTTAATGTACTAGCATAATTTTGCCATTGGATTAATTCTGACAAAGGGCCATTGAGTCCTCTTACTAGTTCTACAAAGCCAGATTCCCAATTTATCAGGGTTTGTGGAAAGGTTTGTCCATCTTTTTCTTTTTGCCCAATTCAGTCTTATCTCTCACCTCCACCTTGGAGAGCCTGACAATTTGTAACTGAGTAGGTAAAAACACTCACAGTTTCTTTTGCTCCATTTTTCCTCCAGACCTTGTGCACTGTCAGAGTTTGTCACAAGGGACACTAGCTAAATGAAATGTTGATTTACTTCAAGTTTGCTTTAGTGAATATACTGATATCGGAATATTGTTCCAGCTTAATATTTTTAGAATACATGTGAGCTTGTGTTAAAATGCAAAGCTCATTCACTGAATATATACAATATATATACAATAAGATTAATAAACATTCATTAATACAATTTGGCAAAATAGGATGATTTATATACTGTAATGGATTTCAACTTTCCAGATGAGGTATTGCTAAGTTGAATAATTGGTGCTTTGGAAAATAGCCTCAGGATGCAAAAAATATCTTACCACATGAAATGATCTAAAATTTAACGAGATAAAATTTAGAGTCATAGTATTATAGAATATCAGAAATGGTAAAGTAGACACACAGTCTTAGCATCCGTGATAGACAAGAAGCAAAATTGGGCAAAGTCTCAGATAAATCTTGTATTTGAGGACAGCTGCTTTCAAAATCTTCAGAGAAGTCATAGATAGGAATTCTAGAAAAGGTGATAACTTGAAAGTTTCCAGTCAAACCCAGCTCCCTTTAGAACAAAGATTCTTAATCGGGAGTCTGTGAACTTAAAAAAAGATCCTTGTATTTTTTAAAAAATAAGCTTTTATTGATATTTTCTATTTCTTACATCATCATAACATCCTGTGTATACCTCTACCTTTCCCTTCCAGAGAGTGATCTCATATGACAAACAGTATTTTTTTTGGAGAGAAAACAAAAGACAGCACAACTGATCAACAAATTGAAAAAGTCTGAAATGTGCAATGTGTAACAACTGTGGACCTCTCAACTACATGAAGGGGTAGATTGGCTGTTTCTTTTAATATGTCCTTATTAGAATCCCACTTGATCTTTATAATTTTCTTACATTTGCTTTTGATATTTTGGTGGATTTTTGTTCATTCTGTTGACGTTATTGTAGTTACTGTATATATTGTTTTCTTTGCTCTGCTTACTTCACTCTGTATCAGTTTATATGGCTCTTTCCATACTTCTCTCTATTCATCATATTCATTATTTCTTATAGCATAGTAATAGTCCATTATATTTACATACCACAGTTTGCTTCACCATTCCACAATTGATGATCATTTACTTCATTTTGAATTCTTAGCTATCACAAAAAGTGCTTCTGTAAATATTTTGCAATACATGGAAACTTATTTCTTATTGATGTCTTCTTTTGGGCATGAGCCCATCAACAGAATCTCTATTAAAAGAGTTATGGATATTTAGTGATTTTACTTTGTAATTCTAAATTGTTTTCTAAAATTATTGTACAATTTTGCAACTTCACCAACAATGTAGTACTGTGTCTATCTTTCCATAACCCCTCTAGTATTCACTGTTGACTTTTATTGGCCATTTTTCCTAATTTGCAGGTCACAAGATGAAACCTCAGGGTTATTTTGATTTGTATTTTTCCTATTATTAGTGATTTAGAAGAATTTTTATGTGGTTGTGAATACTTTGAAGTTTATCTTTTGAAAATGGTTGGTTCATTTCTTTTGACCATTTACTATTGAGGAATGGTTATTAGTCTTATACATATTCAATATATACATATACATACATATGTGTGTATATGTGAGCACGTATGTACACACACAGAAATGATATATATTATATGTGTGTATATGTATGCATGTATGTATATCTTGGATACCAGTCCCTTAGCACAGGGCTGTCCAACCTTAGGTTTTTCTTGAAACAATAGACAGTATATTTTGATTTGCCATTTTAGTGAGAGCTCTGAGGTAGCTGGTAGCTCAGCTTCATTTACTAAAGCATTTATGTACATTTCTATGCTTGTAGGTGGCATATAAATTGCACTGTGAGCAGCCCACAGGCCTCATTTTGGACAGCCCTGCCTTAGCAGATAAATTCAATAGATTTTTTTTCCTATTTAACTATCTCTTTTTATCCTAGATACTTTGAAGTCTGTGCAAAAAATTTTCAGTTTCAAATGATCAGTTATCTATTTTATCTTTTGTAATTGTATTTCAATATAGTTGGTTTCTTTTGTGATCATATATATTTTATTTGATGCATTTAGAACATTATTCTTAGTAGGGGTGTATAGACGTCCACAGAGAGGGAGGCAGATAGTTGCAGACAGACACAGAGGCAGAGAGAGACAAAAACTTAGACAGAGAAACAGAGAGAGAAAACAAAGAACCATACTATAAACTCTACTTTTGAGCTGGTTTTGAAGGGACATCAATTCTCCCCTCTCCCAGGCCCTTTGCATAATTGTGGGAGGAAACAGGATTCCTGCTTCATTTTCCCTGTTCAGGAGATCGTGGTATTTAGATAATTCAACCAGTCCAGACTTGAAGCAGGCAACAGTACTTGGCCCATGTAAAAGGTCCAAGTTCTAGTCTTTACTAAGAAGCAATCTGTGCTCAACTAGTAGAATCATATAAGTGGAAGGAAGTATGGCCTTGGCTTAGCTATCCAATCCAAGATTGTAGGAGGTATCAGTGATTAAAAACATGATTTAATATTCCTAGACAAAAATGCAGTACTGGAGAAGGAAGGGTTCTGCCTCTGGCTCAGAATCTCAGTCAAGGAGTATGTAAGGGGACAGAAGTCTGAGATCTCTTTTGCCTTAACTAAGCTTCTCCACATGGGACTGAGGAGATGTGTATGTGTGTATGAGGGGGGAGAGAAGGGGAGGTTGTCAATACACAAAGAATGGGATCTCAGGCTTAGCCACCCTAGCCAGGACCCTGATTTCCAATCCCTTGTATATTCAAAAACAAGATTACAAGAAGGTATAATTAAAAAAAATCAATTATCAGCTTGACTTTCTTGTAGCCCTCCAAACTGAAGATTAGCATGCAGGCTCTTTGAATCATCTTACATTTGTTGTTTTTTTTAAACTCCCATTCCAAGTCTCATTCTGAGGGAATTCCATCAGTTTTGGAGGCAAGAAAAGTTGAGGGGGTGGGGGAAAACAAGGAGGGATTTTCCAACTACACAGTCATAGAAGAAAGGCTAAAGAGATGAGTAAGCCAAAGAGAAACTTGAGATTTCATTTAAGAGAAATGATGAGTAAAGAAAATAAGTAGAAGGGGGTAGGGTAACAAAGAATGGATTGGCCCCAATGACTGAGAAAAGATAGAGGGATTGAAGAAAGAGTTGTGGCATGAAATAAAGAATGAAATTAGAATTCAAGAAGATAAATTGAAGGAAAATATATAGCAAAAACTAGGAAGCATAAAACCTCATTCAACTATGGTGATGAAAAAAACTCAATAAAATTTTATTTAAAATAAAAAAACACTTTACTTAAATAATGAACATGTTAAGAAATAAAATTAAAATGACAATTCAAAAAAGCAAATTGAAAAATTCATTTTTTCAAAAATTAAAAAAATAGAAAATTAAAAATATGGAAATAAGATTATGAACATATAAAAAATAAATGAAGAATTCAGGAAGTAAAATCTTGAGCAGATGAACAATGTAGTAGTGATGGGGATTTCAGCTATCTAGAATTCTGCTTTCTCTGACAAAAGCAGAATAATGAATAATTTCTTGACTTGTTTCTGTATCTGATTTTTACATGCTGGATATCACCTCCTTCTGTCTCCTTCAACAAATTATCACCATTGATATCATGCTTCTCTCTTATTTTCATTCTTTCACAAACTACGGGTTCCTTCAATCCTCTCATTCTCTTGTATGGCTTCTGCACTATAGAAGCTTACTTAATCATTCAAATGAAACTGCGCTCTCCATAGTTACCAGTGATCTCTGAATTGCACAGATCAATGAATGGCCTTTTATAAATCCTAATGCCTTGACTTTCCTGCAGCAATTGATACTCTCGATCACCTTGTCTTCCTGTAGTCCTTGTCCTCTCTGAAATTTCATTATGCTGCTTTTTTTTTTCTCCTTCCATCTGTCTGATGGTTCCTTTGCAGTCCTCTCAATTTACTCTTCATGCATGTTATGCACACTAACCATGGCTGTCCCCCAACTGTCTGTCTTTTTTTGTTCTATAATCTCTTAGTTATCTCATAAACTCCTATAGTTCAACTTATCACTCTAAATTGATGATTCCTACATCTACATGTTCAGCCCTAATCTTTCTCGTGAGATCAAGCATGTTTTACCAAGTCAACAATAATTTGTTAAGCGTCTACTATGTGACAGGTGTTGTGCTAAATGAAGGGAACAAAAAGAAAGGCAAAAGGAGAAATAGTTCCTGCTCTCAAGGGGCTCACAGTATAATAGATGAAACAACATGGAAACAACTATGTGCAAAAAAGTAACAGATAGGTTAAATTGGAGATAATCAACAGAAGGAAGAGAATAGCATTAAGGAAGATCAGGAAATCCTTGTAGAAAGTGGACCTTGGCCAAATCTGTGCTTGAAAAAGATTACTTGAGGCATGGAGGCCAATGAGGTCTGCATGATGTGATGTAGGCTTGAACTAGGTCAGTGTCTGAGGAGAAAAAAAGGACAGTGATTAAAAATATTTGTTTTATTGATATTTGAAGATTGAGGATCAAAGAAATGATAGTTTCCATGTTTAGGGTGTATAGGACAAAAACGACTGGCAACAGAGACAAAGCAGGGCTGCTCAATTATATTTTGTGTTTTTCTTTCCTTTTTCTACCAAAGAAAATTACCCGTACGTAGAAAATGACAGAACCAGAAAAGCTTATTGTAAGTTGGTAGTCAACATAGGCTATAAGAAAGCATCTAGTTTCCCTTGAGGAATTATTCGAATTATCTGGCCTAGGTAACATGCAGCCTCCTATAAAGGACGAATTGAAAAGTGAGCTTTGCTCAATCACTATCAGTGAAATATCATGGGAAAGTAATAATGTATGTCAAGATTTAAGGAGGATAAATTTCTCAAATTTTCCTTTTTTGTATTCATTTAGTATTTAATTTTCTTCCAGTTACATGTAAACAGCAACTTTTAACATCTGTTTTTAAAACTTTGAGTTCCAAGTTCTCTCCCTTCCTCCCTCCCCACTCCCCCTCCCACTGAAAAGGCAAGCAATTCCATATGGGTTATATATGTGTGGTCATGCAAAACATATCCATAATAGTAATTTTGTAAAAGAAAACAGACCAAAAAAAACCTCAAGAAAAATAAGTGAAAAAAGTTGCTTCAATCTGTATTCAGACATCATTAGTTTTTTTCTCTCTGGATTTTTCATCCTTAGTCCTTGAGAGTTGTCATGGATCCTTGTATTTCTGAGAATAACTAAGTAATTCACAGCTGATCATCCTACAACATTGCTGTTGCTTTGTACCCATTACATTTCACTTTGCATCAACTCGTGTAAGTCTTTCTAGGTTTTTCTGAGAGCACCCTATTCATCATTTCTTATAGTAAAATAGTATTCTATCACAATTACATACCACAACTTATTCAGTCATTCCTCAATTTATGTACATCCCTTCAATTTACAATTCTTCCCCCCCCTGAAAAGAGCACTATAAATATTTTTGTACATATAGGTTCTTTCCCTTTTTTTGTTTTTTTATATATTTTGGAATACAGACCTAGTAGTGGTATTGCTATGTGAAAGGGTATGCATAGTTTTATAGCTCTTTGGGCATAGTTCCAAATTGCTCTATAGAATGATTTAATCAATTCACAACTCTGACAACAGTACATTAATGTTTCATTATTCCCACATCCCAACCAACATTTGTCATTTACCTTTTCTATCCCATTATCGAATATAATAGTACCTCATAGGTAGTAGCTCAGAATTGTTTTGACTTGCATTTCTCGAATCAATAGTGAGTTAGAAAATTTTTTTTATATGGCTATAGTTTTAATTACTTCATCTAAAAACTGATTATATCTTTTGATCATTTATCAGTTGAGGAATGGCTCTTATTATTATAAATTTGACAAAGTTCTCTATATGTTAGAGAAATGAGGCCTTTATCAAAGGAACTTGCTTCAATTTTTCACAGTTTCTATTAATAACTGTATTTCCCTCCATCCTATGCCCCTTGTCCCCATTTGTTCTATTCTCTCTCTTCTTCCACCATGTCTCTCCTCAAAAGTGTTTTGCTTCTGATTATCCCTTTCCTCAATCAGCCCTTCCTTCTATCACCACACCCTTATCTCATCCCCTTCCTCATCTATTTTCCTGTAGGGTAAGATAGATTTCTATACCCCGTTTCCTCTGTATTTTATTTCCCAGTTACATGTAAAAACAATTTTTAACATTTGTTTTTAAAATTATTAGTTCCAATTCTCACCATCCCTCCCTCCCCACACATTCTAATTGAGAAGGCAAGCAATTCAATAAAGGTCATACATGTAAGGTCATGCAAAAACACTTCCATAATAGTCATGTTGGGAAAGACTAATTATAATTCCTTCCATCTTATCCCACTTCCCATTTATTTAATTTTCTCCTTTCACCCCTGTCCCTCCTCAAAAGTGTTTGCTTCTGATTACCCCCTACCCCAATCTGCCCTCCCCTCACCATCACCCGCCTTGTCACCTTTCCCCCTACTTTCCTGTATGGTAAGATAGAATTCCATACCCAATTGAGTATGTATGTTATTCCTTCCTTAAGCCAATTATGATGAGAATAAGGTTTGCTCTTTCCCTTTCACCTCCTCCCTCTTCCCCTCCTCTGTAAAAGCTTTTTCTTGCCTCTCTTAAGTCAGATAATTTACCCCATTGAATTCTTCCTTTCTCCTTCTCTCAGTACATTCCTCTATTATTCCTTAATTTTATTTTTTAGATACCATCCCTTCATATTCAACTCACCCTGTGCCCTCTGTCTACACACACACACATACACCCACATACATGCATATATGTATGTATGTATGTACGTGAGAAAGGTCTTATAAGTTACAAATATCATCTTTCCATGTAGGAATGCAAATAGTTCAACTTTATTAAGTCCCTTATGATTTCTCTTTTCTGTTTACCTTTTCATGATTCTCTTGAGTCTTATATTTGAAAGTCAAATTTGTATTTAGTTCTGGTCTTTACCCAAGAATGCATTAAATTCCACTATGTCATTGAATATCAATTTCCCCCCCACATGGATGATACTCAGTTTTGCTGAGTAGATGATTCTTAGTTTTAATCATAGCTCCTTTGACCTCTGGAATATCATATTCTAAGCCCTCCAATTCCTTAAGGTAGAAGCTGCTAAATCTTGTGTTATCCTGGTTGTGGTTCCACAATACTCGAACTGTTTCTTTCTGTTACTTGCAATATTTTCTCCTTGATATTGGAACTCTGGAGTTTGGCTACAATATTCGTGGGAGTTTTCTCTTTGGGATTTCTTTCAGGAGGTGATTGGTGGATCCTTTCAATTTCTATTTTACCCTTTGGTTCTAGAATATCAGGGCAGTTTTTCTTGATAATTTCTTGAAAAAATGATGTCTAGGCTCTTTTCTTATCATGGTCTTCAGGTACTCCAATAATTATTAAATTATCTCTTCTGGATCTATTTTCCTGGTCAATTTTTTTTCCAATGAGATATTTCACATTGTCTTTTATTATTTTTTACTCTTTTTTTTGTTTGTTTCTTGATTTCTCACAGAGCCATTCACTTACGTTTGCTCAATTCTAATTTTTAAGGAATTATTTTCTCCAGTGAGCTTTTGGACCTCATTTTCCATTTGGTCAATTCTGTTTTTTAAGGCATTCTTCTCCTCATTGGTTTTTTGGACCTCTTTTATCATTTGTCCTAGTCTATTTTTTAATTTGTTATTTTCTTTAGTATGTTTTTAGGTTTCTTTTAGCAAGTTTTTGACTCAGTTTTCATGATTTTCTTGGACCTCTTATTTCTCTTCCCAATTTTTCCTCTACTTCACTTACTTGATTTTCAAAATCCTTTGTGAGCTCTTTCATGGCCCAAGACTAAGTCATATTTTTCTTGGAGGCTTTGGATGTAGGAGCTTTTACTTTGTTGGTTTCTTCTTAGTGTATGTTTTGATCTTCCTTGTTGCCAAAGTAAGATTCTGTAGTTTGAGTTATTTTCCCTGCTGTTTGCTCATTTCCCCAGCCAATTATTTGACTTTTTAACTCTTTGTTAAGGTAAGCTCTGCTTTTAGTGTGGAAGGTGTACTGTCCCAAGCTTTATGGGTTTTGTGCAGTTGTTTTCAGAGATACTTCTAGGAACCTGTAAGTTTTCAGTTCTTCCAGTTCAGTTCAGTGTGATCTGAGAAGAGGTGTTTACTCCTCTCTTGGCCTGTGCACTGGTCTGTGAGTGACCATAAGCACTCTTTTCTGCCCTGGGATTGTGAGGAGGGTTCCTTCTCCATTGTTTCCACAAGCTCCGCTACGTTAGTGCTCCTCCTCAGTCCAGTACTGTCACCAAGGACTGCGACCCAAGTCCAAGTATGGGCAAAGCAACAGACTCAGCACCAGCAAAGAGACCCCTGTAATCTCCTTCTGACCAATTTTTCAATCCCCTTACCATATACAGGCTGAGAGCTCCACAAACAGCTGCTGCTGCTGCTGCCACCATTGCCGCTACTACTGCTGCTGCTGCTGTTGATTCAATCACTTCTAAGGCTTGATCCTGGTTTGCTGAGGTTGGGGCTGTGCAGGGGCCAGGGCTGGACTGTACTCCTCACCTACTCAGGTCTGATAGCCCTTTGCTACTGACCTTCAAAGTTGTTTTTGGCGTTTGTGGGTTGAGAAGTCTGGAAACCACCACAGCTGCCAGTCAGTACCCTGAGGCCTGATCTGGGTTTGTTGGAGCCTGGTCTGTGCTGGCATGTCCTATGCTAGACTGTGCTACTCTTTCAGCATGGTACAACAGACCTTTCCTGTTGACCTTCCAGGTTGTTTTGGGGTGGAAATCTGTTTGTTTCATTCAGCCTTTTTATGAGCTCTGCTGCTCTAGAATTTGTTTAGAGTCGTTTTTTACTGGTATTTGGAGGGCTTTGGGGGAGAGCTCTGACAATACCCTGCTTTTACTCTGACATCTTGGCTCCACTTACACAAATTTTCAAAAATCAAAGTAGTCTGCAAAGTATAGGTCAGTGAGACTGACTTTAATTCCTGGGGAAATTCTAGAATGGATCATTAAAGAGAAAGTTAGTGAACAGCTGGAAAAGGAAATGGGGTTTACAGAGATGACCTCATCAAGAACAGGTTGACTCTTAATGATAGAGTCATAGTCAGCTCCTGAGGAATGAGGAATTTGGTTTTGTCTAATTTTGTCTAAAACAGGCTATATTTACTTCCTTTATTTTCAATAATCTGTATGTCTATTTATCTATCTCTATCTGGTAAGCAGATTTACTAAACTGTTATATTCAAGGAATGCAATAAATAAAGTTAGCCTAGCTTGTGCCAAAGATTTCAATAAGTCATTTCATAGATTTCTTCTACAAAATATGCAGAGTAGACAATTATGAAATTAGATGCAGTAAGGTTCTTTGTTAATGGTTCATGTCAACATGGCTGTAGGTCTCCAGTGAATAGCCCTAGAAATCTGTGCATGGTCCTTTACTTTTTAATCTTTTCATTAATGCCTTGTATACAGACATAGATAGCATGCCCATTAAGTTTACACAGGAGACAAATCTGGGAGAGTTGGCTAATAACCTGGATGACAGTCAAAATCCAAAAAGATCTTGACAGGTTGGAGCATGGGGTTGAAACTAATAAGATATAATTCAACAGGGATTAATATAATGTGGTACATGGCTTGGGAAATTAACCTTACAAGTGCAGGATGTGTCAGGAATTATTAGACATTATTGAGCCAGGAGTTAAGAAGACTGAAGTTCAGGTCCAACCTCAGACACCCACTATTTGTGTGACCCTGGGCAAATCACAACCTCTGTTTGCCTCAGTTTCTTCACTTGTAAAATGAGGATCCTAATAGCACCTGAGTATCAAATGAGGTAATATCTGTTAAGTGTTTACCACAATGCTTCATTCTATTAGCTCTTACTACTCTTGTACATATGATTAGAAAGTTTGTTGGGGAAAGATCTGTTGATGATAGTGGACTGCAAGGTCAGTGTGAGTCAACAGTATGATGTAACCATAAAAGTTAACCCAACCTTAAAATGCTTTAGGAGAGGCATAGTTCTTACTGTACTATACATTATATGCAAAACCACCTTCATCCTTTTAATCCCTGTAGATCTCTGCCATGGTCACATTCATCCTCACTAAACTCTTATTGTTCACCAGGAAATGAAACACTTCAGTGACTGGCAGAACTATGTGACTCAATGATACTCTGATAATGAGTCATGATTAGCTCCTGGGAAATGAGAAATTTGGTTTTGTCCAGTATTGTCCAAAATAGTACATACAGACTATTTTGTTCAGTTCTGAGTGCCACAGTTGAAAAGGATATTAAAAATATAGCAAGTATGCAGGGGAGGGAAGCCAGGATGGTGAAGGGACATTTCCATGTCATGAGAGGATAGATTGAAGGAAATGGGAAAGTTTATTCTGGAGAAGAGATGATTAAAGGGTAGATGGAAGGAAGAAACTATGCTCAATTATTTGGAGAACTTCCTGATAGAAGATAAACACAAGACCAAGGAGAGGAAGTTACAGAGAAATAAATTTTGACTTGATATCAAGAAAGAATAACAACAAAACCTTCCTAACAATTTCAGCTATTTAAAAATGGACTTGCCTGCTTCAAGAGTTGGTAGGCTTTCTCTTATTTACCAAAGTATATTACCAAAGTGTATTCAGGACTACAAGGCTACTGAGTTCTATTCCAATTTCAAAATATTATAATTTCAAAATCCACGATCAAAAAAGAAATGCCTTGTAAAAAAATAAGGCACAGATAAATTAAGAAATGAAGAAAACGATGATGAAAATAAAATTAAAAAATATTCTATATACTACCTTTGAATGTAAATATTGATGTTTGTAAATATGTATACACATATAAATATAGGACATGCCAAGAAATACTCGAACTTGAAGCCAGTGTGAAAGAGATATTAGTAGTGTCTGTCTCACAGTAGATGCTTAATGAATGTTTATTGAATTGACAATGTACCATGTGTAAGAGAACCAAAATGTAATAGATCACAAAATATGAAAGCCAAATTGCAGAATTTTTAGAGAAAAGGAAATTTGCTAGAAACCACCAGGAAGAAAGAATGCTAAGACATTTACAGCTAATAATCTTACACTGTTTCTGTTATTTGTACATAATATGTTTCACTTTGCATCAGCCCATGCAAGTCTTTCCAGGTTAATCTGAGAGCATCTTGCTCATCATCTCTTATAGTACAATATCATTGCATTATAATCACATAGCATAACTTGTTCAGCCATTCCCCAGTAGCTAGGTTTAGCCTCAACTTCTAATTCTTTACCTACAGAGAAGAGCTGCTATAAATACTTTCGTACATATAGACCCTTTTCCTTTTTTTTAAAATTTCTTTCAGGATACAGACATGGTATGTGATATTGCTAGGCTAAAGGGTGTGCATGGTTTTATAGTCCTTTGGACATATTTCCAACTCGCTCTCCAGAATGACTGAATCAGGTCACAACTCCACCCACATTGATGTCTCATTTTTTTTTTCCCACATCCCCTCCACTATTTGTCATTTTCCTTTTCTATTCTATTAGACAACCAGTATGAGGTACTACCTCTAATTTGCATGTCTCCAATCACTAGTGAGTTAGACTGTGTTCTCATATGGCTCAAGATAGCTTTGATTACTTCATCCGAAAACTGTTTATATCTTTTGATCATTTGTCAATTGGGGAGTGGCTCTTATTTTTATCAATTTGATTCAGTTCTCTATATGTTTGAGAAATAAGGCTTTTATCAGAGAAACTTGCTTAAATTTTTTTCACAGTTACTATTGCTAACTCTATTTCCATCTATCATACCCCCCTCTTAATTATTCTATTCTCTCTCCGTTCACCCTGTCCCTCCTCAACAGTGTTTTGCTTCTGACTGCCCCATCCTCCAATCTGCCCTCCCTTCTATCACCTCCCACCCCATTCTCATATCCTCTTCACCTCCTACTTTCCAGTAGGGAAAGTAAGATAGATTTCTATACCCAATTGAGTGAGTTTGTTATTCCGTCTTGAAACCAATTCTAGTGAGAGTAGGGTACACTCACTCGCCCTCATTTACCCTTCAACAGTAAAAGCTATATTTCTTGCTTTTTTCTGTGAGATAATCTACCCCATTCTATTTCTTCCTTTATCTTTCTCCCAGTACATTCTTCTCTTACGCCTTAATTTGATTTTTTAGACACAATCCCCTCATATTCAACTCACTCCTTTGTCCTCTGTCTATATGTACTTCTTCTAACTACCCTAATAATGAGAAAGATCTGAGTTAAAAATATCATCTACCCACATACGAATGTAACCCGTTTAAAATGATTAAGTCACTTATGATTGCCCTTTCCTGTATACCTTTTTTTTTATCTTTCCAATGTGTATTTATTTATTTATTTTCTGAATCATTATTTATTTATTTAATATTTTTGGTTTTCAGCATTCATTTTCACAAGAGTTTGAATTACAAATTTTCTCCCCATTTCTACCCTCCTGCCCACTCCAAGATGGCATATATTCTGATTGCACCATTCCCCAGTTAGCCCTCCCTTCTGTTACCCCACTCCCCCGCATCCCCTTTTCCCTTACTTTCTTGCAGGGCAAGATAGATTTCTATGCCCCATTGCTTGTATATCTTATTTCCTAGTTGCATGCAAAACCTTTTTTTTTTTGAACATCTGCTTTTAAAACTTTGAGTTCCAAATTCTCTCTCCTCTTCCCTCCCCACCCACCCTCCCTAAGAAGGCAAGCAATTCAACATAGGCTACATGTGTATCATTATACAAATCCTTCCACAACACTCATGTTGTGAAAGACTAACTATATTTTTCTCCTTCCTATCTTATCCCGCTTTATTCAATTTTCTCCCTTGTCCCTGTCCCTTTTCAAAAGTGTTTGCTCTTAATTACCTCCTCCCCCTATCTGCCCTCCCTTCCATTTTCCCCCTTTTTTATCTCCTTCCTCCTTCTTTCCTGTGGGGTAAGATGCCAAATTGAGTGTGTGTGTTATTCCCTCCTCAGGTCAAATCCAATGAGAGCAAGATTCACTCATTCTGCCTCACCTGCCCCCTCTTC
Source organism: Trichosurus vulpecula (assembly GCF_011100635.1). Classification (NCBI taxonomy): domain Eukaryota; kingdom Metazoa; phylum Chordata; class Mammalia; order Diprotodontia; family Phalangeridae; genus Trichosurus; species Trichosurus vulpecula. The sequence continues at coordinate 366,966,815 of NC_050575.1, read as the reverse complement.
CCTTCATACAGAACTCCTTTTTCTTGCCACTTTTGTGAGAGATAATATACCCCATTCTATCTCTCCATTTTTTCCTCTCTCAATATATTCCTCTCTCATCCCTTAATTTTATTTCATTTTTTTCGATATCATCCCTTCATATTTAACTCACCCTGTGCCCTCTGTCTATCTATCTATCTATCTATCTATCTATCTATCTATCTATCTATCTATCCCTACCTATCTATATATATATGTATGTATATTCCCTTCAGCTACCTTAATACTGAGATCTCATGAATTACACATCATCTTTCCATGTAGGAATGTGAACAAAACAGTTCAAGTTTAGTCAGTCCCTTATGATTTCTCTTTCTTGTTTACCTTTTCATGCTTCTCTTGATTCTTGTGTTTGAAAGTCAAATTTTCTATTCAGCTCTGGTCTTTTCACTGGGAAAGCTTGAAAGTCCTCTATCTTGTTGAAAATCCATATTTTGCCTTGGAGCATGATACTCAGTTTTGCTGGGTAGGTGATTCTTGGTTTTAATCCTAGCTCCATTGACCTCTGAAATATCGTATTCCAAGCCCTTCAGTCCCTTAATGTAGAAGCTGCTAGATCTTGTGTTATTCTGATTGTGTTTCCACAATACTCAAATTGTTTCTTTCTGGCTGCTTACAGTATTTTTCCCTTGATCTGGGAGCTCTGGAATTTGGCAACAATATTCCTAGGAGTTTTCTTTTTGGCATCTTGTTCAGGAGGTGATCTGTGAACTCTTTCAATTTCTATTTTACCCTCTGGCTCTAGAATATCAGGGCAGTTCTCCTTGATAATTTCTTGAAAGATGATATCTAGGCTCTTTTATTGATCATGGCTTTCAGGTAGTCCAATAATTTTTAAATTATCTCTCCTGGATCTATTCTCCAGGTCAGTGGATTTTCCAATGACATATTTCATATTGCCTTCCATTTTTTCATTCCTTTGGTACTCTTTTATAATATCTTGATTTCTCATAAAGTCACTAGCTTCCACTTTCTCCAATCTAATTTTTAAGGCATTATTTTCTTCAGTGATGTTTTGGACCTCTTTTTCCATTTGGCTAATTCTGCCTTTCAGGGCATTCTTCTCCTCATTGGATTTTTGGAGCTCTTTTGCCATTTGAGTTAGTCTATTTTTTAAGGTGTTATTTTCTACAGTATTTTTGGGTCTCCTTTAGAAAGTCATTGACTTATTTTTCATGGTTGTCTCACATCCTTGTCATTTCTTGTCCCAATTTTTCCTCTACTTCTCTAACTTGCTTTCCCAAATCTTTTTGAGCTCTTCCATGGCCTGAGACCAGTTCATGTTTTTCTTGGAGGCTTTTGATGTAGGCTGTTTGACTTTGTTGACTTTTTCTGGCTGTATGTTTTGGTCTTCTTTGTCACCAAAGAAAGATTCCAAAGTCTGATTCTGAATCTGAGTCTGTTTTCACTGCCTGGCCATATTCCCAGGCAACTACTTGACCCTTGAGCTTTTTGTAAAAGTATGATTGCTTGTAGAGTAGAGAGTACCTTGTCCCAAGCTTGAGGGGCTGGGCTGTTGTTTTCAGAGCTATTTCTACACAGCAAGCTCTGCCACACCAGCACTCCTCCCTCTCCCAATAACTGCGAACCCAGACCAGACTCAGATCTAAGCAGACTCTGCACTCCTGCTCAGATCTGCCACTTAATTCCTCCCACCAGGTGGGCCTGGGGCCAGAAGCAACTGCAACTGTAGTTCTGTGGCTGCCTCTCCTCCACTGCCCCTGGGGTGGTGGTAGAACCGAAAACTCCTTTCACTCTGTCCCCTGCAGTTTTTCCCACTAACCTTCTCTGTTGTCTTTGGTGTTTGTGGGTTGAGAAGTCTGGTAACTGCCACAGCTCACTGATTCAGGGTGCTAGGGCCTGTTTTGCTCAGCTCCCAGTCTGGTTGGTCCTGTGGCAGCCCACACTGGGCTCTGCTCTGCTCCCAGCTCCAGGTGACAGACCCTACCCAGCGACCATCCAGGCTCTCCTGGGCCGGAGGCCCTGCTTCACTCTGCTATTACATGGGTTCTGCAGTTCTAGAATTTTTTCAGAGCCATTTTCATGGTGTTTGGAGGGTCCTAGGGGAGAGCTCTAGGCAAGTCCCTGCTTTCCAGCTGCCATCTTGGCTCTGCCCCCTGTATGCCTTTTTATGCTTCTCTTGAGTCTTATATTTGAGAGGCAAATTTTCTTTTCAGTTCTGGTCTTTTCATCAATAATGCTCGAAAGTTCTCCGCCTCATTGAATTTCCATTTTTTCCTCTGAAGGATTATACTCAGTTTTGCTGAGTAGGTGATTCTTGGTTGTAATCCTCACTCCTTTGCCCTATGGAATATCATATTCCAAGCCCACTGATCCTTTAAGGTAGAAGCTACTGTAACAGCAATGTGGCCCACAGCAACTGGGGGTGTAAGACTAATAACACCAGCACACAGGAGGGCTGCTAGCACAGGTACTTTGATCTACTTTTCTAAGGATAGTTTCTTAAATGGGTTTACAATTTCACTTTAATTAAACATACATATATCATTCACTTAGTTCAGGGGAAAAGTCAGCACCCTGAACTACAGAGAAAACACAAACAGAAATTACAGAGAAAATATAAACAGAGCAAATAATGGAAATCAACAGATAGGTTTCTAGCTGTTTGATCAAAGCTGTATATACATAGTTACTGGAGAGAGAAGCAAAACATCTGGGTTTTCAAAGCCAGGGGGCTCCAATGGTTACCCAGAATCTCATCTGGTCAAATCACATGACACTCTTCCAGTGAGTGAGCCCCAAAGCAAAAGCCTCTCCTCCCACAGTTTTGAGAGTTCTAGCTTAATGGCTACCCTCAGAGCATATATATATATATATATATATATATATATGCATATATCTATATGCTATATTATATATCTATATCTATCTATCTATCTATCTATATACATATATGTATATCTATATATCCCTTTCCAGGGCTTCACACCTCTCAAGGGCTTCACACTTCTCCTGACCTAATTAGCAAAAGGAATGTGGGCCTTCTTACAAACAAAGGCAGGACACAATCAAAGGCACTTGATTGCCTTGGTGCTAAGAAGCACTCCAAAGAAAAAGTAGTGAAAAGTCCCATTTTGCTTGCCCTTAGAGCTGCTAAGTCTTGTGCTATCTTTATTATGGCTCCACCATAATTGAATCGTTTCTTTCTGGCTGCTTGCTATATTTTCTCCTTGACATGGGAATTCTGGAATTTGGCTATGATATTCCTGGAAGTTTTCATTTTGGGATCTCTTTCAGGAGGTGGTTGAATTCTTTCAATTTCTATTTTACTTTCTGGGTTTTAGAATATCAAGGCAATTTTCATTGATAATTTCTTGAAAGATGATATCTATCATGGCTTTCAGGAAATCCAATAATTTTAAATTACCTCTCCTGCATCTGTAGTCTAGGTCAGTTGATTTTCCAATGAGATATTTCACATTGTCTTCTATTTTTTCCATTATTTTGGTTTTGTTTGATTGTTACTTGATTTTTTATGAAGTCATTAGCTTTCATTTGCTCCATTCTCATTTTTAAGGAATAATTTTCTTCAGTGAACTTTTGGACCTTTTTTTTCCATTCTTCTCCTCATTGGATTTTTGGACCTCTTTTACTACTTGACCTAGTCTATTTGATAAGATGTTATTTTCTTCAGTGTTGTGTGTTTGTGTGTGTGTGTGTGTGTGTGTGTGTGTGTGTCTTTTACCAAGCTCTAGGCTCTTTTTTTCATGATTTTCTTACATCACTCTCATTTCTCTTCCCAATTTTCCCTCTATCTTTCATTTCATTTTTAACATCCTTTTTGAGCTCTTCCTTGACTTAAGACAAGTTTGTATTTTTCTTGGAGCCTTTGGATGTAGAAGGTTTGACTTTCCTGTCTTCTTCTGAGCGTATGTTTTGTTCCTCCTTGTTGCCAAAGTAAGATTCTATATTCTGAGGGTTTTTTCCCCATTGTTTGCTTATTTCCCCAGCAAATTCTTGACTTTTTATACTCTTTGTTAAGGGCTCTGCTTCCAGGATAAGAAGTATACTGTCCCAAGCTTCAGGGGTTTTGTGCAGCTGTTTTCAGAGATACTTCTAGGGACCTGTAAGTTTTCAGTTCTTCTAAGTTGGTAAGATCTAAGGTGAAGTGTTTACTATGCTCTTGCCCTGTGCTCTGCTCTGTGAGTAACCACAAGCACTCTCTTCTGCTTTGGAGATGTGATTATGTCTCTCGTTCCACTGTGCCTGGAATTGTAAGGAGGGTCACTGCTCCTCTGTGCCCACAAAATCTGGTTTTCTAAGTGCTTCTCTTCCCCATGGGATAGCCGTCCTGGACTGTGAACCTGATCTGAGTACGGGCAAAGCAACAGAGTCCTGCCTCAGTACTAGTAAAGTGTCTCCTATATTCTCCTTCTGACCCTTTCATGTGTGAGCTGAGAGCTCTGGAAGCAGCTGCTCCTGCTGCTGATTCGGTCAGTCCCAAAGCCTACTCCTGGTTTTCTGGGACCAGGGCTATCCTGGCATGGCCTGTGCTGGACTCTGCTCCCCTCTCGGCCAGGTGTGACAGAGCTTTTCTGCTGACCTTCTAAATTTTCTTTGGCATTTGTGGGCTGAGAGGCTGGAAACCACCACTGCTGGCAGTGATTCAGTCACCCAGAGACCTACTGGTCTCTGGTGTGGCCTTCACTAGACTGTGCTCCTCTCACCCTGGTGTAACAGAACTTTCCTGCTTATCTTTCAAATTGCCTTGGGCTAGAAATGTGGTTAGCTCCATCTTTTTGTGGGTTGTGCTGCTCTAGAATTTGTTTGGAGTCATTTTTAAAGGTATTTGGAGGGGTTTAGGGGAAAATTCAGGTGAGTCCCTGCCTTTGCTCTATCATCTTGTCTCTGCCTCCCACTTTGTAGATTTTAAAGCACCATGTGTTGTTTTTGATGATGATGAAGTTGCTGTAGTAGTTTGTATATTGCTTAGTTTGGGGAGGGGGCAATCATCACATTAGGCTCCAGCAATATAAAGAAAAGAAAAGCATAGTTCCTTCACTCAAGGAGCACACATTCTAATGGGGAGATTACATATAAGTAACTAGAAACATACAAGACAGGGAGCAGAGCCAAACTGGTGGCTGGAAAGCAGGGACTTGCCTAAAGCTCTCCCCCAGGACACTCCAAACACCTATAAAAATGGCTCTGGACAAATTCTAGAACTGCAGAACCCATGAAATAGGAGAGGGAAGCAGGGCTTCAGCCAAGGACAGCCTGGATGGTCTCTGGGTAAGGCCTATTATATGGAGCTGGGAGTGAAGCCCAGATCAACCACACCAGGAGGTAGGCAGGGCAGGCCTTAGCACCCTGAATCAGTGAGCTGTGGAACTTACCAGACTTTTCAACCTACAAACACCAAAGACAATAGAGAAGGTTAGTGGGAAAAAACTGCAGGGACTGAGTGAAAGGAGTTCACGGTCAGCAACCAGCCCAGGGGTGGTGGAGGTGGTACAGCTTTGAGGCTGCTTACAGAGCTACAGCTGCAGTTGCTTCTGACCCCAGGCCCACTTGGGGGGAGGAATTAAGTGGCAGATCTGAGCAGGAGTGCAGAGTCTGCTTAGATCTGAGTCTGGTCTGGGTTCGCAGTCATTGGGGGAGGAGGAGTGCTGGTGTGGCAGAGCTTGCTGTGTAGAAATAGCTCTGAAAACAACAGCCCAGCCCCTCAAGCTTGGGACAAAGTACACTCTACTCTACAAGCAGTCATACCTTTACAAAGAGTTCAAGGGTCAAGTAGTTGCCTGGGAACATGGCCAGGCAGTGAAAACAGACTCAGATTCAGAATCAGACTTTGGAATCTTTCTTTGGTGACAAAGAAGACCAAAACATACAGCCAGAAAAAATCAACAAAGTCAAAGAGCCTACATCAAAAGCCTCCAAGAAAAACATGAACTGGTCTCAGGCCATGGAAGAGCTCAAAAAGGATTTGGGAAAGCAAGTTAGAGAAGTGGAGGAAAAATTGGGAAAAGAAATGAGAGTGATGAGAGAAAACCATGAAAAACAAGTCAATGACTTGCTAAAGGAGACCCAAAAAATACTAACTCAAATGGCAAAAGAGGTCCAAAAATCCAATGAGGAGAAGAAACCTTGAAAGGCAGAATTAGCCAAATGGAAAAGGAGGTCCAAAAGACCACGGAAGAAAATAATGCCTCAAAAATTAGATTGGAGAAAGTGGAAGCTAGTGACTTTATGAGAAATCAAGATATTATAAAAGAGAACCAAAGGAATGAAAAAATGGAAGGCAATGTGAAATATCTCATTGGAAAACCCATTGACCTGGAGAATAGGTCCAGGAGACATAATTTAAAAATTATTGATCTACCTGAAAGCCATGGTCAAAAAAAGAGCCTAGATATCATCTTTCAAGAAATTATCAAGGAGAACTGCCCTAATATTCTAGAGCCAGAGGGTAAAATAGAAATTGAAAGAATCCAATGATCACCTCTTGAACAAGATGCCAAAAAGAAAACTCCTAGGAATATTGTTGCCAAATTCCAGAGCTCCCAGATCAAGGAGAAAATACTGTAAGCAGCCAGAAAGAAACAATTTGAGTATTGTGGAAACACAATCAGGATAATACAAGATCTAGCAGCTTCTACATTAAGGGATCAAAGGGCTTGGAATACGATATTCCAGAGGTCAATGGAGCTAGGATTAAAACCAAGAATCACCTACCCAGCAAAACTGAGTATCATGCTCCAAGGCAAAATATGCGCTTTCAATAAAATAGAGGATTTTCAAGCTTTCTTAGTGGAATGACCAGAGCTGAATAGAAAATTTGACTTTCAAACACAAGAATCAAGAGAAGCATGAAAAGGTAAACAAGAAAGAGAAATCATAAGGGACTGACTAAAGTTGTACTCTTTTGTTTACATTCCTACATGGAAAGATGATATGTGTAATTCATGAGACCTCAGTATTAGGGGTAACTGAAGGAACATACATACACACATATATAGTGGACACAGGGTGAATTGAATATGTAGGGATGATATCTAAAAAAATAAAATCATATTAAGGGATGAGAGAGGAATATATTGAGAGAGGGAGAAAGGGAGACATAGAATGGGGTAAATTATCTCGCATAAAAATGGCAAGAAAGGCAGTTTGTTGGAAGGGAAGAGGGGGCAGGTGAGGCAGAATGAGTGAATCTTGCTCTCATTGGATCTGACCTGAGGAGGGAATAACATACACACTCAATTGTGTATCTAACCCCACAGGAAAGAAGGAGGAAGGAGATAAAAAAGGGGGAGCAATGGAAGTGGGGCAGATGGGGGAGGAGGTAATCAAAAGCAAACACTTTTGAAAAGGGACAGGGCCAAGGGAGAAAATTGTATAAAGGGGGATATGATAGGAAGGAGCAAAACATAGTCTTTCACAACATGAGTATTATGGAAAGGTTTTGTGTAATGATACACGTGTAGCCTATGTTGAATTGCTTGCCTTCTTTGGGAGGTTGGGTGGGGAGTGAAGAGGGGAGAAAATTTGGAACTCAAAGTTTTAAAAGCAGATGTTCAAAAAAAGTTTTCACATGGAACTGGGGAATAAGATATATAGGCAACGGGGTGTCAAAATCTATCTTGCCCTACAAGAAATTAAGGGAAAGAGGGATGGGGAGCGGTGGAGTTACTTAAGGGAGGGTTGACTTGGAAATGATGCAATCAGAATATATTCCCCCTTGGAGTTGGTGGGAGGGTAGAAATGGGGAGAAAATTTGTAATTCTAACTTTTGTGGAAATCAATGCTGAGAAGAAAAAATAGAAGACATATTCAGAGTAGATAGAATGTAATCTCAGAAGGCAGAGACTGGTGGCAAGAAACTGGAAGGGTCTTTTGAAGAATACTATTGTGCTATAAGAAATGATCAGCAGGGTGCTCTCAAAAAAAATCGAAAGACTTACATGAGCTGATGCAAAGTGAAATGTATTGTGTACAAATTAACAACAATATTATAAGATGATCAGCTCTAAATGACTTAGCTATTTGTTGGGGTTTGTGGTATGAGGTGACATTCTAAACTATTTTATTTTAATTTATTTCTAAACTGGTTTTTTTTTTTTTAGAAAATCGGTCAAATAAGGAGTTCTTCATCCAAGTAATTTATATTTTTTGTGTTTATCAAATGCTAAATTATTTAATTTGATTGTTTCTGATTCTTGCTTAATCTATTCCACAGATTTACATTTCTCTTTTTTAGCTAGTACCAAACAGATTAGATGTTTTTTACTTTATAATAAATTTAAGTTCTATAAATGCTACCTCACTCCCATGCATAGCACATAGTAGGCACTTAATAATGCTGGTTTACTTCCTCCCTCATCCCACTTTTGAAATCAATTTAGCTTCGCATTTTGATTGTCGTTAAACAACAACAAAAAATATCTACATTATTTAGGAATTAATTTATTTGAATATACTATAAACAATGTATATATTTCCAATTATTTTCTTTTGTTTACTGCTTTAAGGAACATTTTACAAATAATTTATTTCTTGAGTATTTGTTAATCGTCTGTCCTAGACATTTCATGAAAGATAGAGTTATTTTGAATGGAATTTCCTTTTTGATTACTTCCTCTTTGATTTTCCTATCACTAAATTGAGATGTTAGTGATTTTTGTGCATGTATTTTGAGTCTTTCAATTTCACCAATGCTATTCATTGTCTCAAGTTATTTCTTTACTGATTTTCTGGGTTTTTTCCAAGTGAACCTCCCTTTTCTCTTATTTGTCGATACTCCTTCAGTTCTTTTCTCCTGTTTTACTGCTATTTCTAGAATTTCTAGAACTAGAAACAATACTGAAAAGTGAACATCTATGCTAGTATTTAGGAAATACACTAAGTTTTAGGAAATACACTGAGTATTAGGGAAGTTTCTAGTATATTCCTATGGAAAATAATGCTAGCTTTATTTTTAAGTATTTCTATTATATTAAATTTTACATGTACATTCTTTTTAATTTTTTAAAATCATGAATAAGTGTTGTAAATTGTCAAAGATGTTTTCTACACGTACTTAGTCATTTGTGACTGTTTTTGTTTTCATTAGCTTTTTTTCCCTTAATGTTAAAGCAACCTTATATCACCTTCCATATATCTAATTTGGTTGCACTTTTTTTTAAAAAATGATTTATCATTGCTCTATTTTGCTGATTGTATTTAAAATTTTGATGTCAATATGTATTATTGACATGAGTCTGTATTTGGTTTAATCCATCTCTGCTTTAGGTATTCATTACATGATAATCCCACAAAATGAACCTAAAAAGGTATTTTATTTCTCAATTTTTGAGAATAACTTTTTTTAGCATAAATATGTATTTCTATTTTATAGACATTTTATAGAATACAACTGAAAATGGACCTGGAGATTTTTTAAATTCTCCTTTGGTACTTCTTCAGTGATTTTAAAATTTTATTTTCTGAGATTGTTATTTACAGTCTTTATTTAATCTTTTTTCATATTTTTGTAGACAATTATATATTTTTCCAAAGTGTATTCTGGTACCATTTAATATTTTATTTCTGGTTCTAATATTTTTTAATTCTTCTCTGTTATTTTTCTGTTGTTCATTTTTTATTTTATTTTTTTATTTTCCTCTATTATTTTGATCAGATTACTTAAAATTGATTGCTCTACTTAGCATTTTTCATGAATAATCTTAAACCAGTGAGTTAAAGAACTGAATATACAATTTAAAAAACATATAATTCAATATATTTTATGCATTGAAATGAATACATAATATTTTAATAATAAACACATTTTTTAAAAAATCTAAAAAATAAAGCAGAAAATTAAATATAACAGTGGGTATGTGGTGGGAGAGGAAGGTGTAAGAAGACTGGGAAGGTAAGGGAAGGGAAGGTTATAAATATCATTTAACAATTGGAGTTGATTCTGGACATGCTAGGAAGCCACCAGAGTTTATTGAGTAGGCAGGTGACAAAATCAGAACGGTGCTTTAGGAAAGTCATTTTAGGGGCTGGATGGAGGATGGATTGAAATGGGGAGAGACCTGAGTCAGACACCCCTTGCCTAGCAGGCTATTGCAGTAATCCAGGAGTAAGGTGATGAGAGCCTATACCAGAGTGGCAGCAGCGTCAGAGACGATAGGGAGCATATTAGAGAGATACTGAAAAACTGAAAGTGACAGACCTTTACAACAGATTGATCATAGAAGGTGAGAGATCATGAGGAGTTGAAGATGACTTCTATGTTGTAAGTCTGAGGGACTAAGAAGTTGATGTTACCCAGTAAGAGGGATGCAAGGAGTGTTTTAAGGGAAAGATAATGAGCTTGGTTTTGTACATGCTGAGTTTACAACGTCTATTGGACATTCAATTTGAGATATCTAAAAGGAAGTGGGGGATGCAAAATTGGAGATTAAGAGAGTTTGGGGCAGGAGAGGTAGATTTGAGGATCATCAGCATAGAAATGGTTATTAAGTTCATGAAACAGATGAGGTCACCAAGCCATACATTAAAGCGGTAGAAGAGAAAATAATTCAGGACAGTACTCTATGAGACACCTCTTTGTATCCCACTTCAACAGTGTTTGTTGCTCTTAGGAACACTTACATCCGTTCATCTGTGTGGGGATGCAGTCCTGGGAGCTATATCCCTTACTCAAAGAAGATAGTCTCCTAGTGTTCAAATTCCTCCTAGATGAAATCCATTATAAGGCCCTATGTCTTACCAGAGACATATGGAATGCCTACCATGGGATAGTGCTTTTTCAGCACTTCTTATCCCTTCATCTTATCCCTTATACTTCTCCTTTGCTTTTATCCTATTTTCCCATAGCCATCATTTTTATTGAGAGGCTAAAGAAAATATTATCTCTTCCCCTACTCACTCACTGCAAACATGGAGATACATTGTAGCTCTCATTTTTCTCTCATTTCCCATCCCTCCATTGGTAGAACTTCTCAATGTATTTATTCCTTCCATAAAAGATGATGATACATTTTCAGGAAATCATGAGGTTCAGTCCAGTGGGCATTCAAGTCTTCCTCATTCCCTCTCTGATTCTTTTAGCTCTCCATACATTTTTAGTCTCTTAGGCTCTTTTCATCCTTCATCAGTCTTTGTTCTTTTTCTTCCTTTCAGTTACTTTTTTTAATTTGAAACTTAGTAGCATGATAGAAGTAATTTGGAATTCAGTGCAAAGATTGAGGGCTCTAGAATCAAAAGATATTGTGTATAATTCTAGATTTATTGCTTACTCTCTGTGTGACCCTGATTAATACACTAAACCTTTTAGAAGCTCCATTCTCTCACCTGCAAAATGATGAGCTTGCATTGACTGGTTTCCATCCTTCCTATCAATTCTTTATCTATGATCCTTGGCTTAATTTCTTAGTATTTTCTCTTTTTTTGTTTTAAATATTATTTTATTTTTTCCCAAGATTACTAATCAAGAAAATTTTTAGCATTAATTTTTATAAGATTTTGAGTTCGAATTCTCCTTCCCTCACACCCTTCCCCATTTCTGAAAACAGTAGGCAGTTTGATATAGTCTACACATATTCATATTACATATTCATCATGGTTTTGGAAGAAGATACAGATGAAAAGTGAAAAAAAAACATGAGAAAGCATAAAGTAAGTGAAAAAATATGCTTTGATATGCATTGAACCAAAAGTTCTTTATCTGGATATAGATATCATTTTTCTTTGTGCATCCTTTGTGGTTGAGAAAAGCTGAGTCATTCACAGTTGATCATCATATGATGTTGCTGATACCGTGTACAGTGTTTTCCTGATTCTACTCATTTTACTTTGCACCAGTTCATACAAGTCTTTCTAGGTTTTCCTTTACTCTGTGTGTGTCTCTTGGCTTCAAGTGTGATTCTTGTAAGCAACATATTGTAGAATATTGGTTTTTGATCCACTCTGTTATCCACTTTTATTTAATGGGAGATTTCAACCCATTCACATTCACAGTTATTATTACTACCTGTGCATTTCCCTTCATCCTATTTTTCCTCCTGCTTCTCCTCTTTCTCCTTTTACCCTTTCCCACATCCCCAATGTTTTGCTTCTGTCTATCACCTCCCCTTATCTGCCCTCCCTTTTGTCAGTTCCTACCCCCTTCTTTGTTTAATTTCCTCCTCTCCTAGTTCCCTATTGAGTAAGACAGATTTCAATATTCATCTGATTGTGTATGTTATTCCCTCTTTGAGACAATATTGATGAGAGTAAGATTCAAGTAATGCCCATTGCCGCCCCCCACATCTTTCCCTCCACGGTAATATGCTCTTTTTTTTTTTTTTTTTAGCTCTTCCATGAGTTCTTTCTGGACTTAAAATGACTTCCCATTTTTCTTTGGGGTTTTGCCCATAGGTATTTTGATATTGTTATCCTCTTCTTAATTTGTCGTTAATCTTCTCTGTCACTATAATAACTTTCTATGATTAGATTAAGTTTTTTTTTTCCTACTCATCCCCCTCTCCTTTTTTGGCCCTTTCCCTTTCTTTTAAATTTGAGCTCTGCTCCAAGGGTGGAAGGGGCACTGTCTCAAACTTTTTGTTCTAGTTGCTGCAGGCCCCTACTGTTTACCTGGTACTGTACTGATGTTGTCCTGAGACCCATGGGGGACCTTTGTTTCTGGTACTGCTCTGTAGAGTTAGAGTGGGGGTTGGCTAGGCAGCTTAACTGACCCTGAGTGAGGGTCCTGGTGATGTCTGGTGTGTGCCGAGGCCTGGTAGGCTATTTTGCATATTACTGGGGCTACACCGAAGCCTGGGGAGGTCTGGCCCATGGAGGATGATTGTTTTCCCTGCACTATGCTGAAGCATGTGGATGTCCAATTGCTGTAGGATGCCCACCCAGGGCACCCATGAAGCAAAGGGAGGTCCAACCATAACCAGATACCTGGCAGTTTGCCAAAGTTTGTGGTGGTTGTTGGAGCTTGAATCTGTCCATTCCCCTGGCTGCGGCTAAGGCACAGAGGAGTCCTGGTGTTGGCCTTTGCCTGATTTACCACACTGGGCCTCAGGAGCTCCTGCTGGTTTACTGAAATGGGGCTTGCTGTTGGCTTACTGAAATGCTTCCTCTCCTGGGCTGAGCTCTCCTTTTAACTGAGTGGGACTGTGTTGATTATCCAAGTCTCTGGGGCTAAGAGACCATTCCACATGTCTTCCCACTGACTTTGCTCTTCCAAGATTTGTTCTGAGATACTATTTCACGGTTGTTTGGAGGTGACTATGGGAGAGTGACAGTGATTTACGGCTTCCTCCCCCATCTTGGCTCCCCTGACATCCTTAGTATTTTCTTGATTTTCTTTTCTTATACTTCTCTGGTTTGAGGTCTTTAAAAGTTCAATATTCTTCTCACCTCTAGAATTGTTGAGTTCTCATTGCCAGTTTTTTGTTGTTTTTTGGGTCCAGGAATGGCTAAATGCATTCTTTTTCTCTCTCAAAATAGTCAGCTGTTCCCCTCCCCCCGTAGATATATTATTAGTCTTATATTTTGAGTTGCATCCTGATTTCTTTTTGCTTTTAATAATCTAGCATTTTAATCTTTTCAGGTTTTTTTTATTCTCATCACCTGAAAGCATTCCTATATTATTATAATTAGAATTTCTCTATAGCTAAGGTTTATTTTCTTGTGAAATTGTGAAATTTAATCACTACATGGCTTGGATTTTTCCTCTGGCAGAGCTCTGAGTTTTAGTTGATGTGAATTTATTGCCAGCATTCAAAAGTTCTGGGTATTTTATTTGTATTAATACCTGTAATAGAAAAAAAATAACATATCATTTTTTGGAGGGAAGTCACCAATGTCTTTTTGAAAAGTTACTTGTATATTTCTGTCTAAAGGTCAAAAACTTTGCCTTGAATAGAACTCATTGTCTTTTAATTTGTTGCCCTTGTTCTTTTCTACAGAATATCTTTCCACATCTGTATTTTCATATTCTAAGTCAGTCATATTCTCTTCCCTATTCTCTTTCTTTTGTTTTTTTTTTTGTATTCTTCCATATTTTTTTCCTCTCATAGTTCTTTTTTTTTCCATATTCTGCAATGAGCATTCACATTTCTTACTATTTCTTTTCTAATATATTCTTTTAAAAGTTTTACTTTTTCTTTGAATTATTATGGAGTTATTTGCTGTTGTTCCATCATCTTTGATATTTTAGTTTCTCTTTGTTATCAGTGAATTTTGTCTATTTTTTCTTCAGAGTATAACACTGATTTGTTACATTTTGACCTCTCTGAATTTTTATTAATTTTTAAATATCATTAATTTTCTATTCTCTTTATGAGCTTCCTTTTCAGCTTATCTTCTTGTAATCTAGGTTTTTACTCAATTGTTCTTCCTTAGATTTTTGAACTTTCATTTTTTGTCTTTTATTCCACGTACTTGGCTTTTGTTTCACTCTATTTTTGATCCATGACCTTCCACTGATGAACAAATCTTTCTCTCTCCCATTAATGGGCTTTATCTGGCTTCTTAATTTGGGAAATTTGGCTACTGATTCTGATGAATGCCCAATTTAAATTCTGGGGAAAGAAAATTGCCCCTCCCTATAAGTTTCAGGCCCCTTTGTATTTAGGAACGTAAATCTGTATACTTGAAGAATTACAAGTTTTGAGTTGGATTGAACCTCGGAGTTCATGTAGTCCAAACTTCTCATTTTACAGATAAAAATACTGAAAGTTAGAGAAGGTTAATTTATTGCTCAGGTGACACAGCTAGTATGGTACTCTAGATTCCATTTACAATGCTCTATCTAATACAACAGTCTGCCCCTCTAGGTGGTTTTTCCTTGTGCTCTGTCCTCTTCTCCTGCCCCCCCCCTTCTCCAAATACTTTAAATTCACTTTGAGTGGCTGGGCATACATAATAAGTGTCTTTCACTTGCAGAATTCATGTATGGGCAGTGGAGGTGGAGGAGGTGGTTCAGGATGTCATTGCTATGACTGTATAGGGTCAAAAACTCACCTTCCTCTGTCTTCTCCAAGACTATACTCTGAAACATAATCTTTGCAAGATACTTTTGTACACTTGTGAACCTATCTGGGATGTTGCATGTTCATAATGAATGGAAGTTCCAAGTATTTAAATTTTGTAATATTATTTCATGACTTTTTTTCACACTAGTAGTGCCTCAAATGCTTATTTGTTTGTTTTAGACTCAGCTTTGGGTACTTTTATATAATATCTAATTCCTTTATGTTATTGAAGAAGGTTTCTGAATTAAAATTATTTCCAGAATATACGTTTATCAACATTTTGGTTGATCATGTAATCCTTAAGTTACAATCTAATGGGGATGATAACAGTGCTAATAACATGTGTAAGTGAGGAAAACACACTACACATTTAGTCAGATAATTAAATACGAAATACCATATATTGTACTCTCTATATATTGAGAGTTTGGAGAAAAACTACTTCTTGAATGCAATGTCAAGGTCTAAGATCTTAAAGGATCAAACCACTGAAAAAGCTTTAAATGTATTCTTGGTCAAGAACATCTGGGTTCAAATTTTGTCTCATACACTCACAAGTTGTGTCCCTCTGGATCAGTGATTGCATGCATCTCAGTTTCCTTATTGTAAAAAGATGATGATAGTGCCTGCTTTATAATGTTGCTGTAAATGTTCAATGAGATAATCTATATAAAGGTTTATATAAATATAAGCTAACATTGTAACCTTTACTTCAAGCTTCTTTTCCATTGCAGGCATTATACATTCAAAATCTTAAATTCTTTTATCTTGTATTCCTCTTTACTTGGAACATATTTAGTTACTCTATAACTACATCATCAAATCCCATCTCTCCAAAGAATTTCACTTAATATTTGAACATTATATTTTCCCCTACTTTCATGTATAAGACAACTAATTACTAAATTCATGTGATGGAGATTTTGTTTCTCAACCCACTTTAGAAAAAAAAAAGTTTCTGTTCCCCCTTAAAGCCCTCGTGTGATTTTGTTTCAAGCTGCTTCAGAATGGAATGAAAGTATATTACTGGAGGAAAAAAAAGTAAAACTAGCTTCATTTCAATTTACAAGAAATAATAAATCAATCATTAAAATGGAAAGTATGTGTGAATAAAACCTGGAGATAAGAACTGTCACTGAATTTTAAGTAAACTCTGTAGCAATCCTCAAAAGCCCAATACTTATTGTTTATGCGATTGATGTTTTAGACAACTGTGTGTTGAGCCCCTGTAATTATGCCATAGTTACATTACAATTCCGATGTAAACAGAAACATAAACATTTTTTCATTAAGAAATCTGAACAAGTGGATATCTTTTATGAAGTCTTCTCCTTAGGACAATTTTAGTGTCTGTTCCTCAGGTATTCTCATTTATCATTCTTTGTTCTCTTTATTTTTGTTGTTGTGGTGATAGGTGTGGTTCTTGTTTAGCAACCTGGTCAGCAAAGACAATACCAATCCTCATGGCTCATGTAACCTATTTATAAATCCTGAACATCTGACAAATGCCCAAAACTCACTTCTCTTCACATTTCTTCTACTCAAATTGCACGAAATAAGTATGTTGAACACAATGTAGGCTAGAGTGAATTTTTATACTTTTTTTGAAGTAGGGATAGTTATTTCTTGTTTCACCAAAAAGAAAACCAAGTTACTGGAGAAAAAACTTTGAAGTGAATATTATTAATCCTACCCTGAAAATTTTAACATGCAAAAAATGTAAAGATTGGATCCATCTAACATTAAGACTTACAAATTAAATTGACATAAGGTTGTGGGAGAAGAATGGTGGGTGGGGAATGGGGTTGACCTCTATTTCAGTCTCTTTCAATGCTGACTCTTTCCCTCTGTTCTACTGCTGAGATCTTTTGTAACAGAAAATGCAGTCGTGATCTCTGTCTGTTGCAACGCAAACAATCTTCTGAATCCTGGAGCCTGAATCTCTACGGCACTGGAAAGAAGAAGGAGGGAAATGGTATGAGCTTGGGTTTTGTGGCAAGCAGTGTATCAAATCCTTAGGTTGTCTAGTTCAGCCCCACTACCAAAAGGCATTGGCAGAGGGGATGCTGAAGAAGTTCATGATGGGTGTGAGTTCATGTTTGTTATTGTTATTGTTATTTTACATTTTCTTTTGGATTCTAGGTGTCCTAGACTGTGGAGAAATTTGACGTTGCTCTATCCTTTTTTAAAAAGCATAACGTTTTAGAGAGATCTGAGAAATTGTAAAGATCGGAGAAAATATCAAGTCTTCCAGTTGTATAGATCCTCTGATTTGGAAGTCCCATAAAACCTCTCTGTGCCTCATTTTCCTCATCTGCAAAAATAAGATTGAAAATAATAGCATACACTTCCCAGGATTTTTGTGAAGATCAAATGAGATAATATTACTGAAGTGCTTTATAAACCTTAAAGCAATAGGTAAATATTATTAGTTGTAATAGACATTTTATCCCTTAATATTTGTAATCATAGTAACACTAGATATACTGCTTTAAATTTACAAAGTACCACATGTGCATATATGTATATACATATAGACCTTCATATAAGCATATATTTATGTCATATGTGGGCATGCACACACATACACACACATATATTTGTAAAATTTGAAGACTGATAATCTGAGAGGCTATATGACTTTTCTATAATCATGTAGCTAGTAAGTAAAGTTGATTCTTGTCATTGGGGGTAGTTATGTTTTATAAAGTCCCTGGGAACATTTAATTATAAAATACGGAACAACTGTGCATAGGGGAAATATAGGGTTAGGAACCAATCCTGCAAGCCAGAACATTTCCTTTAACATTTTCCAGAGTGGCTTCACATACAGATCAGTGAATTTAAATCTTCCATTTTTAAATGTACCTTGTTGCTGAGTCATTCATTCATTCAACACCTTTAATCAAGTTTTTATTATATGCCAGGCACTGTGCTATGCCCTGGGGAGACAAAAAGAGACTTGCCCTCAAGAGCTTAAAGTGTCATAGCAGAGATGACATGCAAACAAATATATTCAAAACAATCTGTTTGCAGGAGAGATAGGAGATAATTAAAAGGTAGAAAGTCCTGGAAATGTGAGGAGTTATGAAAGGTTTCTTGTAGAAGATGGAATTTTAGATAGGATTTAAAAGAAGACGGAGACATCAGTAGTTGGAGCAGAGGAGGGAGAGCATTCTAGGCATAGGAAACATACAGTGAAAATGCTTAGCGCCTAAAGAAGGAGTTCCCTGTTTGGGAAACAGCCAAGAGGTCACTAGGTCAAAGAGTACCTGTCAGGGAATAATATCTAAGAGGACTGGAAAGGTAGCAGGAAGCTAGGCTATGAAGGACTTGGAATATCAAAGAGATAATTTTGTATTTGCTCCCGGAGGCAATAGGGAGCCGCTAGAGTTTATTGAATAGGAGAGTGATGTGATCAGATCTACATTTTAGGAAAATCAGTTTACTGGCTGAATGTAGAGTGGATTAGAGTAGAGAGAGACTTAAATCAGGAAGATCCAGAAGTAGCCTATTTCAGTAACGAAAGCAATGAGGGTCTGAACTGCAGAAAGAACAATGTCAGAGGAGAAAAGATTGTGTATATTGAAGAGATGTTGCAAAGGTGACATTGATAAGTCCTGGAAAAATATTTAATATGCTGGGCGAGAGATTGTAGGAAATCCAGGATGGCTTCTAAGTTGTGAGGCTGGGAGACCTGGAGAGTGGTATTGCCCTCCTGTAGTAATAGGAAAGGTAGAAAAAAGGGAGGGCTTTGGGTGGAGGGTGGGAAGATAATCAGTTCTGTTTTGGATAGATTGAGTTTAAGATGCCTACTGGACATCTGGTTTGAAATGTCTGAAAGGCAGTTGGAAATGTGAGATGAGAGATCAACAGAGAGATGGGGGCAGGAAAGGTATATTTGAGAGTCATCAATATACATATGGTAATTAAATCCATTGGAATTTATGAGATCACCAAGTGAAATAGTATAGGGGGAGAAGAAAACAGGATAGAACTCTTAAGGATGCTTATGGTTAAAAGGTATGATCTGGAGGAGGATCCAGCAAAGGAAACAGAGGAGTGGTCAGATAGGTAAGAGGAAAACCAGTAGAGAGAGTGGTATTCTGAGAACCTAGAGACAGAAGTGACAAGAAGGAGTGAATGATCAATATCATCAAAGACTGCAGAGAGGCCAGGAAGTATGGGAATTGAGAAAACATTGTTGGATTTAGTAGCTAAAAGATCACCAGTAACTTTGGAGAGAACAGTTTTGATGGAATGACAAGGTCAGAAGCCAGATGGTTAAGAAAAGAATGAGAGGAGAGAAAATGGAAGCACTATTGTAGACTGCCTTTTAGAAGAGTTTAGCTACAAAGTATGAAACAGTTATAGGATGGCAATTGGCATTAACATTGAACTCACAGATTATGTTTGTCCTTCATTTTCAAAGAGTACCATGACATGGGGGAAATGATGACATGACTTGTAGTTGACTTTGATTTGAGTGAGAGAAGGCTGTGCAAGGTCACCAGCCTCACTTTCTGCTCTAAGCCATCTGGATCCAGTGACCAGATATTCATGAACTCACAGCCAATAGCACTATAATTCATGGCTGAATGAAATTATCTAATAAATATATTTGTGGTTAGGAGCATTAGATTTCACTTCAGCACTGTGCTTGGAGTCCATTTTAGGTAACAAAATCACCAACAAAAAGCACAAAAAATAAAAAAAAAATTCAGGATACTAAGTAGACTAAGAAAAGGACATATTTACAGTATGAGAACTGGAACAAGAAGGCAGAAAAACATCACCTTGTTCAACCTCTTCTAGGAATGGGTACATTGAGAGGCTTCAATTTTTTGCTACTCTATGCAAGTCCAAGAATGATCAAAAAAGCACAATGAGTATTGATTTGGGGTTACAAATAAATTTTTGAAGTAGCCAGAATTATGAGGATTGGTTGTACTTGGCTGAATCAAAACAGTTAATACTATAATATTTAGAAAGCCCTTTAATAGTTTGCAAAACGTGTTACATAGGCTTGCTCATTTGATCCTCACAATAACTATAGGTGCTATAGGTGCTTTAGTTTCCCCACACCTATTCATATATATTTATATATAACTGAAGTATATTGACTTGCCAAGCATGACACAGCTAGCTAAGTGTCTGAGGCAGGATTCAAATTCAGGTCTTCCTAACTCCTATTCAAAAAGTAAGTCACCTAATTATGGCCAGTGCTTTCTGCACACCTTTTTGCCTCTTACGAAGCTGAACTTAAATTGAACATTTCCCGAGTTCTTTTCAGACAGATAAATAAATGATTTGTAAAAGTTGGCTTTATTTTTCACTATATTTAAATCCTAATAATAATCATATCATGGGATTAACAGTGATAGCACAAAGTAGGCATTTTTAAAGTTCATTGATTGATTGATTGATTAAATTTGGTCATATTTTTTAGTACCAGGGATGATATAAAGCAAAAATACTACCATGAAATAACTTTCCTTTATGTGCCTGTACTTGTTAGGAAGAATGAGTATTGACAAAATTAGTACTTACCAGTGTAGATATCATTTAAAAATATGTGCAGTAAGATCACCGAGAAAATTAGAACAAAGGTCAAAATCACCATCAAATTAGGAAAAAAAAGGGATAAAGATGAAAAAAAGCCTCTGCCTTCAAACGCAGCAAGTCCAACCTAACCTATTTGAATAAGCTGTGGACTCTGAAAAATTAATATTAGATATAAGCAACAATGTCAACTCTGATTTTCAACATTTCTTAATGAATTTAAAGTAATGTAAAAACAGTTGATTCAACAAAGAAGCCAAAAAATCTCAGAAACTAACTCAAATGACTAATATGTGATCTCTATTCCATGTAAAAACTTGAAAGCCAAGGGTAAAACCAGTTTAGAGAAGAAAGTCATCACAAATCATTATGTTCTCTTCCTCTATGTATGCACATAGGTATACACGCCTACATAAATATACTATATATGTATATATGTGCGTATAGATAACATACATATATCCATATACACACATATATACAAAGATGTCAAATAACCTTGGAGTTTCTTTCCCTTTTTATATTTTGATACAATATTTTAAAATATGCCCCACATAGTTGAAGTTTAGTATGCTTTTTTCAGATAATAGGTTTTGTAAATGATCTATCTTTGACTTCTACAAACACTAAAACTGCACATTTATTCTGACTTCTCTGGCTCCCCAAAATAGCACTCCTGCAGTATTGAATTGGTCATCAATAGCAATTTGGAGATCTCTTTCGCATCCAAATGTCCCCTGTGGTCAAACAGCAGAAAGAAAAAACATGCTAGATCTGTAAAAATAAAATAATGCATGATTTTCATGATACTTTGGGTAAATTCAAAGTAATACCAACTGCTAATAATATTCTTCGGAGTGAAATCATCTGCACTGTAGCTTCATGTCCCTGGGTTTTCCATAGATACTAGTTGAACAATTATATTATAAATTAGAGAAATGAAGACTGTCTATCATCCTAAGATTCTAGAATCAGAATGGAACTTAGAAATCATCTTAAGATATCATCTCATTTTATAAAGGAAGAAAATGAGAGTCAGAGAAGAAAAATGACTTTCCATCCTTATGCAGCAAGTAGGGTACAAAACCCAGGTCTTTTGACTCTCAACTCTAGTGATCATTCCAATTTACCACAGTATGCACCCATCCTTTTGAAATTTTAAATTATTTGTGCTGTAGCCTTACTAATGATCATAACTAGAATTTAAACAATGTCTTACATTTTGCAGCTTCATATATTATACCATTCGTCATTTACAACAAACCAGGGGGTAGGTGCGCCAAGTAATTTTATCTCTGTTTTGCCAGTGGGGGGAAAATCAGCTTTAGATATGCAGGTAAATTGTTTATGGTCACACAGCTAGTAAAATTCTATTTTCAGTTCTAAATTATCTGTATCACTCTATCCCTTCCCCCACCCATCTTGTTGCTGCTAAGTCATATTTCAGTTGTTTCTATCTCTCCTTGACTGTAATTGAGGTTTTCTTGGCAGAAAGACCATAGTGGTTTGCCATTTCCTTTAGCTCATTTTATAGATAAAGAACTGAGACAAACAGGGTTAAGTGACTTGACCAGGGTTACAAAACTTCTAGGTGTCTGAGGCCAGGTTAAAACTCATGAATTTGAGTAGTCCTGACTTTAGGCTTAGAATTCTATCCCTGAGACATACTGTCTTAGGACCTTCTCATTAAAAAGGCAAAAAATATACTAACTATTTAACATTTGAAGTCAGGCAAAACTTACTTGCACATCAACCATGTAGTGAAAAAGATAGCAAGAAAAAGTGAAAGAAAATATGTTTCAATATGTATATGTTCAAAGTTCATTGGTTCTCTCTCTGGAGCTGGGTTGCATTTTCATCATAAGTGTTTTGGAATTGTTGTGATAATTTAGGGTTACATGTAGAATTTATTTTGACATTTAGATAATTTAAGATTATTGTTCAGAATTCAAAAGGGTTTCACAGTTGATTATCTTTGCAATATTGCTGTCACCATGAAAATGGTTCTTTTAGTTCTGCTTCCTTTACTTTTCATTAGTTCATATAAATCTTTCTAGGTTTTCTGAAATTATTTTCATCATCATATCTTATAGCACAATAGTATTCCATTATAATCATATAACATAACTTGTTCAGCCATTGAAAAATTTTTGTACATATAGGTTCTTTTCTTTTTTCTTTCACCTCTTTGGGATACAGACCAAAGAGTGGCATTGTTGGGTTAAATGGTATGCATGGTTTTACAGCATCTTGAGTATAGTTCCAAATTATTTTCCAGAATGGTTGGAGCAGTTCACAAGTCAATCAACAGTTTCTTAGTGTACCAGTTTTTTTTTTCTACATCCCCTTTAGGTATTTCTGTCATGTCATTCCCCTTTTCTGTCATATTAAATAATATGATGATTGTGAGATGATATGTCAAAGCTGTTTTAATTTGTATTTCTCTAATACTTAGTGATTTATAACATTTTTATATAACTATTGATCATTTCGGGAGGTCCCAGACAGGAGTTTTTGTTAGTGTTAGGCCCTGCTTACTTCTGGGGTATCGTAGGGGAATGACTGTCCCAAAGCACAGGCTTTTTCTTTCTTTTTTTTGAGGGGGGAAGGGGGGGCAATTGGGGTTAAGTGACTTGCCCAAGGTCACACAGCTAGTATGTGTGTCAAGTGTCTGAGGCTGGATTTGAACTCAGGTCCTCCTAACTCCAGGGCTGGTGCTCTACTCACTGCACCTACCTAGGTGCCCCAACCTCAGGATTTTTCATAGCTGGTTGTGGGTCTAATAAGTTTTTGATGCTTCCAAAGTAGTGTGAACTGAAGGGAGGCATAGTTAGTGCCTACCTGGTCTGTGTTCTGGTCTTTACCTATGTAGAGACCCTGATCCCTTGTGACCGCAAGTGTTCCTCTCCCCCCTCAAAGTATGTCTCAGAACTAAATAATGAGTTGCCAAACAGTGCTCATTTAAATGAAGTCACAATTAAACCTGATAATTCACAAAGATAAAAAGATTCAGAAGGAATGTGTACATCATTAGCTGTTTTTTATATCAAATATTTATTTGTTACAAAATGTTTTTTCTAAACTTAAATTTTACTAAGATTTCTAGTTTTCTATAGTTTCTTAGCAATTAGTGAGTTCTTTCCCAAAAATATAGGTTTTCTAGTTTATTTTAACAGTGGGGACCAATGAAATGATGGTCTAGAATTTTTTTCAAGTCCCTATTAAAATAATAAAACAAACAAACAAGAATGACTGGAGGAATTTTGTGCCAGTGATAGAATTGCATTGAATCCACAAAAAAGAAGAAAAAAATTCAAATGAATATACATTTGAATAATTTTTTTGTTAAGTTAGAAGCTCAATGTATTAATTAAAACTACTTATAGTATATTGCTGAATTCTTGGTCACCATGAAAGAATGAAAAAAATCCATGTTCCCTTAACAAAGTAGCAAATGAGTGTTTATAAGCATTTCTCCCTAACCCAAGTGGCAATGTAAATTTGTGAGATTATCAATTAAATGTAATTGGTATACAGAATCTCCATAGATAACTAAGACTTGTTACAAGGGTTCCTTAGTTTGGCCTTGAAGAACTAGATGATTCTTGCCTGTCTCAAGGAAAGGAAAAAAAAAAAGGAAAAATATGTTAAGGGATATTGGCTTTTCTTTTTTTTCTTAGTGACCAAGAATTCAGCATTATACTAAAAGTAGTTTTATTAAGGCCTTCATTTTGCATCCTTCTACCAAGATCCAGACCATAGCCATCTGTAAAAGCTAGCTCACTGATTTGGGCTTGAGTTTCTCTCAAAGATTTTCTTCCTGCTACAAAGATTCTGGTGAAGTATCTTTTACCATGTCTATGTCCCACCCAATTTCAATGACCAGAAAACTATTATTCTGCCCAGTCACATGAGCAGTGCTAGAGAGGAAAATTTGGCTTCCTGTTGTCCATGTTTCTTCCCCTTCCCCACATTAGGAAACCTTAAAGCTGCAGGGACTATACAGAATACCAATCTTGTCCTCCCTTAACCATAAAATTTAACAGATTTAGCAGAGGCAGAAAATGAAAGGACACGTAGAATTAGGTCAGGCCCATGTGCATGGCTGTGCAGGGCTTGAAAGAAAGAAAACTAAAATCTTTTTGCATTCAGTCTACCTCCTCTACCATTTGGGTCAAGAAGCAAGAATGATATAAAATATATTCTTATAAGATAAATTCCTCAACATGGGAGGAAGATGAGGAAGCATTGCACTCTGGGCCCTGGAAGTACAGACTTATTTAAAGTGGAGAAGTCAGAAAGTGAGCATCAGAAAAATATAAAGGAAGAAAGAACAAATTACCAAGCATTTTTACAAGAAGAAAATTAAGTTAAAAATTGGAAGGATAACTAAATAAATCAACAAATGAGTACCAAAATATCAAACAGATTACAAACTTCTCTAAATAAATATTAGAATATATTAAATAGCCAATGCAACATGAATCATAAAACTCTGTGGCTTATCAAGAGTACACCAAACCTCTCAGTTTGTTAAAGAATATTTTTAAAAAAGAAATGAAAAGCATAAGGGGAGTTAAAAGGAAATAAACATTGGAATTTATGGCCTGCACGTCAGAGATCATATTCAAAATAGAAAAAAACTACTTGAATCTACAGTAGCAAGACTTTCAATGAATCAAAAGAAACAAAACGGAATTTAAATATACTAATTAAAGAACAACTTAAAAGAAAAAAATCAAAAGGCAATAATGTAAAAAAAGAAAGAAAAAAGAAAACATAATCTCTATAGAAGCAAAACTGTAAGTATAAAAGACAAATTCATAAAGGTAATTTAGACTTGCTAAATATCCTCAAATAATTTAAGAAACAGAAAAAAACCCTCAACATTGCAATGCAGGAAATAATATAATGAAACTGCCTGAACTTTTTAATATGGGGGTGAGGGGTCAAGGGGAATCTATTTTTCAAACTCCAAGACAAATAAATAGAAGTTAAATGTAACAATTCCAATGACAATCAATATAAGCTCTATAGTGACCAAGACATACTGTAATATGTACTTCAGCTCCTTCCTTGGATCTTTCCTTTTCTTTTGTGTCTTGACTGAATTAATATCTGCCACTTCTTGCACAATGAAAAAAAAGGGCATTCTGGTCAGAGATTCTCCATCCATTTGATTTCTTAACCCAGGCAGAAGGTTGCATCTTCCTTTCATCTCTAGTTCTCTTCCTATGGTTAAGCAGAATCAATATATGCCACCTTTTTGTGAGGTCAAGGGCTGAGGCAAAGATAAAGGGGTAAGGAATAAAAGGCTGGAACTCAACTGAGCTTTCCAAAACAATTTTAAATAATACCTCAAAAAATTCTGGAGCACCAGAAACCTCAAAAGGATGAGGTTAAACAACTTTCCTGCAAAGGCAACCTAGAAAGTCTACAAGAAAGGTCTGTGTCATAGTGGTGAGAATGGAGTGTAGTGTAGTCCAGGCTGTGTCAGGGCAGGCTAGGCCCCAGCAAACCAGCAGCAGGCCTTGGGGGCAACTTAATCAGTGGCAGCAGTTTCCATTTCTGGAATTTGCAGCCCACAAATAATAAGGCCTCAGACACTTGGTCAGAAGGAGATTAAAGGGATTCTTTTGCTGGCACTGGCTGTGGGACTCTATTACATTGACCACATACAGATCTGGGTTGCAGTCCTGGATCCCAGTCCCAGGTCAAGGAGGAGTACTAGCACACCAGAGCTTGAAGCCACAGGGAAGCAAGAACCCTGGTTATAATTTGAGGAGGGAAAAAGAGTGCTTGTGGTCATTCCAAGACCAGAACGTAGGATAGGAAAGCAGTGAGCACATCTCTCCTTAGATCCTTAGATTAGGTCTTCCTAATCCTAGGTCCAGCACCCTATCCAATGCACCTCTGTAATAGTAATTGAGGTGGGACTTTTTGACGTTCTTCTCTTAAGTGCCTTTAATGATTCTGGTCTTTGTTTGAATGAGGCAGATAAAGTGGGATCTTTTTGTCTTGGAGTATTTCTCAGCACTGAGACAGTTGGGAGTCATTGATTTGTATGTGGTGTGATACTAAGGATGGGGAACTTTCCCACACCCAGCCTGGGTGAGGTCAGAGCCCTCAGGGCTCTGAACCGGATATAATTGAGGTCAGCTTGGCATTTGATTTTTGGGGCACACTCATGGAAGGAGTGTTGAGACTCTTGGCAAGTTGCAACTGCGCCCCCCTCCCAGCTTTAAAACCCAGATGTTGGTTCTTCTCTGGTAACTATGAATGTGATCTGAATCAGACAAGGTCTTTCTGTTGATGTTTGTAATTTCTGTTTGTATTTGCTCTGATGTTCAGGTTGTTGGCTTTTTCCCCTGAACTAAGTGAATGATATTTGTATATTTGATTAAACTGAGATTGTTAACCCTATAAAGTTGCTTTTCTTAGAAAAGCAGATCAAAGAACCTGTATTGGCAGCTTTTTGTGCGCTGGTTGTTGGTGGGTGTTATACCCCTACAGTAGCTCCTGGCAAGTTGTTGTTGCAACCTCTTATAGCTGCCTCTCCAAAGCAAGGTAAATTTGGATGGCCAGAAGCTTCCCACTTAACTTGGGCTTTACTGACTTGATTTCTTTCTTTCTCCTTCCTTCCTTCCTTCCTTCCTTCCTTCCTTCCTTCCTTCCTTCCTTCCTTCCTTCTGTGTGGGGTGGTGAGACCACTCGAGCACCCCAATAATTCACTGAGGCTTCTCAGGTAGGGACAGAAAATGAATTAATTTTATGTTACGAATCTTGAGAGATTTGGGTGTCACCTCCACTAGGACAGTCTAGTGGAAGGAGGTGGATCACAAAGGCAAAGCACCAACATATATCCTATAGCAAAAGAATTCCTGCCCACCACTATCCCTCCTCTCCATTGGCTGGGAGGTGGGCTTACAGTCTAGGCAGCGAAAAGCTAGGCAAAGAACCAGGAAATCAGACACAGCCAATCCAAATCACATAAGGTAAAGAGGAGGAATGTGGAAAAAGGGGGGGGGTGTTCCTGGAGCAGGGAATGAACAATCCATATGTGGTTCTTTTGTCCTTATTTGGTAACCACCCTGTGACTAGCACCAAGGGAGAGAGGGAGAGCACTTATTGCCTCAGGCCCCGAATTCCTGAGAGTTAGGTAATCACATTCCTACAAGGTCAAACCCTGAGTCCATTCCATCTTCTCATTGCCCCTGCTTATTCCAGAAATAAAAAAAAAATAATTTTTATATTTTCTCTCTCTGTAAAGTCTTCACAAGAATTATCCCCCACTCCCTTCCTTCCTTCCTTCCTTCCTTCCTTCCTTCCTTCCTTCCTTCCTTCCTTCCTTCCTTCCTTCCTCCCTCCCTCTCTCTCTCTCTCCCTCTGTCTTTCTTTCTTTTCCTTTCTTTCTCAGAACCTTAAACCCAGTTCACTCTGAAGCTTATAGATTGGACCACGATAGGTCCTGGTCCAAGCTATACTTAATGGCTGTGTTTTGGACCCTCCTGGTTTAGAGTGAATGTCAGTGGTAACTGTTTCTCTTTGTAACCGCAACCCTGAGAGTCTTCCCCTCCCAGCTTAATTTTTTTTTCCTTTTTTTCTAATTAAAGGGGCCATCCCTTGACTCACTTCTTAAAGAGGCCTATTCACTGAATGGGTGTTACCTCACTCTAAGGTAGTACATGAAGAGGCCTGAGCCTAAAAGGGCCAGGATCTTACAGAGCATTCTGGGTCATCTCCAGTCATTCCGATGAATATCAGGTCACTGGTTCCAGATGGCTCTGGAGGAGAAAGTGAGGCTGATGACCTTGCACAGCCCTCCCTCACTCAAAGCAAAGTCAGCTACAAGTCATGTCATCATTTCCCTGATGTCAGGACAAGCTCAACACAACAACGAATATAGCTGTCTCTTATAAATAGTGAATAATTTCATTTTGCATGAGAGTCTAGGAAATAAAAGTAATCACTATAAGTTAAGAATGGGTAAATAAAATGCTATTCCCTTTGGATCTTAAAATTGTATTCATCACTCAGTTTTCCCCAAAGAGTTCTATCAACTTCATCTGTGCCTCCACAGAGTGAAACAGAAAATTTAAAAAAATGACCCAATGAATTAAATGCCCCTCCAGCTAATCATTCATATTTATGTATTATCTATAAAGGATGAAGTGTCATGGTCATCAGATCACATATGGAGCTGCAAGGGAACTGAATATTATCAGTGTGGGGAAGTTCCCAAATCCATGTAGGATCATAGACTTAGAGCTAAAAAATTATATATAGATCAGAGAAAGGAATTGAGACTTAGAGAGAATAAAATATATGCTTAAAGTCTTAAGTGACAGAGACAATATTTGAGCTAAAGGTCCTCTGACTCAGGATTTATTCTTAACCATTGAATGATTTCATTAGTTTAAGCCTGTTAGACTTCCCCCTTGACGAATTCCTCTTTGTAAGCAGAATTATTGAGTCATCTCATCCTTGCGGGTCAGAATAACTTCCTACTTTAAAGCACACTTACTTATGTACAAACAATAATGCTCTTATTATAATGCAAATTCCTGCCATTTTAAAAAAAATCTGGATCTCCAGTGTCTAGCATAGTACAATACTCAAACCAGGAAATGAAAATATATACATATGTCACATATGTGTGTGTATATACACAGGTATATACTTGTATACAATCACTTACACATGGGTGGACACACACATATCTATACATAAGTGTATACAGGAATGCATGTATAAATATTTCCTGAAACAGATTGAAATAAATGATAGAGTTACAAAAACTCAATGTCTTTTCATGACACATTCTCTCAGAAAGAAATCATTTCTTTTTCAAAAGATTATACTAACTTTCATTTGGTCGAAGTCTCCAATGTACATTACATGAAGAAAAGTCTATATGTATGAGAGATTTAAAAACAAATGTATGTGGAAGTGTATACTTACATGGCTATATTACTATGTAATGTATTGTGCATATATATATATATATATATATACACACACATATCTTCTGGTCACCAATTGATCTTCATTCTTTAGTAGAAATAATTAATTCAGAAATGAAACAATTATTCCATTTTGCTCATCATTTTACCAAAATTGAGAATCATACTATGCTGGAACAACAATTTAAATAATTTAGAAGACAAACAAAATAAAAAGTAATATTTAACAGCCTAATGCTTTTAGACAAATTCTTGTCATATTATTCATGAGTACAGCCTGCAGTAAATAGTTTTTCTGCTATTGTTTATTCTCCTGGGTAATAATATCCATGTCTTACGAACAATTGTACTGCTACTCCCAGGCAATTAATGTTTCTTGCTACTGAAATACAATGTGTAATATATTTTACTATGTAGAATTCCACCTACAATATGTAACAAATTCATATAATTGTCAGACACAGAGTCTGTATGTCCTGCACTTTGCCTCCTTGTAGATCTCTCTAAATTATCACTGTATTTTTATATCAAAGGATTTCATATCTCTTCTATTGAAGCAGCAGGCTGTGCTGCCATCCTCTTCTGATGAAAACATTCAGTGAAGATGTGATGGATCTATAAAACCTTTCTCTTGACTTGCAGAGAAAGGGAGAGAGAGAAAAAGCGAAAAAGTAGAAAAAAAGCCTTCTGAAAGATGAAAAGAAGAGGGAAATCTACTTCAAAAGCAACTCATTTATCTCTCTTTAATATCTTGGGATAACAGATTCACATTTTGCTTTGATTACAAGTGAAACAAGTTTGGTGGTCTTGATGTTGTCCTCAGGGGATACATTTTTCTATTACTGGTTCTGATAGTAGGAAAGACATTAGAGGGATATGGAACACCCAGTCCTGGCCTCTAATATCTTTGAGGCTCAAGAGTGGTCTCAATTGACTAAGGTACAAGAAGGGACTATTTAGCTTATAGCAGCTTACCATTGTGAATGCCTTTCATTGTTCTGTGACTTTTTGAGAAAACACAATAATGCTGAAATTCTATTATGCCATATTTTAACCAAATAATGATAATAGTGATAGAAATGAGTGTAATGATAATGATGATGAAGAGGAAGAAGAGAATAATCCGTACAGTAATACTTTCCTTCTTTGGAACAATTATTGACATCATATTAGAGAACTTTTGAAAACAGCAATAGAAAATATGTATACATATATACATACATATCTATATATGTGTATATGTATGTTTATGTACCTGTCTATGCATAAATATATATATGTATATGCAAATGTATATATGTGTACATACACAGCCCAATAATGCACACATATATATACTAATTTACACATACATGTTTGTATATGTATGTATGTGTATGTGTGTACGTGTGTGTGTGTGTGTGTGTGTGTGTGTGTGTGTGTGTATTACAATGACTGACTTTCTGTTTATGAGCCAGGCTAGTCTTAGTGAGACTGATCCTCGGATGACATGTATTCCACCCCTGAACCAGCATTTGAAGCTCTTCTCTTATGGTAGGACCTGCTAGAGCTGACATTCAAATGGTATAGCCTATGAGAACTCAGGGTCATCCTTTTATCATGTTGAGGCTTCTGGGTAAACTTCTGCTGGATTATGACTCTCTCTCTTACTAATTCTGCTTCTAATGCTACTGCTGTGGCTGTCATTTCTTGAAAGTGTTATTAAAATTACATTCTATGGATTAGAATTTGCTTTTCTTTTAAATAACCTACAATGTAGTTAATAATAACAGCTCATATTTAGGGAGTTCTTTAAGTTTTATTTTGTCATTTACTCTTTAAGATGACCCTGTGCAGAAACAAAACATGTTTTATTATACCATCTTTAAGAAGAGAACACTAAACGTCAATTTAAGTTATTCAACCACTAAATGTCAAGGCTAGGTCTTAAAAGTAGGTATTCTGATCTAAATCTAGTTTTCCCTGCCACACATTTTAATATTATACCTCAACTTCTGCTGAGCTAGGTGGCACAGTGGATAGAGCTAGGCACCTAGGTCATGCAGTAGATAGAGCACTACACCTCAAGTCAGGAAGATTAGAGTGTGAATCCCTCCACTGATACTTACTAGATGTAAGGCAATACGCTGAACTTCTCCTGTCCTCAGTTTCCCCAGCTGTAAAATGATAATAATAACAATAGTACCTACCTTAGAGCATTGCTCTGAGACTCAAATATGATTAAGCACTTTAAAAAATTTACAGTGTTATATAAATGCTATCTATTATTGTGATACCTTTTAGCTCAAATGCCCTTGGACACTTTTGGCTAACTATGTTTAAAGTGTCTTAGAGCCGAGGACTATTTTAGTTCCTGTCTTTTTATCCCTTTTCAGGCATATATAGCATGGTGTCTGACACATACTAGGTGCTTAATAAACGCTTACTGAATTAATTTGTATTGTTTTGTTTCATCTTTTTACCTGTAGCATCCACCATAGTGCCCTTTACATAGTAAGCTATTAATCAAAGTTTTCCCCCTGCAACGGAATAAAATGATTTAGTGATGAAATGCTCATTTTTATCTCAAATATCATCTAGTTCTAACTATTCATTTTGTAGAAGAAAAAGTGAGACCAAGGGAGATGATGTGAATTGTTAACATCCCACAGCCAAAGAGTGGGAAAAATTCACATAGAGCTCAGATCCCTAGATCTCTATATCTTAAGGTTTTTTCCACTCTATTACATGATCTGGTCTCCTATAAACAATGTTCTAACAGAATTTCATTGTATTTTTCATTCTAGGAGAATGAGACAATCACAAATATATGGTCTTGGATAATTACTTTGACTGGAACAGGATTAGACACATGATACAGAAAACGAGGCCAATAATATATTGCTGGTTAAATTTTTAATGCCAATTTTTGAATTGTCCCATTTCAAACACCACTTAATGTCCGGATTTGACCTTTCTTCAAATATTAAAGTTATGTAAGCATCATCAAATTGTCATTTTGAATAAAAAGTGGCTCTTAACAAGATCTGTTGTTGGCTCTTAGAAAGAAAGCAAGTTTGCTTGAGGGTTTTTTGTTTTGTTTTGTTTTGTTTTTGTTTGTTTGACTCTTGTAAATAGCACTTAATTGGTATCCCAGAAATCCTTCTCTTTTGTTTGCAAGGGGATCCAATATTTATACCTCAAAGTAGAAGTTAATACCATGCAGCCTTCTTTATTTGATTCTGTTATGTATCATTTTCAGAACAATGTTCTAAAGGTAGTATTTTTATACATTCCAGTGCACTTAATAGGAAAAACATTCAGGAAAACTTAACATGGAGATTTACGTATATTCCACTTACTGAAGTATTTTAGGTAAAAGTCAGGATTCTCAGGCCCTGAACTCCACCGTTGTATCTTGCACCAACTGTTTCTTTAGTAATGACTAATTAAACTAATGGCATGCTTTATGTCATTGAGCCATGAAATGATAAATCTTTTCCCTTAGCCTAGTCTCTTTGATCAGAATAGTTGAAATATCCTGGGAGTTATGGAGATCATATCAGCAGTTTTTAGAATTTATTGTATCTGGGTGGAATCTATTAGCCATCCTGGTAAAATATAATCCTAGTTGATGACGTTTTGTATCAGCACTTCAACTTCCCATTTTATGCTAGAATAATTGATTTTTTTTTCCTGACAGACTAAAAAGGGCAATAATTAACTTTTTTTGGTTATGGAAATCTGGAGTCCAAACATGAAATACTTATTTGAATGATGAAGTAGTCAGTAATTTTTCACATGTTCTTCTAACTGCTTCATTTCTGAAGAAGACAGCTTGCTTCCACTTCTATAAAAGAAGATCATGGTTTCTTCTCAAAATATGTAGATATTATCTGTGCACATTGAAGGCAACATGCATTCTAGTCATAGGTATTTGTAGATATTCATGTGGCATATGTGTGAAGCCTTTAAAGATTAAGGCATATTTTCTAAAACTACTTGGTCATTTTTCATATATACAAGAAACATAGGAAGTATAGTGAATAGAGCAAAAATAAAAGGAGAAAATATACATGAAGTGATAAATGATGATCAGAAGTTACAGAATTGTTGGTCTTGGATTCCCATCAGATCAAAGTTTTCTTCTGAATTGTTTCTTTTTTTCTAGACAAGGAAAACAGAAAGTTTTAGGAAGAAAGGGAAAAAGAGAGTATTTGATAACAATGTCTCCTCTAACAAAAAAATAAAGGAAGTGTAATCAATAGATGGTTGCACTTGCGATTTCATAGGATATGAATTGTTAAACAAGGAACTTTGAATATTGAATATTTGAATATTGAAACTAGAAGAGGTGTTAGAACCAAGAGTGCTAGAACATAGAAAATACGGTGTTAGAATTTAAAGGACTCAAAATATAAAACAGTGGATCTTGAAGCAATTTGTGACCTTAAGCCTGGATAGTTAGAAAACAGATAACTGAATGTCACCTGTGGAATAGACTTTCAAAGAATATTAAGGCTGAAAATAAAAAAAGCATAAAATATTAGATCTGAAAATAACATAGAGTGTCAGAGTAAGGGGAACATTTTAATGATAATGTAGGCAAACCTTTTGATTTTTTAAAATAAAACTGAAGCCTAATAAAGTTAAATCAATCAATCAGTAAACATTTATTAGATATGTACTATGTACCAAGTACTTTGCTAAGGTTAAACAATTTTTCCAAAGTCATGTGCATTATAATTAGGGAAGCATGGGATGAAAATCAATGTCATCAGACATAGTAATGTTCACCCATAATGCACTCCATCATTGGTTTATAATTTAAATTCAGAGGGAAAATAATGCCCATTTTAATACATGGAAATCCTGAAATGTTCCAGTGTTGCTATAGTAAAATGTGTAATCAGATTTGCAATGCAAAACACACCACACTTTGGTGACCACAGTGACTCCTGAGAGTGTGATACAGCAAAGAAAAGCTATTCTTTGAAAAATTTTGGGCCATTGGAAAGTATTTCCATTGTCTTTGGGGAAATGATCAAGCATTGTTTATGGAAATCAGTCACATCACAGATTTCAGCCTCAGAGAGACCTCTATCAAGATTAAAAAGAAAAAAATACAGAGAAAGCAAAGGAAAATAACTACCTGTGATTCAACTTCAAAACAACATGAAAAATTAAAGAAAAAAGGTTAGGTTTGAAGAGAGTTCTGGACTAATTTCAAATGATATATTCATATACATATATATATATATACATACGTACTTATGTACTTATACACATACACACATATATGTCGTTGTCTTTGTGTAGTGTCAGATTCTTTGTCACACTATCTGGAGGTTTCTTGTCAAAAATACTTTAGTGGTTTCCCATTTCCTTCTCCAGCTCATTTTACATATGAGGGAACTGAGGCAAACAGGGCTAAGTGACTTGCCCAGGGAACAGATTTTAATATAGGAAGATGAGTCTTACTGACTCCAGGCCCAGCACTCTATACACTGTACCATCTAGGTGCCTGTGAGTGTATATAAACACGCACATATATAATTATGTATGTATGTATGTATGTATGTATGTATATGTGTATGTGTGTATATATACACACATATACTTCTATCTGTAATGACGTTGGATTTCATGACTTATTGACCTCTAAGTTCCCTTATGCAACTAAATCTGTAATCTTATGATTGACAAAACCATGAGAAGGAGGACACTGACCATCAGTTGGCTACTCCCAATGACCAAAGGTGGCTTTTTAAGTGGAACTGCATGTTGGTGACCACTAGAAGGACCAGACAAGGGTACATAGCTTCAGCTCAGTTAGAATGAAAGAAGAAATGGAAGTTCAGGATCTTGTGGAAGGAGAGGATATTGTCTGGTCCTTGCATAGGCCTGGCTGAACCTGAAAAGGATGCTCAGGAGGATTGGTAAAATTACATATTTTACATGCCAGTAATATGGCAATTTAGAACTAATATTAAGGGGAAAAATGGACAAGCTAATGTGAGACTACTATTCCCCTGCAGTTAACTTAAAGTTTGGCAGATTGAGATGAGATCATGAATTCAAGAGATTATCAGCACTGGGAATACTCTTGAGGTATCATTATTTTCTGTATATGAATAAATGCAGCTCCCTGAATTTTCCTCGCAGAGTATTAGCAACCTATTTGTGTTAGTCCTGAATCTAGCTGAGGGAACAGGAACCATTCCTGTTGAGGACTTATTTTTCCCTGTCTGTTTTGGGGTTAGATCCAAGCTAGAGTAGAATATGCCTTCAGATCACCAGAAGGAACAGATTTGTGATGTGAATTTGGCCCTGAGCTTTGCTAATCATCATCTGTTTGGGATATGTCAGGCTGAGGTTCTTCCTGCCATGATCATTATGGACAAAAATGAACTCAGATGTAGTTGAAGGAATTCGTCTGTAGAAGTGCAGACTCTCCAGCCCTTGCAGTCCTGGGATTTGATAGATGAATTTTACTTTATCTAACCTAGAACCAGATAACTTGACCATCTTCCCCAAAGTGCTGTCTATGTTCTGCTCCTCATTCTCCCCTTTGCCCTTAATATCAGTGCCTTCCTTCTGAATTTATCTCCAATTTACCCTGTATGTCTTATATGCACACAGTTGCTCATTAGAATATAAGCATTTTCAAGGAACATATCTCCAGTGCTTAGCACAGTGTATATTTGCCTGATGCTTAAGAATGTTCTTAATAAACACTTGTTGAGAACTTGACTGCCCCTAGAATTCTGACTCACCCGCCTTGGACCCATAACTTATTTGGAAA
The DNA here is from genome assembly GCF_011100635.1 of Trichosurus vulpecula. Taxonomy (NCBI): domain Eukaryota; kingdom Metazoa; phylum Chordata; class Mammalia; order Diprotodontia; family Phalangeridae; genus Trichosurus; species Trichosurus vulpecula. The sequence goes on along the minus strand of NC_050575.1, from coordinate 366,930,486 downwards.
ACAGCCACTTCTTTGGAACTGACTCCCTTTTGTATATGTGTCCCAAGCTCGTCCTATAGTAAGTGATTCATAAATGCTTTGTCATTCACCTTATTTGTTTTGTTTTTATTTTCTAGTGTGTAATATGTTACAAATGCTATTATCCTTAATTTTTAAGTGCAGAAACTGAGACACAGAGAGATTTAGAAGATTGGCCATAGTCTCTGCCAGGAAGTGTCAGAGATAAAATTCATACCTTTCCTGATACTTTCCACCATTTCCCCCCATGGTATCACACATCCAACAAACGTCTAAGACATAATTTAAACACATAGCTCCCTTACTCTAAGTCCAGAATACTATCTACTACTGTACGACCCAGCCATCTTCCTACTAGAAACCACACATGGCCTGCAAAACTTTTAAGCTGACACATAATACATGAAGAAGGCCTCAGACTTTTGGCAACTTGACATTCTGAAAAGCTGTTTCTAATCCTATTGTTGACTGAATGACAGGTAGACTGTTTCAACAATCTGGCTGGCAGCTGCTGTGGGGGGTATAAAATCAACAACAACCAGCTCACAGAACTGCAAGCTCAGGTTCTTTTGATCTGCTTTACTAAGGGAAGCAACATTAAGGAGTTAATGAGCTTACTTTAATTCAGCATACAAATACCATTCACTTAGTTCAGGGGAAAACACTAGCACCCTGAACTTCAGAGCAAAGCAAACAAATTACAAACATTGACAGATAGGTCAAATATAATTCGTATTTACCAACATCTAAGTTCAGCCCAGGAGCTCATAACAAAGGATAGCCCGGAGTCATGCGCATCACTGCTGTGGGTCAGAGCTGCTGAAAAAAGAGAAAGCCAACCCCTGGTTTTATGCCTGTTTCAGGGTCAAGGGTGAGTCACACATGCGACACCCACGTGACCTAAAATTGTCACAAAGATGCGACTTAAACCCTCATGGTTTAAAAGCCTCTGATGTCACAAACATGTCACTCAAACCCATGTAAACTAGGCTTTCCCTTGAGGCAAGGAGGTCGTCAAGGACTCCTAATTTAATCAAGGAAATAAAGACCAAACTCTTCAAGGGCACTTGATTGAACTAAGTGCTAAAAGCCCATTTTGACTGCCAACACATAGACTCATAGGTTTAATAGATTAATAGGTAAACATGATCAATGAGATTATTTAATCCAACCTTCTCAATTGATAGATGAGTAAACTGAGGCCGAGAAAAGTGCATTGGTTTGCTCAAGGGCACATGGGTAGTGAATGGTATAGCTAGGATGTCTTCTGACTCTAAATCAAGTACTCTTTTCAGTATTTTGTTTTAATGCCATGATGGGAAGATATCTAAACGTCAAGGGTTGTGTAATATATATGTGTGTGTATATATATATATATATATATATATATATATATATATATATATATATGTGTGTTTCTAAAACTCAAAAATGATCTTTATTAAGCAGGTACAAACATGATCATGTGGAGGAGTCAGCCTAATGCGGAAACAGCTCAATTTGGAAAAGCAGGGACATGATTTATTTTTTTTTTTAGACAAAGGAAGGTGAGGAATGGGTCAATCTGAGGAGGAAAAGGATATGTTGTGAATGTGGATAGAGAACTCCAGGTATGGGAGAGGGAGGGAGTGCCAGAAAGCAAAAGAATGAAGAATTATTGCTGCAAGGACACTGTCCTGTTGATACATCAGACAGAGCACACAAGAAAATCATGGTGGTGCCTAGATTCCCAGGCTTGAGTATAACAAGATAAGCAGGTTGTCAGATGCATTAGGATGGCTCTAAGAATCCAAGACTAGTTGATAACAGACCACTTAGGCAGACTTGAGCTAAGCCAGCTGCAGCATCACTCATCCCGCACTTCCAGCTAGGTTTCGCTCTTGGTCATTGCAAAGGATTGTTTGTATGTCAAACCATCCTGTATCCTAATTGGTCAAGTAAGTCCCATACAACTCCCCTTGGTTATTTGGATAACTAGGGTGTGGCATTCAAGCAAATCAAGGTAGTTAGTATATACGTTTCCACACATTCATATACCCACACTCTATCTATGATTATGATCATATAAGACTGATGCATACATACTATATATGCATAAATATGTATATGTAATATGTAAATGTGTATATGTACATAAATTCAATTCAATATACATTTATTAAGAATTTACTATGTGCCAGATACTTTGTTAATTGCTGAGGATACAAAAAAAAAAAAAAAACCAAAAAACCAGCAAAAGAAGTCCATGCCCCATGGGTCCAAATACAAGATAAACAGGAGATAATTAATAAAGGAAAAGCACTGGAATTAAGAGGAGTTAAAAAAAAGGCTTCCTGTGGAAAGTAGGATTTTAGTTGGGACTTAAAGGAAGTCAGGGATATCAGTAGTTGGAGTAGAGAGAGAATGTTTCTGTCATGGGGGAAAGACAGAGATCATGCCTAGATCCTAGATATATAAAATATTTATATGGAGAGATATAAGAACGATTCATACATACATATGGATGTTTATATAATTGTGTGTGTGTATACGTGTGTGTGTTTAATTTGACCATTGTCCAATCAGACATGACGCTCTCTTAAGTAAATATCTATGGTTAGTTACCTAATGGCAACATATGAATGCCTTTAGGCTATGCACAATGATATTCTCACTTTGATTCATAAATGAAGCCCCTGGTTGCTGTCAGAAGATACATAATATGTGTTTATTGAAATGAAATGTGGGGTTTTTAACTGCTGAGAATAGAAGCCATTTTTTCTGGTCAAGGTACTACCTATTATTTTATTTCTTTAGGCTAAATAAAAGAGTTCCCAGTAGTCCTGGTAGCTATGTTCAAAAACACTGTTAAACCCCCTTTCCTCAAAATTGATTAAGAGCTCCACATATGCAAAATTTTAAAAAAATCCAATATTCCTTGCCGTTATGGGTTTTGTATTCTATCTTGATTCTTAGATAAAATAGCTTAGACAGGAACTTTGCAGTCTAAATTAGGGAGGGTCACAGAGGAATAGATCATGGAAAATATGTCCATATAGACACATTCATATATTATAAGGACTTTTCAGGACCTTGAGTGAACTCCACATAACCATATATTTACCATGGGGAAAATTTTGTATAATATGCATGTCCTTCAGTGTTAGTGGATTACCTTTCAAAAGAACAACAGAATAAGTGAACTTAATTATTTATCTTGCTGAGTACTTAAAAAAGAGAACAAAATGTCTTTGCCTTAAATTTCGAAGCCAAGTGAGGTAGATAAAAATGGAATGCTTTTGCAGTGATATAGAAAAAATATGTTCCATTATTGTAGAGTGTCATCACATTCTGTGTATCAGACTTAGAATTGGGGGACCAGGGTTCAAGTCTATGCTTTACTTCTGCCTGTCTAGGTGACTCTTGAAATTCACTTAGCCTTCTTTAGCCTCAATTTCCCCATCAGTAAACAATGGAGAGAATGCTGCTGGCATTTAGTAAATGTGAGCCAATATTATTTGGATGGAGAGGTTTCAAATTGCAGTGGGGAAAAAAAAAAACAAAGCAAATATGGATAGTCAGGAAGGTAAGAAAGCACTGTCCATTTCCATTTTGAAAATTTGTGCTTAGATTTTTTAAAAGAAATTATCTTTCCATTTGTCTAGACATATCCAAAGGCAGCAAAATACCACAGTAGATAAAGTGCTAAATCTGTCATCAGGAAAAATCAATTGCTCAAAAATCAATTTCAAATTTGATCTCAAACACTTCTTAAGTGTGAATCTGGACCAGTCACACAACTTGTTTGTCTCAGTTTCCTCATTTGTAAGATGGAATTAATATTAGAAGCTATTTCCCAGGGTCATTTTGAGAATAAAATGAAATACTGTATGTAAAATGCTTTACAAATCTTAAAGCACTGTATAAATTCTAGCTATTTTTTAAAAAGGCGTTAGAGGCCATTATGAGTATGAGCTTTCATACAAAATGTATTTCAATCTCTCCTAACATTGTAGTTACTGTTCCCTATGCATGAAACAATGAATTTTTAATATCTTTTGTACAAAGAATGTCATGAAACGTCCTTCCTTTTATTTACTACAATCAGGAATCCTATCTTTTTCATATTCCTGTCCATAAAGTTAAAAGAAGGCACCCTGTTACTGAAACCTCGTTTTGCAATAGAATTCCAACAAAGCAATTAGGTCCACATGAATCAGTGCGAGATTATCAATGGCCTGGGAAAATTATGGCCCCATTTTCTGATTTACAGGATGCATAATAGTCCTGTAATACTAGGCAACAAAGCCAGGAGATAGAGAATATGGCACCATATTTTACTTCATAACTTCTGGCCTGATCTTAGAAATGGACATGAACACCACCTCATGGCATTTGACAATATAGATCTGCAACAAATCTACATACCCCATTCACCATAAATGTCCTCAAATGCATAATGAAGCACACAAAACACAAATATGCCCGATTTGTTATCCAGCCCGGGGAGGGAAGAAGAGTTTGCTCAGACATATTCTAAACACCATCTGGGAGACAAGTGTTTCATTCTGCAACAGATTGCCAAATTTTCCTGTGGAATCCAAAGAGATGCTCACTCCAGGGGCTTTAATAGAACCCTGATTGAGCAGGCTTTTCATCTTTGTTTTGTGTTGTTGTAAAGACTATGCATATGTCTGATGGATAGAAGTCCTCATTAATTTATTATAGGATTCATTCTTTTCTTTCCTTTGGAGAGAGTGCAGTATTTTACCTTATCGAGAGTGGGTTTTTCTTGTACATGGCAATTAATCTTTTCTAAAGACAAGCACCCACTCTATCAAGGTGTCATCTGATTGATTAGATTAGAAATATACTGTTACACATCATACATTAATAATATTTCAATATAACATGGATCACGGAATCCACTATCAATGGAAAAAGTAGTTCAAAAACAACAGGAAGAAAACCTTGCAAAGAATGACCTTGGTGAGAATAACACACTTGACCCATTGGACAGTGTAGAACATATTTTCATTGGCTTTTATTGGTCTTTTTTGGTCTATTTTTAGTCATTGTTCTAGGTGGTACAGTGGATGGAGAGCTGGGCCTGGAATCAAGAATATCTGAGTTCAAATCTATCCTCAGACACTTACTAGCTCTGCGATTCTGGGTAAGATACTTAATCTTAATAGTACCTACTTTCCAGAATTATTGTGAGGATCAAATGAGATAATATTTATGAAGTGCTTAGCATGGTGCCTGGCATATAGTAGTTGCTTAATAAATGCTTGTTTCCTTATGTCATTCTCTCTGTGCCCCCCCCTTTCTATCTTCCTAGGGGGTTATTTATTTAATATAACTATGTGGTTTAGTGCAAGACCAGAGTTTGGGGGGTTTACAAGCCCATAAGAGGCAATGAAGTTTCCAAAATAAGTGACCAAATAAAACTAAGATCCAGAATGAACATGAAAACTACAATTTACTTTAAATTATTCCAACCATTTTGACAAATTCAAAACACCCAAATAAACTATTTGGGCATCGGGTATGAGATGAACATTTAATGATCATAGAAGCTTATCTAGAAAGGCCTCCGGGCATCATCTTGTCCAACACTTATGTTTGTACAGATGAGGAAATAAAGCCTGGGGGAGGATGGTTACCTAACATTACATTGGTAGTCAGAAGCAAAGATGGGATTTGAGTCTCTGTTCTCTGACTGAAGAACCAAAGGTCTTGCCACTGTCACAAGACTGTCTGCTTAGGCATCAGAAATGATAATATCAGAAATAAAGATTGACCCCTCATGACATTTTAGCGTTTTGGAAGCTTACACTGCTCATACCATTTACCTCTTGCAACCATATTCAGAGCAGTAACACTAAAAGACTCCATTTTTATTTCACTTTTTTCTGCAGTTATGAAATGGAAAGCAAAAGGCTAATAGCAGCTCTTGCTGAGGAAATGAATGAGGTGGTTGGTGACCTAGAATGTAATGTAACCTCTCTGCCATGTGGCATGGCCTAGAATTTCTAATCACTTTATCTGAGCATTTGGATTCTGGCAGAAATATACTCCATATCATCCTCACTGCATGTGTGTATGTATGTATTTATGAGATTTAAAAGTAAATTCCTTGTTTATAGAAGATATTTTGATTTTTCTTTGATTTTGGATCATAGGCTCATAAGCCTGGAGATGGAAGACATCTAATACAATCCCCATATTTTACACATGGGGAAACTGAAGTTGTACAATGAACCTAACTTGTCCAATATCTCACAAGGAGTAAATGTCAGAGGCCAGATTGTCTTACTGTTATATATTTGAATAAATCATCTCTGTCTTTCAAGAACATTTATGTAAGGCTATGTATGAAATGTTGTGTGTGGGGGAGGGGTATGGGTGGATGTGTGAGAAGAGGCATGTTCAATGATTTTTTTCTTCTAATATGCCCCAAACATCTGACAAATAGTTTCTGAAGACTGAGGAGACTGAGACAAGTAATCTCATTTAGTGATTCATGGATTCTCCAATCCTAAGTGGTTCTTAAAAATACCAACTTCTAATTTTGGAGTATAAAATAGTGCCTTTACTTTGGGTTTAGTGTACTACAGCACAATTCTATCTTAATGTTTGTATTTAAGTATAATCTCATCACTATGGGTGTGTCTTTCAATGGTTCACACCACAAGCTATATTTCTCCTCAACCTGTATGATCTTTGTCCACATTATTTTATATATCCTTCCTAATGAATTTGCCTAGCATGTTGGAGTTCTTGCTCTGCAGATTACAGTCATGACTTTGAAATAGCATTTTGTTATTCCTCATTTGTGTTACTTGATCAAGCAACCCACTTTTTGTCATATAGATCTGTGAAGATGTCTTTTGTTGTGCCTTTGAATAGCCAAAAGGCTGTGAATAGTACAACTGGCATGTCATTTCCTAAAGTTGAGTGAACTCAATTTCCTCCTCTTATTTAATTCTGGGTCTATATTGTTGTTCATCAACATTGCCTATTCTTTTAGGCTTCCTCATTCATCCATTTGTATTTCATTATCTGGGATATACACACACACACACATATGTATTCCACTTTATCTTTCCTATGTGAATGGCTAAGCTGAATTCTTTCGAACGGTTAATGGATATCATTAAGGAGGCCTTAGAGATTTCCAGGGGTCAATGAAATTAGAACTATGATGTCTTCAAACAATACCTACAGAACTTTAATATTACTTTTTGACATAACTATCAGAGATTGGGAAGCCTGCTATCTGGGCTCTTTGCAGAACATCCTTAATGACAATGGTTGGCAACTTTGGTGAACATAATTAACGAAATAAGAATGTATAAACCCTTCTCATTCACCTCTGTTGTACCAGGGCCTATGTCAATATTGGTTTAGACATTATATAACTTTTAAAGGAGGTATGGTCATATTTTTAGGTCCCTCGAGAGATATATGGGCCACTATGATACACATTTTAAGCTTAGGATTCAGCCACATGTGACACTAATGGAATGAAAGGATTTTAGAGCAAGAAGTCACCTTATAAACTATCTAATCAATGATCCTAAGTTTACAGGGGCAGAAACTGAGGCCAAGTGAGAGAAACGACCTACATAATTTAATTGATTTTAAGGGATGCACTGCTAGTTCACTTAATGATGTGGAAAATTGTAGAAACACATAGTTGAGTCAGAAACTTTATCTACATTCTTTGTAGGCCAAAAGATTCCCTTTAGGAACTGTTACTAAGCTTCAAAAGGAAAAGGCAAATAAAACAAACTTGAGTCCTCAGGGAAGAAGGCATGCATGGCAGAGAATGGTACATGGAATGAATGTACCCTTCCATTCTCTTATTCATGATAAGATCATGAATCTTGTACTATTCTTTTATTTCATAGGAGAGGAAATTAAGGCAAAGAGAAATTAAGTCACTTGTCCAAAGTTACATAGATATTAAGTATCAAAAGCAGAATGAGAAGCCATATTCATTGATTCCAGAATCAGAGCTTTTTCCCACTCCAGCAATCTGTCTCCAGCTCATCAACTCCCCTTAATTAAAAAAAATTAGAAAGCATCAACCTCAAATAGAAATGGATCCTGGTGGCTGTATATTGGCTAAGAAAACCAAGCATTAACATTATCAGTGTTGCATTATATTTTCATAAAACATGTCCTAATTATATTTTAATATGGGGTTGGGCTGTGCACTGGAGTTTTGTGGGAGCTGCCAGGAGTTTGACTCCTCCACTCTAAGTTACCTTTACTTTTCATAGCATCCATAGTCCTTTTTTTCTGTTGGAAACCAGAGGTTCTCTAAATATTCCAAGTCTTTTTTTCTCCCTTATTTGTTAATTAATTTATTTTTAGTTTTCAACATTCACTTCCACAAGAGTTTGAGTTCTAAATTTTCTCCCCATCTCTCCTCCCCAACCCCGAGATGGTGTACATTTGATTACCCTTCCCCCAAAATGCCCTCCCTTCTAGTACTCACCCTTCTCTTATCACCTTCCCTTCCATTTTCCTGTAGGGTAAGATAGATTTCTATACCTCATTGCCTGCATATCTTACTTACCAGTTGGATTAAAAAACAATTTCTAACATTCATTTTTAAAAATTTGAGTTCCACATTCTCTTCATTCCTCCCTCCCCACACACCCTCATTAAAAAGGCAAGCAATTAGATGTAGGTTATGCATGTGTAGTCATGCAAAACACTTTCATAGCAGTCATGTTGTGGAATACTAACTATATTTCCCTATTTCCTAACCTGCCCTCCAATTATTCTATTCTCTTCTGTAACCCTGTCCCTCTTCAAAAGTGTTTGCTTCTGATTACCCCCTTCTATTTGCCCTCCTTTCTACCATCCACCCCTCTCTTATCCCCTCTCCCCTACTTTCCTGTAGAGTAAGATAGATTTTGATACCCAACTGAGTGTGTATGTTATTCCGTCCTTAAGCCAAATCCAGTGAGGGTCAGGTTCATTCATTCCCTCTCACTTACTCCCTCTTCCCCTCCACTGAAAAAGGTTTTTCTTTGCTCTTTTATGTGATATGATTTACCCTATTCTTTCTTTCCCTTTCTCTTTCTCCCAGTACATTCCTCTCTCACCGCTTAAATTTACTTTTTAGATATTATCCTTTCATATTTAACTCACCCTGTTCCCTCTTTATGTATGTGTATGTATACATGCATGCATGTGCGTGTGTGTGTGTGTGTGTGTGTGTGTGTGTGTGTGTGTATTCCCTCCAACTACCCTAATACTGAGAAAGGTCTCATGAGTTACAAATATCATCTTTCCCTGTAGGAATGGAAACAGTTCAACTTTAATAAGTCCCTTATGATTTCTCTTTCCTCGTTACCTTTTCTTGCTTCTCTTGAGTCTTGTATTTGAAAGTTCAATTTTCTATTCAGTTCTGGTCTTTTCTTCAAGGATGCTTGAAAGTCTTCTATTTTGTTGCAAATCCATTTTTTACCCCGATGTGTTTATTCTCAGTTTGGCTGGGTAGGTGATTCTTGGTTTTAATCCTAGTTTCTTTGACCTCTGGAATATATTCCAAGCGCTCTGATACCTTAATGCAGAACTTGCTAAATCTTTTGTTAGCCTGATTGTGTTTCCACAATACTCAAAGTGTTTCTTTCTAGCTGCTTACAAATATTTTCTTCTTGACCTGGGGAACTCTGGAATTTGGCTACAATATTCCTAGGAGTTTTCCTTTGGGATATCTTTCAGGAGGTGATTGGTGGATGCTTTCAATTTCTATTCTCTCCTCTGCTTCTAGAATATCAGGGGAGTTTTCCTTGATAATTTCTTGAAAAGTAATGTCTAGGTTCTTTAGTTGATCATGGCTTTCAGGTAGTCCAATAATTTTAAAATTATCTCTTCTGGATCTATTTTCCAGGTCAGTGGTTTTTCCAATGATATATTTCACATTGTCTTCTATTTTTTCATTCTTTTGGTTTTGCTTTATAATTTCTTGATATGTCATAAAATCATTCATTTCCATTTGCTCCATTCTAATTTTTAAGGAATTGTTTTCTTCAGTGAGCTTTTGGACCTCCTTTTCCATTTTGCTAATTCTGCTTTTTTAAGGCATTCTTCTCCTCATTGGCTTTTTGGCCCTCTTTCACCATTTGGGTTAGTCTATTTTTTTAAGGTGTTATTTTCTTCAGTATTTTTGGAAGGTTTCCTTTAGAAAGCTGTTGACACATTTTTCGTGATTTTCTTGCATCACTCTCATTTCTCCTCCCAATTTTTCTTCTTCTTCTCTTATTCGACTTTCAAAATCCTTTTTGAGCTCTTTCATGGCCTGTGACCAATTCATATTTTTCTTAAACACTTTGGATATAGGAGCTTTGACTTTGTTGTCTTCTTCCGGTTGGATATTTTGATCTTCCTTGTCACCAAAGTAAGATTCTATAGTCTGATTTTTTCCCCACTGTTTGCTCATTTTCCCAGCCAATTGCTTGACTTTTTAGCAATTTGTTAAAGTAGGACTCTGCTTCCAGAGGGGGGGATGTATGGTCCCAAGCTTCAGGAGTTTTGTGCAGCTGTTTTCAGAGATATTTATAAGAACTTGTAAATTTTCAGTTCTTCCAAGGTTGTATGATCAAAGGAGAGAGGTTACTCCTCACCTTGTCTGTGCTCTGGTCTGTGTGTGATCTCGAGCACTCTTTTCTGCCTTGGAACTGTGAGGAGGATTCCCTCTCCACCACCAACACAAGCTTTAGCACATCAGCACTCCTTCTTGCCCCGGGAACACCATTCAGGATTGCAACCCAGATCCAATCATGGCAAAGGAAGAGAATCCTTTCTCAGTGCTAGCAAAAAGATCACTTTAATCCCCCTCTGATCAGCTGCTTGATTCCTTTACCATCTGTGGGCTGAAAACTCCAGAAGCAGCCACCACCACCACTGACCTGGGGCTGGGGCTGGACTGTTCTCCTCTCTAACCTAGGTCTGACCGACCTTTCCTACTGACCTTCTAAGTTGTCTTTGGAAACTGCCATGGATGCCAGTGATTCAGTCACCTGGGTCCTGCTCCAGGTTTGCTGGACCCAGTCTGTGCTGGCATGGCCAGCATTGGTCTGAACTACTCTCCCAACCTGGTGCCACAGACCTTTCCTGTTGACCTTCCAGGTTGTCTTTGACTGGAAATTTGTTTATCTCCATCTTTTCTTTTTGGTTTCTGATGCTATAGAATTTGTTTAGACTCATTTTTTGTAGGTATTTCAGGGGGTTTAGGGAGAACTCAAGCAAATCCCTGATTTTACTCCACCATCTTGGCTCTTCCTCCCTAAATATTCCAAGTCTTGAAAGGAACTGTGGAAAAGAGAAAGAAAGCATTTGGCATCGTCTAGATAAGTCCATAAGCATTTACTATGGGCAAAGGCCTGGTTTGGAATCCCATCTCTACTATTCACTGTCTCTGACTTTGGGCAACTCAGTCCCTTTTTCTGACATAGTTTCTTTATCTCTAATAAGAATTTGTTATTTTTTTTCATCTCCAAATCCTGTGCACTGTTTTTCAAATCCTTGATATCACTATCTAGGTTGAATTTATTATTTTTCATATTCCATGTCTTCTCTAGAAAAATATTAACATACTTTATTTCATAATTGCATTTCCACCACAGTGTGAAAGTAATTGCATAATGAAAAAGATACCTGAAGGTAAAAAATATTAGCAATTCAAATCAAGGTGTGGTCTGTGTGGTCATAGGAAGGTCAAAACCTCTCAAAGTCTTTAAGAAACTTTTATGTATAAAATCCTACCATTATTATGTAACATAGTCTCCTTAGTGGGAATAGAGGAAGATGAGGAAAAGGAAGGAAAAGAAGAGGAAAAGAAGAAAGAGGAGAAGAGGAAGGATGAGGAGGGTGAAGTAGAAGAAGGGGAGAAGAAGGAAAAATAGGGAGATAAAGAACAGGAGCAACAATAGGAGAAGGGGCAAGGAAGAAGGAAAAGAAAGAAGGATGAGGAGGAAGAAGGAGAAGGAGGAGGAAGAAGAACAAGAACAAGAAGAAAAGGAGAAGAAGAAGAGGAGAAAAAGAGGAAAAGGAGGAAGAATAGGAGGAGGAGGAATATGAGCTAAAAGAAAAAAAAGTTCTGAGTTCCTCTGACTGAAAATATGAGATTATTTGGTACATTTTTGTAAAAATTGTATTTCTTAGCTGACATTATGCAATCTAGTTAAGCTTGGTGTCATTTGAAATTTAAGCCATTCTTTGCAACCACACTGTGGAACTGTTTAATAATCTGTAGGGACAAAACAAATATTCTGGGTCAGATTTCTATCCTCTGTATCTTGGGAAAACATGTCACAGGATGCGTATGAATTTTAAACACAGTCCACTATTAGTAAATAAAAGAGAAGGGGGAACATTTAAATTGTTTGGCACTAATCAACTAACAAGATGAGCCCCCGACCAGTGGCCAGTTAAAATAGAACTTTTTAATAGTCAGATCTCATCCAATACTTGAACACAGAACAGATTAATGGTTTGCAGAGCATTATTGGGAACTATATCCATGAATCTATCAAAATGTAATATCAGACTAACAAAATTAAAGTTTTTTTTTTCCTGAATGATAAATCACTATTGATGATGAATTGCACAGAACAGAGTTGAGTGGAATCTGGTATAGAAATGAGTGACTGCACCCAAATTTGATAATGACTCCACAACAGGAAAGCATGCCTAATTGTATACATGCAGTGCCTGAAGCCTTTACCATCTGACCTGTCAGTACTAGCTCTCTTCACAAAAGGCCACCCAGAACTACACAGTTGGAACATGTGATCAAGGAAAAATACCTGGAGATTAAATTTAAAAAAGAGATTCTGTGGACAATTATCAAAAGCCTCAACTATTTGAAGTATAATTCAACAGAATATGAGTAGGACCAGGGTAGGAACTGAGCTTTATAGTGAGAATTCCGTGGCAGGCAGCCACCCTGGGATGAGTAAGAGGCCAGGCAAGAGATTTGGCTGCTTGCTGTAAAAAGGGTATATCAAAGTACAAACCGTCTTTCAAGAGGTTCCTTCAAAGAGGGATAGTATATAGATGAAGGTGACTTGAATATGGTCCATAGTAACTATACAAATTGATGACCATCTCTTTTGGGGCAACAGTTCACCTTGTGAGTTGCAAGCAGCAATTTGGGGACCCTAGTTACACTATCTCTTTTATTTTGGTCCTGTGAGAATTCAAAGGAAATTCAGTTAGAAGCATCAGAAATAAAATTGTGCTACTCCCACTTCTTCTAAAAACTTCTTCTGTCTTTTAAGGAGGTGTGTATATGTATGTATGATTTATTGATTGGAGGTAGAAGTCTCACTTTTGGGGGCATGAAGAATATTTAATATAATGTATTTTAATGTCCTTCAAGAGTAATTCAGCATATGTTTAGTGAACGATAAAGCAAAGGAGATTAATATTCTAATGGAGAATATCCAATACTATTTAATTTCATGATTTTGACAGTGTAGTTATATCTGCCACTGAAGCAGATAACTTTTTTTAAATCTTGTTCAACTCTTCATTACCCCATTTAGGCTTTTCTTGGCAAAGACAATAGAGTGGTTTGTCATTTCCTTCCCTAGCTCCTTTTACAGATAAGGAAAATGAGGCAAACAGGGTTAAATGACTTGCACAGGGTCAAATAGCTAGTGATTATCTGAGGCCAGATTTGAAATCAGGGAGATGAGTCTTCCTGACTCCAGGTCCAGCATTCTCTCCACTGTACCACCTACCTGCCTGTAAACAGATGATTAGTGACACATATTTAGTAAACACATTTTCTGAGATATTGTGACTAAAAAATAACCTTAACAATGACTTCTGACTTGATAGCCTGCCTTTTTATGAAAAGCCTTTCTTTGATTATCTTGGCTACTCCTTAGAGAACAGTCAAATAACAGACATTTACAAGGCATGCCAGGCACGTGATAGAGGCTGGGGATATGAAGACTTAATTAAGCATGTGTACGTGCACACACACAAACACATACACACACACATACACACACACACACATGCACACACACACACAGAAACAACCACTACCCTTAAGGAAATTATATTCTCTTGAGGGAGACAAAATGTGTACATGTAAGTCAAATCATCAAGTATTTATTAAGTGCCTACTATGTACCAGGAATTGTAAATATAAAGAGGATACATATAAGTGAAATTAGCTAAACAGAAGGCAGTTTGGTAGGGAGGATACCAGTAGTAGGGGGTACCAATCAATCAATAAACATTCATTTAACACCTACTATGTGCCAGGTACTGTGTGAAGCACTGACAATTCAAAGAGAGGCAAGACAATCCATGACCTCAAGGAGTTTATAGTGTAATGGGGGAAATAGCATTCAAAGAAATATACAAAGCAAGCTATATACAGAACAAATAGGAAATAATTAACAATGAAGGCATTGCATTTAAGAGGGGCTGGCAAAGGCTTCTTATAGAGGGTAGGATTTTAGTTGGGAGTTAATGCTATGTGAATTCCATCATGTAAAAGATGTTGATTGAGCTGCATCTTAAAGGAAGAGAGGGGATCTTGAACATAACAAATAAGAAGGCTGTGTACTGCAGGCATTCAAGTGGATTCCAGGGATTCTAGCATATCATTCCAGGACAATGCAAGAACACACAAATCAGAGATGTGGTGAGAAGATTATTTTGACTAGATTACAGAATGTGTGCAGGACAATAATATATAATGATACTGGGGGAAAATGGTGAAGGCTAGGTAGTACAGTGCTTTAAAGATAAAACAGACAAGTTTGTATTTGATCCCTGAGTTAATAGTGAACCAATGTAATTTTTTCAGTAAGAGTATGATATGGTCAGGAGTGAACTTAAAGAATTTCACTTTGGCAATGGTGTTGAGAATGGACTAGATGTGAGTAGATAGTTATTGCAGTAGTCTAAGCAAGACTATGGGTGTCGCTATAAATAGAGAGAGAGAAAGGGGCTCAGATATGAGAGGTATAATGGATTTACGAGTGGCAAGATTTTACAACTGGCTAGACATGTGGAATGAAAAAAAGTGAAATCAAGGATTATATGGAAGTTATGATCCTTGAAAAAGGTGATACATGACAAATACAGGGGAGTTTTTTGATGGGTATAGATCTATATCTATATCTACATATATAGATGGGTATTTTGGGGGACAGTAAATGAGTTCTATCTTCATTATGTTGATTTTGAAATATCTCAGTTTTATCTCGTTTGATATAATCAATAGTCAATTGGTAATGTGGTACTGGAAGAGAAGAAAGAATGAAATTATCTATCTATTTTTCTGTTAGACATCTACAAAAAGATGACAATTAAACCTATATGAATTGATGAGCTAACCAAGAGAAAGACTATATGTAGAGAATGGCTAAGGGAGCCCAAAACAGAGTCTTGTGGATTACCTATAGTTAGGGTCCATGATGTAGTTGACAAACCACCAAAAGAGAATAAGAGATCATGCAGAGAGGAAGAAGACAAGGAGAGAGTACATCACAAAAACATGTCACAAAACAGTATCTAGTAGGAGCAGATAAGGAGCAGCAAGAGCAGCAAAGGCTGGTCACCTCCACGAATGAATAAATGAATGATATGATATAATAAACATTAAGCATGTATTATGTGAAAGGCACTGAGCTAAACTCTGGGGAAATAAATAAGGAGTAGTAAGATAATAGCTAACCTCAAACGGTCTATATGCACACATACATACATATGTAAATACGCGGGCATGTGGGTGTGTGTCTGTGTGAGTGTGTGTGAGCTTAAAAGGTGTGTATTGAAGGAATGCCAGAGGATACTCAGTGCAGAGGCATAATTAAAACAATGAAGGGATTGAAGCCAAGCAGAGCAGCTGTTGGCAAATGAAAAGACAGCTGGCATTTTAATTCCTATATAAAGGAAGGCTATGGGAGGAGTTTTTTGCTCTGCCCTCCTCACTTCCAATCAAAGAGGCTGAAGCAACTGAGATGTGGGTAGCAAAGCTGAGGTACTCTCTGTGATCTTGAGTTTCCTGATAATGAATTTGTCTGGTGCTGAATTTTTAGTGGGTGGACATTGTGAAGATGATGGAGTGAAAACCAAATAAAACAGCTGGTGTTGAATGAATGAAACATCTATTAACAACTTACAATGTGTAAAGTTAGGGCAGCTAGGTGGTGTCATGGATAGAGTGCTGGGCCTTAGGTCAGAAAGACTCATCTTCCTGAATTCAAATCTGGCCTCAGATACTTTCTAGGTATGAGACACTGGCAAGTCACTTAACCCTGTTTGTCTCAGTTTCATCCTCTGTAAAATGACCTGGAGAAGGAAATGGCAAACAACTCCAATATCTTTGCCAAGGAAATCTCAAATGGTATCATGAAGAGTAGGAAACAGCAACAACAACATGTGTAAAGCACTTTATTAAATGCTGGACTAGAAATAATAAGGTAAGCCATCCTTGTTCTCAAGGAGTTCACATTCCACAGATGGTAAAAACAAATAAGTAAGCTTTTAGCGGCAAGCCAGTCTCGTGAACCTTAGGGTACTTTGGCAAAATTGATGATAAAGTTTCTTCTTTAATGTCACTTATAAAACCCTATCATTTGCTTTTTAAATTTATTTATTTTTAGTTTTCAACATTTTTATTTCTAAATTATCCCTCGTTTCCACTTCTGTATCCCCGAGACAACATGCAATTTGATATAGGACATACACATATGATCATATTAAACTAATTTCCACATTAGTCATGTTGTGAAAGAAGATTCAGAAGAAAAAGGAAAAACCATGAGGAACAAAAACAAAAAAAAACCCACAGCAACAAAAAAGAGAAAATAGTATGCTTCAATCAGCATTTGGAGTCCACGATTCTTTCTGTGGATGTAGATAGCATTTTCCACCATGAGTCTTTTGGAGTTACTTTGGATCCTTTCATTGATGAGAAGAGCTAAGACTAATAAGGTTGGTCATTGAACAATGCTGCTGTTATGGTGTATCATGTTCTCCTGGTTCTGTTTACTTCACTTATCATCAGTTCATGCCAGTCTTTCCAGATTTTTCTGAAGTCTGCCAGCTCACTGTTTCTGATAGAACAATATTATTCCATTAAATTGATATATCACAACTTGTTCAGCCATCCCCCAGTTGAAGGTCATCCCCTCAATGTCTAATTTTTTGACAGGTGCAAAGCCCCAAGCCCAAACCCCTATCTACTAGGTCCTGAACCTATGTGGGCATTAAGCCCTCAGGGTCCTAAGGGGAGTTGAAAAGACCAGAACCCATAGTATGCTCCTAAGTTCTGGTCACTCAGATGACGTTTGATGATGACTAAAGAGTGTATAAAAAGAGAGAACAGAGTTATTTGCAGGGGGCTCTCATTCTTGGAGAAGTGTTGATGTTGGGACTCTGGGCAGCTGTAGTTAAGAGCCCTCCAGCTTGTGAACCCAGATGTTGATGCCTTTCTTGCTAACTACAAATTTTATTTGGTCTGTTTATAATGTATGTTTGCAATTTGCTTATATTTGCTCTGAAGTTCAGGGTGCTGGCTTTTTCCCCTAAGCTAAGTGAATGACATTTGTATGTTGGATTGAAATAAGATTGTTAACCCCTTAACACTACTTTCCTTAGTAAAGCAGATCAAATGAACCTGTGTTGGCAGTGTCTTTGTTGTTGGACTTATGTTGGTCTTTCATCCCCACAACAGTTGCTAGGTGAATTGTTGCAACACTCAGTTCCCCACATATTTTAAAAATGAGGCCTTTATCAGACATACTGGCTTTAAAAAATGTTTCCCAGCTTTCTGCTTCCTTTCTAATCTTAGTTGCATTGGATTTGTTTATACAAAAACTTTTCAATTTAATGTAATCAAAATCATCCATTTTGCATTTCATAATGTTCTCTATCTGTTTTATGATTATAAATTCTTTTCTTCTCCATAGATCAAGGAAATTATTCCTTGCTCTTCTAGCTTGCTTATAGTATCAGCCTTTATACCTAAATCATGTACCCATTTTGTCCTTTTCTTGGTATAACCACCACTCTATTTCTAAGCCAGTACCAAGAAGTTTTGATGATTACTGCTTTATAATACAATTTGAGATCTGGTACACCTAGGTCACCTTCCTTTGCATTTCCTTTCATTAATTCCCTTGATATTCTGGATCTTTTGTTCTTCCAGATAAATTTTATTATTATTTTTTGTTATTTTTTCTAGTTCTATAAATTTTTGGTGGTTTGATGGTATGACACTGAATAAATAATTTAATTTAGGTAGAATTGTCATTTTTATCCTTTTAGCTAGACCTAACCCACGAGAAAGTGATGTTTTTCCTGTGAACTAGATCTGACTTTATTTGTGTGAAAAATGTTTTATAATTGTGTTCATATTGTTCCTGGGTTTGTCTTGACAGCTAGACTCCCAAATATTTTATATTGTCTACAGTTACTTTAAATGGAATTTCTCTTTCTATATCTTGCTGCTGAGCTTTGTTGGTAGTATATAGAAATGCTGATGATTTACGTGGGCTTATTTTACACCATGCAACTTTGCTAAAGTTCTTCATTATTTCAAGTAGTTTTTTACTTGTTTTCCTAGGATTCTCTAAGTACACCTTCATATCATCTGCATATAGTGATATTTTTGTTTTCTCATTGCCTATTCTAATTCCTTCAATTTATTTTTCTTCTCTTGTAACCAAAGCTAATATTTCTAGTACAATATTGAATAACAATGGTGATAATGGACATTCTTTTTTCACCCCTAATCTTATTGGAAATGTTTTTATTTTTCTCCATCACAGATAATGCTTGCTGATGGTTTTAGATAGATGCTACTTATCATTTTAAGTAAAACTCCATTGATTCCTATGTTATCCAGTGTTTTTAATAGGAATGGGTATTGTATTTTGTCAAAAACTTTTTTCTAGATCTATTGAGATAATCACATTATTTATGTTAATTTTATTATTAAATTACACTGATAGTTTTCTGAATATTGAACTAGCCCTGCATTCCTGGTATAAATCCCACCTTGTCATAGTGCATTGTTCTCATGACAAATTGTTGTAATCTCTTGGCTAATATTTTATTTAAACTTTTTTTATCTATAATCATTAGTGTTTTAACAATCTGGCTAGCAGCTCCTGTGGGGGCCTAAGATCCCCCCACAGCCAGCACCCAGGAGGCTGCTGGCACCCCGGAAAAGCACAGGTTCTTTTTATCTGCTTAAACAAGGAAAACACAGTGAAGGGGTTGACCAGCTTACTTTAATCCAGCATTCAGTTAGCATACAGACAACACTCACTTACTTCAGGGGAAAAAGCCAGCACCCTGAGGTTCAGAACATTCATTTAGTTTGGGGGAAATGAACCAGCATCCTGAACTTCAAAACAAAATACAAGCAAATTACAAATATCAACAGACAGACCCAATACAATTCATAGTTACCAACATCTAGGCCCAGCTTGGGAGCAAGGGCTGGCCCAGAGTCACACTTGCCACTGCTCCCGCACCAACTGGAAACGGAAAGAGAGCTCTTCAAGCTGTCCTCTCCCCTCTTATAGAGTTTTTGACATCATCAATCCCTGCCTGAATGACCAGAGCCAATTGGTTCTTGAGTTGGCCTCTCCCCCCTAGCGTAGACTAGGTTAACATCCAATAGGGCATGGCTCTGGAGTTAACACCTCCCGTCAGCCAGCCCCATGACTCATCACACAGGAAGTTCTCTTCTTCCTGGCATGGTCTCTGGGCTTCCTGCCCCGGAAGAGAAGCCCCAGTGCCCAGCGAGGCTCAGTGAGGTAAGCTGAGTCAGTCAAAGAAAACAAAGGCCACTCTGGCCACAATTACATAAATTGATGTATAATTTTCTTTCTCTGATTTGGCTATTCCTGATTTAGGTATCAGCATCATATTTGTATCATAAAAATAATTTGGCAGGACTCCTTATTCACCTATTTTTTCAAATAGTTTATATAATATTGGAATTAATTGTTCTTCAAATGTTTGGTAGAATTCACTTGTAAATCCATCTGACCCTTTGGAGTTTTTCTTAGGGAGTTTGCTTGTTCAATTTCTTTTTCTGAAATGAGGCTATTTAAGCATTTTATTCCCTCTCCTGTTAATCTGGATAATTTATATTTTTGTAAGTATTTGTCTATTTCACTTAGATGGTCAGATTTATTGCTATACAGTTGGGCAAAATTGCTCCTAATTATATCTTTAATTTCCTCTGCATTGGTGGTAAATTCACTGTTTTAATTTTTAATGCTGGTAATTTGGTTTTCTTCTTTCTTATTTAAAATCAAATTAATGAAAGTTTTATCTATTTTATTGGCATTTTCATAAACCAGCTCCTAGTTTTATTTATTAGTTCAATAGTTTTCTTAATTTCAAATTTATTAATCCCTCCTTTTGTTTTCAGTATTTCTGATTTGTTACTTAATTGGAGATTTATAATTTGTTCTTTTTCTAGCTTTTTAGTTGCATGTCCAATTCATTGATTTCTTTTTCCTCTATTTTATTCATGTATGCATTTAGAGTCATAAAATTTCCTCTAAAAACTTCTTTGGCTGTATCCCATAAGTTTTGCTATGTTGTCTCTTTAATGTCATTTTTTTGGCTGAAGTTATTCATTGTTTCTATGGTTTGTTATTTGACCCACTCATTCTTTAGGATTAGATTATTAGTGTCCAATAAATTTTTAGTCTATCTTTCCATGACTCTTTATTACATGCAATTTTTATTGAATCATGATCTGGAAAGAATATATTTAGTATATCTGCCTTTCTTCATTGGATGGTGGTTTTTATGTCCTAGTACATGTTCAATTTTTGTGTAGGTGTCATATACTACTAAGAAAAAGTTATATTCCTTTTTTATCCCCATTCAGTTTTCTCCAGAGGTCTACCATATCTAACTTTTCTAAAATTATATTCACCTCCCTAACTTCTTTCTTGCTTATATTGTGGTTAGATTTACCTGGTTCTAAGAGGGGAGGCTGACGTCTCACCACTAGTTTAATTTTGCCGTCTATTTCTTCCTGTAACTCCCTGTATTGTTAATACGATGGGAAGATTCTTCCCATCCGTTAATAGGCCCATGTGACTTGTCTGAGTCACATAGAAGTCTGAGTCACATGGAGCCTGTGGTGGGATGAGCTTGCTAAATGAGTGAAGCAAGAAGGGGTGGAGCAGGAAGAGAGACAGAGCAGTCAGAGCTGGGAAAGAGAGAGAAGGCAGAGGAACTATTGTGAGTGAGAGAGGGAGTGATTTTGCTTAAGGGAGTTCATTTGTGGGAAGGCCCTAACAGAGGGAAGGCTTGGTGATGTCAGTGCTCTCTGCATTGGAAATGTGTATAAACTTCTTAGTTACTATGATGGATTTCTTTGTTGCTGTGGTGGATTTTGCTTTCTGGTGTTTGAATAAAGGTTTTGGTTTTGTCTTCCACAGAGATTCTGTTATAATTTCTTAAAAGATGCTACCCAGGCTCTTTTTTCATTCTGTCTTTCAGGTAGATCAATAATTCTTAAATTAACTCCCAGATCTACTTTCCAGGTCAGTTGTTTGTTTTTTTTTTTTTTTTCCTATTGAGGTATTTTACATTTTCTTCTATTTTTTTCATTCTTTTGATTTTGTTAAACAGATTTTTTTTGGTGTCTTGTAGAATCATTAGCTTCTACTTGCCCAAATCTAATTTTTAACAATTTGTTTACTTCAATTAGCTTTTGTACCTCCTTTTGCATTTGGCCAATTCTAATTTTTAAGGAGTTGTTTTCTTCAGTGTTTTTTGTTTGTTTGTTTTTTGCCTTTGGCCAATTGTATTTTTTAAGGCATTGTTTTCTCCATTCAATTTTTGTCCTTTTTCCAAGCTGTTGACCCTCTCTTGCATACCTCTCATTTCTTTTCCCAATTTTTCTTTTACCTCTCTTATTTGACTTTTAAAATCCTTTTTGAGGTCTTACAAGAAGTCTTTTTGGCCTTGAGACCCATTCATATTCCACTTTGATTTTTCAGATTTGAGTATATTGACAATGTTGTCTTCTTCTGAGTTTGTATTTTGATCTTCCCTGTCACCATACATATTCTCTATGGTCATTGTTCTTTTTTGCTTTTTGCTCATTTTCTTTGCCTATTTCCTTGCTTTTAAAGTTGAGCTCTCCTGCTGTAGCATAGGGGTTACTGTCCCAAGTTTCTTTTACTGAGGTTTAAGGAGCTGGTCACTACGTTTCTGCCTTGGGGCCTGAGGTGCTGGTCCCTGGAGACTGTTGGGATCTGGCAGCTTACCTGGTGTTGAGCTGGGTTCCTAATGGTGGTATCTGCAGTGTGCTGAGGCCAGGTGGTTGTTGTTGGTTCTGTTTGTTTGTTTGTTTTCCATTTCCCTGGGGCTGTGCAGAAGCAAGGAAAGGTCCAGATGCAGGAAGACACCTGCCCACCCGAGGTTGTGCTGAAACATGGGAAGGTCTGCTGCTGGAAGACACCTGTCTGCCTGGGGCTGTGCCAGTGCATGTGGTGGTTCTCCAAGCTGGAGTCTTCTGGTTCCCCTGGCTGTGGTAAGACATATGGGGGGTGTGCCCTTGTGCTGGCATTTGCCTGCTCCACTGCTCTGGGACTTAGGATCTCTTACTGGTTTGTTGAGGTGGAGCCTGATGCCAGCTTGCTGGAATGCTTCCTGTCCTGGAATGTGCTTCTCTTTTACCTGAGTGTTATGGATCTTATTTTCCTGATCTTATAAGTCTCCTTGATTGAAAAACTGGTCCACTCTGTCTTTCTGCTGGCTCTGCTATTCCACAGTCTGGTCTGGGGTGCTGTTTTATGGATGTTTGGGGATGATAATGGGAGAGGGACATCAATCACTATTAACTCCACCATCTTGTCTCCTGGAAGTCAAAATCTTATAATTTTCTTTAGAGTTCCAAGGACTTTGGTGACAAGAATTTTTCTGGGCCTTCAATAGATGTGGTTGACAGACTTGTAAGAGCACTTACCTGGCTGCCTCCCCAAAAGTGTTGCTTCCCAGGGATATGGCTATAAACACTGAGCTGGAAGCATTGCCCTTTTAAAAGCTCTTGTCTTCAGGTTCCTAGACTGTCTCTATCCAGGTCTGAGGGGAAATGATGATGGTTTTGGTAATTTGGGTTGACTGGTTGTATGTGGTGTTTGTATGGCATTTGGTGGGTATGACCAATGCCTTCATCATAGGAACTACCTCCCTGGGTGGTGGCTGTGAGAGGTGAGGTAAAAGCACAGACTATCATATGGATTTCCTTCCACTCCCAGGGTTCTTGTGCCTATTTGCTTTTTGTTCGCAGTTGTTCATCAGCTTTTGCCGGTAGTAACAATGAGAAAGGTGGATCTGTTCTCAACAGTGATTTCTTCCCTAAATGATGGATGTAAAAGTTGGGTAGAAGCAAGTCTGGTGGTTGGGGTATACTGATATTCACAAAGACCATAGGTTTAGGGATCTAGAATATTTTCGTAACTGTTTGATTAGAGATGGTGGTCAAAATTATGGTGGCTATTGAACTTCCTTGGCATATGCTGCCTGTCTTCCCCTCTGGGTGGCTCGATACTTCAACTATTTATTTGTCATATTGAATAAAAATTCTGATCTCCTGGTCTCCCCACCCCCTCCCCCATAGTCAGAATTCAGACATTCACTATTCTTATCTGGGCTCTGAGTGGTAAATTTCAACTATACATAGCAAGCCACACACTGACCATCTTCTTACAATATCACCTGTAGCCACAGCTCCCCCTCTTCCACCTTAAACCCTGACTTCCACACCTGTGACTCTAGGCTCTTATTGGTGAGTTTTCATCATATGTAATATTGGCCTCAATGTCAACACAACCATTTTCTGTCCATCTCTGTGAAAAACATTTGATTGGATTACACCAAAACAACAACACCAACAAAGTAAATAACAAGGGAACAAAAAGTAGTAAAAAATATTTTCTGTCTCTATTTATAAAAGGAATTTATCTCCCATAGACTACTTCATTGGTAGGAGAACTTATCTACCTCATAAATAAATCACGATGCTAAGGAAAGGAGAGTTGTGTCATGACTGGCACTCCTCTGTTGACTCCATCTTCTGTTGCTTCACTGCTGCTCTGTTCCTTCAATTTTCCCAGCTGTCATTCCTCTTGGTTTCCAAAGTTATCTGCCACTTCTCTTCTAAGCTTCTGTTTTTTATGTATCAAAGCTGTTTCTGTGGATGTGACTCTTGCTTCTTTGCTGAGCTACAGCTTCAATACTCAACTTGTCACATGCTGATGCAGCTTCTTCTTTCTTAGAAGGGGTGCTAGTGGTCTTATGTGAAACTAACCTAGTCGAACATACATGACTGTTAATCAAATGACTTTCAGTTCTTTTGTTAATCAGAATCCATGAACTGAAATGACATTTAGTGAACTATCAATTCATTCTCTCTACTTCACTTATTCCTGCATAATAGAAAGTCCCACAAGCCACCATTGAGTTATAGCAAGTGAACTGAAATGAAGTAAGCTTGTGGGCCATCAAAATTACCTTACCAATTCATTGAGTCTCAGGTAGATGCTTCAGAGCTCCAGAAGACAAAAGCAGAATTGGTGCCCTATGGGTCTACTACCATGGAAAATTCTTTCTCTCTTTAAATTTAATAAATAAATGAATGAATAAGTAAACATGTACATGTATTTATAAATATATAAAACAAATACATACCATACACATTTATATTGAAAGTGGAATTTATACAAGAAATTATTATTATATGTAACATACATATAAGAATATAATAGAATAAACATATGATATATAATCATACTATATAATATGAATATATTTATAAAGTTTTAATGTTGACATGTATTACATATAATATATGTATAATATATATTGTATATATTGTTATATTATATATACAATGTTACATATTACTTATAATTATATATTACATGTATATAATATGGTGAATTACCATAGGTCTTTGGCCCATAAATAGCCTTCAGGGCATAATAACAGCACTTTGGGTTGTTATCAGCATAAAAGTCAATTTCATCTGCCTTCTCACAGAGCCAAGAATCTTGCATTTCTCTAAGCTTTGCTTATACATTACTTTTCATGGAATTAAATGCTGCCTTCTTAGACATGGATGAACTATCTTGCTGGTAAACTCTATGGAGTTCTCATTTTTTGTTCCGCAGCTTCCGAATTTCCACGTCATTTTTATCAAACCAATCTTGGTATTTGTGAGTGTTCTGACCCAGATGAACAAATGCTCTGCTATATACCAAATCTCTGAAAGGTGCTCAATCCTTCTCTGCTCCAATGTTGCCAACTGTATGTTGGTTCAACTTTGCCTCCAAGTTAGCAAAAAACAATTCACACTCAGAGAAGAATTCTAATCCATTGACATTAATTCTTCTGGTAGTCATTTTGCCTTAGGGATGCATTTTTTAATGCAAATATTCAGCTTTGAGAGGATAAGTCTATGATTGGTCCAGCACTCTGCTCCACACATTGCCTTCATCACTCTCACATCCTATCTTTTTCTCCATGCAATCACATAGTCTATTAAATGTCAATGTTTGCTGTGAGGATGCATCCACAAAATTTTATTGTGTTTAGGTAGATAGAAGACAGTGTTGGTGATGAGAAGGTCATGAGATGCACAAGTCCTCAGTAGTAACTGACCATTGCTGCTGCTGTTTCCAATTCAACTACTTAGTGCAGATGGAGTCATAATGATTAGTGATAAGGACATGATCCTAGAGAGATGGGCTGTGAACACTTCCATAGTGTTCTCAACAGACCATCATCAATCAATGCTGAAGCCATTGACCGTTTTCCTCAAGTTGAAGTCAATCCCTCTGTAGCTGAAGTTCCACCTGAAGAAGAGGTTTTAGATGCCATTAGACTCTTCTGTGGCAAAGCACCTGGTGCTGAAGACTGAAATTTTCCAGGTTATATGGCAAGAGAAGGTTATCCCCCAGGAGTTTAAAGATGCCTCCGTTGTCCATCTCTATAATGGTAATGGAAATAGATTGTCCTATGACAATCACAGGGGGTCTCTCTTTTAGTCCTTACTGGCAAGATTCTTGCCAGAGTCCTCCTTAATAGATTGATCCTTCTCCTGGGAGATGGTCATCTACCTGATATCCAGTGTGGCTTCAGAAAGGGCTAAGGAATGGTTGATACAGTGTTTTCTGCCTGTCAACTCCAGGAGAAATGCCAAAAGCAGAATGGAGGTCTGTACACAACATTTGTAGAACTGACAAAGTCCTTTGAGACTGCCAGTTGTGAGGACTTATGGAAAATTATGTCAAAATTTTGTTGCCCAGACAAGTTCATCACCATCGTACATCAATTTCATGATGACATGCTTGCCTGGGTTCTGGATAATAGACAGTGCTCTCACACTTCCCCAGTCACCAATGGAGTAAAACAAGGCTGCATACTTGCCCCCATACTTTTTAGCATGATGTTTTCAGACATGTCAAATGCTTTCAATGAGGATGAACATGGCATCAAGGTCAGCTATTGCTCTGATGGTAAATTCTTCAACTTGAAAAGGCTGCAAGCCAAGACCAAAGTGGAGGGAGTGATGGTGCATGATTTTATGTTTGCAGATGATTGTGCGTTGAATTCAGCCTCTGAAGCTGAGATGCAACAAAGTATGGATCAATTATCTGCTGTTCGTGCTAATTGTGGCCTAACAATTGACCCCAAGAAAACACAGGTGCTTCATCAACCATGATTACAACATCCATATGTGGAACAATTGGTTACATCAAATGGAGAAGTTTTGAATGCTTTGGATAAGTTCACTTACCTTGTTAGAGTACTTTCCAGGGATGTACACATTTACAATGAGGTTGATGCACACATTTCCAGAGCTAGCTCAGCATTTGGGAGGCTAAAAAGAAAAATATGAGAGAGAAGAGGTATTAGATTGACTACCAAACTGAAGGTCTACAGAGCCATTGTGCTGACCTCATTGTTGCATGCCTGTGAAACCAGGACAGTATAGCAGCACCATGCCAGGAAACTGATCTGCTTACATCTGAATTGTCTTAGGAAGATTTTGAAGATTGCCTGGCAGGATAAGATACCAGACACTGAGGTCCTTTCTCATGTTAGACTGCCAAGCATTCAAACTCTGCTTCAGAGAATGCAACTCCAATGGGCTGGCCATGTCGTTTGGATGCAAAATGTGTGGTTGCCAGAAGGACTATTTTATGGAGAACTCACACAGGGGAAGTGTTCACATGGTAGTTAGAAGAAGCAATATAGGGACATTCTCAAGGTCTCTCTTAAGAACTTTGGTAATGATTGTGTGACATGAGATGGCACAGTAATGCTCAGCATAGCATACCCACATCAGAGAAGGTGCTGTATTCCATGAGCAAAATAAAATTGAAACATCTCAAAGGAAACAGGATGCACAAGTTTAGAGAATCCACCCCAAATGTTCACAGGGACTATTTATGCCCGATCCGTGGTAGAGCATTTCAAGCTCATATGGTCTGATTAGCCATAGTTGGACAAATTGAAACTTGACTTCAGCATATTGATGTCATTTTGGTCCGCTTCGAGAATGAAGGACAACAACCAAGCAACCAATGTTGAATTACAATGTACTCTATATTATGTTCTATTCTCCAATTTGTTTCCCAAGTCCTATAAAATAGGCAATATAAGCATTATAATTCTTTATAGGATGTGAGAGGACTGAGGTTCCTAATAAATCACAGAGCTATACCACACTTGTCAACATTACTGATGAATTGAGGATTATTTATACTCTTGAGTGGAATTTGTCACAGTCCCATCACTTTTGCCTTCTCTCCACTTTGTTTTCTCTCTTAGCTCTGGTGAAGTGGAATTGGACCACAAAGCTAGAGATCTAGATTTAAATCCTGTCTCTTGTACTAATGAAATAATTTAATCTTACTGAGCCTCATGTCTTTATGAATAACATGGGAACAATATTCACCATTAGAGATCAACACTTACACCAACTGCTTCACAAGTCTGTTATGAGGTGAGGGAAGTTATTTGTAAACACAAAAAAATTCTACAGAAATGTAGAATTTCTGTTTTTTCAGGGTGGATTTTGAGCACTCGAATGGCCAAAAGGTACACTTATATTGAGTGATAAATGACAAGGTTACAAATTAAGTTTTATCTATTATGTGGTTATATGTGTTCTGTTATAAAGTACATGATAAATTTGAGATGCTTCTTTGATTCTCTGCCTGCTATTCTTCAGTTTCCTTTGCTAGATCCTCATCCAGATCCTACCCATAGGTGTGCTACAGATTTTGGTCTTTGGCACTCTTCTCTTCTTCTATCTGTCTTGGATTTAATTATAATCTCTATTCTGATAATTCTCAAATTCTTCTGACCCTCACTCTCACAACCTTACTTCTGACCTTCAATCTCACATCTCCAGATATCTTTCACAAACCTCAAACTAGATATGCAGGAGAAATCTTTAACTCAATTTGTTCAAAATTGAACTCATCTTTCTCCCTAAACCACAACACACAGACACACACACACAGACACACACAGACACACATACACACACACTTCCTATCTTTCCTATTATTGTTCAAGGCAATACCATCCTTATGTTCTCTCAGGCTCACAACCTGGGTATCACACTCAACTCCTCACTATCTCTTATCCTCTTCATATCTAATGAATTGCCAAAACCCGTGAATTTCATCTTTGCAGTATCTCTAAAATACACCTCTCTGATTTTGCTACCATCTGCTACAGATTTTCATGCCCTCTCACTTGGACTATTGCAATAGCCTGCTTGTGCGTCTGCCTGTCTCAAGTCTCTCTTTAGTACAATCCATCCTTCATCCAACAGAAAAAGTAATTTTCCTAAAGTAGAGTTCCTTATACATAGTAGATATTTAATAAATGCTTTTTGAATGACTAATGTAAAAATGAAAAATCATAGAAATATATATTCATAGTCTTAGAGATTGAAGTTATAATTGAGGGTGAAGGGAGTAAATGGAATTTAGAATTGGAATTGGAGTATATAGAATTTAGAATCCATACATTCTTTTCTCAATCACTGCTTTGTCTTGGGAAAGGGGCTTGTATAGCTCAATGAAACTATGAGCTATGCCTTGCAAGGTTACCCAAGACAAAAGGTGATCACTGGAGAAGAAAAGGGCAAACAATTCCAGTATGTTTGGTAAGAAATCCTCATCGAAATTATTAAAATGATAAAGGATATGAAACTGGAAGATGAGCCCTTCAAGTCAGAAATTGTCCAACATGTTATTGGGGAAGAGTGAAAGAAAACTATAATTAGCTCCAGAAATAATGAAGCAGCTGGTTGAAAGCCAAAAGGAAGTTCAGCTGCAGATCTACCTGGAAATGAAAAGAAAAACCAATGCTGTAAAGATCAATATTGCATAGGAACCTGGAATGTGAGATCTATAAACCAAACTAATGTGGTCAAACAGGAGATGGAAAGATTAAACATAGATATCTTGGGTGTCAATGAACTGAAATAGATGGGAATAGGTGAATTAAATTCAGGTAATTATTACATATACTACTATGGGCAAGAATCCCTAAGAAAAAATGGAGTAGCCTTCATAGTCAACAAAAAAGTCAGAAAAGCAGTACCGGGTTATAATCTCAAAAATGATAGAAAGATATCTGTTCAAATACAAGGCAAACCATTCAATATAACAGGAATGCATGTCTATGCTCCAACCACAGATGACAAAGTGGCCAAAGTTTCTCAGTTTTATGAAGACTTGCAGCATCTGCTAGAAATAACATAAAAAAGTTACATTAATCATAGGGGACTGAAATATTTTTTAACACAAGAACACAAACTCAGAATGGAGAAAAGAAAAAAAAAACAACATATAAACTTAAATATTGGAACTTAAATACAAAGTAAGAAAAGAAAAAACAACGCATGTTGTGCATAGGAGAACATAAAGGATTCAAAATAGGTAATGATAAATTTTCATTTCAAGAAAGCCTGTATGATAAACACCACACATTGTGTTGAGAGCTGTCCTTTTCTTTGCTTCCTTTTAAGTTTTCTTTTGTTCTCTACTATGCAATTTTTACTTTGTTTTTTTTTCACCCCTTTCTTGCCCACCTCCCCCAGAAGGCTACAATTTAGTGCAGATATATTACTATATAAATATAGATATATACATACACATGTGTGTATATATATATATATGTGTGTGTGTGTATACATATATATGTATATATGTATACACACACACACACACACACACACAGACACACACACAACTATGGACATAGACTTTCCCTAACAAATTTTGTTCCTCATTTTTGTTTTCATGTTTGTGCATATCTCTGACTCTGGCTCCTCTACTTTACTTCTACCTGCTACCTTGCCCTCCTATTATTTAGCCTATTCCCCTCCCAGGATGCCTCCTCTATCTTCCCATTCTCATAAATCTAAATCTGTAGCCCCCTATAACTTATTCCACCATCCTCCCATTGATCTCTTCTATACCCCACCTTTAACCTATTCCTTCTACCCTCCCTTCTAGAGATCCCTCCCTTGTTTTCTCCTCCCTCCCTATCTTCTTACCATTTTATTTCTTCTGAATTTAGAATCCTTTTATGATCTTCTAGATACATATGTATTATTCCCTCTTAAACCCATTCCTGATGAAAGTAGGTTACCAGAACTAGCAGCCCTCCTCCCCCATCTAATTCCTCTGTATCAGTTCTTCCCCTTGCACTTCATTTATATGAAATAATTACTCTTTTTTAGCTCTTCCTAAATGGTTTTACTTTTTAAAGTCATATCATACTTAGGTCTACCTCAATCTTTCTTATGAACTACCCAATTACTTAAGACAATCTTAGACATATTTACACTTTAAATATATAAAAAGTAAATGGCCTGTCCTTATTGAATCCCTTGTAATCTGTCTTTGGTTTGTACCTTATGTTTCACTTGCTCTTGCATGTCAAATCTTCTATTGAGTTCAGGTTTTTTTAAACAAAGTCGATCAAATGTCTTTTTTTCATTCAGAATTACACTTAACTTTACTGGATATGATGTTTCCAGTCAGAGCTCCAATTCTTTCGCTTTTTGATGTATAGTGTTCCAAGACCTGTGGTCCATTAGTGTCACTGTACTAGATCTTGGGTGATTCTAATTGTGGCAACATCATATTTAAATTGGTATTTTATTGTTGCTTTTAATATTTTGTCTTTTAGCTGGGGCTTTTGGAATTTAACTATAATATTCCTATGAGTTTTCCCCAACAGGATCTCTTTCAAGTGGTGTTTGATGGATTTTTTATATTTCTACTCTCTGTGTCCTCCCCCCATTCTAATGCTTCAGGACAATTTTATTTAATTATTTCTCATATTATTTTATCAAGATTCTTATTTTTTGATCATAGCTTTCAGGTACTCCAATTATTCTTATATTTTCCCTTCTTGATTTGTTCTCCAGATCAGTTGTTTTACTTATGTTTCACTTTTTCTTCTATTTTTTCATTCTTCATATTTTGTTTAGTTATTTCTTGATCCCATAACTTCACGGTTTCACCTTGCCCTAGGCAAATTTTAAAGTTATCATTTTCTTCCTTAGGATTCTGGATCTCCTTTTCTAATTGGTTGACTTTCTTCTCATAATCTTCTTGTTTTTCTGGAATTATGTTTATTTTTCTTT
Organism: Trichosurus vulpecula; assembly: GCF_011100635.1. Classification (NCBI taxonomy): domain Eukaryota; kingdom Metazoa; phylum Chordata; class Mammalia; order Diprotodontia; family Phalangeridae; genus Trichosurus; species Trichosurus vulpecula. Next base: position 366,898,760 of record NC_050575.1, on the reverse strand, counting down.
CTTTAGTTTTTCCTCCATCTATCTCATTTGATTTTAAAGTCTTTTTTAAAGTACTATGGATTCTTTTTGGGCAGGTGTCCATTTGACATTACTCTTTGGGGTAGAAGAGGTTTTCTTTGTTCAATATCCTCCTCTGAAGATGAACCCCTGTCTTCTCTATTCCATTGATAACTTTCTTATGGTTGGATTCTTTCCATTTTGCTTGTGCATTTTTCTGTAGTAATAGCTTAACTTTCGTAATTACTTTTAGACCTCGGGTATGGAGGATAGTGCCTCTTGCCCCAGATTTTCAGTTCTCCCCTCTAGCTTGGAAGCAAAGTCAAACCTATAGCCTCTTGTAAGTGCCCACAGTCAGTGGGGTTGTGCCCCACTGCTTCCGAACTCACCAGGAGCGTGCTGGCTCCTTCTCACCCAACCACTCTCTGCCGTACAGCTGGGTCTGGTGTTTCTTTCAGCAGATGTTCCCTCGGTATTCTAGGGTTTAGATGACCAACTCCCCTCACTATCCTGGGGGTAAAACTTTGGGTGGCTGGGGCTGAGGTGGCCTCCCAACCCAGCTATCCCTAGGGCTTGCTGCTTATTGTTAATGGAACCCTAGCCTGGAGGTGTTTACTCTTCACAGGGACCAAATTTCATCCTTGGATTTTTCTTAAGATCTCAAATTGTACCAGGAAGACCCCTGTTGTACCTCTATTCTTATTTATTTTCACCTGCACTTTGTTTGCCCTAAGGTGCTATTTTATCTCTTGTGGGAGAAAGTCTTGAGCTTGGAATTTTCTGATTTACTCTGCCATCTTGCCAGAATCCTCTCCTGGGGACTGAAATATTAATGTAGGAGATCAAAAGATTGTCAGAATAACAGGCAAGTTTGGCCTTGGAGTACAAAATGAAGCAGGGCAGAGCCTAATAGAGTTTTGTCAAGGTAACTTGCTGATCATAGCAAACATCCTCTCAACAATCAAAAAGGCAACTCTACACATGGGCATCACCAGATCATCAATATTGAAATCAGATTAATTATATACTTTGCAGCCACGATGGAGTACCTGTATCCAGGGGTGGGGAACCTGTAGCCTCCAGGCACATGTGGCTTTCTAGTTCCTTGGGTGCAGCCTTTTAGTTGAGTCTAATATATGTTTATTAAGAGGAGTTGTTCTGTGAAGTTTGGATTCAGTCAAAAACCATACTTGAAGACCTAGAGTGCCACATATGCCTTTGAGGACACAGGTTTTCCACTCCTGTAGTTCAAACAAGAAAGACCTAGAGCAGACTGTGGCTCAGATCATGAGCTTCTTATTATAAAGTTCAGAGTTAAATTGAAGAAAGTAGGGAAAATCATCAGACCATATGGGTTTGACCTAAATAAAATCCCATATGAGGTGGAAGTGATGAACAGATTTAAAGGATTAGATCTGCTGAATAGAGTGGGGGTATACACCTATGGGCAGAAGTACAGGAGGAAGCAACAACAAGAACAAAATTCCAAAGAAAAAGGAAAGTAAGAAAGGAAAATGAGTTTTAATAAAATTTTAGAAATAGCTGAGGAAAAGAAAGAAAGGGAAAGGAAAATGGAAAAGATATATCCAACTGAATGAAGAATTCTAGAAAATTACAAGGAGAGATAAGAAGGCTTCCTTAATTGAGTGATGGAAAGAAATAGAAGAAAATAGAATGAGAAAGACAAGAGATCTCTTCAAAATTACAGATATCAAGAAAACATTTCATACAAAAATGGGCATGATAAAAGACAAAAATGGTAGAGACTTAACAAAATTAAAAGAGATTAAGGAGTGGTGGCAAGTACAAGAAAGACTTTAATACCAACAACAATGATGGCGTGGTTATTAATCTAAATCCAGAGATACTGAAGAATGAAGTTAAGTGAGTCTTAGGAAGCATGGCAACAGTAAGGCTAGTGGAGGGGATAGATTTTTAGCCAATTAAAATCCTAAAAAAATGATGCTAGTTAAGTGCTACACTCAATATACCAGCAAAATTGGAAAATTCACCAGTAGCCACTGGATTGGAAAAGATAAGTATAGGTTCCAGTCCTAAAGAAAGGCAATACCAATGGATGTTCAAATTACTGAACAATTGCATTCACCTTATATGACAGCAAGATTAGGCTTAAGATTCTGCAAGCTAGGCCTCAGTGATATGTTTACTGAGAATTACCAGAAAATCATGCTGGTTTTTGAAGAGGCAAAGGAAGTGGAAACCAAATTGTCAATGTTTATTGAATTACGCAGAAATCAAGGGTGTTCAAAAGAAATAAATCTACTTCTGTTTCATTGATTACACCAAAACATCTGACTACATGGATCACAACAAAATGTAGCCATTCCCTAAAGAGATGGGAGTCAGATCATCTTATTTGTCTCCTGACAAACTTATATGTGAGACAAGAAGCAACAGTTAGAACTGAACATGGAACAACTGGTTGGTTTGAAATTGAAAAAGGCTGTATATTGTTGCCTTATTTATGTAAATTATAAGCAGAGTACATCATGTTAAATCCTAGGATGGAAAAATCAAAAACTGGAATCTAGACTGCTAGGGGAATTATCCATAATCTCAGATAGGCAGACAATATATTCTAAGGGCAGAAAATGAAGAAAAATGAAGAAATCTCTTGATGAGAGTGAAAGAGGAAAGTGGAAAAGGTGGCTTGAAGCTTAACATTAAAACAATCATTAAAACAAACAAAAAAAAACTAAGATCAGGGCACTGTCAGATTTTATATTCTTGGTCTCAAAAGTCACAAAAGTCAGAGACTGCAGCCATTAAATTAAAAGATTTTTGTGCCTTGAAAAGAAAGCTATGGCAGATCTGGACAGCATATTATAAAGTAGAGATATCATTTTGCTAATAAAGGTCCACATAATCATGACTATGGTTTTTCCAGTAGTAATGTATGACTATGAGAGTGGATTATAAGGTGAGCTGAGTGCTGCAGAATTGAGACTTTCAAATACTGGTGCTGAAGAAGCCTCTGGGAGTCCCTCAAAGAGTAAGAATATCAAATCAGTCAATATTTAAAGAAATTAATTCAGATAGAAAATACTTATGCTGAAAATTAGATACTTCAGTAACATAATGAAAAAAGAGGACTCATTGGAAGACCCTGATGTTAGGAAAGATTGAAGACAAAAGAAGAAGGGAACAGCAGAGGATACATGTGTAGATTGTGTTATGGAAGCAACAAACATGAGTTTGGATAGACTTTGAGAAATGAGGGACAATAGAAGGGCCTGGTGTACGATTGTCCATGGGGTCACAAAAAGTCAGACATGACTGAATGAATGAACAACAACAAAAATCTATGTGTACAATCATACTTGGTGCCAAAATGAGATATCAAAAGTGGGTTTCAAGGTAGGGAAAATGGACTTATAAGACTTGAAACTCACCAAACAAAAACCACCTGCCTGGAATCATCTTCCAACTGTGTAGGATTAATGTATGAAGACAACTTATGTATTTTCTGTATCAGGGACAATGTAAACCATTAGAAAAATGGTAGGAGTTATGTTGTTTCTCAGGTCTTCATGATAAACTCATTATCCTTCAATTGAAAGTGGGATTTGAAGCAAGGAATAAATATTGCCCCCACATTGTGATATTTCCTCCCATTTTTTCCCCTCAACCTATGTTTTGAGATCCACTTGTTCAATTTATATCCAACCAAAATGAGCTATGAATTACTATGAAGTCAGCATTCCAGTCCCTATCTTCATCCCTTCATATAGTTTGTCCCTTATGACTGAAATATTCTCCACTCCTCCATGCCCATGGCTTAGAATCAGTCACTCACTTCAAGTCTCAATGAACATACCAACTCCTACATTGTCTTCTTTGATCTCCCCATCTGCCAATTGTCTCCCTTCTCAAATAACTTTTAATCTTCATTGCTTAGCATGCTGCATCCTTCCCCACCCCAACTACTTGTAGTAGAATTGAAACATCTTGAGGAGAGGGAAAAGACATGGTTCTCCCACACCAGGAGGGCAGAGAATGTTTGACTTTGTATCCTGAGAACATTGAACAGATTTGTTACTTAATAAATTTGTTTATCAAAATTTTGGTTTCAGTCAGGAAATAGAGAGTTTACTTCAAGAAACAGTCCCTACTCCACTTTAGTCCGCATGAAAGACTGGAAAGGCAGTATTGAATTAAATAATGCAGGACTTGAAATGACCAGCTGATTTTTTCTTTTTGGCTTATTTGTTTTGTCATTTTCAAATCTGAGTAGCAATAGGGAAACAATTTCAGGGAAGCTGAAAATAGTCAGATTCATTCTTTAGCCTACTTTCCCAGCTATCTGAAAATTAAATGGAAAGAGGAGAAACTAGATATAGGGAGACAATGAAAAAGACATTTGCAATACTACAAGCAAAATATGGTGAGGCCTGAACTAGCAGAATGATAGTGAGGATGGATGAAAGAAGATGAATATTAGAGAGATATTGTAGAGGTACAATTAACAAGACTTGGCAATTAATTGGATATGAGAAGTGAAAATAACTCCAAGGTAACAAACCTGGATGCTTCAAAGGGTTGTCGTACTCTTGAAAGAAATAAAACATTTGGATCAGGGAATAAGGAAATGATATAAATACATATTTTTTGAAAATAACCTCATTAAATGTATGTTCCTTGAGTAAATTATTTTGCCATGACCATTAGCTTAAAAAAGAAAAAAAGTGGATTTTACATGACCTTGAGCTAGAACAAATGGTAATGACATATACTGAACTGCTTAAACCCTGTGCTACTCATAAACCAATCAGCAGCAGATTGGCCTCGAAAGAAAATGAAAACTGGAAGTTTTCCACCAATAATATAAATTCTACTTGGAAACAATTAACATTAACATAGTGCTTTAAGATTTAGAAAATGCTTTACAAGCATTATCTCCTGTGATCTTTAAAACCCCACTCTAAGTTAAATAGTACAAACATGATGATCCCCATTTCAGAAATGAGGAACTGATGTTCAGAAATGGTTTTCCCATAGTCAGCTAAATAAATATCAAAATCTGGATTTGAAGTTAGAGTCTTTTTTCCTTTGAGCTGAATTTGAAGGTTTTCTACTAAAATTATATTTGATTTGATTTTTTGAGGTAATTGTCTTTAATTTCTGTCAGAACCATTATTAAGGTGCTATGATGTACAAAACATTATTCTAAGAAGAGATAAAAAGATAAATTTCATGCTCATGAAGCTAAGAACCAAGTAGGGAAGGAAAGCAGTCATCCTTTCCTCCCTTCTTTCATTCAATAAACACTTTAAATCAAATACTATGTGAAAGACATTGTGTTAAGTGCTAAGAATTACATAAAGGTAATTAAGGCATGGTGTTTGCCTTCAAAAAAATTGAAGCCTGAAAGCTAATAAGATTGGTAGAAAATAAATATGTGTTATAATTATTGTTTAGGTATATGAGTTGGGACAACTCCCTTTAAGTGAAAGATAGTTCTTAGACAAAAGCCAAAAATGTTTTATTTCAATATTTTCATCTGCCATCGTCAAAAGAAATAATCAACCCACATAGGCCAATTTAAAGCATATTAAGTAAGAATATTTATGTATACTTCTACAGGCAAGGTTCATTCTAATCTATCAAAGCACATTAAATATAGTGCAGGTACTATCAATTAAAATGTCTGAAAATTAATTATAACAAGAAGCAAACTCATTCAACTAATCAAAGACTGATCTAAATAAATTAGTTCTTAATCACAGCTTTAAAAAGATGGAAAGAAAGAAAGCAACTCGGAGAAAGTAGAATGACTTCCTTGCAGAGGTAACACAATAGAGAAGGAAGAGAAATAAAAACTTGAAATTGTCTTCTTAAAAGTGGTTACACACATACGTATGTGTATTTTGTGTGTGCGTGTGTGCATGCACGTGTGTGTGTGTAGTCATAAGGCTCTCCTGGTATTGTCATTTTTTTTAGTTTTACTAGTAGTTTGAGATTTCAGTATAATTTGCAAATGCGTCCTCATAATATAAAAGGTAATCATGCAGTTTTAAAATAATTATATAGTGTGAGAATCCACTGAGGCCCTATAGATATCTATTGCAATCCCATTATTTTATAAATGAGGAGGAAACTGGGGATTACAGTGATTAGGAGATATGAAAGCACTAACTATAAATGCAGTACTTGTACCATTAAAAAAAGATACCTTGTTTATGGTCATACCACAGTTTGCAGAGCTCACTGAGAATGATTTTCCTCCTTGATCACTTGACTGGTTATATATCCACAGAGCAGTGGTGGGCTCATGGAGTAGGGTGCAGAGAGGAGAATCTTTCACTGAGCCAAATATTTCAGCCTTTAAATTCTTCTTTCCCAATAGATAGAAACTCTTCTCTTTAATTTGACTCCTTCCTGAACAAGTTGCTTGAAATTTTCAGTCCATACAAGCACTGAGATCAGAAGATAGATAGATAAATAGATAGATAGATAGGTTCTTATATAGATATATTTATGTGTAAATATATCTATATATAAATAGTATAGATATAGATAGATATGTATCTTTAGAGTTTGCAAAATGTTTTACAATATTATCTACTTTAATCCTTACAATAATTCAGAAAAGTAGATGGTTAGTATCACTATTTTATGGAGAAGGAAACTGAGGCAGATGGATGTTAAATGACTTGCCCAGTACCACACAAGTATGTGTATGAAACTGGATATGAACACAGGACTACCTGACTCCAAGTCTAACACTCTATTACACAGTGCATTCTAACTTCCTTCCATCTATGACTTCTAGCCCACATGCTACAGTCCATCTATAGAGGTATAGGTAACTGGAACAGGTTAGGCACTGGTAGGATTCTCAATCCAATTCAATAAACATTTATTAAACGTAGTGCCAGGCATTATGTAAAGTGCTGGGGTTACAATTATGACAAAGAAAGGCAGTGCCTGCCCTTAAGGAGCTTACAATCTAGTAGAGGGAGACAACACACAGAAGGAAGCTGAAAAACTAGGGAGGGATGAAGCTGTAGAATGAAGAGGGAGGATCACTGAGAGAGTTTTTGACTAGTTTATGAGTATGAGATATGTATCAACCAACCTGGTCCTACAGTATTCCAAAGGCCTGTGATGATTTCATTAATGTTCAGCTGTTTTTCAACTGAGCCAATGACCATTATATGATACTATAGTTTTAAAAAAGTCCTAAAAGCCAAATTTTCTACTAGTTTTTCTAAACTAAGTTAGGCTGGTCCTCAGATGATAGACACATGGTCCATCATTAGTTTAGCAAAGATCATCAGACCTTCCTTGATTGGTAGAACTTGCAAAGATTGTAAGTTGCTGGCCTTTGACAAGCCAGCCTCACCTCCATGTCATGATGAAGTATTAGGGGAGGTCAATTTGTCTAGAATATAACATCGATAAAGGGAGGAAACTTAATTTGGAGTCAGATTGATCAAGAGTCCTTGAACCTTCTGAGTATAGATTTGAAGACCTCTAGAGAAAATAAACTCATTACTGTACCTATTACTACATATTATTCTCCTTTGGAGTAATAATAATTATTAAGGAGCTTTTCCCTCTTTTGAGCCTAAATCTATCTCTTTCTAATTACCACTATATCTGTACTGTGGAACCAATCATACAGGAAAGTTTAGGAAGAGCCAGGGTGTGCTAAAATAGCTCAGTCTTTGGAAAGTCTACTGTGAAATTTAAAGTGTGAGTATTCATACCTTGGAAACCCAGAAACACTACAAACCAGGCCTTCATTTACTGCTTTTTTACTCTTTGGACTTAAGAAAATGATGTAGAAAATGTTAATATGCATGTTAATCTGAAGTGTTTTCTTAGTATATATATTATATATAATATATGTATATATACTAAAATTATATATATACCCATAAATGTATATATGCATGCATTGTAAGAATTATATATATAGGTGTGTATATATATACATATACAGAAACATCATAGGAATATATATGTATGTGTACACATACAAATACACACACAGATATAAATGTTTACCAGCATGCCCCTGGGGATAACTGTCATGTTATGACACTCAGGGATAGCTATTGCTTGAACTAAACTCTTCCATTTCCTTTATTCTTCGTATTCTTATTATGAACTTATTGGATTCCTCCCATTTGTTCAAACCTTCCCTAAAATTGGGTCACCATAATTAGATATAATATCCAAATGTTGTTTGAGTTATAGAACATCACTCCCTCATGTTGGAAATCCTCTTCTATAGTGCTTACTTTTAAATAACTGCATTAAAGCCATTTAAAATTAATAAAATTTAAATGAAGCCACACCATGAGGGCCAATCCCAGCACTTTAAAAAACTGTTAAAAGAATCACTGCCATCATGATTGAAGTGAGTAACAAGGAATTGTTTTAAATTGGTCTTAAAAGTCCACCAAGATTTTACAAAAGGAATCACCTTTTTGTCTGGGTTGAAAAATATTCCAGTGGTAACAGAACCTGATAGAGGGAGTGTCTCTTTTTACAACAAAAGGACCAAATTCCTCCTGGTGACTGGAACATTTGGATTTTCATTCTGAAAGGGACACTAAATGATTAAATTTCCCGATTTTAATGTCACCCATTGTCTAGCCTGGTATTTCAAAGATGGAATGGCTCAGATACAATTTACTTAATAGGACTGTGGGATATGCCATGTGCCATCAAAGCAAGGGCCCTCAAACTAACATTGGCTTGGAGTTGGTTGCAGAGAAATATGAAATGACCTCTGAGTTCACTAAACCAATTTTTCAGCTTACTATGCATTGGGAAAATTAATTCCTGGAGCAAGAGATTTCATTACATTCATAACTACAAATATTGTTCTTGGGTATAAACTCTCTAGCTCACTTGACTCCATGACCTTTTATTTCAGTATGTCTAATAATTTTATAGTGTTCTAGAAGAAATTTTTTTTAATTCCTCTTCCTTATTCTTGAACATCTGATAAATATGAGTCCTAGAAGATCCCAGGACCGGACACAACTATACTTGTTAGTGAGTCTATGTAGTTTAATGACAAGTGCACTGGCCTTGAAGATAGGAAGTCCTTTGGTTGATCCCCAACTTGACTATATCCTAGCTTTTTGTTAGCTAGTCAAGTAATTGACCTCTCTGGGCCTCATTTCTTCATCTGCAAAATGGAGATGATAATAATATACACACTACGAATTTCTCAGAGCACTTGCAAACATAAAATCAGATAACAGATTTAGAAGTAGATTGTTATTTTGAAAGACTATAGAAATGTAATAGACCATTCTTAATTCATTTTAAATAAGATAGTTTGGCATAGTAAAAAACAGTGCTAGACTTGGGGTCAAGGCCTCGATTCAAATCTTTCCTTTGACACTAACTAGCTATCTAAATTTGGGTAAGTTACCTAACCTTTTTGAGCTCCATTGATATTTTTAAATATCTATATCATCTTTATTTGAAATATAGTGTCTTTTACTCATCTTCTAGAGGAGAATAAAATTATTTAACCTTATAAAAATACCTGTGTACCTTGTGTTTATACCTTGTAAAATTATTTTAATCAAATATAAAACCTGTTTAGCCAAATTAATGAGCATATCATCAAAGTTTGTTGGTACATTCAATGCTCCACAGATGTAGTCCTCATTTCTCACCCTTCTACAAAGAATAGAAGTGACACATTCTCTCATCTCTTCTCCAGCTCCAAGTTCGATTATCATAATTACATTGCATTTAGTTTGCCTTTGTTATTTTTGTTTAATTTACATTGTTGCACTTATTGTGTATATTGTTGTGTTTTGCTTAATTTCCATCAATTTATATTTCCAATGCTTCTCTGAATTCTTTATATTTCATTGTTTTTAAAGAGTGGAAATATTCTATTATATTCATATGCCACAATTTGTATAACTATTCCCCACTTCATGGATATCTCCTTTTTTTTGCTCATGAAAAAACAAAAAAGTTAAAAATGGGCTGTGACCTATATGGTTGTAGGGAATTTCTCCATTGATAAAAGCATAGATTCCTTTTTGATAAGTTTAGTTATCAGTTTTTCTTTCCTTTCTTTCATCCCTCCTTCCCTCCTTCCTTACTTGCTCCCTCCCTCCCTTCCTCCCTCTCTCCCTCCCTTCTTCCCTCTTTCTTTCTTTTACCTTCTTTCTTTTTCCTTCTTTCTTTTTCCTTCTTTCTTTTTCCTTCTTTCTTTTTCCTTCTTTCTTTCTTTCTTTCTATTTCTTTCTTTCTTTCTTCTTCCAATGAATAACTAAGAAACAAAGATTAAAAGATGACAGAACTAGCATGACCATAACACCCAGGGTCCCTCTGCTCTTTTGCTGCCTCTACTTTTTCCTCAGGATTTAAGGGTGAGGACCCAAATGACAGCTGGGGAAGATCATTTTTTAACAGCTGCTAGTGGACTCTTGGCAAGAAGCAACAGCAGGTGTAGGGGGTTGTTTTGGATCTGGCCCAGAGCCTGTCACAATTAGAATCCTGGAACACTCTCACATTTCTTGAATCTCTTTCATGCAGGCCATGAATCTGACTTCTCCCCCACTCCATTTCCTCAGATTCAGTAAAATATATCTTCAATCCGTGCTACTCCAGTGTGTTCACTCTCCATTACTTATCAGAAGAGTGATATTATATGTCATCCTTCATCTTAAGCAAAGATTTTTCTCATAGTACTTTTGAGCTGCCTAATGGTAAGAATAATTAGAAATATATTTTCCCTCCCAATTAAACTAGATTTCTAAAGGTGAGCTCTATTCCAGTCCTTACTTCTAACATTTCATCTTCATTTTTTTTCTTTTTGGGGTATCATTTTCATAATCCTCATTACATTTGTCAGATTTTTGTACAGATAAGTGGTAACAATACATTAATGTCTTCACTTAGCAATAGTTAGGCATTTGGTGCCAACATAAAATTAGTGCCAAGAGAAGAACTCACCCTTGTGTTTTATATGATGTGGCCAGGTGGAGCAAAGATGGAGCAGTAAAAGCAGGGACTTGCTTAAGCTCTCCCCTAACCCCTCCAAATATCTGTAAAAATGACTCTAAAAAAATTCTAGAGCTACAGAACCTACAAAATGACAGAGTGAATCAAATTTCCAGCCAAGACAGCCTGCAAGGTCCACGGGAAGGGTCTATTGCACCAGGGTGAGAGCAGAGCACAGCACAGTGTGGCCCATACAGTGTGGCAACCTGCCAGCACAGATGGGGCTGGAGCAGGCTTCAGGGCACTCAATCAGTGGCATCTGTGGCAGTTTCCAGACTTCTTACCCCACGAATGCCAAAGACAATTTAACAGGTCAGTGGGAAAACTCTGTTGGACCTGAGTGAGAGAAGAGCTCAGTTTGGCCCCAGCCCTGGGGCAGCAGAGGCAGTGGCAGTAGCAGCAGCAGCAGCAGCAGCAACAGCAGTGGCAGTGGCAATGGCTGCTTCCAGAGCTCTAGGCTAACAGACTGTGGGGGGAATCAAGTGGCTGATCAGAGGGGGATTACAGGAACCTTTTTGCTGACACTGAGGCATGATTCTCTTGCTTTGCTCTGCTTGGATCTGGGTCCTAGTCCTGGGTGGTAGTCCAGAGGGGAGGAGGAATACTGGCATGGGCAGAGCTTGTGGTGGCTGTGGAGATGAACTCCTCCTCACAGTTACAAAGCAGAAAGAGTGCTTGAGGTCACTCACAGACCAGAGCACAGGCCAAGAGAGGAGTAAATACTTCTCCTTTCATTGTACCACCTCAAAAGAACTTAAAATTTACAAGTGCATAGAAGTAGCTCTGAAAACACCTGTGCAAAACCCCTGAAGCCTGGGACATTGCACTCTCCACTCTGGAAGCAGACTGACAATGAGATCAAAAGTCAAGTAATTGCCTGGGAAAATGAGCAGACAGCAGAAAAATTTAAACTATAGAATCTTACTTTGGTGACAAAGAAGATCAAAACATGCAACCAGAAAAAGACAACAAAGTCAAAGCTCCTATATCTAAAACCTCCATGGAAAATATGAATTGGTCTCAGGCCATGGAGGAGCTCAAAAAAGATTCTGAAAATCAAGTAAGAGAAGTAGAGGAAAAATTGGGAAAAGAAATGAGAGTGATGCAAGAAAATCATGAAAAATGAGTCAACAGCCTGCTAAAGGAGATGCCAAAAATACTGAAGAATACAACACCTTAAAAAACAGACTAACCCAAATGGCAAGAGGTCCAACAAGCCAATGAGGAGAAGAATGCTTTAAAAAAACAGAATTGGCCAAATGGAAAAGGAGGCCCAAAAGCTCACTAAAGAATATAAGTCCTTAAAAATTAGAATGGAGCAAATGGAAGCTAATGACTTTATGTATTCTGTGATGAGATGGTTTAGTGGCATTCAGGTTTTTCTTTTTTCCTTCTTTCCTTCCTTTCTTCCTTCCTTCTTTCTTTGCATGCCTAGAGGAGTCATTCAACTTAATATGTTTAAACAATATGGGTAAAAGTCAACGTATCATATCTTGCTCTGAGATCCTATATAAGTAGAGAGTATTTATGAGATATCAAAAATGTGCTGGCCATTATTATATGTCTCCCTGGGCTCTGTTTTTTGTCCTATTTCCTTCCATCTTCCCAGACATGCATTATTAACATTTTCCAATCATTTAAATGAAGACAATCGACAAAATAATAATTCAAAGTCTGATTTGTAGTGTTTGGAGATTTCTGAGGTGTAAGTTTCATACTGAAAATTTAACAATCAACTAATCAGAATTGTTTGGATTTTGTTTTAATACATCCTTGCTTGAAAAGTCATGTACAGCTTTAAGTATTTGATTAGTGACTAGTTCATAGTCACTAGTCACTAGTACCTTTGTTGTGAGTGCTGTCAAGGCCTTTTCAGGGCCATTTTCCACCTTTAGTGTTCACCCATTTCACCCAACTCTCATCCATGGCTCCAAGAAGCTGTAGCATGCAGTGGCCACATTCAAGTGAACCATTTCAGCTGATGGGGTAAACCCAGTTTGAGAATAATTGAAGAATCTCAGACCCATTGGTGAGTTAGGGGGATTTCTACTTCAAGGATGTGAAGAGTTCCCCTGGTGAAACGGGGGGATGAGAAGAATTTGTTCCAATGGTCGTGAAGATGGCTGAAGCAGGCACCGTGGAGCTCTAAGAGCTCGGTTAGACATTGAAGTGCCAAGGTCATCCATTGCATCCTGAGCCATCACCAGCTATCTTGACTTTTGTCTTGCCACTGGAATCCAATGACTGTGGAAGAGAGACACTGACAACTTCAAGCAACTCTGCCTCACTTAAACACAATTTATGCATGAATCAAAAGATATAACTCATACCATTTTATCATTTTTATCTACCTCAGATTCCTGTGGTGACAGACAAGTGATGAATCAGAAGATGTGGATATAATGGGAACTGTAGTCACAATCCTACACAGAAGTGGCCCACAACATAGGGTTGTCTTCTCACTAGACTGAAGCAGCAGTGAAATTTGGCAACCCCTTGAGTATCTGTGCAGCCTATTTGAAGGGCTGAACTACTCATGTTCCAGCACGAGGAAGGGGCTAGAAAAGATACCCTAAAATTATCTTTCATCCAATCATGGCCTGCTTCCTATGGCAGTTGAATATCATACCATGTGGTCAAAACACAAAAGAAGTGTACAAAAACTTTTGTGAAGATCATTCCACTCACCATCAGCACATAAAATGTCTACATGCTTATGAACAACATGAAATCCAGTATAACAGAAATATAATCAGCTGTTGTGAGAGAACTCAGTAGGTATCACATCCCTGAGTGAAACAAGACTGGCAAATGAAGACCAGCTTGCTGAAATAGGAGCTGCTGGATACACATTTTTCTGGCGTGGCCACAGTGATGGGGAGCACCATAAAGATGGCATAGTTTTTGCAGTCAAAACTAATCTAATCACCAAGCTTGTATGCCAACCAAAAGGAGTGAATGCCAGGTTTATGACAATGCAATTGCCACTTGCATGAAAGCACCATGCCACTATCATCAGTAACCACCATGATGAAACCTGATGAGGTCAAAGAAAAATTTTGTGCAGACCTGGAGTCTCTCATCATCAGTGGACAGAATATGAACAAGCTTATAATTCTGAGTGACTTTAATGGAAAATAGGTACAGACTACCAGACATGACAGGGAGTTCCTGGAAGGAATGGAGTCAGAAACAGTAACAGCAAGGGTCACTTAATACTGAAAACTTGTGCATCTCATGAACTTCTCATTACCAACATGGTCTCCATTTACCTAAACATAATAAGACTTTGTGGATGTGCCCTTGCAGCAAACATTAGCACTTAATAGACTCTGTCACTCTAAGGAGAAGAGAGATGAGATGTGAGAATGATAAAGGTGATGTGTGGTGCAGAGTGATGGTGTAAACATAAACTTATGCTCTCCAAGTTAAATATTCACAACCAACAAAAGCAGCAGCCCCAAGGCAAGATGACTCCCAGAAGACTTAATGTCAACAGATTAGAGTGCTTCTCAGAGCAGGAACAATTCATTGCTAACTTGGAAAGAAAACTGAGCCAGAGATAGCTCAATGTTTGTGAGGCTCCAAAGGAAAGTGGGGGACAGAAGAGTGTATTAGGAGGGCAGAGTTTATAATCTCAAAGAGGATCATATACATGTCTGAAAGGTTCGGAACCGCCAGATATAAGAAACTCTCAAAGTAGAAGGCAGAAGAATCAAAACATATATTTAGGCTCCACAGTAACCAACCCATGAACCAGCAACCCCATTTTGATATATTGATCAAAAGCTTCCAGGCCCAATAAGTACGCCTTGAAAGAGTAACCAGGAGGCTACAGAGAAGCATTATTGCATAAAGCAAAATCATGCTTCCCCCTCTATGGTGAAAAGATTACCCACTGGCCTGAAGTCCTTGTTCAGCTTCCTCCCATAGGTCAGCTCTGCCACTGGCAGCTCCTGCTTCAGCTGTGGCTGTGGCTGTGGCTGTGGCTGTGGCTATAGCAGCCTCTGGTTCCAACGGGAGCTGCTTTTAACCATCCGGGTGTAAGGTACGCCGGGGAAAGCACAGGTTCTTTCAATCTGCTTAAGCAAGCTGAAGGGGTTGACCAGGAAAGCACAGGTTCTTTCCATCAGCTTAAGCAAGGGAAGCAAGGTGAAGGGGCCGACAAGCTTACTCCAGTCCAACATACAAACAGCATTCAGTTCAGGGGAAAAAGCCAAACTAGTCAAGGGCACTTGTTGACTAAGTGCTAAGGAGCCCATTTTTGGTTGCCAACACAAAGAGGTATTAGACTGTCTACCAAACATGACAAGAAACTGAATCATTTCCGTTTGAATTGTCTTAGGAAGATTCTGAAGATCATCTGGCAAGATAAGGTACTGGACACTGATATCGTTTTTTGAGCCGAAGTGTCAAGCACTCAGACTCTGCTGCAGAAAGTATAACTGATGGACTGGCCATGCCAAATATGTGCTTGCCTAAAAGATTGTTCTATGGAGAACTTACAAAAGGCAAGTGCTTACATGGAGATCAGAAGAAGTGATACAAGGACACTCTCAAAATCTTGCTACAGAATTTTGGAATTAATTGCATGATGTGGGAGACACTGGTAGACAGCCGCCTTGCATGCTATGCCTGCATCAAAGAAGGCACTATTCTCTATGATCAAAGCAAAATTGCAATAGCTCAGAAGAAACATGAGATACAAAAATTTAGAGACATTTCTACTGCAAATGTCCATGTGGACTATTTTAGCCCACACTATGGTACAGACTTCTGAGCTTGTATTGGTCTGATCATACACATCTGGACACACTTTTTTGTTGACTTCGACATTAGTGATGTCGTTTTGGTCCTCTTTGAGAACAAAGGACAACAGCCAACCAACCAATCATATGATCTTTCATGTTTTTTGCAACTTTACTCTGCTGCCAGTGTGTAATAAGAAGCAACATATATTCTCATTTCACCACATTGTGTTTATTTGTTTGTTTCTTTTAAATTGTCTTCCACTACATCCCAAACTTTTTGTGAAATAATCTTCAACACCTAGATAGGAAAGATTGCTAAAATGTATTAAAGTGGAACAGGTATTACCTCTGAAGAAATATCCCCCAAAATACAAGAACAACAGCAGCAGCAACAGCAGTAGCAGCAGCGACAAAGGACTCTTGTGCCAATATTTTTCTCTTGCTGCTTCAAAGGATTAAGTAGGGGCACTTATCAGTAAAGTAATCTCTTCCTGATTTTGCCTAGTCCTTAGTAACTTTCCCCATCATCAGGCTTGTACTTATTTTGCACATAATGCATATTGTGTGCATATATGCATGTGTGTGCCCACGTGTTCACACAGTGGTTAGGACCCGTTACTTGGAAGACCTGAGTTTGAATCTACTTATGTTTACTAGCTGTGGGACCCTGGGTAAATCAGTTAAATGACAATAGTGATAGCACCTGTCTGTCAGAGTTGCTGTAAGGCTAAAATGGAAAGTTATTGTACAGTACTGAGTAATACTTAAGGTGCTTTGTAAATGCCAGATATTATTAGTATTATTACTGACTTGCCTCATAGAAGGTAAACTTCATAAATCCAGGGGTCATTTCAATTGTTTTCATATCCCTAGCTCCTGACATATTGCCTGACATCTATGAAGTGCTTATTCATTCATCAAAAACCAAGTTTTCTGAGGTAACAGTTCAAAGAACAAATAGCAACTTCCTATCTCAGGTAGGATGAGATCATGCTAAGAAACAAATTTCCAAATAGTGTTACGTGAAAGAAATTCCTTAAGAACTTACTTCTAAACAACTTGATACATTGGTGAGTCAGTCAACAAGCCTATATTGAATGCCTGCTGTGCTACAGACATTGTGCTAAGTGCTGAAGAATCAAAGAAAAACAAAATGACTGCAAAATGACAATAGCAAAGAACAACCTCTGCTCTCAAGGAGCTCATAACTAATAGGAGACACATTGTAAGCAACTCTGAACAAACAAGGTGCATGAAAAATAAATTGAAAAGTGTCAATGGAGGAAGGACCCTGACATCAAAGGGATCAGGAAAGTTTTTTTTAAGATGTTTGATTTTAGTTGGTTAATGTAGTAAGGAAGTGTAGCCACGAGATGGAGATGAGAAGGCGGGGAATTCTAGGCATGGTGGACAGCCAGTGTAATGCACAGACTTGAGATAAAGTGCCTTGTGTCCCTGGCTGCAGCAGGGTAGATGGAGAGGAATGAAAGGTCAGAAGAGAGGAAAGGTAGGATTGGATCAGGTTATGAAGGACTTTAACAGTCAGATTGGGGATTTGATAGTTAATCCTGAAGGTAATAGGGAGTTACTGTAATTTATTGAATGGTGGGGTGACAGGGTAAAACCTGCATTTTGGTAATATCAATTTGACAACATAGATTAGAATGGGAAGAGATAATACAGAAAGATTATTCAGAAAGCTGTTACATTTCAGAAGATGAAGGCCTGCACTGGGAGATGTTTTTGTTTACTCTTTTAAGTAATGTCTGACTCTTCATGACCCCACTTGGGGTTTTCTTGGAAAAGAAACTGGAGTGGTTTGCCATTTCCTTCTCCAGCTCATTTTCAGATGTGGAACTGAGGTGAACAGGGTTAAGTGACTTGCCCCGGGTCACACAGCTAATAAGTGTCTGAGGCCAGATTTCAGCTCTGGAGGGGGAATCTTCCTGATTCCATCCGCAGTACTCTATCCACTGAGGCATCTCGCTACCTAATAATGACAGACACCACAGAATTAAAAGTGACTTGGCAATGGATTGGTTATAGAGGGTAAAAAAGAAGAGTCAAGGATGATACCTAGGTTTCAAGCTTGGGTTCAAAAGAATGTAGTAGTATCATCAACATTAACAAGGACTTTTGGTAAAGGAGAGGTTTGGGGAAAAAGATAATGAGTTTATTTTGAGATCTGTATGTTATCTAGCTGAGATATTCAGTATACTGAGAGTAGAAGTGTGAAGAGATATTATAGTGAGACAAATAGATGTAATGATCTGCATAGAGATGAAAATTGAACTGATAAGAGCTAATTATATCACCATTCAAAATAGAATAGAGGTGAGAAAGTAATGAGTGGCCAAGACAGAATCTTTGGGGACACCCACATTTAATGGTCTTGACTGTATTGAAGATCCAGCAGAGGAGACTGAGGAGTGGATATAGGATCAGAACCAGATGAGAGCAATGCCATGCAGTCCTAGAGAGAGTAAAGTATGAAGAAGAAGGTGAACAACAGTGTCAAAGGCTGAAGACAAGTCATGGAAAATGAAGATTGAGAAAAGACCATATTTGACCAATAAGAGAAAACTGATAACTTTGGAGAGAGAAGTTTCAGTTGAATGATGAGGTCAGAAACAAGACATGGAGAGGAAAGGAAGAGGCACTAATGATAGGAGTTCAAAAAGTGTATACATGTAAGGGAGAATATGAAATGATAACTGATAGGTGTGGGAAGATAAATTGAGGGTTTTTTTGGGGGGAGGGGATTGAGGATGGTGAGAACATGGGCATGTTTGTAGGTAACACGCAAGCAGCCAGCAGCCAGTAAGAGACTGAAGACAAGATAAGTGAGGGGTAGGGAAAATAAAGGGAAAAATTAGTTGGAAAAGACAGGCTGGATAGCATCATTTGTGAATTTAGAGCATCTTGCCTTAGAAAGGAGAAGTCCATGTTTCCTGTAAGACGGGAGTAAAGTAGAGAGATCATAGTGGAAGGCATATGGGTGATGTAATAAGAGAAAGGGAGGAAAATAGGGAGATCTTGGTAAATAGTCTCAGTTTCTTTTCAGTGAAATATCAGACAAGGATCCCAGCTGAGAGTGTTGGAAAAGGGGGATTCATGGGAGCTTTGAGGAAGGATGAAAAGGTTTGGAAAAATCACTATGGTGAATGGAAAAGTGAATAAATTAGGGAGGTAGCTAAATGATATGTCAAAAATTTATAATTTTATTGAGGGGAATGTTTCCTTTAGGAACACAGATAGTGATCTGTATTAGGATGGCAGAATAAAGTTCAAAAGTTGACTGTTACATACTTTCCAAATCATGGAGTATTTGAATAGCTCACCTGTCACTCCTGCTGATTAATCCTATTCAAGAAATCTTTAAAATTCCTGGAAATGTTCAAATGCATAAGCTTTCCACTCATCCTTACAGTTTAAGAAAGCTTTCTATGCCTGACTCAGCCAAAAAAAGCAAAACTTACTGCTGCCTAGTAAAATAAATATCTTTAGATGAAATATACCTCTAAACCTTTTGCTTTCTTGACAAAGAAAACTTTGTCCTGACATAATCCTGAAAGGATTGCAAATTAAATAAGAAACAAAAAAAATCCAACGTTTTTACCTGCTAAAGGCCATGAAAGCTTAAGCTATATGCCTAGATATTGTCCCACAAACAAGATTTCCAATTAAAGAGTTGAGATATCTTAACATGAAGATCCAGAAATAGGGAACACTTTATCAGAAACTTAGAACCAAAAGGAACCTCAGGGTCATCTGGTCCAACCCTCACATTTTATAATTGAGAAGAGTCAAGCCCACAGAAGTTAATATTTGTGTATTTTAACACAAATATTGATCTCAGAGTCAAGATTTAAATACAAAATTTAAATACAAAACTAAATCCAAATGCACAATTTCTCATCCAAACCTCAGATGAATTGAGACAAGTTGAAGGAAAGGATGACAAATTATAATCCATAAATGTTCTGACAAACCACAGAAACTAAGGATTCAAAGAGACATCTGAAGCCTTCGAGGGGAGCTTATACTTCAATGAGAATTACTTCTAAAACCTAACAAAACTTCCAGTTTCTATTTGAAAAGTTCTAGTGAGTGAGAACCCTCTACCTCCCAAAGTAGCTTATTTCATTTTTGAAAAGTTCAAGTTGCCAAATCTGCCTCTTTAAAACTTCCTTCCCTGGACCCTAGGTCTGACCTCTGGGGCCTAGCAGAAGAAATTAGTCACTTTTTTGACCATAATAAATCTAAAAACTTGGGAAGGCAGCCCACATGTCAACACTATGTTGTACTCATGTTAAATTTTTATTATCCTATTAATAGAGAATGTCATGGTCTCAAATTCCTCAAAATAATGTTCCTTTTTATATTCACTTCAGCTTGTTACTGACCTTCAAAATATATGGTACCTATATGGCACATTGACCTCCTACATGATGGAGCTTTTGATTCTTGGAGATAGGTGAGCTTTATTTTATTCAGTCCTATACTTTGAAATTATTGTATGTCATGAAAAAAGGATGTCATCCTATTAACTATGATTTGCCTATAATGATTATTCAGCTGTCTTTATTACAAGATACTTTGCATTCCATTCTGCATGTTTGAACTAACCTCAGCTATTGGTCTCTCGATATTTGGTCCTATTTTCACTCTTCACTTTCTACTGTGTTAGTATGTTCTCCATTGGAAATCCATTGTAGTCATTTTCTGCTGAATACTGTTTATTTTCTCTCCCAACATGTTCTAGAAATAAATGCATTATGATTGTGGTTGAAGTGGGAGACTGGGAGCAGAATGATATGTGGCCCAATGTTTAGGAGTCCCTGATTGCAACTTGAAGGCATCTTTTCCACCCCTTTTAAGCATTTTGCCAGTTTAAACTGCCTCAAAAGATTTTCTCACTATAATAATTCTTCATTAATAAGATGGCAACATAATGGAAAGCTACAAAATGCAGGCAGGCAATACTGCTTATAGAAAAGGAGGATAACCCATGGTACTTCTAAAGAAAATAGGCAGAATATGCCATGAAGCAGGGGATAGGAGGAGTTATATTAACATGAACATTGTCTTGTTTTTGTTTTAGTAATCCCTCCTGAACATTTCATTTTTATACCATTCTTGCTAGCAAAAACCTTGGCCGGGGATTAAATAGACGTGGATTATAATTCTATATCTGACCCACTGCACAAATTAGTTCATTTTTGGCATCACCCTCCCAAACTCATTTCCCCCAGTAAATTGAGATTGGATCAGACAATCTTGAAGGTGCATTAGCTTAATGAATTTAATGTCAGATGAGTTGTTCAATAATCCTTTACAGTCATTTAATGTTCATGATACTTTCACATTGATACTTAGGACATTCCACAGAAGACATGGCATGCTTAGATAATGAAACCATTTTATATGAGTCTTTCCTTTCCTGGAGTACATGTCAACTTGACCACAACTTCTCATACTGTATAAGTCTTATTCTTGCATTATTATGTAGAATTTTATAAAGGGTCCACCAACGTGGCAAATTTTGTTTGATCCTGTACTCCTTGCCCCAATTCCCCAAGCAAAACGAAGGAGAATGATTTATTTAAAAAAAAAATTAGAATTATATTTTCCACTTGGCTGTTTCTAAATGGTAGTAAGTAATCATATAGCACAAATGCAAATCAATTTATTTCATTTGTGCAATGGCTTATATAACTGTAGGGGAGTGAAAATCAACAAAGCCTTTAATGGTCAGAATTTAACTCAAAGTGGAAAGTTTTATTGCTTGGATATGTAAACAATAAAGCTAAGAATACGGACTAGAAAGGCCAGTCATACTTTTATACATTTTTTAAAATCGATTTCATCTGAATACTAATAAACATCTTAGAAATTAAAACTTCTTATTGATATCATCGTTGCCTGTTTCTTGACAGAGTACTAATATTATCATAAAGTTCAAAGAAACCCCTATAAGGTATCAATACAAGAGATCTGAAATTTCTAATCTTAAGTGAAATAGTTGTCTGGGACCATGGACTTTAAATCCATCCCAGATTTAGGCAATAACTATTAGCCTGAACCTGACAGGTATTAGATGGCTATATATAGATGTGGCTGCTCTTAGTCCAAGTGGCAAAATACTCACCTTCTTCTTGCCTGGAACAGTTTTCTGGCCACCACACCTTTAGTGAATGGGGGCAAAGAGTCAGTAGATGGCCTGGAAGACTTAGGCCACATAAGTTGATCAGCTTTCAGAATCAATTTACACATTAGAGACTAGCTGATACCTAGTTAAAACTCAATACCCAGCACAGAGAACCAAATTTATAGCATTAGATCTGTGAGCGTCCTGATCACATATTTTCCCTAGCTACATGGATCCTTAGCCAATGAGAACACATATATTCCTTGGCTATATAAGATGTTTATGTTTGTGGTCTTTAAATTTGCTCTTTGATCAGACAGATTCACTGTATATGTTATTTTCCTCCTGATAACAGTGTAATCTGTGGGAGAATAAATCCCATGTATACATGGGGTATCTCACCATGATATTATTTTGTTTAAAATACTATTTGATTAATTTTGAAAGCAATGCACACATCTCTTGATGCCCTCCGGGGGCCGAGTTCAAGGGGAATAGATGAATGTTGCTTATTGCTCATTTGTCTTTTGGTTCTTTAAAATTATAACATTGGTACATCAAATCTCATGATGCAAATCACAGGATCTTATGATATGATATCCTACAGTTCACGTACTTGAACTCCATTTGGAAGATTACATTACTGGCTGAATTTGGAATTAAAAAAAAAACCTCAGTTAATTCGTGTGCATTTTTGTGGTCATTTCACTGTAATCTTCCCTCTTCAGATGTTTTCTGGAGTGTTGTGTTCACTTTAAGGAATCAAAAATTTAAAAAAAAGCTTTAATAAACTGAGGAATTCAGAGGAAATCAACCAGGATAGTGAAGAACTTTCAGTTTATGTCCTATAAAGATGTGTTGAAGAAACTGTATATATTTAACACTGAAAAGAAAAGACTGAGGACGTAATAATAGCTATTTTCATGTTTTTAAAGGACAGTCACTCACATGAAGAAGGTATTGGATTTTTTTTCTGTTTGTCACTATAGAAATGAGCAAGAAGCAATGGGTGTAATTCACAAAAAGCAAAATTATTATTGATATCAGGAAAAACAAAACACCAAACAAACTAACTTCCTCCAAACTCACCTGTCTAAATATGGAAGAGACTGTCTTGAAAGTTGTTCTATTTTGCTAGTCTGAATATTTTAGTGTAGCATCTGGATGACCTCTTTTAGGTACTACAGTGGGGACTAATTTTAAGGCATGGTTTGGACTACATGTAAAAACAATTCTAATAATTTTGTAATTTTCATATAATGTTACTCTTGAGCCAAGTCTTTAGTGAAATAGTAGCTTCTAAGAGGCAGAGGTAAGAAAGGATTGCATTTCAGGGCCGGAGGAAAGTCAGTTCAAAGGCACACAGATGGGAAATAAAATATTTATTTGAGAAAGAATAAGTAGGACATATTTGCTTGACTATTGTGCGCATGTATAACAGTATAGTATAACAAGTCTGCATAGGTAAGTTGTGATCAGGTTTGGAAAGAATTTAAAAAAACAAACAAAAGTGTCTTATATGATGCTGAAAGTAATAGGGAGCTACTGAAATTTATGGAATAAAGGATTCTAATGGTAATGTCCATGCTTTTGGAAAAATCACTTTCATATTTATGTGGATAGTAGATACATGTAATGATTGATAGTGAACAGATAAAGATGACTTTAATATCATGAATATTGGTGATTAGTAGATGGTGGTACCTTTTAATACAAAGAGCAAAGTTTAGAAGAAAAGGTGAGCAAGGGAGGAGAAGAGTATTGAATGCTTTGTGGGGAATATTGTAATTTATATGCCCATGGGACATCCATTTTGAAATGTATAATAGACAGTGGTAGGAGACTACAGCTCAAGAGAGAGACTAGTGCTAGATAGTGGGAAGTCAACAGTAGATAAGTGACAATTAAATCCTTGTGAGCAAATGAAGTCACTGAAAAGGGAAAGTGTAGTGAGAGAAAAGAATGAGGCCCAAGGAAGAGCCCTGAAATAACTTGCCTCTTGGTGATGATCCAAAAAGAAGACTGAGAAAGGACAGTCAGGTAGGATGAGAACTGAAAGAAAAGGCTGTCACAAAGCAACAGAGAAGAGAATTAAAAAGGAGAAGGTAGGGAACAGTGCTAAATTATGCAGAGAAGTCAAGAAGTTTGAAAACTGGGGGAAAAGCCACGAGTTGTAGTAAGAAATAGATCATTGGTTTACTTTGGACATGAAAGAATAATTCTTGTTTAGTAGCTTGGTTGAGAGGCATATCACAAAGGATTATGAACAATAGCATAGAATTTTTTTCTAGGAGTTTTGCTGAGGTTAACAACTTAGGGAAATTACAAGATTTAGTAAGGCATTTTTAAGGAGGTAAGAGACTTAGGGGCAGCTAGGTAGTTCAGTGGATATAGAGTTGGGCCTGGAATCAGGAAGGCCTGAAATCAAATCCAGACTCAGACACTACCTAGATGTGAGACCTTGAACAAGTCACTTCACCTTGTTTGCCTTAATCCACTAGAGAAGGAAATGACAAACCACTCCAAGAAAACCCTATGGACAGTATGATCCATGGGGTCACAAAGAATTAGGCATGACTGAATAAATGAACAACAAAAAAGAGACATTGGCATATTCGTAGGCAAGAGAGCAGCCATAGTTAAGGATTGGGTGAAGAGTAGCATCAGAGAATGGTTACTTTGTGGGAACAATTTCGTGAAGAAGACAGGAATGGATGGTTATAGTAATGTTTTTTTGTAAAGTGATTCACCTTATGTAGGTGGAAGATTGACTTTTCTTCAGAGATTATAGTAAGAAACAGAGAATGGAGTATAATGTTGAGAGATAATGAGATATAGAGAAATGGAAAAAAGGGAGCTCCAGAAAACAGTCTCTATCTTCTCAGTGAAGAATGAGAAAGAACCTCCCCAGTTTTAAAATTGAGATAAGGATGTGGCAAACAATGTGCAAAAAAAGATAAACTTTACAACAGCTGATATGAGAAGTGGAATAGAGAATCAAGTAGGTAGGAATGAGAAAATTGCCTTACTCGGTGATAGCCTTGTTAAGATTGGATAACAGAAATCTGTAGTGGATCAACTTAGTTCAATGGTGTGACTTCTTCCATCTCCATTCAACAGCATGTGATGGAGGGTGGAGAAGAGGGGTGGAAGGAATTATGCAGGTTTGGGGCTTGACAAGGCTCGAACTATCATAAGACAATAGGAAAATGATTAAAGAGTAGAGCATTGTGTTTAATTGAACTGACTAAATAAAAAGTCCAAATCAAGAAGGAAGGAAAGTGAAATAAAAATGGGAGTGATGACTTGGGCAAGTAGAGGAGCGAACAGATTGGGGGTCACAGAAAGGATGAACTTTAGATTAAGAGAAGTAAGGCAAAGGGAGAGATGGCTGGCAGAAATATAACAATTTTGGGTGATGGAAAAATCTAGGTTGTGAACTTCCTCCTATGAAGACGAAGTAGAGTAGAGAATTAGGTCATGTGAAACATACGGGTCAAGAAATTGAGCAATTAGGCTATTTAGGGAATTTCAAAATAGGCAAAATATTGTTTTTTTTTCCCTGGATCTTGATTTCCACTTGCATAAAACAAAGCATTGGGGGGGGGAAGGGTGGAGCCAAGATGACTACTGGAAAGCAGGGACTTGCCTAGGGCTCTTCCCCAGGACCCTCCAAACACTGATAAAAAATGGCTTTGAACAAATTCTAGAATTGCAGAACCCATGAAATAGCAGAGGGAAGCAGGGCTCTAGCCCAGGACAGCCTGGATGGTCGCTGGGTAAGGTCTATCGCGCATGGAGCTGGGAGCGAAGTGGAGTAGAGCCCAGCATGGTCTGCGCCTGGACAAACCAGGCCAGGCGGAACAGGCCCTAGTGCTCTGAATCAGTGAGCTGTGGCAGTTACCAGACTTCTCAACCCACAAACACCAAAGACAACAGAGATGGTTAGTTGAAAAAACTGCTGGGGACGGAGTGAAAGGAGTTCGGGGTTCAGCCACCACCCCGGGGCAGCACAGGTGATGCAGGTACAGAACTACTGCTACATTTGCTTCTGGCCTCAGGCACACCTGGTGGGAGGAATTAAGTGGTGGATCAGAGCAGGAGTGCAGAGTCTGCTTAGATCTGAGTCCAGTCTGGGGTCACAGTTCTTGGGGGAGGAGGAGCACTGGTGTGGCAGAGCTGGCTGTATAGAATAGCTCTGAAAACAACAGTGCATCCCCTCAAGCTTGGGACAAAGTACTCTCTACTCTATAAGCAGACACACCCTGACAAAAAACTCAAGGGTCAAGTAGTTGACTGGGAACATGGCCAGGCAGCGAAAACAGACATAGATTCAGACTCAGATTTTGGAATCTTTCTTTGGTGACAAAGAAGACCAAAACATACAGACAGAAGAAGTCACAATGTCAAAGAGCCTACATCAAAAGCCTCAAAGAAAAATGTGAACTGGTCTTAGGCCATGGAAGAGCTCAAAAAGGATTTGGAAAAGCAAGTTAGAGAACTAGAGGAAAAAATGGGAAGAAAAATGAGAATGATGCAAGAAAATCATGAAAAACTAGTCAATGACTTGCTAAAGGAGACCCAAAAAATACTGAAAAAATACTGAAGAAAACAACACCCTAAAAAATAGACTAACTCAAATGGCAGAAGAGCTCCAAAAAGCCAATGAGGAGAAGAAAGCCTTGAAAGGCAGAATTAGCCAAATGGAAAGGGAGGTCCAAAACACCACTGAAGAAAACACTACCTTAAAAATTAGATTGGAGCAAGTGGAACTAGTGACTTTATGAGAGATCAAGATATTATAAAACAGAACCAAAGGAATAAAAAAACAGAAGACAATGTGAAATATCTCTTTGGAAAAACCACTGACCTGGACAATAGATCCAGGAGAGATAATTTAAAAATTATTGGACTACCTGAATTCCATGATCAAAAAAAGGGCCTACATATCATCTTTCAAGAAATTATCAAGGAGAACTGCCCTGATATTCTAGAGACAGAGGGTAAAATAGAAATTGAAAGAATCCACTGATCACCTCCTGAGAAAGATCCTAAAAGAAAATTCCTAGGAATATTGTCACCAAATTCCAGAGTTCCCAGATCAAGGAGAAAATGCTGCAAACAGCCAGAAAGAAACAATTTGAGTATTATGGAAACACAATCAGAATAACACAAGATCTAGCAACTTCTACATTAATGGATCAAAGGGCTTGGAATATGATATTCTGGAGGTCAATGGAGCTAGAATTAAAACCAAGAATCACCTACCCAGCAAAACTGAGTATCATTCTCCAAGGCCAAATATGGATTTTCAATAAAATAGAGGACTTTCAAGCTTTCTCAGTGAAAACACCAGAGCTGAAGAGAAAATTTGACTTTCAAACACAAGAATCAAGAGAAGCATGAAAAGGTAAACAAGAAAGAGAAATCACTAGGGACTTACTACAGTTAAACTGTTTTGTTTACATTCCTACATGGAAAGATGATGTGTATGATTCATGAGACCTTAGTATTAGGGTAGCTGAAGGGAATATACATATACATATATATATATATATATGTATATACACACACATATATATGTGTGTTAGTGTGTGTGTGCATATATGTATATATATATATATATGTATATTTTGACAGAGGGCACAGGGTGAGTTGAATATGAAGTGATGATATCTAAAAACATAGAATCAAATTAAAGGATGAGAGAGAAATATATTGCAACAGGAAGAAAGGGAGAGATAGAATGGGATAAATTATCTCACATAAAAGTGGGAAGAAATAGCAGTTTTGTTGGGAGGGAAGAAGGGGCAGGTGAGGCAGAATGAGTGAATCTTGCTCTCATCAGATTTGACCTGAGGAGGGAATAACATACACACTCCATTGGGTATCTTACCCCACAGGAAAGAAGGAGGAAGGAGATAAAAAAGGGGGGAAGATAGAAGGGAGGGAAGATAGGGGGAGGAGGTACTCAAAAGCAAACACTTTTGAAAAGTGACAGGGTCAAGGGAGAAAATTGGATAAAGGGGGATAGGATAGGAGGGAGCAAAATATAGTTAGTCTTTCACAACATGAGTATTGTGGAAGAGTTTTGCATAATGATACACATGAGCCCTATGTTGAATTGCTTGCCTTGTTGGTGGGGTGGATGGGGAGGGAAAAGGGGAGAAAATTTGGAACTCAAAGTTTTAAAAGAAGATGTTCAAAAAAAGTTTTTGCATGCAACTAGGAAATAAGATATACAGGTAATGGGGCATAAACATCTATTTTGCCCTACAAGAAAGTAAGGGAAAAGGGGATTGGGGGTAGTGGGGTGACATAAGGGAGGGCTGACTGGGGAATGCGGCAATTAGAATATATGCGATCTTGGAGTGGAGGGAGGGTAGAAATGGGGAGAAAATTTGTAATTCAAATTCTTGTGAAAATTAATGCTGAAAACTAAAAATATTAAATAAATAAATAATGATATATTTAAAAAAAACAAAGCATTTGGACAAGGTCATCCTTAAAGTAATCTTCCAACATTACATTCTACAAGCCAAATGTATAGGTTATCTCCATAATACCACAAATGCGGTAAGCGGAAGAGATAAAATTGAAACATGATTATCTGACTCTACAAAAATACATTACTACTCAGTGGGTTTTTAGAGAAGAATATGTTGACAATCCCAAAACACAGTTTGGTGCCATTCAAAAGCCACCAAATTTATTCTTAAGCAAAAGAATAAAACTAAATCAGTGTCTGGGACAGATTTTAGAAGATATTTTCTAATTGAGTAAACTGTCCATTTCAAACTCCATCATAGTGCTCAGACACAAGACGCATTTCCTCTCCTCTCCTCTTCCCTTCCCCTCTGTCCCCATTCTTTTTCTTAGTGTCTCTACCTCTCTCTCTCTCTCTCTGTCTATCTCTCTCTTTTTTTTCTCCTATCTCCCGCTCTCTCCCCCTTTCCATTTCTCTTTCTTTGTCTTTCTCTGTTTCTTCCTCTTCTGTTCTGTTTTGTTCTCTTCTTTCCTCTCCTCCCACTCCCCTCTACTCTCTCTTCCTCCTTCCCTCTTCCCTCCCCTCTTCCCTCTCCTCTCCTCTTTCCTCTTCCCTCCCTTCTTCCCTCTCCTCTTCTCTCCCCTCTTCCCTCTTGTCTTCCCTCTCCCCTCTCCCCTCCTCTCTCTCTCCACCCCCTCTGTGTCTCCTCAAAAATCTATTTTGCTTTTAACCACTGCCTCCCTTATTTCATCCCTCCCCTGTATATCTAATTCCTTTATGCTCTGCTTTTCCTATTTCCCTATTGGGTAAGTTACATTTCTACAGACAATTGAGTGTGTATACATATTCTTCCCTCTTTGAACCAAGTCAAATGAGAGTGAGATTCAACAATTTCCTGCCACCTCCCCTCCTCCATTTTCTCCTCCATTGTGAAAGCTCTTCCTTGTGCACCTCTTTTATATAATTTTTTTCTGTCTATGTAGATTGTTTCTAACTGTTATAATAATGATAAAAGTTTTTAGAAGTTACATGCATCATCTTTCCATATGAGAATATAAACAGTTTAACTTTTTTCAGTCACTTATGACTATTCTTTCATGTTTACCTTTTTATGCTTCTCTTGAGTCTTCTGTATGAATGTCAAATTTTCTATTCAGATCTGGCCTTTTAATCAGGTTTGCTTGAAAGTCCTCTATTTTATTAAATATTCATTTCCCCCCCTAAAAGATCACACATTGATTTGTTAAGTATGTTTTTCTTGATCGTAATACTAGCCCTTTGTCTTCCAGAATATTGTATTCTAAGTTTTCTGCTCCTTTAACATAAAAGCCACTAAATATTTTGTGATCTTAAATGTGGCTCCAAGGTATTTGAATTGTTTCTTCCTGGCTTCTTAAAATATTTTAGCTTTGACTTGGGAGCTCTGGAATTTCGGTATGATATTCCTCTTTAAGGAGGTGGTTGGCAGATTCTTTCAAACTTTATTTTACCTTCTGGGTAAAGTTTTGATGAGTTTTCCTTAATATTTCATGAAATATGATGTCCAGGCTCTTTCTTTGATCATGTTTTTCAGGTAGTCCAATAATTAATTGTCTGTCCTTGATCTATGTTCCAGATCAGTTGATTTTGCAATGAGATATTTCATAATTTCTTCTATTTTTTCATTCTTTTGATTTTGTTTGATTGTTTCTAGAAGTCTTGGGTAGTCATTAGCTTTCACTTTTCCAATTATAATTTTAAGGTATTATTTTCTACAATGAATTTTTGTACCTTTCCCCTCATTTGACCAATTCTTCTTTTTAAGAAGTGCTTCTCAGTGAATTTCTGTACCTCTTTTATACTAAACCCAATTCTGTCTTTTAAGGTGTTATTTTCTTCAGTAATTTTGGTACTTCATTTACTAAGCTGTTAATTTTCTTTTCATAATTTTCTTGCATCACTCTTTGTTTTCCTATTCTTCCTCTTTAACCTGTTTTTTTTAACTTTTCAAGGAATTCTTTTTGGGTTTGAGTCCAATTAGCATTTTTCTCTGAGTATTTTAGTAGCTATTTTCATGTTGTTTTAGTCATCTTCCCTGCCACCAAAGTAAGCTTTTATGATCATATTATGTTTTTCTTGTTTGCTCATTTTCCAACTATTTCTTGACTTTAAACTTTGTGTTAAAATTGGGCTCGTCTCACCTGGAGGGGTGGGAGGCACTGTCTTAAGCATAAGGCTTTTTGTGCTGTTATTTTCATCATTATTTCTGGTAGTCTGCAAGTTTTTTGGTGCTTCCAAAGTGGTGTGATCCAAGAAGAGGTATAATCACTGCTCTTCTGGTCCGTGATCTGGTCTTCAATCAGGAAATTCCCTGGTCCACTGCAGCCACTAGTACTAGCACTCACATTACTTTCAAGCTGTGAGCAAGGACCCTGTTCTCTCATGGCCAACCAACAGCATTCTTCTCAGCCCTGGAACCGAGATCCAGAATTGCATATACTCATATACACTGATATATAATCAATGTCAGCTGTACCCACTACCATCCAAATGTCCCTTGGAATCTCTTTCTGACCAGTTGTCCCCCTTACCATCTCTGGTCTGAGAGCTCCCAAAGCTTCTGTTACTTTAAACCCTGTTGCTATTGCCTCTTGTGTGGACTCTAGAAATGTCTCTACTTAGGTATCATAGACTTCTCCTTCCAAGCTCTTAAGTTTTCTTAGTTTGGAAAAAAAGTCTCACCCTGAACTTTTCTTGCCTCTGTCACTCCAAAATTTGATTTGAAGAGTTCTTTTCAAGTTGTTTGGAGGGAAATGTTGAGGTGGGTGGCTGCTCCTAATCTGCTATCTTGACTCTGCCTCCCAGTACACTTATTTAGAATACAGTACATTTGTCTAGAATTTTTAAAAAAATCTTCTACTGACTTAAAGAGGTTTTAAAATTTTAATTGAAAGATGAAAAATCATGAGCATTGAATGGAGTCAGCACCACTGTCATGGACAAACTACTTCTTTACTTTCAGACTGAGTCTTCTCATTTGTAAAATGAGAGTGTTCATTACCTCTTAAAGCTACACATTTAAGCCTATGCTTCTTTCTTCTAGGCCAATAATTCCAAATGCCTTTTGTATGTCACCAAATGGATATCAAACTTAACATGTCTAAGTTGACACCAATTACATGTTTTCCTTAAATCAATCCCTCTTCCAATCTCTCCTATTTTTATTGAAGTTGCCATCCACACTAAAGTCACCAAGGTTCATAATCTGTGTGCCACCACTGAGTTTTTCTTGAAATAAGGCTCTGTGTGTATTCAATTGCCAAGTTTCATCCCATTTTCTAAATAGCTCTTGTCTTTCTCATTTTCTCCATTCATAGGGAGTTTACCACAATTTTATCCTTCATTTTCCCCAACCTTGACTATAGTTAATAGCCACCTCATTGGTTTTATTCTGCTAAACTCTCCCCTCTTCAATATATACTTGACATATCAATGAAATTGATGTTTCTAATATTCAGACCCAATGGTGTCTACCACATTCCCACTTAAAATGTTTAAAAAATAGTCTCTTGATAAAATGCTAACTCATTCAAAGTCTGTTTCCTACTTATCTTTTAATTATTATTTTATTTTACTTCATTTAATATGCACTCTGTTATAGTTTCAGTGACCTATTAGGGCCTTTTCACAATACTAGATCTCTTGCTTCTGTGCTTTTGACCATGGAATCGCTTTTGTGTATAATGTACTCCCTCCCAAACTTTACCTCAAAAATGACTAATTTCCTTCAAAGAAAAAGTCAAATATCATTTAAAGGAGGCCTTTCTTAACCTTTCCCCAAGTATTATTTCTCTTTTTCTACTTAAAAATATTTTGTATTGATCTTCAAGTGTTTGTATTTATTTTCTTTCATGTATGTTCTATCCTTCCACTGGAATATAAAAGTTCTTTGAAGTCAGGGGCTGTTTTCTTCTTGTCTATATATCCTTTAACACTCAACACATTGCCTTGCATATAGCAGGCACTTAATAAATTTTTGTTGATTAATTAATCAACAATGTAGATTAATGTTGATTAATTCAATATTAAATTAAATTAAATTGAACTAAATGGTCTCTAAGGTCTCATATAGCTCAGACAAACTGTGAATCTATTCCCAGTGAACTACTCAATTCTCGTTAAGTGACTTTTTCAGGAGTGTCATATGAATGGCCCCCATTAAAATCTTATGTTGACACCTCCCTTGTGGCAAGGAGGTGATCCTCAGTTCCCAATGCTTATATAGCAAAGCATTTAGTTAGTCTCACCAAGGTGTAAAGATTTTGAATTGAAACACAGAGATGGTTTTTATATCTGTTACACTAGGATATGCCTAGATCAGATTGGAGAGACTCATTATCAGAGGAGTGATTGTTGAAGGATAATTCTATTTCAATCATTGAAATTCAGGAATACCATCTACTTGTCTGAAATCTAGGGAGCTTGCAAATGGCTTTGCTTGAGAAAATATCTCCTTCAGTGAAATTCCAAGTCATTCAAGCATTGACATTAAGGTCTATAGTCAGGAAATATTGATTGTTTTATTTAAATTAGCCCACTTTGCATTATTTTCCAATTTTGTAATAATCAGTATTTTTCAGAAATATCTGACGGAAGGATTTCAGATGAAGAATCAATGGTACCTGAAGTAACTTTAAAAAGAAATCCTGACAACGATAAATGATAAGAAAAAAGAGTTAGCATGATCCCAGGGAAAAGTCTTGCTCAAGTCAAGCTACATGGTCAAGGACAGAAAGAGCTATGTGAGCGATGCTGTGCATCCATCCTGCACCTGCAACTAGGAAAGCCTGAGTTTGAAAATTACTTCAGATATTTGCTACCTGTGTGACCCTGGAAAATTCATTTAATATCTGCCTGCCTTCCTTCTGTCATGTATAAAACAAGGATAGAAATGACACCTTTCTCCCAGGGTTGTTGTGAAGATAAAATGAAATATCATCAGTAAAAAGTTTTCCAAAGCTTGAATTGCTATATAAATGCTAGTCATCATCATGGTCATCATTGTGATGACTGTGATGACAGTGATGGTGATGTCATTTTACTCCAAATTGGTATCTGTGGCACATGATGCTAGAAGTTTTGCAAATCAACAAAGCAAGTATGAGAGTACATGCGCTATTCTTCCTACTTTACATATGAAAAAAAAATGGAAGCTTTGATAGGTTATAACTTTTTCATGATCTGACAGGTTAGCAGCAACTCACTGAGATAGAATTTGAGCCTGGTTCTTCCTGAGTCTGAATTCAGACTTCTTACCATTTCAGCCCAGTACCTTTTCTGATGTTCCACATGTGTTTAGAATTATTAGTATTCAGACATAAATAAGAGCTGGTATAATTGTCTGGCTCCGTCCCCTAGCCCCTGCATCGAAATACATCTTCCTTATCTCCAGTGTGTGTCCAAGTAGGCTAAATCATTACCTTTCAACATTTATATATCTGCCCATTGATAAACTGGAAATTTTTGTGGTCCATTTGAAGTAAAATTATAGTTATCCTGGAGAAGATGGTTGTTATTTAGTTCGGTCATATTCAGTTGTGTCCAACTACGTTTGGCTCCTTTAGGGTATTCTTGGAAATGGAAAAGAGTGCTTTGCCATTTCCTTCTCCAGCTTATTTTGTAGATGTGGAAACTGAGGTAAACAGGGTTACATCACCTGCCCAGGGTCACATGACTAATGAAGTTTGAAGTTTGGATTTGAATTCATGAAGTTAAGTCTTCCTGACTTCCCAAAATTAATTTACATTACTGTTTCAGTGTTTAATTTTTTTTTTAAGTTTTCTATATCATGTCTTTTCATGGCAGTAGCCTGTGTGTTCCTTTAGGAAATTTTTTTTATTGATGTCTCTGTATCTCTAGTTGCTAGCAAAGTGCTTGGCATATAAGAGGCACTTAACAAATACTGGAAGCAAAACAAATATTGAAAACTATATTCTATTCTTAATGTATACACTGTATTAAGGACTCTTTAGAATTTGGAATATTATTTAGGCTTTACTATACCAAAATTTTGATCTCTTTAAAACTAGTTATAAGATAATTTGAAAATGCTCTAATTTATAGTTTGTGTGTGTGTAACACATATATCCGGATATGCACATATAGCCCTGCATATATGCATATGTACATATGTTTGCATGTGTATAGCTGTGTATGTGCATATATACAGTTGTATGTGAACATACACATATGTGTATGTATACTTGTGTGGGTATATGTGTGTATACTGTGTATACATATATGTATATGTGTGTATGTATGCACAATACTGTATGCATGTACACACACATATAATATATATTAACATCATCATTCTGGATTGTGTTTTTGTAAGGTAGAGTGTTGTATTACTGAAAGAATTATGGACCTGGGTTTGAATTGCCAATAAAGTATTTAATCTCTGTGACCATGGGCAGAGCCACTTCATTTCAATTATGTGTGCTTTTGTTTTGTTTTTAATCTATAAAAATGGGTATATACATATATTATTTGTGTTATATACTTGAGAGGGAATTGTAATAAAGTACTACAAACCTTGAAGCACTAGCCATATATGAATTTTTATTAAACAAGTCTATTTGGAAATGAAATTTGTAAAGCAGGGAGAGGGCTTCTTTAGAGAAGACAATCATTTTAGATACATGCAATCATTTTGCAAGAGGTTCCTCAGTTTCAGTCTAGTTCTATGATGAAATAAAAAAAAATAAGTTGGACTTTTTTCAACTTAGAGTCCATTTGAATTCTTTCCAAATGGTCCTATTATATCAAATGAAATGCTTACCATACATCTTTGTTTCCTGCTGCTTTTCAACTAAAATTTAATTTTCGCATAGATTTATTTAAAGTAGTTCTCAATGCGACTCATCCAAGTGATGAATTTATGGAAAGCTTCGTAAATGTGTAATCCACTTGGAGTTAAAATGGGCATTTTGTATTACTAGACCTGAAATCACATTACCCACTGTAGCTGACCACTGCACATCCATTTAAAACAAATAGTCTTTGACACACAGTCTATCTTCGGAGGGAAAGAAATATAAGGAAAATGTATGCTTAAAACAAAAAAATGTAAATATAACATTAATATTTAAAAATCTTCTGTGATGCTATGAGGAATTTGCATATGGAATATTTTATAACTTGTATTGATGCCATGTGGATGTTTCATTTTCAAATGCAAATTAACTTTGAGTGTCATTTAATTAAGAGATTACAATAAAATGACCACAAAAAGAACACTCTAGGAAGATAAGACTCCTAGTGATGAAATATTCCTGGGAAGAAGGCATTTAACTGAGACTGATGAAAGAGCCCAAAATTAGCCAGGGAATTTATACAATGGTGCAAAAAACCTTTCCTGTAAAAAAATGGCATTTTCATTATTTTATAGAGCTTGTGGTAGAAGGTCAGGTGTGAAGTTCAGACCCTACAGTTGAAATAGGCATGAGATTGTCAGAGGTACTGGCAGGCAGGACAGCACTTGTCCAGAAGAATGACCTAGGGACCTTCAGACATTGAGCATGCAAATTGAGTCATCAGCATGTCAGAGCTAAGCTTGGACTCCCAGGGTGACCAACTCCTCTGTTTCTTTCTCTTTTTTCCCTGTCTTTTCTCCCCCAATTCCTGTTCTTACTTCCTGTCTTTGCCTCTTTTAGATAATCTAATCAGGTCCTGCTTTCCTTTTAGATTGATTCACCCTGTCTGGATTTATTGGCTCTGACTCCTGAACTGGTTTCCTGTATTTAGGTTGTTAGATTCCATGACTTGGTTCCTTGTTCCCTTTCTAGAAAGATTTCCAAGTAGAACTTCATTCAACACCTGCCTAGGCTCTTTCAGGTGTATGAATGACTCTAGTCACAACAATCTATACGATGCCTTCATCAGTAAATCCTCAATACCCTCATCTCCTTCCCCATCAATGTGACTAGAAATCCATCAACCAAGGAGTTATCAAATGGTGTCCATGTTATTTTTAATATCAATAACTATGTTTTAATGAACTGA
Organism: Trichosurus vulpecula; assembly: GCF_011100635.1. Classification (NCBI taxonomy): domain Eukaryota; kingdom Metazoa; phylum Chordata; class Mammalia; order Diprotodontia; family Phalangeridae; genus Trichosurus; species Trichosurus vulpecula. Next base: position 366,862,318 of record NC_050575.1, on the reverse strand, counting down.
TTTTCTTCATAATCTTATATATTTTATGCATTTAAAATATGACTCTGAAAAGGGCTCCTTAGGCTTCACCAGACTGTGAAAAGTGGACCATGAAGCAGAAACACTATAAAGAAACCTGCTTTTGAGTTTGAATAGACTTTGGAGGTCAGCATCCTCCATCCCTTTACAATCAAGGGGACAAAGGCCTAGGGAGATAAAATGCAAAATTACACAAGTAAAAAGTAGCAGATTTAGAATTTAGACCCTTGTTCTCTAACTCCAAAGTCAAGGCTCTTTCTATTTCTTTACTAGCTAGCATTTATATAGCACTACTCTATGTTAGCAATATTCTAAGCATTTTAAAGATATTTTCTCATTTAATCTTTACAATAATCTGGAAGGCTTTTTATCATTTTTTTATCATTCCAATTTTATAGTTTAGGAAACTAAGGCATACAAAGGTTAAATGATTTGCCCAGGGAGATTTAACTAGTAAATATCTGAGGTCAGATTTGAAATCTGCTCTTCTTGATTCTACGCATGACTATTTAGACACTGACTCATCTAACCGCTTCATAATATAGCTAGCATTTATGTAACAAGTTAAGGTTTGAAGTTAGATGGTATTTTCATAACCATTTTGCTGATAAGGAAACTGAGGCTTAATCAATTGAGTTGGCCAAGGTCACACAGCTATTAAGTCTCTGAGATAGGATTTGAATAAATGAAACTGATAGTGGACTTACAGTCATCACCACTTCACTACCTGCTGCTCTGTCTTCTTTTTGCAGTTCTGTTGACCCCCTCTCTATTCTCTTCTATCATTCCTTTAGTATGACACCCCTGTTGCTTTTCCTGCTACCCTTCCATTTCTAAAAGGATTTATTTCGATTCCCAGAATCACAGTCAGTATCGGTTTGAAAGGTCCTCAGACACCATGTTGTCTAACCAGTACTTTACCTGACATTCGTTCTACAATACTGTTAACAAGTGCATCATCTGATCTCCAATGAAAAACATGCAGTACATGTAATTCATGTAGTGGGCCTGGCATTGTTTGATCAAGGTTTGGCTTAGAAGTAGAAGGTTTGGGGGGTGGGTGCATGAAGGCTAAGAGAACAAAGCAACTATTTTACTTCAACTGCTACTACTACTACTATTACTACTACTACTACTACTACTACTACTTCCCATTTCTATAAACTTTAAGGTTTCTAAAATGCTTCGCATACAGTATATCACTGGATCCTCATAACCACTCAGAAAGATAGGTGCTATTAACCCCATTTTATGTTGATGAAGCTGAAGTTCAAAGAGGCTATGAGACTTATCTAGGGCCAAAGATACAGTAAGAGTCTGAGACAGAATTTGAACTCAGGTCTTCTAGAGTCCAAGTCCAGGACTTTATCCATTATGCCACCTAACTTGGCATTTCTACCAGGTGAACATGGTCTTGAGAACAAGGAGGGTTTAAACTGGCAGAAGATATTGAATCTTGGGAAGGGGGTTGCTGGTTCAGATGTTATCTTTATTGCTCAGAGGTTGAGAAGTTTTATTCTCTCAGGAGAAATGTGTGGCAGCCTGGTGGATGCAATTTCCTTTTTTTTTCAGAGTAAATAAAAACAGAATCTATCTCCCACTGGTAGACGCAGAGGAAATTGGATTAAACATAATTGATCACATTTAAAACAAAATATAAATGACTGATAAACACTCATGTCTATCACAAGACATTAGTAGATGGTTTCAGGAGTTTCTATGGCAAAACATAAATAGCTAAGTAAATCATCAGACAGCTACTAAGCTTGGAATAGTAATCTTCTCCCAGGGTATATAGGCTTGTCCTCTGATTGTAGACAACTGACCCCTGAAAGTGAGGTGCATTATGGGTATAAGTGGGCCTGCAGCATGTTGCCAAAAGTAACTTCTATTCCAAAAGTGAGAGAGTATAGTATCGAAGATGTGTATGGGCAGGGGAGTTGTAGATAGTTAATGGACTGATTAAGCACTACCTTAGTACTTTTGGGATCTCGTTGAAAGTCTCTAAAATGTTATGTAGATTGAGAAAAATGGAATCTCACAGTTGGAAGAGCCCTTGGAAGCCACCTAGTCCAACCCTTATCTGAATAGGAATGCTTACTACAAAATCACCAATAAGTAGATATAGAGTTTCCACTTAAAAATATCTGATCATGGGGAATATCAATAACAGGGGTAAAGAACCTGCAGAGCCTTGAGGCCCTGTGTAGCCTTCTAGGTCCTTGTGTGCAGCCTTTTGACTAAGTCCAAGTTTTACAGAACAAATCCTTTTATGAAGGGGATTTGTTTTGCAAAATTTGGATTCAGTCAAAGGACTGCATTTGAGAACCTAGAGGGCCACATGTGGCCTTGAGATTGCAGGTTCCTCATCCCTAGTCTAGAACCTCCCAAAGCAGTCCATTCCAACTTGAGGACTCTTCGAATTGTTATAATATGTTTCCTTAAATTGAGTCTAAATATTCCTCCCTACCACTTCTACCCATGGCTTGTAGTTTTGTCCACTTCATAAAGTAAGAAAAAAGTTGGTGTTCTTCTAGCTGTTCTACATGATAATCCATAAGACACTGGAAGAAAGCTGTCACATCTTTCCTACAGATTCTTTTTCTTTTAGTTAATACTCTCAAGTTCTTCTTCATTGGTTCTTAACCTGAAGCTCATGAACTTGTTTGTTTGTTTACTTTTTTAATATTTTTATTATATTATATGATTTCATTATATTGTATTACTTTGTACTCTGAAAAGAGTACCTTAGGCTTCACCAGAGTACCATTGGATCCTTGACATATACAAAAGTTTAAGAGTCTCTGCATTTAGCTGCTGTTGATGTTCTTTGGCATGGTCTCCAGTCTACTCACCATCTTGGTTGCTCTCCTTTGGATCACTTCTATTACATCAACATCCTTCCTAACTGCAAAAAGGAAGAACAATGGATTTAAAGTGATAGGACCTAAATTTAAACACTGATCCTGCTAGTTACTGCAGATGAGACTTTGGGGAAGTCAATTATTCTCTCTAAACTTCTGTTTCTTCATCTTGAAAGTGAGGTGGTTAAATTCATTTCAATAAATTTCATTCAGCATTTTAGAAAGTACCTGCTATGGGTAGAATGATAAAAATAGAATCAGGAAGAACAGAGTCCAAATAAAAGCTCTGAATTTTCTTAGCCACATGAGTAAATCACTTAACCTTCACAGGTCTCAGGTTACATCTATTACCTATTATAGCTGTTCCAATTCATTTTGGTGGAGGGAATTCCAAAAGCGGAGATAATTAGGAGGCTGTTGAAATACTCCAGGTCAGAAGTGATGAGGGGCCTGTACTATGGTTCAAGACTATAAAGTGATTGCATACGTAGATTGAGGGAGTATGAACTTGTCTCTCAGGGGTTGCTGAGTCAAATGTTTATATTTCTAAGAGAGACAGAGACAGAGACAGAGGCAGAGAGGCAAAAAAGACAGAGAGACAGAGACAGAAAGTCAGAGATAGAGAGACAGAGATGGAGAGAGGGACAGTGAGAGATAGAGAATAGAGAGAGACAGAGGCAGAGAGAGAGCTTGAAATGGTGAATCTGAGTGACTAAATGGATTGTGGTGTGTGCCCTTAATCATAATAAAATGAAACATCAAAAAATGTGGTTTTAGCCAAAATGTTCATGAGTTCTCTTGTGGACACGTTAAATTTGAAATTTTTATGGAATATCTTGTTTGAAATGTCAACCTTGTTGTTGGTGGATATGGTACCAGACCTCAAGAGTGAGATTAAGAACTGTGTAGCTCAGGAGATCATGTGCATAGGGATAATTGAATCTGTAGGATTTGATGAGATTGCCAAGTGAGAAAATCTAGAAAGAAAATAGGAGAGGCTCCTAGCAGAGGTTTAGAGATCACCAACGCTGGATTAGCATGACATGTATGATTATACAAGCAAAGGAGACAGATTAAGAGTAGATATTCATGTACAGGGAGAATTAAGAGAGAACAGGATCACAAAAATCCAAAGAGGAGGTGGTATCCAGGATAAGAAAGTTGTTATTATTGTCAAAGCCTACAGAGAGGTAAAGAAGGATGAAGATAAAGAACAAGTCATTAAGTTTGGCATTTTAGGGGTGAGGTTAGAGACCAGATTGCAATTACTTTTTCAAGAACATTAACTGAGAAAGAGAGAGAGAAAGGGACTGAGAGAGAGAGAGAGAGAGAGAGAGAGAGAGAGAAGGAGGGAGGGAGACAGAGAGAGAGAGAGAGAGAGAGAGAGAGAGAGAGAGAGAGAGAAGGAGGGAGGGAGAGAGACAGAGGAGAAAAAGAGGAGTGATAGCTAGTGGGGATGGCAGAATATTATGAAGGTTTTGTTGAGGGTAGGGACTCTTGGGTATGTGAAGTGGCAGTATTTATAATAGCACAGACTATGTTTTTTTTTTAATTTGATTTTTTATTTTTAGTTTTACACTTAGTTTTACATGTTCTCGTGTTTCAAATTTTCTTCCCTTCCCTCCCCTCCCTCCTACCCCCCCAAGATGGCATGCAGTCTGATATAGATTCTGTATAGACCTTCGCATTAAACTCAATTATACAATAGTCAAGTTGCAAAGAAGAATTATGACCAATGGAATAAATCATGAGACAGAAGAAACAAAATCAGAAAAAAGAGGAAAAAAAAGAGAGTGAATAGTATGCCTCAGTCTTCATTCAGACTCCACAGTTCTTTCTCTGGATGTAGCTAGCTTTTTCCATCATGAGTCCTTTGGAGCTGTTTTTGAGCCTTGTATTGCTGAGGAGAGCCAAGTCTATCAAAGTTAGTCATCACAGAATCAATATGTATGTGCTTGCGTATAATGTTCTCCTGGTTCTGCTCCTCTCACTCAGCATCAGACCATGTAGGTCTTTCCAGGTTATTATGAAGTCTGTATCTTCCTCATTTCTTATAGCACAACAGTATTCCATTACATTCATATACCACAACTTGTTCAACCATTCCCCAATTGAGGGGCATCCCCTTGATTTCCAATTTTTTACCACCACAAAAAGAGCAGCTAAAATATTTTTGTATATACAGGTCCCTTTCCCACTTATGTGATCTCTTTGGGATACAGCCCTAGGAGTGGTATTGCTGGGTCAAAGGGTATGCATGTTTTTATAGCCCTTTGAGCACAGTTCCAAATAGCTCTCCAAAATGGCTGGATCTGTTCACAATTCCACCAACAAAGTATCAATGTTCCAATTTTCCCACATCCTCTACAGGATTTATCATTTTCCTGTAGCCTATCTGACAGGAGATATGTGGTACCTAAGAGTTGTTTTGATTGGCATTTCTCTAACCAATAGTTATTTAGAGCACTTTTTCATATGCCTATAGATCTCTTTAATTTCTTCCTCTTAAAACTATCTTTTCATATCCTTTGACCATTTCTCAATAGGGGAATGACTTACATTTCTATAAATTTGGCTCAGTTCCCTGTATATTTTAGATATGAGCCTTTTAACAGAGACATCGGATGTAAAGATTTTCGCCCAATTTTCTGGTTCCCTCCTAATCTTTGTTGCATTGGCTTTGTCTATATAAAAACTCTTCAATTTAGCATAATCAAAATTATCCATTTTGCATTTTGTAATGCTCTCTACCTCTTGTTGGGTCACGAATTCTTCCCTTTCCCATAAATCTGACAGGTAATTTATTCCTTGCTCTCCCAAATTGTTTATAGTATCAGCCTTTATTCCTGAATCATGTGCCCATTTTGACTTTATTTTGGTATATGGTGTAAGATATGGGTCTATGCCCAGTTTCTGCTATACTAATTTCCAGTTTTCCCAACAGTTTTTGTGAAATAGTGAATTCTTAGCCTAGAAGCTGGATTATTTGGGTTTACCAAAGAGCAGATTGCTATAGTTGTTGACTACTGCATTTTGTGTACCTAACCTATTTCACTGATCTGCCGCTCTGTTTCTTAGTCAGTACCAGGTAGTTTTGAGGACTGCTGCTTTATAGTATAGTTTGATATCTGGTATGGCTAAGCTGCCTTCCCTAGCATTTCTTTTTCATTAGTTCCCTTGATATTCTGGACTTTTTGTTCTTCCAGATGAATTTTGTTATTATTTTATGCAGCTCTGTAAAATAATTTTTTGGTAGTTCGATTGGTATGGCACTGAATAAGTAAATTAATTTAGGTAAAATTGTCATTTTTATTATATTAGTTCTGCCTGACCACGAGCAACTGATGTTATTCCATTTAATTAGATCTGATTTTATTTGTGTGTGAAGTGTTTCAAAATTGTGTTCATATAGGCCCTGGGTTTGCCTTGGCAGGTAGACTCCCAAATATTTTATAATGCATACAGTAACTTTTGTTTTGTTTTGTTTTGTTTTATTTATGTATTTATTTATTTTTTTTATTTTTGGTTTACAACAGACGATTCTACATAATTTTGAGTTCCAGATTTTCTCCTCTGCTTCCCCCCTCCCTCCCCAAGACTGCATGGAATCTCATATCACTACCGCGTATAATTTCGTATTGAATTAATTTATACACTAGTCAAGTTGCGGAGAAGAATTATGACCAATGGAATGAATCGTGAGAAAGAAGAAACAGAACCAAAAAAAACCCACCCAAAAACAAAAACAAAAGAGAAGAGAAAAAGGTGAGCATGAAGTGTGCCTCAATCTGCATTCAAACTTCATAGTTCTCTCTCTAGATGTAGATAGCATTCTCCATCGTGAGTCCTTTGGAGTTGTCTTTGTACCTTGTGTTGCTGAGAAGAGTGAAGTCTGTCAGGGTTGGTCCTCACAGAATCCATATATCTGTGGTTGTGTATAATGATCTCCTGGCTCTGCTCCGCTCACTCAGCATTATGTCGTGTAGGTTTTTCCAGGTTGTTATGAAGTCCGTACCATCCCCATTTCTTATGGCACAATAGTATTCCATTACCTTCATATACCACAGCTTGTTCAGCCATTCCCCAATTGATGGGCATCCCTTTGATTTCCAATTCTTGGAAATTTCCTGCTTGTGTGATTTCTTTGGGATACAACCCTAGAAGTGGTATTGCTGGGTCAAGGGCATAGTTCCAAATTACTCTCTAAAATGGCTGGATCATCTCGCATCTCCACCAGTGATGTAACAATGTTCCAATTTTCCCACATCCTCTCCAGCATTTATCATTTTCCTGTTTTGTTATTTTAGCCAATCTGACAGGAGAGATGTGGTATCTAAGAGTTGTTTTGATTTGCATCTCTCTAATCAGTAGTGATTTAGAGCATTTTTTCATAGGCCTATAGATATCTTTAATTTCTTCCTCTGAAAACTGCCTGTTCACATCCTTTGACCATTTCTCAATTGGGGAATGGCTTGTATTCCTGTATATTTGGCTCAATTCCCTGTATATTTTAGAAATGAGGCCTTTATCAGAGATACTAGCTGTAAAGATTTTCTCCCAATTTTCTGCTTCCCTCCTCATTTTTGTTGCATTGGCTTTTTTTTGTACAAAAACATTTCAATTTAACATAATCAAAATTATCCATTTTGCATTTTGTAATGCTCTCTATCTCTTGTTGGGTCATGAATTCTTTTCCATAAATCTGATAAGTAAACTATTCCTTGCTCTCCCAAATTACTTATAGTATCAGCCTTTACTCCCAAGTCATGAACGCATTTTGACTTTATTTTGGTATATGGTGTAAGTTATTGGTCTATGCCCAGTTTCTGCCCTACCATTTTCCAATTTTCCCAACAGCTTTTGTGAAATAGTGAATTATTAGCCCAGAAGCTGGCCTCTTTGGGTTCATCAAAGAGTAAATTGATATAGTTGTTGACTTCTCCATCTTGTATTCCTATCCTATTCCACTGATCCACACCCCTGTTTCTTAGCCAGTACCAGGTAGTTTTGATGAGTGCTGCTCTGTACTACAGTTTAATATCTGGTATGGCTAGGCCACCTTCTCTAGCATTTCTTTTCATTAATACCCTAGATATTCTAGACCTCTTGTTTTTCCAGATGAATTTTGTTATAATTTTGTCCAGCTCAGTAAAATAATTTTTTGGTAGTTCGATTGGTATGGCACTGACTAGATAGATTAATTTAGGTAAAATTGTCATTTTTATTATATTAGCTCAGCCTAACCATGAGCAACTGATATATTTCCATTTATTTAGATCTGACATACAGTAACTTTAAATGGAATTTCTCTTTCTAGAACTTGCTGTTGGGCTTTCTTAGTAATATATAGGAATACTGAGGATTTATGTGCGTTTATATTATATCCTGAAACTTTGCTATAGTCGTTTATTATTTCAAGTAGTTTTTTACTTGAGTCTCTAGGATTCTCTAAGTAAAACATCATATCATCTGCAAAAGTGATAATTCAGTTTCTTCTTTGCCTATTCTAATTCCTTCAATTTCTTTTTTTTCTCTTAATGCTAAAGCTAACATTTCTAGTACCAAAATTGAATAGTAGGGGTGATAATGGATATCCTTGTTTCATGCTGGATCTTGTTGGGAATGCATCTAGCTTATCCCCATTACATATAATGCTTGTTGATGGTTTTAGGTAGATGCTATTTATGATTTTAAGGAAGAATCCATTTATTCCTATGCTGTCTAGTGTTTTTAATGGGAATGGGTGTTGTATTTTGTCAAAGGCTTTTTCTGCATCTATTGAGATGATCATATGGTTTCTGCTAGTTTGTTATTGATATGATCAGTTATACTGATAGTTTTCCTAATACTGAACCAGCTTTGCATTCCTGGAATAAATCCTACCTGGCTGTAGTGTATTATTCTCCTAATAAGTTGCTGCAATCTTTTTGTTAATACTTTATTTAAAATTATTCCATCAATATTCATAGGGAAATTGGTCTATAATTTTCTTTCTCTGTTTTGACTCTTCCTGGTTTAGGCATTAGTACTATATTTGTGTCATAAAAAGAATTTGGTAGGACTCCTTCTTCCCCTATTTTCCCAAATAGTCTATAAAGTATGGGAATTAATTGTTTTTTAAATGTTTGATAGAATTCACATATGAAACCATCTGACCCTGGAGATTTTTTCCTAGGGAGTTCGTTGATGGCTTGCTCTATTTCTTTTTTTGAGATGGGATTATTTAGGTAATTTGCTTCCTCTCCTGTTATCCTGGGCAACGTGTATTTTTGTAAATATTCACCCATTTCCCTGAGGTTATCAAATTTATGGGCATACAATTGGGCAAATTCTAATTATTTGTTTCTAATTATTGTTCTAATTTCCTCTTCATTGGAGTGGAATTTGCCCTTTTCATTTTTGATACTGGTAATTTGGTTTTCTTCTTTCTTTTTTTAAATCAAATTGACCAAGGGTTTATCAATTTTATTGCTTTTTTCATAAAACCTGCTCTTAGTTTTATTTATTATTTCAATAGTTTTCTTGATTTCAATTTTATTAATCTCTCCTTTGATTTTCAGTATTTCTAATTTTGTATCTAATTGGAGATTTTCAATTTGTTCTTTTTCTAGTTTTTTTCGGTTGCATGCCCATTTCATTGATCTCCTTTTTATCTATTTTATTCATGTAAGCATTTAGAGATATAAAACTTCCCCTAAGAACTGCTTTTGCTGCATCACATTAGTTTTGGTATGTTGTCTTGTTATTGTCATTCTCTTGAATGAAGTTATTGTTTCTAGGATTTGTTTTTTGGTCCACTCATTCTTTAGGATTACATTATTTAGTTTCCAATTAATTTTTAGTTTATCTTTCCATAGTCCTTTATTACAAACAATTTTTATTGTGTCATGAACTGAGAAGGATGTATTGACTATTTCTGCCTTTCTGCCCTGGAACGTGAGGTTTTTATGCCCTAGTACATGGTCAATTTTTGAGTATGTGTGATGTACCACCAAGAAAAAAGTATATTCCTTTTTATCCCCATTCAGTTTTCTCCAGAGATCTGTCGTATCTGCCTTTTCTAAAATTCTATTCACCTCCTTAACTTCTTTCTTGTTTATTTTGAGGTTAGATTTATCAAGTTCAGAGAGGGGGAGTTTGAGGTCCCCCACTAGTATGGTTTTGCTGTCTATTTCTTCCTGTAACTCCCTTAACTTCTCCTCTAAGAATCTGCATGCTGCCTTTTGGCAAGATATAGTGTCCTTCCTTATCTCTTTTAATTAGATCTGTCTTTGCTTTTGCTTTGTCTGTGATTAGGATTGCTGCTCCTGCTTTTTTTTACTTTAGCTGAAGCACAATATATTCTACTCCATCCTTTTACTTTTACCCTGTGTGTATCCCCTTTTCCAAATGGGTTTCTTGTAAACAACATATTGTAGAATTATGGTTTTAATCCATTCTGCTATATGCCTCCATTTTATGGGAGAGTTCATCCCATTCACATTCACAGTTTTGATTACAGGCTGTGTCTTTTTCTCCATCCTGTTCCCCCCATTTATGCTTTTATTTCTACCTCCCTGCTTCTGCTCCTCAAAGGAGTTTTGCTTTTGACCACTGTCTTCCTCAATTTACCCTCCCTCTTGATTTCCCTCCCTTATCTTATCCTTTTCCCCTTGCTATTTCTTCCCTTCCTTCTGACCACCCCCGAGTTTTCTTTTTCCTTTCCCCTCCTACTGCCTGTAGGACAAGTTTGATTTCTATACTTTTCAGAATATGTTATTCTCTTCTTGAACCAAATCTGCTGAGGGTAAAGCTCATATGCTATTCTTCTCCCTTCCATTTTTTCCCTTTGCTATGATGTGTTTTTTTGCCTCTTCATTTGATGTAATTTACCCTTTTCTACTACCTCCTTACCTCTTCTCCCAGACCCCTCCCTTTACATCTCTTAATTATGTTTTTCATCTTTATATCAGTTATTTTTTACTGGCACCCACGGTCTATGTGTATCCATTTCAGATGTCATAATAACTGTACTATTCTCAAGATTCACACACACACACACGCAGACATATATACATATACATATATATATTTATATATACATATATATATATAAAATGATATAATCTTATATAAAGATGTAAACAATTTGCCCTTATTTATTAATAAGTTTGTGGTGTTTTTTTCCACCGTTTACCTTTTTGTGTGTCTCTTGAGTTTTTTCTTTGAAGATTAAATTTTCCATTGAGTTCTGGCCTTTTCTTTAGGAAGGTCTTGAATTCCCTTGTTTCATTGAATGTCCATCTTCTTGCCTGAAAGATTATGCTCCATTTTTCTGGGTAATTGATCCTTGGTTGTAGTCCAAGCTCCTTTGCCCTTTGGAATAATATATTCAAATTTCTCCTGTCATTTAATGTAGAGGCTGAAAGATTCTGCGTCATCCTTACTGTAGTTCCACAATATTCGAATTGTTTCTTTTTGGTCACTTGCAGTATTTTTGCCTTGCCTTTGTAATTCTGAGATTTGGCTATGATATTTCTAGGAATTTTCAATTTGGGATCTCTTTCAGGGGGTGATCGGTGGATTCTTTGAATGACTATTTTCCACTCTGGTTCTAGGACCTCTGGGTAGTTATGTTTGATAATTTCTTCAAAGATAGTGTCTAGGCTCTTTTTTCATCATGGATTTCCGGTAGACCAATAATTCTTAAATTGTCTCTCCTGGATCTATTTTCCAGGTCAGTTGTTTTTCCAATTAGATATTTCGCATTTTCTTCTATTTTTTCATTCTTTACATTTTGTTTTACTATTTCTTTATGCCTCATAGAGTCATTAGCTTCCACTTGCTCAATTCTATTTTTTAAGCAGTTGCTGTCTTCATTTTGATTTTGAGTCTCCTTTTCCAATTGGTTGATTTTACCTTTCAGGGTGTCCTTTTCTCTATTTAGATTCTTAATCTCTGTAGCCATTTCACAGATCTTATTTTTTAAAGACTTGATTTCATCAGTGGTTTTTTTTTTCATTTTTTTCCATTTTTTCTTTTACCTCCCCAATTTGGTTTTTAAAATCCTCCTTTAGCTCTTCCAGGAATGCTTTTTGGGCTTGAGACCAGTTCACATTCCCTTTTGAGGTATCAGATGTGGGTATAGTGTCAATGCTGTCCTCTTCTGAATTGATATTTTGATCTTCCCAGTCTCCATAAAAAGAATCACTGGTCCTCGGGTTTTCGTGTTCTTCTTCATGTTGGTTGGCTTTTTCTTGGCTTTACAATGGATTTCTGCTTTTCAGGCTCAGGGATCTCTGTCCCAAGTTTCTTGTTCTGTGAGCCTAGTTACTGGCTTTGTGTATTATGGCCTTCAGGTGCCGGAGGTATGGGTGAGGGGTTGTCTGGCTGCCAGAAGTCTCCTCTTCTCCTGGGGGTGCTCTCCAGCAATGGTCTCAACTTTGTCTGTGCTGGTGTCTGGCACTTCCCTTCGCAGGGCAAAGGCAGGTCTGGGCTCCTGGTTTTGATGCTTGCTGGCTCCACTCCTTTGGGACTCAGGAACTCCCACTGCTTGGCCACTGAAGCCCCACTTCTGTTTTCTCTATTCCAGCATTTTTCCCGAGGAATTCTTTGGGTCAGGGAGGGAGGGATGAGAGCTCTTTACTGGGCCATTTTGTCTCCCAGAAGTTTAAGAAGGAGAGTTTCAAACCTTTGGGCTGAAGGCCTCAGAAGTAGATGTCTCACCGCCGGAGGTGTTGCGCTGCTGCCTCTGGTCACTTCGACAGACTCCCATCCTGTGTTTGGAGGCCTGGGGATCTCTGCCAGTTTAGGGCACCCAGATTTCTCCCAGCCTGGATTGCTGGCTTGTTTCTGCAGCTGCTTCCGCTTTGGTGTGGTCTGGTGTAGTTCCACGTGCCAGGCACTCTCCCAGCCTACAGATCCATCCCATCAACCTTTCCCACTCTCCTGGCTTGGAAATTTGCCCCACTCAGTGTACTAGTGGCTTCTAACTCTCTCAGATCTGCTCAGATTCACTTTTTTAGAGGTATCTGACAGCACTGTGAGAGATCTCCAGTAAGATACTGCTTTTAAGCAGCCATCCTGCCTCCACCCCCCACAAACTCTGTTTTTAATAGTAGGAATCATCTTTTAATAGCCCCTGCCATATTGACTACTCAGAGCTGCATATTGAAATTCTCTTAATGTATTGATACATGAGGGAATCATAGGATCATAGATCTAAAGTTAGAAAGGATCTTAGAAGTGATCAATTCCATCTCCCTATTTGAGGAGATGTGGAAACTGAGATGGGAACAAAGTGAGGCAAATACTATTACAATCATTATTTTGCTCTTGGATTTTTGCCAAAGATTCTTTAAGTCAGACATATTAAACACATAGGTCAGTTTGGTCAGCAACACTCCCAAGTGTGACTGAATCAGATTTAAATGCAATCAGGATATATTTAGCAAAATACATTTTAAAATACTTTAGAACATGGATAATGTTACATGGCTTTCTATGTCATTATGTGGCCCACAGATATCCTTCTGTATGGTTTAGTAGGCCCATTTTGATCTGAGTTTGACACCACTGCTTTAAGGGAGCCAAAAGAAGATGAGGTTATACCCCAACATTTGTGTTCAATTAAAACAATGCAATCACATTTTTCTACCTCTGCCATCATCCACTAAACATTATACATAGAAGAACAATAGTGGGGTTGACACTTGTCCTAGGAACATTTCTATTTGAACTCTGTCAAATATAAGTTGAAAAGGATGAGAACCATAATAATAGTTGACATTTACATAGCCCCTGAACGTTTGTAAAGTACTTTATATAAATTATCTCATATTGGCCTTCCAACAATCCTGTGAGGTTGGTACTATAGATTTTCTTCCAATTTTACAGTGTATAAAACTAAGTGTCGGTTTACTTAAATGACTTTCTCTTTGTCACACAACTGCTAAATTTTAGTGACTGTATTTGAACTCACAGCTTGTGGAATTTTAGTACTCCATCTACAATGTCCTAGGACTATGGTTCAGTTGCTGGAGAAACTAGAGATAATTGAATTATTCAATTCACTTTATTCATTCATTCATTCATTATTACATTTATGAAATGAATCAATCTAATGGTACATGAAGAAGGATGAAAGCAGAATGAGAAACATTTATATAATCTGATTTCTGGCTTGACTAATGGAGGAATCTGATACTCTGAACATTTTTAATCATCATTCAATTCAAATTGGATATAATCAGCTTATAAATTTCTCTAGATTTGGACCACAGGTAAAGAAGATAGTAGGCAATACACTAAACTATAATAACGTGAGGCTTAACTGAGGAATACTTTTATAATGTGAGCAAAATGCCCACCCTTGTATATAGGCTGAATCCTAAACATGAAATTTCTTATATTTTAAAATCTAAATTTTTTTGGTTACATTTTAAGTTCCAAACTTTCTCTCTTCCTCCCCACCCCACACTAGAAAAGGCCACTATTATATAACACACATATAAACATATGTGCATCTATAATGTATATATATGTACATACATACATAATACATACATACATATATGTAAAACCATACTTCTATTTATCAGTTCTTTCTTTGGTGATGGATAGCATCTTTACTTGAATAACTTAGTTGTTCATAGTTATTCTTGGAAAATTTTGCTATTACTGTATACAACATTCTCTTACTTCTACTCGCTTCACTCTTCATTATTTCATGCAAGTCTTTCCAATTTTTTTTTGTAAAATCAACATTTTTTACAGTGTAGTAGTATTCCACCACAATCATATACTGTAATCTGTTTAGCCATTCCCCAGTTGATGAGCATCTCTTCTGTTTTCAGTACTGTCACCAGAAATAGTGCTGTGTAGATATTTTAGAACATATTTTTTCCATTTTTTTCTGACCATGATGAAATCTCTTTTAAAATAATATGAAGGGAGATATAAAACAATAAAGAGGTAGGCATTAGAATAAACTATCTATGTATGTATATATATATATATGTATGTATATGCAAATATGTATGTATATGTAAAAATAATATTCCACTAATAAGTTTGCTACAAGTAGGTAATATAGTAGATACATTTTGAGTAAAAGTTATTTCAGTACAACTTAAAAATTTAATTCAATCCAAATCCATGCTTTTTAAAAATACATCAATTCTTAACAGATACAAATTTCACTTCCCATGGCTTGTAGATGTTTATTTTGTGATAAGTTAAGTCACGTGTGTTACTATGACATCTCTAATCCTGCAGAGAACAGTTAATAATTGGGTATCAATTTTCAGAGTTTACCTAGAACATTCAAAGTCCATATCCTAGTTTCTACTATGATGATTTTTTTTAATGGAAGATGTACCAAACCACAAAAGGCATTTCATGAAAGTCATATTTTCTGATGAAAATATGTTTTCTGTAGCAGTTTGCAGCTTTAAATTCTAATAGTATCAGCATGGTAGCTGACAGTAGTACCTATCTTATGAACATCCAAATAAAATTTTGGCAGTTGCGCTATTTCATTCTGAAACATATAGTTTTGGAAATTGGGCAAGTGTTTTATTTTCTTCTCTAGGAACCATGGGGATTTCCTCTGTGAATGGTAAAGAATTAGAGTAAATCTTCTATGTTTGATGATTGTTACAGAGGAAAATGGACAAAAGTAGATGGGGAGGGAGCTTATGAGTAATGAATGTCTCTAACAGCTGATTTAATGATCTCACAAAACTTGTTTTTGATCAATGAATCATGTAGAAAGCTTTGTTTAGTCTTTGAAAAATCAATAAACCAATTTGTAAAACAGAAAATAGATTTGGGGGTTCATTGGATTAATTTTGAAATTTAATACACCAATTAAGAGAACTCACTAAGAATATTTTAGGGGTTTTTGTGTAAACTTTAAAATTAGAGATTTCACGAGTCAGCATAGTATTGCACAAAGAAAAAGGAAAGGAAAAGGAAAAAAAGAAAAGAAAAAAAATAGCATTTGACATTAGAGCCAGAAAACCTCAATTCAAATTATGCTTCTACCACTTACTAATCATACGAGCACATGCAAATCACTAACCCTCCTTAAGCCTTTCCATCACTACCGATAAAATGAGAATAACAATGTTAGCACTAGCCATCTCATAGTGGCATTATGATAAACATGGTTCACATACTGTAAAATGTCAAATGAGTCAGCTATTACTTTTAGGGACCCGGGACCTTCGTCTGAGCTGCAGGGATGTTTTGCAAAGGTCAGGCTCTCTCTCCCAGCCCCTCAAATATTTCTAAGTGACTCCTATAGGCTTATCAAAGCTTAACAGCAACTTCAATTTCACTAAACTAAATATCGAGAAAACCCATGGATTCTATCTCTGGAGGAAGTGGGGAAATGAAGTTGAATAATATTTTGAATTAAAGGATCCTTTTGTATGTCAGTTGAGTATAGCTATGGGACTGATTAACATAGGATCAGTCTTGAAAGAGCCTTGGCATTCTGAACATGTAGCTTTACAGAAGAGCAAATAATACTTTATTTAATGAAGATAGAACCCTAGACAGTTGTATGCAGGTGAATGTTTAACAATCAGCTCTTGGGTGGGTAGCATTGTACAGATGACACACTTTTAAGTTTAATATGTATTCGTAACACTTAATCATATTCTTAAGTCTAGAAATCAACAAAACAAGAAATCAAGCCCTGATTTGTAGCATTTTCCTATTTGTAGGGCATAAAAACCAACACTTAAAATTTTACAACTGGGGCAGCTAGGTTGCACAGTGAGTAGAGCACCGGCCCTGGAGTCAGGAGGACCTAAGTTCAAATCCGGCCTCAGACACTTGACACATTTACTAGCTGTGTGACCTTGGGCAAGTCACTTAATGCCAATTGCCCTGCCCAAAAAAAACTAAAAAATTGTTTACAATTGACTATTTTGAGCTGGTTCAAGCTGGCTCCAGTACACCTCTTTCCCTGTAAGAGGATGGCAATGGCAGCTGCTTAGCAAAACATTATCCAAGAAGCACATGAAAGCAAAAGTTTAGTGGAGAAGCAGAGAGCTTCTGAGGCAAAAAGGAATGGTAATTTCAGAGATGAAGTGGAATAGTAATGAGGGACAGCTCTTTCCTGTTAGATAAAACTGTCAGAAGTACTTCAGTTGGGAAGCATCTCTAAGAATTTGTATTGTGTTGGCAATATTTTCTTTCTAACAAGCAGCAGAAAAAAACTATGGAATATTGTAGGCACTGCTGCAAAAGAGGGATTTTCCCTTGCTGTATACTTTGCCACTTTACCTTAATTAAAAGCTCTTGCTATTTGATTTATTGTATAAAGGACTATTTATTTTAGCTAAGACAGCTAGGTGGTTGGTGGATAGAGTGCTGGTTCAGGAATCAGAAAGACCTTTCAAATTATCTAAGTACGCTACTTAGTTGTGTATGCTACTTAGCTGTGTGATGCTAGGCAGGTTACTTAATGTCTGTCTGCCTCAGTTTTCTCATCTGTAGAATGGGGAAAATAATAGCACCTAATTGCTATTCTACGACCTTCATTGTCATCTGGCTTTCTCTCAAATTTATAGGCCTTTGTTCACAGTCTCCTACATCTGCTATGGATTCTTCTCTCACATCCAACTCTTGAAGTCCCTCTCTTTTTTGAATGTGTTACTTGTCCAGCCTCCTCAGTGAAGATTCTCTGACCCTCCCTACCCCCAGAAGATATTGATCAAAAGAAATAATGTGAAACTGAAATGGGCAATCAACATATGAGCCATTTGATTAATAGTAAAATTGACATAGTGATCAATTGGTATAGTGCATAGAGAGATTATCTTGAAGTCAGGGATTTCCAATTTGACCTCTGACCTTTACACACTGGTTGTATGACCCTGATCAAGTCACCTATTCTTTTAATGCCCAAGGCAATTCTCTAAGATCATAAATTGCAGAGAAAACGCTGACTTCTATGAACAGAGAGTATTGTCACCTAAGAGTTCATTTTCATCGATAAAGGCATATGTCTAGTTGCTTTGTCTATCATAGTTTCTCTTTTTCTTAAAATTCTCTTAGCAACTTTGCTCGTATCATTTTTCTTTCCTTTTCTTTCATACTCATTTATATCATATTTGTTTATATTATCTTACTTCTAACACTTAGACAATAAATTTTCATTGTATGTCCCAGTAATAAATGTTCATCATCTAAAAAGACAGCTTCTGCATCCCTGGATATAAAACAAGAGATTAACTTTACCCAAAATTCATTTCACCAAGTTACACTGGAAGCAGTGTTTAGTCAGTGATGCAACTGATGCTCTATCATGAAGATTTAGCAGCATTTTGCTGGATTAAGCAAACCAGCTTCTGAAATCAACTTCTTCCTTATTCCAAGAAACCTGATGGTATCTGAGAGTTTCTAGGGCTACTTCAGGCCTTCCATGGATACTCAGTGTCCCTTTGGAGTCTTCACTCTGACACTAGGATCTGTGCCTTTTCCAGTATTTTTCTCTCACCTTCGCTCAAATGCCAGGACAATCAGTACTGTCTTTCCTACTTTCTTGCTGTGAAAGCTTCAGACAGAGTTGCACTCAACCTCTGTTTCCACAATCCGGCTAGCAGCTTCTGTGGGGGTGTAAGATCCACCCACAGCCAGCACCCGGAAAGCTGCCGACAGCACAGGTTCTGTTGATCTGCTTAACTAAGGAAAGCAAGGTGAAGGGGATGACAAGCTTACTTTAATCCAGCATACAGACAGCGTTCACTTAGTTCAGGGGAAAAATCCAGCACCCTGAACTTCAGAACAAAATGCAAATTACAAACATCAACAGACAGACCCCAATACAGATTCATAGTTACCAACATCTAGGTTCAGCCTGGGAGCTCCACCACTGCTGCAGGAATGAGTTCCAACGAACAGACAGTCAACCCCTGGTTTTTATAACTTTTTCAGTGTCAGGGGTGAGTCACACATGCGACTCACCGACGTGACCTAGAATTGTCACAAAGAGGCGGACTTAAACCCACGTGGTTTAAAAGCCTCTGCTCTCCCAGACATGTAAACTAGGCCCTCCCTGGAGTTAGCCCCACCTTGGGGCCCATCTTAGTTGCGAATCCACACCCACTAAGGTTTTACACCTAATAGGGGTTTGGGCTTGGTGCTTAGCACCTAGTAAGGCTCAATGAATTACTCAAAGAGAACAAAAGCCAAACTCTTCAAGGGCACTTGTTGAACTAAGTGCTAAGGAGCCCATTTTTAGTTACCAACACAACCTCAGAGGACCTAACTAACAGCCAAGGTCAGAAGTTATGAATACAGTTCAGTCAATATGAGATTATCTAGGGACATCATGGTGTAGTGGATGAAGAACCAGCATCTTGAAGACTGGATTCAAGTCCTGTCCCTGATATATACTGGGCAAGCCATTTAACCTTAAAGTGATTATACCTTATAACCTTAACCCCCAGCAACATTCTGACTATAAATTTCAGAGCAGAGGTTGATCTGCTTTGGTAAAGAAAGTACAGTTGTGGGTAATTACTTCTGGTGAAGAAGGCAAATGTCAGGTCTAAGCAAATAATTAGTTGTGATTGGGCCAGAAAGATCATTGGATAGTTACTTAAAGTAATTAATAGCAATTGATAAAACTATAGAGATTCCCTATATCAATAAAATTGTGGGTCTATTTCCCCCCAACCAAAAAAAGAAATAGAAAAGAAACATAACAAATGGCCAAAATAAGAATGATACCAAAGTAGAGTCAGATGTTTCCCACAGTATTAACTTGTATTATAGGTGGTGTTATAGGTAGTAACTCAACTTCTTTTTCTTCATACAGGTCATATTCACTCTTTTTCCTCCACAGTATTTTACTTGGTGAACTCATCAGTACCCGTGGATCCAACTGCCATCTCTATGTAGTTAATGCTAGTATCTATATAGATAATCCCAAATTTTCCCTTCACCTCTAAATAAGGATCTTCAACTGCCTATTAGATATATTAAGCTGGATGTCATATAGACTTCTTAAAGGTTTCATGTCTAAAACTGAACTCACAAGTTTCCTCTTTCAAGTTTGCCCCCTTTCTGAACTTTCCTATTGCTACTGAGGGTACTATCACTCTACTGGTCATCCAGGTTCACAACACAGGGACCATCCTCAACTCCCCACTCTCTCTCATCTCCCACATTCAATCTGTTGCTAAGAGCTATTGGTTTTACCTTTGTAACATTGGTTGTTTTGTAATGGCAAGCAAAGTGCGACTTTTTGTTTTGCTATTTTTTTTCCTTTTGGAGTGCTTCTCAGCACTAAGGCAATCAAGTACCTTTGGTTGAGTCTTTGATTGAATCAAGAGTCTTTGATGACCTGCTTAAGTCACAAGAAAGCCTAAGTTACATGAGTTTGAGTCACATGGTTGTGATGTCCTCTGACCCTGAAGAAGTGTACATATACTCTGAAGTTAGCATTTTGCTTTGGGGCTCACTCACAGGAAGAGTGTTTCTGTGATTTGACCAGATGAGACTTGGGGTAGCCATTAAGGAGCCCCCTTGCTTTGAAAACCCAGATGTTGATGCTTCTCTATCTAGTAACTACGCATGCATTGCTATGGACAGACAGAAGCCCTGTCTGCTGATTTGTGTTATTTGCTCTATTTATATAATTTCTGTTTGTGTTTTCTCTGAAGTTCAGGGTGCTGACCTTTTCACCTGAACTAAGTGAATGATTACATATAAACCCCTTAAAGTTTCTTTCCTTAGAAAAGCCGATCAAATAACCTGTGCTAGCAGCCCTCCTGTGTGCTAATGTTATTGGCCTTACACCTCTACAGCAGCTGCTAGTAACATTGTTGTTACAAGTTTACACCCACTTCTTTCCTTTTACACTACAACCACCGTGCTCCAGACCTTATCTGCTTAGCTATAGCCTTCTGGTGAACCTTGCTGTCTCAAATCAATCTTCTTTAAGCACAGATCTGACTACATCATCCCTCCCCACATCCAATCAATAAACTCAGCTCAAATACAAGTTTCTCTGCTTGAAGTTAGTGCCCTCCATAGCCTGGGTTGCTTATACCTTGGCAGTATTATGCCTGGGAAAATCATGGCAAAATTTGGTTGCCAGGAAAAGTTTATCAGTATTGCACATCAGTTGCATGATGGCATGCTGGCACAGGTACTGGATAATTTACAGTCTTCTTGAGCTTTCACAGTCACCAATGGAGTGAAGCAGGAATTTGTACTTGCTCCTACACTTTTTAGCATCATGTTTTCAGCAATGTTGTCAGAGGCCTTCAATGAAGATGAAAATGGTGACAAGGCCAGCTACTGCAGTGACAATAAGTTATCTAACTTGAAAAAGCTACAAGCTAAGAATAAAGTGCAGAGAGAGTTGATGCATAACTTTTTGTTTACAAATTATTATGCACTGAATACAGCCTCTGAGACTGAGATGTAGCATAGTCAGGATCCATTCTCTACTGCTTTTGCTAATTTTGGCCTGTTAATTAATACCAGGAAACGCAGATTGTCTACCAGCCAGCACCACACCATCCATACTTGGAACCATTGGTTATAGCAAGTGGAGAAATTTTGAGTTCTGTGCACAAATTTACTTAGATTTGCAGTATACTTTCCAGGGATGTACACATAGATGATGAGGTTAACACATACATTGCCAGAGCTAGCTCACTGTTTGGGAGGCTCCAAAATATAGTGTGGGAGAGAAGAGATGTTAGACTATCTACCAAAGTGAAGGTCTGCAGAGCCCTTGTGCTGACCTCATTGTTTTATAACTGAATCCTGGGCAATATACTAGCATCATACCAGGAAACTGAGTCACTTTGATTTGAAGTGCCTTAGGAAGATTCTGAGGATTACCTGGCAAGATAAGATACCAGACACTGAAGTTCTTTCTGCAACTGAAGTGCCAAATCCTCAAATTCTACTATAGAGAGTGCAGCTCTAGTGGGACCAACACATTGCTCAAATGTGAAACATATGTTTACCTAAAATAGTGTTCTATGGAGAACTCACACAAGACAAATGCTCACTTGGAGGTTAGATACACAGTGATACACAGACAATCTCAAGGACTCTGAAGAACTTTGGAATTGACTGTGAGACATAGGAGACATTGGCCCAGCCTGGTGTGCCCACATCAACTAAAGTGCTGTGTTTTATGAGCAAAGTAGAATTGTAGTTGCTCAGAGTTGACATTGGATGCACAGGTTTAGAGACATCTCCATTCAAAATGTTTATATGGACTATTTGTGTCAAACCTATGGTAGAGCCTACTAAGCTCATATTGGTCTGATTAGCCACAGTCAGACACACTATACCTTGAGCCCAAGGTAGTGATGGCATTTTGGTCCTCCTTGAGAATGAAGGACAACAACCATACCTTGCTCACCCCCAAGTACCTTGATGCAATGACCTTGGACTCCATTACGTTCCTTGAACAAGCCACTCTATCTCATGACATACATTTTCACTGCCTGTCCAATATGGCCGTATTCTCACCCTTATCACCTCTGTCGCTTGGATTCCCTGGCTTCCTTCAAGTCCTAATTTAAATCCTACCTTCTCTAAAAAGTCTTTTTAGATCCTTCATTCCCTCTTTCTCTTACCTCCAATTTTTCCTATATGTACCTTGTTTTTATGTAGTTGTTTCCATGTTATCATTCAGATTATTCTATGAACTCTTTGAGATCTTTTAATAATTTAACTTTTTTGTAATCCCAGTGCTTACCATAATTAGCAGCTAGATGATACAGTGCAGAGATCCCCAGACCTGGAGTCAGTAAGATCTGAGTTCAAATGTAGTTTCAGACACTTACTACCTATGTGGCCTAGAGTATGTGCCTTAACCTCTGTTTGCCTGAGTTTCTTAAGTATAAAATGGGCATAGTGACAGCATCTACCTCTCAGGGTTTTTGTGAGGATCAAATAAGATATAGTACATGCTTTACAAATGCTTATTCTTTTCCTTGGAGTATACAAAAATTAAAATGAAGTAATGCCTATTCTTCCACATTTTGCTACCTTCCTAAATAAAAAAAAATCCTTAACATGTAGAGGATTTGCTTGTGATGCTTATAAAATTTCAGATGAACATCCTTACTCTATAAATGAGGAAACTGAATTCTGGGGAGGTTGAGTGACATGCCAGATATTATACAGGTAGTAAAAGAGCAAAGATCTCAACCTAGTTCCTCTAATTTCAATCCAATGTGTTCCACTATGCTACATTCCTCCTATCATGATTTTAGCTTTTTCTTGATATTATACTTGGTTATCATGATTGTCTGTTATTGTATTGTGCTATTTCATGGTCATGGCTTTGTATCTGATTTTAACTTTGCCTTAGTTATCTCTTGAGTTTAATGGTTAATGGTTAACCCTTCCTTCTCCCATTGTCAAGGCACCTCACGGTCAGAAGATAATTATTATTTACTTATCCAGCATTTTAACTTTTATTCCTGGAAGGCTTCTGAAACATATAGGCAGCTGTCTTATATATGATTTTGGAATGACACCTGTTAAAGAGAAAATCCTATTAAAGGTAACTAAAACCCATAAAACCTATAAAAGTAACTAACATGAGTCTATTTTGATTTTTCACTCTCAAAAAGGACTGCTGATTTCTAGCAAGTTGGTTATGTTTATGTAGTTCATTTTTCCTGTAAATCCATGAATTGATTATCACATCAGAACGTGGCACTATATTGGAACTACAGACTGACAAGGACACCGAGAAATTCCTTTTCAGGTATAAATTAGTCATTCAAAACTAGTAATGTACAGAGACAACAAAAGAAAAAAAACACTTTTTTTCTGCTAGTGCTATTATACTTTGAAATGACTTATTTTCTTGTGATTATTTGTAGCCAGAGATTGAAAGTCAGATAGAGGACACAGACAGCTACTGGAGAGATCACTAGGGATTCTTCTAAGGTAGGGCTTCTAATGATATGCTAAAAACAAGCATTCAAATTAAGTCTTATATTGCTTTTAAAAAATTCTTGGATATGACCAGAGTAGTATATTAAAAAAGTTAACAGAGAGTCAAGTTACTGATTTCTTTTTTTAAATAGGCTAATTTTTAAAAATATATTTCTATTTAATGTTATTTATTTCCCAATTAAATGTAAACTATTTTTTTACTTTTGAGTTCCAAATTGTCTCTCTCTTTCCTGCCTCTCCTTGAGAAGCTAAGCAATATGATATCAATTATACATGTGAAGCCATAAAAAAAAATATTTCCATAATAAGAATGTTGCAAAAGACAACAAAGAAAAAAGAATGAAAAATTAAGAAAAAATGTATGCCTCAATCTGTATTCTGAATTCATCAATTTTCTCCCTGAGCACAAATAGAATGTTTCATCATAAATCCTTTGGAATTGTCTTGGATCATTGTCTTGATCAGAGCAACTGAGTTGCTCATCTTTACAATATTGTGTGAATTCATGTAATTCTTTCCAGGTTTTTGTGAAAGCATCCTGCTCATCATTTCTTATAGATATTCTATCACAATCATATAGCACAACTTGTTCAACCCTTCCTCAACTGATGTGCATCCCCTTGATTTCCAATTCTTTACCACAACAAAAGAGTTGCTATAAACATAGTTTCATAGCCCTTTGTACATAGTTCCAACAGATTTTCCAGAATGGTTGAACTATTTACAACTTTATCAGCAATGCATTAACATTCAATTTTTTCACATTCCCTCCAGCATTTCTCATTTTCTTTTTCTGTAGCATTAGCCAATCTGATAGGTGTGAGGTGGTACCTTAGAGTTGATGTAATTTGCATCTCTCTAATCAGTATTGATTTATCGTGTTGTTGTTTCTAATGTGACAATTGATACCTCTGATTTCTTCTTCAGAAAATTGCCTGTTCATATAATTTGATCACTAGGGAATGGCTTTTAAAAAATAAATTTGGTTTAGTTACCTATAATTTTGAGAAATGAATCCTTCATCGGAGAAACTTGCTATAAAAATTTTCTTGGATTACTGTTTTCCTTCAAATTTTGACTGCATTAGTTTTGTTTGTACAAAAGCTTTGTAATTTCATATACTACAATTATCCATTTTATTTCTTGTTATCCTCTCTATATTTTGGTCATTAAACTCTTCATTTATCTGAAGATCTGATATGTACATCTTTTTCATATTGTCCTAATATTCTTATGGTATCTCCCTTTATGACTAAATCATTTACCCATTTTGATCTTATCTTGGTATATGGAGTGAGATATTGGTCTATGCCTAGTTTCTGCCAAACTGCTTCCCAGTTTTTCCAGAATTTTTTTTTTGGCAAATAAGCACTTTTTGTTCCAAAGGTTTGTATTTTTATATTTATCAAACACTAGATTAATTTTGTCATTTACTACCATATATTGTTTACCTTATCTATTCCGCTGATCCAACACTCTATTTCTTAGACAGTACTAGATTGTTTTGATGATTACAGCTTTGTTTTATGCTTTAAATCTGCTACTGCTAGAATACCTTCTTTCACATTTTTTTTTCATTTCTCTTGATATTCTTCATTTTTTTTCCTGCCTGACGCATTTTGATATTTTTTCTAGCTCTATAAAATAATCATTTGGTAGTTTGATTTATATGACACAATAAGTAAATTAACTTAGGTAGAATTATGAATTTTATTATATTGGTTCTGCCTTTTTGTTGTTGTTATTCAGTGATTTTCAGTCATGTCAAACATTTTGTGACATGATCAATTAATATTTCTCCAGTTGTTTAGATCTGCCTTTATTTGTGTGAAAAGGTGTTATTTTTTGTTTGTTGTTTGTTTTTTTGATTTTGATTTTTTGGTTCACATTTTGTCTTGGCAAGTAGACTACCTGTACTTGATATTGTCTACACTAATTTAAATGGAATTTCTCTTTCTATTACTTGCTGCTGGGCTTTGTTGGTAGTATTTAGAAATGTGTGTTTTATATGGGTTCATTTTATATCCTGAAACTTTTTCAAAGTTGTTAATTATTTCAACTAGTCTTTTTAAGTTCTTTCTGTAGTTTTCTAAGTATACCATCATATCATTTGCAAAGAGTGATATTTTTTGTTTCCTCATTGCCTATTTTTATTCCTTCAGTTTCTTTCTTTTTCTTGTTTTATTCCTATAACTACCCCTCATCTTACCAGGAAGGCTTCAAGTTTATTCCTGTTACAGATAGTGCTAAATACTACCTATCTTTTAAATAAAGGCACTATTTATTCCTATGCTTTCTAGAGTTTTTAACAAGAATGGGTATTGTTTTTGTCAAAGACCTCTTCTGGCTCATTTTTTAAAAGTAGATAATTCAACAGTCAGTTTTGCCCTTCATGCCTTGGAATTAAATGTCACCCTTTAAGAAATCCTCATTTTAGAAATACCTGAAGGAGACCTTGTTCCTCAGAACTCCAGTTTTTGGTTTTCTATTTAAATTAAACTTCCAAAGATAGAATTGTCCCAAATAGGCTGTTTCTGGAGGTAAATCATTTTCCTTTCCTGGAGGACTTTAAATGAAGGCTAGATGAGTATGAGCGGATTTTGTAGCTAGGATTTCTGCTCAATTTCAGACCCATTATAGATAATCTCCAAGGTTTCTTTCATTGTCAGTAATGAGGACCAGCTATAGAAAGATAATTCATCAAAATAGATTTGATACTTTGATACTTCTATGTTCTCACTGACAATATATCTACCCCTATAGTTTAGAGCCCATTGATAACTTTTGATCTTGTGTCATTCTTCACTATGTCTTTCCATTAATTTTGGGGAAAACATCTATCTAATATTTCAAATTTCTTCCTCTTTGTCTTCAGATTTTCTTAGATATTAATGATCTCTACACTTTGGTGTTCATGTTGTTGTTATTGTTGTTTGCCAGATTGCTATCTGTAGCTAGGGGCTTGGAGGTTAAAAGAATGATTTACAGATTATTTTGTTTCAACAACCCTATGTAAATAGAAAATGTTTTAATAGAAAAACTCATTTAGGTAATAAGCATTAGTGGGAATATTGAAGGGGGATAAATAAGAATGTTTGAACTACTCAACACAACACTCAAATGTCACTATGTTAGCATCCATATAGTGCATACCTCAGTATCTACTGTAGATTTTTAGCTAGTATATACCTTTTACTTTCCCAACTTTGTGTCATATCAGACCCCAGGGAAAATACTGCTTAATTTTTTCAGAGAATTAACTATATTTGATGCAGAGTGCAAACAATTTGCAAGCTATAGAAAACTGCTTCTTTAATTCTGTTACATAAATCATTGCCACCTATCATATTTCCTTGAGCTAAGTAGAAAAAGTGATTTTCTATGTTTTATCATTGCAAATATTGGGAGAATAATAGTATGTTGAGAATTATAATATTGCAAAGGATGACTAAGCACCTGCCCTTTTTGAATGTAGTTTCATCAAATCATAAAAATAACAAATTCTAAAGTAGAAAGAAACTTTAGAGGTCAACTATTATGGTCTTAGCTACAAAATCCCCTATTAGTCATCTAGTTTTCATTTGGAGTCCTTCAGGAAAAGAAAATTAATTACCTCCAGAAACAGCCTATTCTACTCTGGAACAATTCTATATTTGGAAGTTTTCTTTTCATAGACCTGGGATCTGCCTCTATAACTTATATCCATTGCTTCTAGGTTCTGTTCTTTATTCTTCTAAGATCTCATCTCATATATTTTATTCAGTTCTTGGGCACTGATACAGGAAAGAGGTAGATAAACTGGAATGTCTAAAGGAGGGCATGCTGTTTGGTGAAAAGTTTTGATTTCATGACGTAAAATTGGGTTGAGAGAATTGGGTGTGTTTAGCAGGGAGAAAAACAAAGACATGAAGGGATATGATAGCTGTTTGTAAGAATTCAATGAATTTCCTTGTAGAAAAGGGATCAGATTTTATCTGTTTGGCCTTAATAGAGGACAGATTCAGGATCAATGAATTACATTGGGTCAATGGATACATTATTAAGATTTAAATTAGGATTCATTAACAGAATCCTAACAACTAAGTTGTCCAAAAGGAGAATTCCTTGCCTCAGATGATGACTGATTCCCCCTTTTCCTTAGCGGTCTTCCTTCAGAGGCTATATCATTTATTTGGAAAGTTATAGTGGGGATTCATTTGTGTATGGATTGAACTAGATGGCAAGATCCCTTCTAAAAATTCTATGATGGTGGCCAATCCAAATATGCCAAATTCTTCTTCTATATGATAACCCTTTAAGTAGCTAAAGACATTATCCCCACTATATTCTTCTCTTTTCCAGACTAAACATTCCTAGTTCTTACTACTATTCCAGATTGAGCTTCCTTATCTGAGAAATATATTCTTTTCCTAAGACTCCTTCAGCTAATAACCTCTACAAAAATGCCTCCTTCTCAACTCTCCCCCTTTTTTGGTAGATAACCCATTTCACAGATTCACATGCAAAGGGCCAGGATAGCACTTTAGTTACTTTTCTTTAAAGAGAACATCTCAAATTTCTGTACTTGAGGTCAAGAGAAATTAAGAAATAAAAGCCACAGAGAAGAGACCTGTTTCCAGATTACATTTGAAAATATATAGTGAATCAGTGAGGCGGAGCTATACAATCAACTTTCAATTTGCATGACCTATTTGGTGTGGAGCAGATAATATAAATCTAAGTGACCCTTATTTCTTGGACAGTCATTATTCTGAAAAAAAAGAATCTCATATTTCTTTTCAAGATTGCATACTATTCTAAAGAATGTCTTTAATGGCTTCTCATTTTATATGTAGGACTTTGTCACAGGACTGCGCAGAGTTAGAAATGAAAGAAACCTTAGACATCATTTCTTTGTGTAGATGCAGCAATTGAGACTGAAAGAGGAATATATACCTTGCCCAAGTGGCAGAGAAAGGGCCAGAAAATAAGAGTAAACACACTCCAACTCCTGCAAAGCAAATTATTAATGTGGGTAGATAATGAACAATGCATCTTCTTGGGTTGGAATAAACATTTCCAACGATGGTTAGGGCAGTCAAAGTTACAGGCTGACATCAGAATCCCTCCATCACAGTGATGGCTGACTCACCTGTTGGACCATCCCGCCTGCCCCCATCTATCCCCTAGTTATATCACAGTTTCATGATTTAGCATATTCATTATCTCAGGTAAGTGGTCCTTTGCCAATTAGGTTCCTCTGGTATTACCATCCACTCCCAGTCCTCAGATTCTAACTTTTAGATATAATTTTATTGATGAGTCATCCACAGGCTGTCTGCCCTCTGTGCATGTGTTATAGTGCCCAGCATACTCCTTTAGGAGGGAAGTATCAGAGTAATAGTCTCATGTCCAGGACAAGACAGAGCCTAGGTTATTCTCTGGGCAACACTGCCTCCTTTACAGGGAATATAATTTCATAAACTCAAAGAATTGAGATTTCATCCATGTGTATACTCCTACAATTTTAATAGATCCCAGCATCTACATGGTTTTTTGTTATTTTTTGTTTCAATCGTATCCCAAACTGTTTCAGGTAGGTGGCACAGTAGATAAGAGTTTTGGGCCTAGAGTCAGGAATATTCCTCTTCCCATGTTCAAATCTGGCCTCAGATACTTACTAGTTGTTTGACCCTAGGCAAGTCAACTGTTTACCTCAGTTTCCTTAATTGTAAAATGAGCTAGCAGAAAAAAATGGCAAACCAATTCAGTAACTTTGACAAGAAAATCCCAGATGGGATTTCCCATGAAGAGTTGGACATGATTGAAACAACAACAACAAACTTTTTCATGCTATGCCATAAACTTTGCACAAGGAATCTATCAACAGACTGGAAGCTTTCCTCTTGATGTTTTAGTATCTCCAAGGAAGAGAAAATTTATAATGTCATCCTTCAATATTTACATGAGGTATAGGTCATGATAATAATAGCTCAGACATATAAATCATATTTTATGGTTTACAAGTGCTCTTGTAACAATGACTTGAGATGTTTGCCATTATGTCAGAGGAATGGCAGTGACTGCCAGTTTAGCACTGTACCTCAACTTCAACCAATATTTATAATATCTTCTTTAATTTTATCCAGGTATGTCATGGACCTAGTCATTACTACTACTACCACCACCACCACCACCACCACCACCACTACTACTACTACTATTACTTCTGCTAGGCATTTATACAGCACTTTAAGGTTTAAAAAGCATATATCTATTATCTCATTTGAGCTTCCCAATATTCCTTCATGTATGGTGCCTACAGTTTGCGAAATCCAGGGATACAATGCATCCTGGAGAGGAATGAAGGATTACAGGAGTCAGAAAAGATGAATGGAATTAGATCAATCCTCCATGAACATTTTAAGTGCCTACTATATGTCAGACACTGTGTAAGTAGCTGAGAATACAATCACAAAAAATAGGATAGTTCCTGCCCTTAAAGAGCTTACATTTTTTGGGCTGGATAAAAAGGTACAAAAATAAATAAAAACAGGATATATGCAAAATAAATTCAAAGTGATGGGGAGTGTCAATTAGCCAATAAGGATGTTATTAAGCACCTAATATACGCTAGGACATGTATGGATTGTTCAAGGAAGACTAGTTCCTCTGGTATAAAGGTTTACTGAATGCTTCTTAGGAATGCTTTCCAATTTTTGGTGTCCACTTGGCACTCAACTCTCACTGATGGCTCCAAAAAGCTGTAGTATGTGAAGTGCCCATTCCCTGGTAAAACCATCCTGGCAGACTGGCTAAACCAGGTAAAGGGTAACTGACAGGCCTGAGACACATCAGTGAGTTAATAAGGTGTTTACCTTGGACATGTGAAAACTTCCCCTGTCTGTATGGGTGGATGGGAATATTTTTTTTTTCCAACAGCCATGAAGGGTTGAAGCAGACTCTGTGGAACTTGAACAGACATTAAAAAAACCAAGGTCATACACTGAATCCCAGGCCTTCACCAGTCATCCTGACTTTTGTCTTGCCAGTAGACTTTGATAACTCTAGAAGAGAGAGTAAGGCAAACAACTTTGTGCACTTCTGCTTCACTTCAATCCAATTCACACATTAGTTAAGACATCATTCCATAATGCCATTGGTTCTCTTTGAAAATGAAGGATAAATAAACAATAGCATGTTCCAGCAACTGTGGTGAGAGTTGAGCATACAACGAAAGGCAAAAGATAGTCCCTGATCTCAGGGAGTTTACAATCTAAGGAGGAAAGACAGTGCATAAAAAGAACCTGAAAGTGGGAGTTTGAGGGAGTGAGTACGAGAGGAGAAAGAGGAAGAAAGTGAGAGGGGAAGGAAACCTGGAGCTTAATGAATTTCTGCAGACAGAAGAGAAATGATGAGGAATTGGCCCTGTAGTCCTTCTTAAATAGAGGATGTAGAAGGAGTTCTCTGATGCCTATCTTCTACCACCTCCAATCAGAGAGAGGCCACAGAGCAGGAAGTAATGAATAGATGTGAGTTTCAGAGATGACTTGATCTTGCAGGAAGATGACTTTCTGAAGATAATAATGAAATAAATACAGGTGAGCAGCCAGGTTGGGAATGATGGTACTAATATGCAGCATCAGTAAGTAAGAAGCAGTATGATGTAGTGGTTCAACATTGGACTTGGAGTCAGAAAAATTTTGTTTTAAATCCTTGGACATTTACTAGTTCTGTTATGCTAGGCAAGTTACTTAATCTCTCTTAGCTTC
This sequence comes from Trichosurus vulpecula, assembly GCF_011100635.1. Taxonomy (NCBI): domain Eukaryota; kingdom Metazoa; phylum Chordata; class Mammalia; order Diprotodontia; family Phalangeridae; genus Trichosurus; species Trichosurus vulpecula. The sequence goes on along the minus strand of NC_050575.1, from coordinate 366,830,745 downwards.
CTCATCTCTAAAATGAAAGTGTTGGACATGTTGGTCTCCAGGTTGCATTCAAGTTCTAAACCTATGATCCTATGAATGGATGCTATGAATGGAAGGAATTGCCACAATCTATGGCAACTAAGCTGATCTAGAAAAAGGGTAAGATTGTTTTTGATCACCCTCAAAAAAAACTCAGTGAGAGGTGCTGAACATATGAAGGTGAGCATATTGCCTTCACCCTGAGGTAAGGAAAAAGTGAATGGAATTTCATAATCCTAACTTGTTTAGGATGAAGATCTTGGAGCTATGAGTTGCTAAGGGTGATGAGATCTTGCCAGCTGTCTGACTTTTCTGTACATGTGTCACTAGGTGGGACTATAGGACTGAAACATATAAGAGTTAGAAATGTGATCACTGGGTAATATCATCCAAAAAGAGCAGCATGAGTTTGTATGGTAGTGGTACTGACATTAGCAGTGAGAAGCAGATGGAAATGCTGAAACTGTTATGAAAGACTGTAATGACAGAGCAATGGAAACACAGAGCTTGGGTGGGAGCAAGAAAATAGATGATGCTGACCCACGTGAAGGTTGAAGAGAAAATATTACATGGATATGAAAGAATTTGAGTCAGAAGTAAAAGAAAATGGAACAATGAAGCAAAAAAAAATTTATATGGCAAATAATACAAAATCAAAGGATCATAGGAGAGGACAAAGTCAAAAAGCAACAGTGTACAGAAACACATTGAGGAGCAGATGTTAATGTTGCCCTTTCTTAGTCATGTGGATAATATGGATTGTACAGGTCTGGAGGAGAATACTTAAGCAAATACAAGTCCTTCCACAACTTGTGGGTGACAATTCCAAGATGGCATTTTGATTCAGTAATAACTTTATATTTCTAAAGGGAGGGCAGGTTTCACTAAAATGAGTGATTAATTGGCTCCAATAAATGCTGAACATTTTTCCCCATGTGAGACTTAAGGGATAATGGTGAGTTGATGGAATTATCCCTAGAGTAACACAGAATCAAAGTGACTACAAAAGTAGGTAGGGATGTGGGGCACGTCTGATTGTTGATTAGTTCAGGTACAAGTCCTTTCTACATTATATTTGTATGTAGTAACATTTGATAAGTTCCATATTTAACTGAGAGCAAAAAGTTAACTGAATTCTGATGTTTTCTGGGATATACCTGGGAAGGGGCATGAGTCACAAAAGAGTAAATTATTGAAAATTATAAGTTTGAACTTTGGTCTTTTTCTGCATAGATCAATAATCAATGAACATTTATTAAACACCTACTATGTGCCAGAAACTGTGCAAAATGCTAGGGCAGGAAGCAGACCTTGCCTTCAAGTAATTCACAATACATTACAAGAAATAATATGCAAACAGACATATATAAACAAGCTATTTACAGAATGAATAAGGAATAATTAAGAGAGGAAATGCACTCGAAATAAGAGGGGGTTGGAGAAGTCTTGCTGTAAAAGATAAAATCATAGTTGAAACTTAAAGGAATCCAGAGAAATCAGTAGGCAGAGTTGAAGAGGGAGAACATTCCAGGTATCTGGGACAGCCAGAAAAAAAATGCCTTTGAGTATCTTATACATGAAATAGCAAACAGAGCATTTGTGAATTGAATCATACATGTCAGGGAGTAAGGTGTAAGAATACTAGAAAGGTAGGAGTTGTTCCCAGTAATGAAGGACTTTGAATGCAAAATGAAGCATTTGCATTTGATCCTGCACGTGATTGGAAGCCCCTGAGATTTATGGGTTGGGGAGTAACATTATTGGACTTGTGCTTTAGAGAAAAAAAGCACTTTGGTGGATGAATGGAGGATAGAATAGAGGATAATTGAAGGATAGATCTTGAGAAAGAAAGACCTGTGGGTAGGCTATTGCAGTAGTATAATGATAAGGGCATGTACCAGAGTGCTGGCAATCTCCGAGTAGAAGAAGTGGCATATTCAAGAAATAGTGCAAGGGTGAAATGAACAGGACATTGCAACTGATTACATAAGGGGGATGGGAGGTAGTGAGGAGTTGAAGATGACTTCAAGATTGCTAGCCTTAGGGATGGGAAGATGATGATACCCTCTACACTATAGGAAAGGTATGGGGGAGGGATTTAAGAGGAAAGATAATGAGCTCAGTTTTGGACGTGTCCAGTTTAAGATATCTGCTGGATAGATGGTTTAAGATGGCTGAAAGGCAGTTGGAGATGCAAGATTGGCAGTTAGCAGAGAGTTTGGGACAAGATAAGGAGATTTAAAATCATTAGCATGAGAGCTAAGGAGATTATTATGTGAGGTAGTATAGAGGTAGAAAATAAAAGGGCACATTGTCCAACCCTGTGGGACACCTACTGTTACAAGGATTCAGCAAAAGAGAGTAAGAAGGAATTGTCACATACCTAGGAGGACCAGGAGAAAGGGGCATTTTGAAAACTTATAAAGAGGAAAATATCAAGGAAGAGAGGATGATTGACTATCAAAAGCTGCAGAGAGGTCAAGGGAATGAAGATTGAGACAAGCCATTGGATTTGTAAGATCACTGGTAAATTTGGAGAGAGCAGTGTTGATGGAATGATAAGTTCAGAAATGGGATTTTAAGGGGCAAAGAAAAGGGTGGGAGGAATGGAGAGATGTTTATGTAATATGAAAAAGTAACACCTAAGACAGTATATATTGGCCATGTATAATTAAAGCAGCTAGAAGTATCCATGGACAGTGTTGGATTTGAAGTCAGGATGATTGAATTTTTTAATACAGTCTCAGAAGTTTTCCATGTTTGCGACCCTAGGCAAGTCACTTAACTTCTATTTCCTCACCTTTAAAATGGGTATGATAACAGCACCTACTTGACACAAGCAATTGTGATGTTTCAGTGGTATAACAGAGTGTTTACTTACTAAAACCCTAAAGGACTAAATAAATATTAGTCATCATCTTCATCATCATCTTCATCCTAAACTTCCTCCTCTTCCTCCTCCTCCTCATCATCATATCAATGAGAGACAAGCAATGAGGATGACATTTATTTATCTCACATAGCCCCACATGAAAACCATGGTACTCCCTATAGGATGGGTAGTGATGGGCAGTGTAGAGGAAGAAGAATTGTGAAAGCAGTTTATGACCAGATCTGTGGCCAATCTATGAACCACTAGCATAAGAAAACCTACTTAAGAATCTAGGACTTTTTCCAGATTGTGTACCATCAGTAGGAGTAGCTGTAGCAAAACATCAGACTTAAACCTTCTGAGTTCAAAGTCCTTTGAATAAATGGCAGATGTTAGAATATTGCTACACAATATTCAACCAGATTTGAGTATGAAAGAGCAAACCATGCATCCTGAAGCCTAATAATTTATGGCCAAGAGAGACCAGCATGATTGATTTTGGCCACTAAATAAAGTGAAAACTCTAGATCTGGTGCCGAACAGATTCCTGTGACAGGTAATATATACAGTAAGTCAGAGATCGGTTCCAAATGTCTTTGAATGGAAAGATTTATTTCAGTATTTTATTTTTCATCAATTATATGTAAAAACAATTCTAACATTCACTTTTAAAACTTTGAGTTCCAAATTCTCTCACTTGATACAGACCTATGCATGGTTTTATAGTTCTTTGGGCAAAGTTCCAAATTGTTCTACAGAATTGTTGAATCAATTCGCAGCTCCACCAACAGTGCATTAATGTCTCAATTTTTCCATGTCCCCTCCAACATTTGTCATTTTTTTCATTTCTGTCCTATTAGGCAATCTAATAGGTATGAGGTAGTATCTCAGAATTGTTTTAATTTGTGCTTTTCCAATCCATAGTGAGTTAGAGCATTTTTTTCATATTGGTATAGGTTGCTTTGATTATTTCATCTGAAAACTGATCCTATATTTTGATCACTTATCAATTTGGAGAATGGCTCTTATTTTTATAATTTTGACAGTTATCTATATTTTTGAAATATTGGGACTTTATTAAAGAAATTTGTTTCATTTTTTCACTGTTACAATTGCTAACTGTATTTTCCTCCATTCTATCCCCCTACCCCTGTTTATTTTATTCTGTCTCTCCTTTCACCCTGCCCCTCCTCAAAAGTGTTTTGCTTCTGACTACCTCCTCACCCAATCTGCCTTCCCTTCTATCACTTCCTATCACTTATCCCCTTCCCCTCCTACTGCCCTGTAGGGTAAGATAGATTTCTAAACCCAACTGAGTGTGTATGCTACTCCTTCTTTGAGCCAATTCTGATGAGAGTAAAGTTCACTCACTCCCCCTGATATCCCCCAACTTCTCCTCCACTTTAAAAGCTTTTTTTTTTATCTCTTTTATGTGAGATAATTTACTCCATTCTATCTTTCACTTTCACTTTCTCCCAGTACATTCCTTTCTCGATCCTTAATTTTATCTTTTTAGATATCATCCCTTCATATTCAACTCAAACCTGCACTGTCTATATATACTCCTATTTGCCCTAATAATGAGAAAGTTCTTATGAGTTACAAGCATCATCTCCCAATGTAGTAATTTAAAGAGTGTAACCTTATCAAGTCCCTTATGATTTCCTTTCCTCTTTACCGTTTTATGCCTCCCTTCAATCTTGTATTTGAAAGCTAAATTGTCCATTCAGTTCTGGTCTTTTCATCAAGAATGACTGAAAGTGGATCCATGATACTTAAACTGTTTCTTTTTGGCTACTTGGAATATTTTCTCCTTGACCTGGGAGCTTGGGGATTTGACTATAATATTCCTGGGAGTTTTCATTTTGGGATCTGTTTCAGGAGGTGATAGGTAGATTCTTTCAATTTTTATTTTTATCCTCTGGTTTTAGAATATCAGGGCAGTTTTCCTTGATAATTTCTTGAAAAACATGCCCAGGCTCTTTTTTTGATTGTGGCTTTCAGGTAGTCCAATTTAAAATTTATCCCTCCTATATCTATTTTCCTGGTCAATTGTGTTTTTTTCCCAATAAGATATTTCACATTGTCTTCTATTTTTTATTCTCTTGGTTTTGTTTTATGCTTCTTGATTTCTCATAAAGTCATTAGTTTCTGTTTGCTCAATTCTGATTTTTAAGGAATTCTTTTCTTCAGTGAGCTTTTGTACTTCCATTTCCATTTCACCAATACTACTTTTTAAGGAATTTTTTTCTTCAGTGAATTTCTATGCCTCTTTTTCCATTTGTCCAATTCTGCTTTTTAAAATCTTCTTCTCCTCATTGGCTTTTTCTACCTCTTTCACCATTTGGACTAGTCTGTTTTCTAAGGTGTTATTTTCTTCAGTATTTTTTTGTGTCTCCTTTAACAAGATGTTGATTCATTTTTCATGATTTTCTTGCATCACTCTCATTTTTCTTCCCAAATTTTCTTCTACCTCTGTTACTTGATTTTCAAAATCTTTTCTTTGAGCTCTTCCATTGCCTGAGACTATTTCATATTTTTCTCGGAGGCTTTGGATGTAGGAGCTTTAATTTCATTATCTTCTTCTGAGTGTGTGTTTTGATTTTCCTTGTCACCATAGTAACATTCTTGGTCAGAATTTTTTTATATTTTGCTCATTTTCCCAGCCTATTTCTTGACTTTTAATTCTGTTATAAAGTAGGGGTCTCTTTCCGTGTGGAGGGCATACTTCACGGGTTTTGTGCAGCTATTTTCAGACCTGTAAGTTTTCAGTTCTTCCAAGATGATTTTTTCTAAGGATAGGTGTGCTTACTACTCTCCTGGACTATGCTCTTCTCTGTGAGTGGCTACAAGTGCTCTTTTCTGCCCTGACTCATTGCAGAAACAAGTTCTGGTGTGCTAGTGCTGCTCCTTGCCTTGGGACTGCCACCCAAGCAACAGAGTCTTCCTGCCTCAGTGCTAGCAAAGAGACATCTGTAATCTCCTTCTGATCAGTTGTTCAACCCCCTTAAAATCTGTGGGCTGAGAGTTCCAGAAGCTGCTGCTGCTGCTACTTATTCAGTGGCTCCCAAGGCCTTCTGGTTTGCTGGGGCTGGGGTTGTGTTGGCATAGCTTGTGCTGGAATGTGCTCTACTACCATTCAGGTGCAAAAGATTTTTCCTACTGACCTTCTTAGTTGTCTTTGGCTGAAAAAAATATTTTACCCCATCCTTTTGGGGATTCTGCTGCTCCATGAATTTTTTATGGCATTATTTAAAGGTGTTTGTATGGGTTGTGGGGAGAGCTCAGGTGAATTACTGCCTTTCTCTGCCATCTTGGCTCCACCCACAGAAAGTTTTGCCATACAGATATTGTCCACACCTATTTACCTACGTTAAGCCTGCTATTACATAGACAAGTACTGTTTGCTGCCATGATTCCTCTCCTCTCCCAGCTACATATCCTATTTTCCCAAACAAATATTTGTGTGACATAGTCTGTACTCATTTTATGTTTATTGTCACCATTTTTGGGCTATTCTTGTGCTTGCTAATGGCCATCTTAAGAAGAAAAATGTCCTTCATCATTGATGACATTCTTTCAGATATATGGTCTTACTAGGGTAGGGTGCAATGAGGTTATGATCTACCATATTTTGATATTATGATTTTCTTATTGTATCCTAAGATTTCACTACATTTATTAGCTTCCACTTCACATACATTTAGTTTTCAGTTCACTGAAACCCCCAGATCCTTTTCACTTGAATGACTTTCCCCCCTTTCCTATTAGTGTGCAGTTGATTTTTATTTCATTCAAATGTTTTCAGCTATACTACTTATAATATGTTGCAAAGGGGATTCTTGCTCAGGTGCAGACTGGCTTGTGTAATAAAAATTGCTCATATTTACATAACATTTTAAGGTTTACAAATCTACTTGCTAGCTGCAACCCTGGGAAGAAGGTGATAGAGATATTATTATCTCCACTGCATGCATGAGGAAATTGAGGATCTGAGCATTTGGCTGATTTGCTCAGGATTACAGAGCTAATAGTAGACTTTGAATTCTGTCTCAGTTCCAATGATTCTAGTACCCTTTCTACTACAAAATACATCATTTAAGGTTTCTTCTAAGTTGTAAATTATGTGATTAAGCAATATAAATATTTGGATCAAATGTTTGCTATGAACACACTTTCCTATGAATTTCCTTCATTCATTTTAAACTCTGATAGTAAGCCTGAAGCTTCTATTTCCCTCCTCTTTGCCCTGTTATTTACTGTTTTAAACAACCACAATAACAATTAAAATGCCTTGATAGTTTATTTCCTTATTTCTCAGAGTGAGAAGAGACATCAGAGGCCATCTTGTTTAATGCATACCCAATCAAGATTCCTCCTTATATTTTACTGTAAGGTTGATCATATAGTCTTTGTATATTTTTACTATACAATTGACTATATGAATTCATTTATATCTTTTATAATAACCACAAGCACAAACACATAGATAAATATAGACAGATGATAGGTCGATAGGTAGATAGAAAAAGAGTTATAGATATAGATATGGATACTCATAAAAGCATTCCTATAGATAGCATAAGATTAGATTAATAAACCATAGTTCTTGAGAAAGTTCATTCCCATAGCAGCCAATTCCTCTTTGGGTTCCTCTAAGTGTTGAACTCTTCATTTAGTCTATTCAGCATTATATTTCTTTTATATTGTGGAATATTAATTGTATGCCTCTATGTAAGATCTCCAGTTTTTCCTTAAGGAGTACAAAGGTAATAATGCACTTGGTAAAGCAATACCACCGGTGTGTAAGCTCATACAGAGCCTACCAATATGGAAATACTATGAATACAGGCCTAAGAATGTATTGTATTTCTATTTTTCAGGAGTTAGATTAGCCTACAAGAATGTCAACCCACTATAAATGTTTTTTAATGAATCTCCCTTAATTTTTATTACAATAATTTATAAATACCTTTTACTAAGGTTTAGAGTGATTGTGATCTGTATCAGTTGGGCATAGAGGTGATGGTACATAACAATACTATAACTGACAAAAGAGGCATTTTTGCATTACCTGCTAAAGTCCAAAGGGTTCAGATCATATTTGGTATATCATGTTCTGAAATAGATTTCATATATTAAGAAATGTATTATTAAGCTGGAGCACACCCAGAGGAGGGAAACCAGAATGGAGAAGGAGTTTGATCTTACTACCACAGTTCTAGTCCTTTCATCAAAAATGCTTTAGAAGTTCTCTATTTCATTAAAGGTCTCCCCTCCCTCCCTTTAGCATTATACTCAAGTTTTGTTGGGTCAGCTATTATTGATTGTAAGCCCATATCCTTTGCCTTCTGGAATATTGTATTCTAAGTATTGCACTCTTTTGAGGTGGTAGTTGCTAAATCATGTGTATTCCTGAAATGCAGCTCTTCATATTTGAATTATTTCTTTCTGGCAGCTAGCAGTATTTTTTCTTTGACCTGGAAACCCTGTATTTTGGTTAAATATTTCTGGGAGCTTCCATTTTGGATTTTTCTTTCAGGAGGTGACTAGTGGATTCTTTCTGTTTCCACTTTTTTCTCTTCTAAGAAATCTAGTAGGTTTTCTTTTAAGAGTTCTTGAAATAGAATGTTGAAACTCTTTTTTTTAATCATTGTATTTAGATATACCAATGACTTATTTTTTGTCTCAATTTGTTTTCCAGTTGAATTGATTTTGTTATGAAATATTTTCTTTTTTTCAGTCTTTTAAAGTTGTTTTAATATTTCTTGTTGTCTCATTAAGTCATGGGCTTCCATTTGTTCCACTCTAATTTTCAGTTAGTTTGATGCTTTGGCGAATATTTGTACCATTTCCCCCCCAAGCTGTTAATTCCTTTTCCAATTCTTTATTCTATAGCTCTCTAGTCTTTTCCAAAATTTTCTTCAAGTGCTCTTGTGCCAGCTATAAAAAATTTCGTTAACTTAAAAAATTCTCACTTCATTTTTTCCAGGCATTCTAGTAAAATTGTGCCCAAATTGTGTTTTCTCTAAGGCTTTTCTTGTAGATATTTTGGAGCCAGTCACTTATCTTGGCTTTGTGTTTTGAACTTTCTTGTCCCCATAATATTTCTTTATAGTAATTTTTTTGCTCATTCTTTGAACCTACTTCCTGACTTTGGTCTTGATGTTAGGGCACATCTATGTCTGTGTCTATGGCACATCTGAAGGGAAGTTCTGTTCTGGTCCTATTACTGCTTTCTTGGAATGTTGAATTTTGTATTATTACAGAATCTGAATGATAAGCTAGAGACTTACAAAATTTCAGTGCTCCCAAAGTGGTCTAGTTCAGGGCAAAGTCTGATTGTTCCCTACTCTCATGCCCACCTCTAACTGTACTAGTTCCTGACTGGTGTATGAGTCTGAGCAAGAATAGACTTCTATTGGACACAGACCTTGCCAGTGAGTTGGAAAGCTCTGGTGGTTCAGAGTGGCAGAATTGGAGACTCCTTTTTGGTCTGGAGCTTGCCCTGGGTGATCCTTTACCAGTTGGGAAAGGAAATCTGGCTCTGCACCTGAATTCTGAGCAACACTGTTGTTTCTTGTATAAGAATTTCCTCTGTTCTCAGTACACTTGTCAGGGCCTCACTACCGGGGAATGCCAGGTCCTCTTCTTAGTCTCTGAATCTGTGACCTGGAATTAATTAATGGTTACAAAGTTGCCATTTGATACCAGTCCCCTTTTCAGTGTACCACTATGGTTCCAGGTGTGCCTCAGTATGGGTGTGGGACCTCCTCTGCACTGATGCATTGCTTTCTCCTGAGTGGCTCACTGTGTGCTTCTAGCCCAACTCAGTCTCCAGTGTCCACAGACTTCCCTGTTTGTCTCTTTATACTGACTTGGAGTGGATGAATCACACACTGTGATTTTTTTCTGGATTTCCTCAAACAGGATTAAGCCTAATGCACTTTCTAAATCTATTTAGAGGAGTTTTGTGGAGTACTGTACATTTTCCAATGAATTCTCTGTATTCTCTGCCTCCCAGGTTTGGGCTTTTAAAGCTGCTCTTTGAAATCACTTCTAACTGCAATTTTGTGACTGCACGTAACAGAAAATTAACAAGTGGTTGTTGAATAAAAGGGCAGGAGCCATTATTGCCTATTTCTGGGCCAAAGACATCACGAAGCTTAAATCTCGTCCAAATGAAACAGATGTTATCCAAGAAAACTCAAAATAAAAAGGAACAGAAATAGATAAATAGGCAGAGCACACAGAGTCCAACCACTCCTCTGGTGCTGTCATCAAGCAATCAACAAATCTTTCTTAAGCACATCCTATGTGTAAATCACTGTCTGATTTAGTGAATCAATTTGTGAAGAATAAAAAAGATCATCTTGTCATAGTGAGGACCCACATGAGATTAGCTAACATGAATTTGTAGTGGACCTAGTAAGCATGGTTTCGTGATGTTTTTTCTATCTGCTTTCAGTAATAGACAAGAAGGAACAAAGATATGAGATCGTGGGGGTAAATCCAAGGCTGGGGCATGGAAGTGAAAGACTGGTGATAGGACAAGGAGGCAAGGCACTCAAAAGAAGGGAAATGTATAGAATTTAGTTGTTGTCTGAAGGAGTCAAGATGGGGAATATAGGAGAGTGTAGCTAGTGCAGGTGTAAAACTTGGGTAAAATTGGTGGGTTGAGTAACTGGTAGGTAGGTCTCGATGAGGATAAAGAATAAGATTTTGGCAACAAGTCACAGGGAGAGAAATGAAATGAGACTGTTAACAGAGATGGTTAACAGACTGTTACATCTCTGTGTATAGCCAAGGTAGGGTGAATGAGTATGTAGGCCACGTGAAATGAGTAAGTTGTGGAACTGGGATGTTTGATTGTTTCAGTTAGTATAATTATTCTGCTAGCATGAGAGCAGGAGTTGGCAAGGAGGGAAATACCTTGAGTTGTGCTCACACTTATTGAGGAAAGATGAGGAATGTTCTGGAGGTATCTAAAGCTGCCAGAATTTTGACTGGGTGGCAGATATGGATTGAGGGAATCACAAAGTAGGAGAAGTTACTGAGTGATGAAGGTAAAGGAAGGAATTGGAAACAGCAATGGGGAACAAAGAGCTTCCCAACTCTCCCAGCTCAACCAACGAGTCAGAGGCGATGAGTGAAAATGCAACCAGTACCCAAAACAGTATCCATGAAGGCTGTTGTCAACAGCAGAGAGCCAGATTTCGGTGTGAGCAAGAAGATAGAAGAAACAGGAAAAGAATACATTTAAGGTTAAAGCAAGCATGTTATCTGTTGGGTATTCCAGAGACTACAGTGAAAGGTATGGGTATAATTAGAGAGAGGCATTGTTAGAAGGCATACTTTGAGGGTGTTGTGAACATGGGGAAGAGATAGTGGAAGAGCAAAGGAGTTTGAATGATGACATTAAGTGATTCAGAATTACTGGCATGGTGAGGTGACACCTGATGGCAGCTTATTAATCATCAAGCAAGGTGTTTAGGTAGATCACCAACACGCAAAAAGTTTGATCTCAGGGAAATGATCACTCAAGGTGTTAGTTTAAATCAGTGGAACAGTTGTTCCAGCAATCTGGCTAGCAGCTGTTGTGGGGGTGAAAGACCAACACAAGCCCAACAACAAGAACACTGCCAAAGTCCAGGTTATTTTGATGTGCTTTACTAAGGAAAGCAATGTTAAGGGGTTGACAAGTTTACTTTAATCCAGCATACAAATACAACTCACTTAGTTCAGGGGAAAAAAGCCAGCACCCTGAACTTTGGAGCAAATACAAACAAATTACAAACATCGACAGACAGACCAAATGCAATTCATAGTTACCAACATCTAGGTTCAGCTCAGGAGCTCATACCAAGGGCTGACCCAGAGTCACTCATGCCACCACAGCTGTGGGTAAGAACTCTGAAAAAGAGAAAGCCAACCCCTGGTTTTATATCTTTTTCAGGGTCAAGGGTGAGTCACATATGCGACTCAACCCAAGTGACCTAGAATCCTCACAAAGAGGCGACTTAAACCCACATGATCTAAAAGCCTCTGGTGTCCCAAACATGTCACTCAAACCCATGTGTAAACTAGGCCCTCTCCTGAGGCAAGGAGGTCATGAAGGACTCTCAATCTAATCAAGGAAACAAAGCACAAACTCTTCAAGGGCACTTGGTTGAACTGAGTGCTAAGAGCCCATTTTGTTTACCAACACACTAGTGTGGAAGCTGACAAAAAAATGTTTGCTTCCTTCTCCAGCAGGCAAGTAATTATATCTGATCTACTCAAATAAAGTCTTGATAACATAAATGATTAAAGCAATGATTAAACATAAAGTGTTGATCTTAATTGTATTTTATTATTTTGCAGAAGTTTAACTGATATAATGAAATTTTCACAATGAGGCCAAAGGGTCTGAGAAACAGACTCAGCAAACAGAAACTTGATCTTTCCAAATAGGCATAATGAATTAAGGGGAAAACTGATTTAGAGTTCCAACTAATATGTAAAATATTAAGGAGGCGGATGGAAGAAGGTTTTGGCCAATTTGTACCTCAAAATATGATGAAAAGAGAAAGAGGGAAAATGGGCTTCAAAAAACTTGACATAAGATCCAACTTAAACCAGATCAGTTCAAGGAATGATATAGATGAAAATGCAAGGAAAACAATAAATAGATGAGAAAAGAAACTGATTTATCATCATTTAAAGAGGTCAATATAGCATTGATGACAGTAGAGCTTTTGCACTCTCAAACATAAGTATTCAAAGTGTTACCTGGGCAAATAGAAATTGGATTTAAAAAGATGAATTTTGAAAAAATAGTTAAGGCAAACAAAATATCTACAAAAGAAAAAAATATGGCTGCAGTAAAATCCTATAAACTTTGATTCTAACATGGGTAGAAACCAAAAACTGAAAATTATCACAGAAAGTATATTGACTCTAAGTGGTGATGAGAACAATAGCCACTGACAACTCATATTGCTGCTTTCTTATCTCTATACAAACAATTAAAAGTGTCTGTATATATACAGGATATCTTTGATACGATAATATGAAAATAGGACACACCATATTACATATATGATTTGCTACCATTGATCATATCTTTATAGGCACACATTCAACCAAAAGCACAGAATTTATAAGATCCCTCTGTGTATTATCTGTTGGTTGTAAATGTTAAAAAAATTAAGATAATATGATCAGGGCTGGAATGGATCTTCTTTTTATTTATTTATTTTTAGTTTTCAACATTCAGTTTTCTAAGATTTTGAGCTCTAAATCATTTTGCCAGCCTTCCCCCCCCCAACTCCCCAGAATGGCATGCAATTTGATAGAGGCTATACATGTACAATCATATTAAACATATTTCCACATTAGTCATGTTTTGAAAGAAGAATCAGAACAAAAGGGAAAAACCAGAAGAAAGAAAAAGAAAATAGCATGTTTTTATTGGCATTCAGACTCCATAGTTCTTTCTCTGGGTGTGGTTAGCATTTTCCATCCTGAGTCTATCATTTTCCTGTTTTGTCACGTTAGCCAAACTGATATGTGTGATGTGGTACCTCAGAGTTGTTTTGATTTGCATTTCACTAATCAATTGTGATTTAGAGCTTTTTTTGTATAACCACAGATAATTTTAATTTCTTCATTGAAAACTGCTTGTTCGTATCCTTTGACCATTTATCAATTGGAGAATGACTTGTATTCTTATAAATTTGACTCAGTTCTCTGTATATTCCAGAGATGAGGCCATTATCAGACATATTGGCTGTAAAAATTGTTTTCCATATTTCTACTTCCTTTCCAATCTTGCTTGCATTGGCTTTGTGCAAAAACTTTTTAATTTAATATAACCAAAATTATCTATTTTGCATTTCATAATGTTGTCTACCTCTTGATTAATCATAAATTATTCCTTTCTTCATAGATCTGACAGGTAAACTATTCCTTGATCTCCTAATTTGTTTTTTAGTATCACCCTTTGTGTCTAAACCACGTACCCACTTTGACCTTATCTTGGTATATGATGTAAAATCTTAGTCTATGCTTAGTTTCTGCCATACTATTTTCCAGTTTTCCCAGAAGTTTTTGTCAAATAATGAGTTATTATTCCAGAAGCTGGAGTCTTTAGGTTTACCAAACAGTAGATTACTATAGTCATTGACTACTGTGTCTTGTGTACTTAACCTATTCCACTGATCCAATTAGCCAGTACCAAGTAGTTATGATGATTGATGCTTTACAATACAGTTTTATATCTGGTACAGTTAGGTGATCCCCCCGTGCATTTCTTTTCATTAATTCCCTTGATATTCTGAATATTTTGTTCTTCCATTTTGTTATAATTTTTCTAGCTCTATAAAATAATTTTTGGTAGTTTGATTGGTATGACATTGAATAAGTAAATTAATTTAGGTAGAATTGTCATTTTATGATATTAGGTCAGCCTACTTATGAGCAACTATTTCCAGTTATTTACATCTGACTTTACTTGTGTGAAAAGTGTTTTGTAATTATGTTCATATAGTTCTTGAGTTTGTCTTGGCAGGTAGATTCCCAAATATTTCATATTGTCAACAGTTACTTTAAATGGAATTTTTCTGTCTATGTCTTGATGCTCAGCTGATGATTTATAAGGCTTTATTTTATATTTTGAGACTTTGCTAAAATTGTTAATTATTTCAAGTAGTTTTTTATTTGATTCTCTAAGTATACCACTGTATCATTTGCAAAGAGTGATAGCTTTGTTTCCTCATAGACTATTCTAATTCCTTCAATTTCCTTTTCTTCTCTTATTGCTAAAGCTAACAATTCTAGTACAACATTGAATAACAATGGTAATAATGGACATCCTTATTTCACCCCTGATCTCATTGGAAATGCTTCTAGCTTACCCTAATTACATATAATACTTGCTGATGGTTTTAGATAATACTTCTTATAATTTTAAGGAAAATTCCATTGATTCCCATGCTATCTGGTGTTTTTAATAGGAATGGGTTTTACATTTTTCAAAAGCTTTTTCCTCATCTACTGCAATAATCATGTGATTTCTGTAAATTATGTTATTGATATGATCAATTATGGTGATAATTTTCCTACTTTTGAACCAGCCTTGCATTCCTGGTATAAATCTCACCTGGCTATCATGTGTCACCTCATGATAAGTTGCTGTAATCTCTTTGCTAATATTATATTTAACATTTTTGCACCAATATTCATTAGGGAAATTGGTCTATAACTTTCTTTCTCTATTTTCACTCTTCCCAGTTTAGGCATCAGCACCATATTTGCAACATAAAAGGAATTTGGTAGTGTGCCTTCTTTAGGTATTTTTCCACATAGTTTATATAGTATTGGAATTAATTGTTCTTTCAATATTTGGTTAAGTATACTTGTAAATCCATCTGGCCCTGGAGATTTTTTCTTAGGGAGTGCATTGATGGCTTGTTCAATTTATTTTTATGACATGGGGTTCTGTTAATCTGTTTTCTGTGAATCTGGATAATTTATATTTCTGTAAATATTTGTCCATTTCACTTAGATGGTCAGATTTGCTGGTATTCAGTTGGGTGAAATAGTTCCTAATTATTGCTTTAATTTCCTTCTCACTGGTAGTGAATTCACCCCTTTGATTTTTTGTTACTGGTAATTTTGTTTTCTTCCTTTAAAAAAATTATTTTAGAGTCAAATGCCAGAACACAAATACCTAGTAGAGAAAAGAGACAAAAACATATCATAAACTTAAATATTGGAACTTCAATACAAAGTGAGAAAGAAAAAAGGCATGTCATGTGCACAGGAGAACATAAGACAAGATTCAAAATATGTAATAATAAATTTTCATTTCAAGAAAGCCTGTATGATAAATAATACATGTTGTGTTGAGAACTATCCATCTTTTCTTTGCTTCCTTGTAAGTTTTCTTTTGTTCTATGCTGTTCACATTTTTACTTTTTTCTTTGTTTTCCCTTCCCCTCCCCCAAGAGGGCTACAATTAAGTTTGGATATGTTTCTCTATAGCTATAGATATAAACATACACATGTACATATACACATACACGTATATACATATACTTTCCTAAACAAATTCTACTCCTGATCTTTGTTTTTATGGTTGTGCATATCTCTTGTTTCCTCTCCCTCTTGCCTCCTCTACTTTACCTGCTACCTTGCTACCTTGTCCTCCTATTACTTGCCTATTCCCTCCGATGATCCCTCCCCTATCCTTTCATTCCCATAAATCTAAACACCATTCTATACCCCCCCTTTTATGTATTTCCTCACCCTTCCTTCTAAAGATACCTCCCTTGTCTTCTCCCTGCTCCCTATCCCCTTACTGTTTTATTTCTTCTGAATTTAGAAGACTTATGATTTTCTAGATATATGTGTATTATTCCCTCTTAAACCCACTCCTGACAAAAGTAGGTTACCAGAACTACCAGCCCTCCTCCCCCTTCTAATTCCTCTGTATCCATTATTCCTCTTGAACCTCATTAGTATAAATAATTACTTTTCTTAGCTGTTCCTAAATGGTTTTACTTTTTAAATTCATATCATACTCAGGTTTACCCCAATCTTTCTTATTAGCTACCCAGTTATTAATGAGAATTTTAAACATACATTTTGCATACCTAGAAAGTAAATGGTCTATTCTTATTGAGTCCCTTATAATCAGTCTTCGATATGTACCTTATATTGCTCTTGGCTCTTGTGTGTCAAATCTTCTAATAAGTTCAATTTTTTTTAACAGTCTTGAAAGTCTAACACTTGATCAAATGTCTTTTTTCATACAAGATTATGCTTAACCTTGCTGGGTATGATATTTTCTGCCAGATTCCCAGTTCTTTTGCTCTTCTATATAGTGTTCGAAGACCTGTGGTCCTTTAATATCTCTGCTCCTAGGACTTGTGTGATTCTAATTGTGGCACTATCACATTTAAATTGTTTTTTTCTTGTTGTTTCTAATATTTTTTCCTTGAGCTGGGGGTTTTGGGATTTGAGTGTGATATTCCTATGAGTTTTCTTCATAGGATCTCTTTTAAGTGGTGATCTATGGATTTTTTTCTTATTTCTACTTCACCCAACCCCTTGTTCTAATGCTTCAGGACAATTTTCTTTAATTATTTCTTGTATTATTGTATCAATATTCTTTTTTTATAATAACCTTCAGTTAGTCTGATTATTTTTATGTTTTCTCTTCTTGATCTATTCTCCAAAGCTGTTGTTTTTCTTATAAGATGTTTCACTCTCTTCTATTTTTTCATTATTCTTATTTTGCTTAATTATTTCTTGATCTCTTATAATTTTGCTGACTTCCCCTTGCCTAATTCTAATTTTCAACGTGTCATTTTCTTCTTAAGATTCTGGATCTCCTTTTCTAATTGGTTGACTTTCCTAAGCTTTTTTTTTCTTGGAATATTCTTATTTTTTTTTTTTTAGTTTTTCCTCCACCTCTGTCATTTGATTTGTAAAGTCTTTTTTAAAGATATGTATGAATTTGTTTTGGGCATGTGATCATTTGTCATTACTACTTGGGGGTTTCTTTACTTCAATATGCTCCTCTGAAGACAAACACTGGTCTTCTCTATTCCCATAATAGCTTTCTATGTTTTTATTCTTTCTCCTTTGCCTGTGCAATTTTTTTGTGGTAATAGCTTAATTTTAGTAATCACCTGTAGTCCTGGAGTGTGGTGGATGGAGCTTCTTGCCCCAGAACTTCAGTTCTCTCCTCCAGCCTGGAACCAAAGCCAAAGCTCCAACCTCCTGTAAGTGGCCACAGCCAGGCACTTTCTGCCCCCATTGCTTCTGCACCCACCGGGCATGTGCTGGTTCCTTATAGCCCTGGTCTGGAATTGCTTGTCAGCAGAGGTTCCCCTGATCTTCCCAGGCTCAGGTGTACAATTCCCCTCACTATCCCGGGGGTAAAATTTCCTGTGGCTGGGGATCAAACAGCCTCTCAAACCAGCTAAGCCCCGGGCTTGCTGCTGGTTGTTGTTTAAGTGCCTTGTAGCTTGTTGTTAAAGTGGAAACTAGCCTGGAGGTGTTTACTCTTTAGAGGGAGCAAACCTCATCCTGGGATTTTTCTTCTGATCTTTGTTTCTTTTTTTTTAAATCAAATTAACCAAAGGTTTATATATTTTGCTGTTTTTCTTTCCATAAAACAAGCCCTTGGTTTTATTTCTCAGTTCAATAGTTTTCTTAATTTCAATTTCATTTATCCCTCCTTTTATTTTCAGAATTTCTAATTGGTATTTAATTGGGGATTTTTTATTTGTTCTTTTCCTAGCTTTTGTAGTTACATGCCCAATTCATTGATGTCCTCTTTCTCTTTTTTATTCATGTAAACATTTAGAGATATAAAGTTTCCCCTAAGACTTGCTTTGGCTTCATCCTATAAGTTTGGTGTGTTGTTGCATTGTTGTCATCCTCTTGGATAAATTTATTGTTTGTTTCTATGATTTGTTGTTTGAAGCACTCATTCTTTAGGATTAGGTTATTTAGTTTCCAATTAATTTCTAATCCTCCTATAGGGTAAAATAGGTATCTACACCCTACCGATTATATATACCATTCCCTCTTTGAGCCAAATCCCATGAGAGAAAGGTTCAAACAATGATCGCTGCCCCCCTTCTTTCCCTGTACTGTAATAGATCTTGGCACCTCATGTGATATAATTTACCCTTTTCTGCCTCCTCCTTTCTTCTTCTCCCAATACAATCCTTTTTCACCCCCTACCTGATCATTTTCTTTATCATCCTGTCAAAAATCAACTTATACATACCCTCTGTTTATATATACCCTTTCTAAATTTAGTAATAAAGATACAGTTCTCAAGAGTTACAAGTATCATCTTCCCATGTAGATATGTAAAGAGTTTAACCTTATTGAATAACATGGTTTTTTTTTCCTATTTGGCATTTTATGATTCACTTAAGTCTTGTATTTGAAGATTGAATTTTCTATTCACCTCTTTTTTTCATAAGGAAAGTTTGGAAGTCCCCAATTTCATTGAATGTTTGTCTCCTCCCCTGAAAGATTATGCTCAGTTTTGTTGGGTAGTTGATTCTTGGTTTCATTAAGGTCCTTTGACTTCCAGAATATCACACTCCAAGCCCTCTAATCCTTTAATGTAAGAACTGCTAGATCCTGTATAATTGTGACTGTGGTTCCATGATATTTAAATTGCTTCTTTTGGGCTGCTTGTAATGTTTTCTCTTTACCTGATAATTCTGGAATTTGGCTACAGTATTCCTACCAGTGTTCATTTTGAGATCTCTTTTAATACCTATTTTACCCTCTGGTTCTCCGGGAAGTTTTCGTTGATAATTTCTTTTTTTTTTTTGGAGGGGGAAAGGCAGGGCAGTGGGGGTTAAGTGACTTGCCCAAAGTCACACAGCTAGTAAATGTGTCAAGTGCCTGAGGCCAGATTTACAGAGGTCCTCCTGACTCCAGGGCCAGTGCTTTACTCACTACACCACCTAGCTGCCTCTCCTTGATAATTTCTTGACAGATACTGTCCAGTCTCTCTCTCTCTCTCTCTCTCTCTCTCTCTCTCTCTCTCTCTCTCTCTCCAATCATGACATTCAGGTAGAACAATAATTCTCCTGGATCTATTTTCCAAGTCAGTTGTTTTTCCAGTGAGGTATTTGTAGCCAGAATGGACTTTGTTTTCTTTAATGACTCAGCTCGCCTTGTTGAGCTTCCCTGGACGCTGGGGCTTGCTCTTCCGGGGCAGGACCAGAGCTTCCTGTGTGATGAGTCGTGGTGCTGGCTGAGGGGAGGTGTGTTAACGTGGTCTACGCTGGGGGAGGGGCCAAGTCAAGAATCAATCTGCCCTGGTCGATCAGGCAGCGCTTGATGATGTCAAAAACTCTATAAGAGGGGAGAGGACAGCTTGAAGATCCTCCTTTCCTTTTCCGGTTGGAGCCAGAGACGCCTACAGCTGAAGCTGAGCTGCCGGTAGCAGAGCTGACTAGAGGCTAGTGGGTAATCTTCTTACCGTAGAGGGGAAGCATGTATACGATTTTGCCTTATACCATCTCGCTTCTCTGTGGCCTCCTATTTACCCTTGTGAGGCGGACTTATTGGGCCTGGAAGCTTTTGATGAAAATATCAAAATGGGGACGCTGGTTTGTGGGCTTGTTACTGTGGAGTGTAAATACATGCTTTAGTTCTCCTGCCTTCTGCCTAGAGAATTCCTTATATCCTGCGGTTCCGGACCTTTTAGGCACATATGAGATTCTCTTTGAAATCATAAATTCTGCCTTCCTAGTATAGTATTTTACATTTTCTTCTATTTTATCTTTTTTTTTTAATTGTGTTTGACTGATTCTTGATGTCTCATAGAGTCATTAGCTTACGCTTGCCCAATTCTACTTTTTAAGGAATCATTTTCTTCATTAAGCTTTTTTTTTGACCTCCTTATCCATTTGGCAAATCATATATACATATGTATATATGTGTATATATATATATATATATATATATACATACATACACACACACACACACACACACACACACACACATATATATATATATATATATATATATATATATATATATAGCTTTTATTTAGCATCTTATTTTTCCTCAGTTGCATGTAAAATAATTTTTAACCTTCATTTTTAAAACTTTGAGTTCTGGGGGGCAGAGCCAAGATGGTGGAGTAAAAGCAGAGATTTGCTTGAGCTTTCCCCAAATCCCTCCAAACACCTGTAAATAAATGACTCCTAAAAATTCTAGAGCCAAAGAACCCATGAAATGACAGAATGAAACAAGTCTCCAAACCATGATGGTCTGGACAGTCACTGGGAAGGGACTATCGCACTGTGCTGGGAGCACAGTGCAGTCTGGGCCAAGCTGGCAGAGACCAGGCTTGAGCACACTCGCAGAGCAGGTGCCAGGGCACTGAATCACTGAGCTGTGGCTGCTTCTAGACTTCTTAACCCACAAACTCCAAAGACAACTTAGCAGTTCAGTGGGAAAACTCTGTTGCACCTGGGTGACAGAAGGGCATGTGGCCCCAGCCCAGGGGTGGCAGAGGTGGCTGAAGCAGCAGCAGCCACTGCTTCCAGAGCTCCAGACCCACAGACAGTGTGTTTGTGGGGGAATCAAGCAGCTGATCAGAGCAGGAGTACAGGGATCTCTTTGCTGGTGCTGAGGCAGGATTCTCTTGCTTTGTCCCACTTAAACCTAAGTCACAGTCCTCACTGGCAGTCTTGGGGTGAGGAGGAGTGCTGGTGTGACAGAGCTTATGGCAGTTGTAGAGAGGGAGTCCTCCTAGCAGTTCCAAGGATGAAAAGAATGCTTGAGGTCATTCAAAGATGAGAGCAGAGGCCAAGAGAGGAGTAAACCCCCTTCCTTGAATCATACCACCTCAGAAGAATGGAAAATTTACAGATGCCTAAAAGTAGCTCAGAAAACAGCACTGAAAAACCCCTGAAGCTTGGGACAGAGCACTCTCCATTTTGGAAGCAGAGTCATATCTTCCCAAAGAGTTCAAAAGTCAAGCAATGGGCTGGGAAAATGAGCAGACAGCAGAAAATACTCTGATTACAGAATCTTACTTTGGTGACAAAGAAGATTAAAACATACAGCCAGAAGAAGACAACAAAGTCAAAGATCCTCTTTCAAAAGCCTCCAAGAAAAATATGAATTGGTTGTAGGCCATGGAAGAGCTCAGAAAGGAGTTTGAAAATCAAGTAAGAGAAGTAGAGGAAAAAATTGGGAAAAAATGAGAAGGATGCAAGAAAATAATGAAAAACACATCAACAGCTTGCTAAATGAGACCCCCAAAATGCAGAAGAAAATAACAACTTAAAAATAGTCTAACCCAAATGGAGAAAGAGGTCCAAAAAGCAAATGAAAAGAATCTCTTAAAAACAGAATTGGCCAAATAGAAAAAGCAGTCCAAAAGATCATTGAAGAAAATAATTCCTTAAAAATTAGAATAGATAAAAAAAAATTAAAAAAAATAAAAAAATAAAAAAAAATTAGAATAGATCAAGTGGAAGCTAATGATTTTATCAGAAATCAAGAAATTATAAAACAGAACTAAAAGAATGAAAAATAGAAGACAATATGAAATACCTCGTTGGAAAAAAAAACTGACCAGGAAAATATATCCAGCAGAGATAATTTAAAAATGATTAGACTACCTGAAAGCCATGATCAAAAAAGAGTCTAGACATGACCTTTCAAGTAATCATCAAGGAAAACTGCCTGATATTCTAGATGCAGTAGGCAAAATAGAAATTGAAAGAATCCACTGATCACCTCTTGAAAAAGACCCTGAAAGGAAAACTCCCAGGAATATTGTAGCCAAATTCCAGAGTTCCCAGGTCAAGGAGAAAATATTGCAAGCACCAGAAAGAAACAATTTGGATTATGGAAACACAATGAAGATAATACAAGATCTAGCAGCTTTTACATTAAGGGATCAAAGGGCTTGGAGTATGACATTCTAGAGGGCAATGGAGTTAGGATTAAAACCAAAAATCACCTACCCAGCAAAACGGAGCATAATATTTTGGGAGAAAAATGGAATTTCAATGAATTAGAGGAATTTTCATCATTCTTGATAAAAAGATCAGAGCTGAATAGAAAATTTCACTTTCAAATATAAGAATCAAGAGAAGTATGAAAACATAAACAGGAAAGAGAAATCATAAGTGAGTTATTAAAGTTGGATTGTTTACATTCCTACATGGAAACATGATATTTGAAACTCATGAGACTTTTCTCAGTATTAGGGTAGTTGAAGGGAATATACATATACATATACTTATACATATATATATATATACATTCATGCACACATATATATGCATATATATACATATATGTACATATATATAGACAGAGGGCATAGGGTGAGTTGAATATGAAGTGATGATATCTAAAAATAAAGTTCAAAGGTGAGAGAGGAATATATTGGGAGAAGGAGAAATGGAGAGATAGAATAGGGTAAATTATCTCACATAAGAGAGGCAAGAAAAAGCTATTATAATGAAGGGAAGAGGGGAGAGGTGAAAAGGAATGAGGGAACCTTGCTGTCATTGGATTTGGCTTAAAGAGTGAATAACATACACACTCAATTGGGTATCTTACCTTACAGGAAAGTAGGGGGGGGGGAAGGGGATAAGAGGGGAGATGATAGAAGGGAGGACAGATTGGGGGGGGTAGTCAGAAGCAAAAACTTTTGAAAAGGGACAGGGTGAAAAGAGAAAATTGATTACATGTGGGACAGGAGAGGATGAAGGGAAATATAGTTAGTCTTTCACAACATGAGTATTATGGAAGTGTTTTGCATAACAATACATGTATAACCTATACTGAATTGCTTGCCTTTACAAGGAGGGTATGTGCAGTGGGAAGAATGGATAGAATTTAGAACTCAAAATTCTAAAAACAAATGTTAAAAACTGTTTTTACATGCAACTGGGGAAAAAGATATATAGGCAATACGGTATAGAAATCTGTCTTGTCCTACAAGAAAGTAAGGGGAAAGGGGATAAAAGGAGGGAGTGAGGTTATAGAAGGGAGGGCAGACTGGGAAAAGGGGCTATCAGAATACATGCCATCTTGGGGTGGGAGAGGGAAGAGATGGGGAGAAAATTTGTAACTCAAAATCTTGTAGAAACGAATGTTGAAAACTAAAAATAAATAAATTAATCTTTAAAATTAAAAAAAAATTTTGAGTTCCAAATTTTCTCCCTTTCTCCCTTCCTTCCAATCCCCCACATTGAGAAAGCAAGTGATTCAATATAGGTTATACATGTTTAGTCATGTGAAACATCTTCATAATAGTCCTGTTGTAAAAGAAAATAGAACAAAAAAAACCTCAAGAAAAAGAAAGTTTTAAAAAAGTATGCTTCATTCTGTATTCAGACATCATCAGTTCTTTCTCTGTGGATGGCTAGCATTTTTCATCAGAAGTCCTTCAGAGTTATCTTGGATCATCGTACTGCTGAGAATAGTCAAGTATTCACAGCTGATCATCTTACAATATTGCCCTTACTTTGTACACAGTACATTTTACTTTGCATCTGTCCATGCAAGTCTTTCCAGGTTTTTTTTTTTTATGAGAGCACCCTGCACATCATTTCTTGTAGTAAAATAATATTCTATTATAGTCACATATCACAACATGTTCAACCATTCTCCAATTGATGGGATTCCCCTCAACTTCTAATTCTTTACCACAAGGAAAGAGCTGCTACAAATATATTTGTACATATAGGTCCTTTTCCTTTTTTTATTTCTTTTGGAATACGGACCTAGTAGTGGTATTGCTAGGTCAAAGAGTATGCATAGTTTTATAGTCCTTTGGTCATAGTTCCAAATTGCTCTACAGAATATTTGAATCAGTTCACAATTCCAACATCTGTGCATTAGTCTCATATTTCCCACATCCCTTCCAACATTTGTCATTTTCCCTTTCGCTCCTATTAACCAATCAAATAGGTATGAGGTAGTATGTCAGAATTGTTTTAATTTGTATTTCTCTAATTAATAGTGAGTTAGAATATTTTTCGTATGGCTATAGAAAGCTTTGATTACTTAATCTGAAAACTTATCCTGTACTTTGATCATCTATCAATTGGGGAAATGGCTCTTATTTCTGTAATTTTGACTTGCTTCTCTATATGTTTGAGAAATGAAGGCTTTACCAGAGAAACTTGCTTCAATTTTTTTTCACAGTTGCTATTGCTAACTGTATTTCCTTCCATCTTATTCCCCCCATTTATTCTATTCTCTCTCTCCTTTCAACCTGTCCCTCCTCAAAGTTAGTCTTGTTATTCCCTCTTACAGCCAACTCTTACGAGAGTAAGGTTCACTCATTCCCCTTTACCTCCTCACTCTTCCCCTCCACTGTAAACCTTTTCTTGGACAATGCAGTGCATGATGGCAAATGTTTAAAAAGCCTGGAAGAGTATGAAGGGTCCGGGACTTAAAAGCTTTTAATGCCAAACAGATAAATTTATATTTGGTCCTACAGGTCATAGGGTCCACTGGAGTTTTTTGCACAGGTGAGTAGAATGAGCTGTGGATAAAAGTACAAAAAGTAAAGAATTCCAACTCAAAAGAGGCTTTGTCTAATAAATAATCACATTTTACTTACTTTCAGTCATGAAGGAAGAGCTCCACAGCATTGAGTCATTTTTGGGGGAGTTTATGGGAGGATATGGAATAGTATTCCAATAGTCAAAGAAAGTATAGATGGATTATGCCATACACCATGGACAATTATAATCAATACTGATATACCATAGAACCATTGAAATAGTGAAGAGCTAGCCTAAAGAAGAGCAAATAAATAAAATACTCCCTTCCCTTCCCTACCAGTTACATTGTATTTTCCAACCAAAAATTGAGTTCAGCTATTTTATTTGATAGGTCCATGATTTCAGTAATGTGGGAATGCTCTCACAGATGCAGACAGCGACCCATTCACATCTTGTCATTCTGTGTTATTCTTGTCTTTGTGTTTCTATAGATTTTCAATCCATATATACTACATACCAAAGACTTTTATCTGTTTCAGTATTTTAAGGATACCAGTTGCAGCACTTGGGATGTCCATCTGTTACCTTCTCCTGTTAAATGATTAACCCAATGTGTGTGTGTGTGTGTGTGTGTGTGTGTGTGTGTGTGTTCTCTCCCTAACCCTATATTTTAGCTTACTTCTCTCACCAAATCTCTATTGGTAATATGTTGCAGACTAATTAGACTCCCAATACATGTCTATGCATTTTCTTTTACTATACCCACAATTTTATTTCTTCACTCACAACCCCTAGCTATATTGAAACAACCTCACACTTTCCATATGCTAGAATTATTAATAAAACTGTAAGAAAAGCATATCTGAACATACCTATGGTAAAAACTGAGAAGTTTCAATAAACCAAATCATAAATTCCCACAGCAACTGCCCAGGATTTTAATGATAGCCTTGTCTATTAGAAAATGCTCTGGGCTTGGTTTCAGAAGACTTACATTTAAGTCCCAGCTTCTTCTCTCATCAGCAATGCGATTTTGTGAAAATTTCTTCTTTTTAGCTTAACTTAAATCTTCCCTAAAACAGGCATTCTAACATTTTTAGTACCTATCTCATAAAGCTGTCTTGAACATATAGTAGCTTCAAGGTTTACTTTAATTTCTTTTAAAGTATTTTGTAATTGGGAGCCACCAATACCAAAATGAGCTCACAAAAGGACAGGGATTACCTTATTTCCAGATCTACTAAATATGTTAAAATATGTTGATACATGTACTCTGAAAAGAAATGTATCTACTTCAAGTATACATAAACAGCTCTGGATACACAGTTTGTCTGCAAGTATGCTTCATTTCCCAATCTAGTTAATGATTCTGATTTACACCCTGGGGATCCACTTTGGGAATCATATGGGGGAGAGAATTAATTTTTAATAATTTTGTCACCTTGCCAAAACTCTCGGCATGTACCTACCCAACTCCTTGAATGCCAAACCTGTGGCTACCTGTCAGAGAAATTAGTTTTATTATCAGCCTAAGCCAACCAGAATTAGAGAATGTAATATATCTCCCTGTCCCCCAAGTAAAATCTTCCTCTAAACCATATAAATCATACATACTTCTGAAATACCTGTTTTTCTACTCTACTTCATGATGTTGGTAGTCCTAATACTATATTATGAAAGTCATTTTGAATTGGAATGTAGGACATTTCAATAATAACAGTTCATACTTTAGTATAAATTTTTGGTTTAGAAAATGCTTTCCAAGGAAACCAGGGACATGTGTGAGTTCCCCACTCAGGTCCCTCCAAACACCTATAAAAATGACTCTGAACAAATTCTAGAACTGCAGAACCCACGAAATAGCAGAGGGAAGCAAGGCTCCAGCCCAGGACAGCCTGGATGGTTGCTGAGTAAGGTTTATCACACAGAACTGGGAGCAGAGTCGTGCCTGGAACAACCAGACCTGGAGCCAGGGGGAACAGGCCCTAGCGCCTGGAATCAGTGAGCTGTAGCAGTTACCAGACTTCTCAACCCACAAACACCAAAGACAATAGAGAAGGTTAGTGGGAAAAGCTGCGGGGACAGAGTGAAAGGAATTCGCGGTTCTGCCACCACCCCAGGGGCAGCAGAGGTGATGCAGCTCTGAGGCTGCTTACAGAGCTACAGTTGCAATTTTTTCCAGCCCCAGGCCGCCTGGTGGGAGGAATTAAGTGGCAGATCTGAGCAGGAGTGCAGAGCCAGCTTAGATCTGATTCCGGTCTGGGTTGGCAGATCATGGGGGAGGAGTAGCGCTGGTGTGGCAGAGCTGGCTGTGTAGAAATACCTCTGACCACAAAAGTGCAGCCTCTCAAGCTAGGGACAAAGTACTCTCTACTCTGCAAGCAGTCATACCCCGTGACAAAAAACTCAAGGGTCAAGTAAGTTGGCTGGGAACATGGCCAGGCACTGAAAACAGACTCAGGTTCAGACTCAGATTTTGGAATCTTTCTTTGGTGACAAAGAAGACCAAAACAAACAGCCAAAAGAAGTCAACAAAGTCAAAGAGCCTACATCAAAAGCGTCCAAGAGAAACATGAACTTGTCTCTGGCCATGGAAGAGCTCAAAAAGGATTTGGAAAAGCAAGTTACAGAAGTAGAGGAAAAATTAAGAAGAGAAATGAAAGTGATGCAAGAAAACCATGAAAAACAAGTCCATGACTGGCTAAAGGAGACCTTAAAAAACACTGAAGAAAATAACACCTTAAAAATAGACTAAACCAAATGTCAAAAGAGCTCCAAAAAGAGAATGAGGAGAAGAATGCCTTGAAAGGCAGAATTAGCCAAATGGAAAAGGAGGTCCAAAAGACCACTGGAGAAAATATTAACTTAAAAATTAGATTGGAGCAAGTGGAAGCTAGTGACTTTGTGAGAAATCAAGACATTGTAAAACATAACCAAAGAAGTGGAAAAATGGAAGACAATGTGAAATATCTCATTGGAAAAAACACAGTCCTAGAAAATAGATCCAGGAGAGATAATTTTAAAATTATTGGACTACCTAAAAGCCATGATCAAAAAAAGAGCCTAGATGTCATCTTTCAAGAAATTATTAAGGAAATGCCCTGATATTCTAGAGCTAGAGAGTAAAATAGAAATTGAAAGAATCTACTGACTGCCTCTTCAAACAGATCCCAAAAAGAAAACTCCTAGGAATATTGTTGACAAATTCCAGACCTCCCAGATCAAGGAGAAAAATACTGCAAGAAGCCAGAAAGAAACAATTTGAGTACTGTGGAAACACAGTCAGGATAACCCAAGATCTAGCAGCTTCTACATTAAGGGATTGAAGGGCTTGGAATATGATATTCTGGAGGTTGAAGGAGCTAGGATTAAAACCAAGAATCACCTATCCAGCAAAACTGAGTATCATGCTCCAAGGCAAAATATGGATTTTCAGTAAAATAGAGGACTCTCAAGCTTTCTCAGTGAAAAGACCAAGGCTGAATAGAAAATTTGACTTTCAAACACAAGAATCAAGAGAAGCATGAAAAGGTAAACAAGAAAGAGAAATCATAAGGGACTTAACAAAGTTGAACTGTTTTGTTTACATTCCTATGTGGAAAGATGATGTGTATAATTCATGAGATGTCAGTATTAGGGTAGTTGAAGGGAATATATATATATATATATACACATGTATGTATATATGTATACACACATGCATATATATATATTTGGAGAGAGAGACAGAGAGAGGGAAAGAGAGGGAAAGAGAGAGAGAGAGAGAGAGAGAGAGAGAGAGAGAGAGAGAGAGAGAGAGAGAGGGCATAGGGTGAGTTGAATATGAAGGGATGATTTCTAAAAAAATAAAATCAAATTTCAAATTAAGGGATGAGAGAGGAATATATTGAGAGAGGGAAAAAGGGAGAGATAGAATGGGGTAAATTATCTTGCATAAAAGTGACAAGAAAAAGCAGTTCTGTTGGAAGGGAAGAGGGGGCAGGTGAGGGGGAATGAGTGGATCTTGCTCTTATAGGATTTGACCTGAGGAGGGAATAACATACTCAATTGGTTATCTTACCTCACAGGAAAGAAGGAGGAAGGAGATTAAAAAAGGGGGGATGATAGAAGGGAGGGAAGATAGGGGGAGGAGGTAATCAGAAACAAACACTTTTGAAAAAGGACAGGGTCAAGGGAGAAAATTGAATAAAAGGGGATAGGATAGGAAGGAGCAAAGTATAGTTAGTCTTTCACTACATGAGTATTGTGGAAGGGTTTTACATAATGATATGCATGTGGTCTATGTTGAATTGTTTGCCTTCTTAGGGAGGGTGAGGAAGAGGGGACAGAATTTGGAACTCAAAGTTTTAAGAACTGATGTTCAAAAAAAGTTTTTGCGTGCAACTAGGATATAAGATATACAGGCAATGGTGCATAGAAATTTATCTTGCCCTACAAGAAAATAAGGGAAAAGAGGATGGGGGTGGTGAGTGGGGTGACAAAAGGGAGGGCTGACAGGGGAATGGGGCAACCTGAATAAATGCCATCTTGGAGTGGGGGGCAGGATAAAAATGGGGAGAAAATTTGTAATTCAAACTCTTGTGAAAATCAATGCTGAAAACTAAAAATATTAAATAAATTAAATTAAAAAAATTAAAAAATGCTTTCCATAATTCCATCCTTGATTATTTTTTTAATTGTTAGGTGCCTACTAGGGATACTCCAATAATTATTTTATTCTTTGTTTTCCTCTTCTTCCTAACTCTCCTTGTCCTCGTTTTGAAAATCTAAGAAATGTGATAGATAAGTGAGAAATATATTTAAAATAAAGCAGAGTTTATTCGATAAATAGATGAGATGAACAACACTAAAACCTAACCAGCTACTTCCACACTCCATCTACTCTAAGATTGATAAGAAGTGAAGCTCTTTTTATATATTTACAAAAAGTAGCTAAGGTGAATAAGGAAATATTGGTTCTCAATGGTGAACTGAATTATCCAAGGAAAATAGCTGGTAAATGGTAGAGCCAGGGCTTGAACCATTATATTCATACATACATATATATGAATCTATATGTATATAGGTATGCATATGCACATACATATTTACATACATACACACAGGCTTTTGATATTATAATTACTATTATTTCTGAAATATGACAGGTGCAAAAAAGACATGCTTTAGACAAGACACTATCGCCATTGAGTTTACAATCTAGAGATGTGATGACATGGACAACAATATTTACAATACACAGCATTTTCTGGTGGATACAAAATAAAGGGAAAGATAACCCTCCAGAAAGGGAAGATAAAGGAGAGCTTCATGGAAGAGGTGTTATTTGTGGACGTTAATGGGGCATAGGAATTCAAACATCGAAGATAATAAAAATGATTCTTTCTGATGATATGGGGGCAATAAATTCAAAGAAAAATAAGGATACAGTCAGAGGACAGAGAGTAATCCAATTAAGTTAGTGTACATATGTAGAATACAGTATGAATAGAGTACAGTATAGAGTACAATATGTAGAAAGGAATGATTTGAGTTATTGTTTTGGAAGGTAATCTGGTGCCAGACCATGTGGGTCTTGATTACCAGGAAGAAAGTAAGGATTTTTTTTTTAGGATAAACCTAAAATTAACAAGGATTTTGGGGAAGTGGTGTGACATGGACAGATTTATGTGCCATTTTGATTATCCTTTCTGTTATATGAAATACAGATTAGAGGGGGGAGAAATAGGAGACAACACTATTTGTTAGGCAGCTAAAGCAATAGTCTCACAAAAGGCATTACCAAGAAATATGGAAAGTTTGTACCTTGGTGTTGGCAGTAGAAATAAATAAAGGACATTTGGAAATTGAGAGATGTTATATATTGGACTAATCAGGTTTTGTTTTAGGTCTTTGAGTTCAAAGTTGCTTATACATAGCCATACTGCATCTTATAATTATAGAAAGCCATGGAAAATCCTGTCTCCAAATCTCAAAAATAAAAACTTGCTGCTTCATCATCAGTGAACAGATAATTCCAGAAACCTCCAGGAAAGAATTTACTTACTTTATCCAGAAGTATCTTTGCCCTGAACCTATATTCTCCAACATATGGGATACAGTAAGAGCATTTATTAGGAGAAGAATAATTAGCTTTTCATCATATAGGAAAGGAGTATGCCCAGAGGAATAATACTTTAGAAACTAAAATAAAAGACACTGAGAATAATTTTGCCAGAGACAAATTTATGAAAAATGTGCCAGAGGTCATTTAAAGAAAATCAAAATACATGAACAATTAATTCACAAAAAAGGATGGGTACTTTCACACATAGGCAGCAATTGTATGTAGTCTCATCTGAGTAGGAGGGAAGGCCACAGTAGCACATATTAATAAAAGTAGCCAAAGTGGGCTTCTTTCTTCTTTCAACTGATAACAAGGAAAAGGTCTTCACAATTTCAATGTATTAAGAGAATCTACAAATAATTATAGGTTCCATTCAGATTTTTCTAATTTAGTGTTTAACAAACACCACCTGCATGTTAGCTTCTCTGAAAGAAAACTGGATGTCTGTTCTTGGGGGCGGACAGGGAAGGTGGTTAGAGGATGGGAAGGGAGACAAAAGGGAAAGAAAGAGAAGAGAGGCAGAGAGACAAAGACAGACAGAGATAGAGAGAGAACAAAAGACAGACAGATATAGAAAGGTAAACAGAGATACAGAGATAGACATACAGAGAAAGAAGCAGGTAGAGAGAAAGAGACTGAGACAGAAGCAAAAGGAGAGAGGGGGGAGACAGAGAGAGACAGAGAGACAGAGAGGCAGAGAGATAGAAAGAGACAGATACAGAGACAGAGAAGAGATAGAGACAAAACAGAGGGAGACAGAGAGAACAAAGAAAGAGAGAGACAGCTAGACAGAGATAGAGATGTCATGATTCTCCCATTATCACAAAGCAAGTATGTGTTAGAAACAGAATTTGAATCCAGTTTTGCAGAATTGAAGAAATGACCTTTCATATACCATAGGATGTTTTCTCTCAAGTTTAGTAGTAGTAGTAGTAGTAGTAGTAGTAGTAGTAGTAGTAGTAGTAATAGTAATAGTAGTAGTAATAGTGGTGGTGGTGATGGTAGCAGCAGCCCCAGCCACAGAAGTAGATGTAATTATACCATCATGATTACTAAAACTTCTACCATCACTACAATCATTATTGCCACCAGCTTCAAAAACCTTAGGTTGACTTGCCATGGTCAAAGAATTGTTCTTCTACTGCATTATCTACTGGTTATAAGACCTTCTATATTCATTTAGTTTGATCCTCAGACCATAAACCCAGTGTTCTTCCAAGGCAATAATTAACACATTTCAAGAATGTTGGAACATGCTTAGGCTGAACTGTGTTAGTATGGCCAACTCCATGGCATAATAATCCATCTGAATGTGACAGCTAACAGAAAGATTGATGATGATAGAACCAAAGGAATGAAAAATGGAAGACAATGTGAAATATCTCATTGGAAAAACCACTGACCTGGAGAATAGATCCAAGAGAGACAATTTAAAAATTACTGGGCTCCCTGAAAGCGATGACCAAAACAAGAGCCTAGACATCATCTTTCAAGAAATTATCAAAGAAAACTGCCCTGATATTCTAGAACCAGAGGGTAAAATAGAAATGGAAAGAATTAAGAGAAGCATGAAAAGGTAAACAAGAAAGAGAAATCATAAGGGACTTACTAAAGTTGAACTGTTTTGTTTACATTCCTACCTCGAAAGATGATGTGTGTAATTCATGAGACCTTTCTCAGTATTAGGGTAGTTGAAGGGAATATATACAGAGGGCACAGGGTGAGTTGAGTTGAATATGAAGAGATGTTATCTAAAAAAATAAATTTAAGAGATGAGAGAGGAATATATTGAGAGATGGAGAAAGGGGGAGGTAGAATGGGGTAAATTATCTCACATGAAAGTGGCAAGAAAAAGCGGTTCTATTGGAAGGGAAGAGGGGGCAGGTGAGGGGGAATGAGTGAATCTTGCTCTCATTGGATTTGACCTGAGGAGGGAATAACACACATACTCATTTGGGTATCTTACCCCACAGGAAAGTAGGGGGAAGGGCATAAAAAGGAGGGATGATGGAAGGGATGGCAAATGGGAGGGAGGTAATCAAAAACAAACACTTTTGAAAAGGGACAGGTTCAATGGAGAAAATTGAATAAAGGAGGACAGGATAGGATGGAGGGAAATAGTCTTTCACAACATGAGTATTGTGGAAATGTTTTATATAATGATACATGGGTGGCCTATGTTGAATTGCTTGCCTTCTTAGGGAGGGTGGGTGGGAATGGAAGAGGAAAGAGAATTTTGAACTCAAAGTCTTAAAATCAGATGCTCAAAAGAAAAAGTTGTTTTTGCATGCAACCAAGAAATAAGATATGTAGGGAAGGGGGCATAGAAATCTATCCTGGCATACAAGAAAGTAAGGGGGTTAAGGGGATGGGGGAGTGGGGTGACAGAAGGGAGAGCTGACTGGGGAATGGGGCAATCAGAATATATGCCATCTTGGAGTTGGGGGGGAGGGTAGAAAAGGGGAGAAAATTTGTAACTCAAAATCTTGTGGAAATCTATGTTGAAAACTAAAATATTAAATAAATTAAAAAAGAAAGATTGATGATGACCAATATAGTATCTTTGTGTGTGCGCATGTATGTGTGTGTGTATAAATGTTAAGTACTATTTTTATCCCCATTTTACACATGAGGAAATAAAAGCAAAGATGTAACTAAATAGAAAGATGGGTCACAAATTCTTGAAGAATCAAATAAAGAATGCAGCAAACACTAATTTTGCTGTGTATCCTAAGGCAATATGCAAACTCATTTGGTGGGGTAATTTGTCATCATATATTTTGCCATAAGTATTTTCAAAAAAATCACTATGAAAATAACTGCAGGGAGAGGATTCTGGGAAGATGACAGAACACTCCAGATTTCCCAAACAAACAAGACAAAATAGTGCCTCACAGAGAACCAAAAATGAGAAAAATAAACAAGAGTTGGGACAGAACAGAACTCCTCCTGGGACAATTGGAGAAGATCTGAAGAAAAATCTCAGGACCAATGTTTGCTCCCTGTGAAGTGTAAATGCTTCCAGGCTAATTCTACTAAAACAGCAAGTGGTAAGCTTTTGGGCTACCTGGGCTGGGGAGTGGCCTTGAACATAGCCACAGGAATTTTTACCCTTTAGATAATGTGGGGAATTGGGCATCTGAGCAGGGGAAGATTGATAAGAAATGCCAAAAAAAAAAAAGATTGATAAGGAATGCCAGGCTCAGCTGTGGTGGCCAGATGTGACCCTGGATGAGAAGGAACTAGCACATGCCTGATGACTACAGAAACAGGGGTGTGGGGACTCTGCTGGCTGTGGGCACTTAAGGAGGGCAGAGCTCTTGATTTTGGTTCCAGGCCAGAGGGGAAAACTGAGGGAGTATTTGCAGCCTGAGGCACCATCCTCCATACCCCAGGATTAGAGATAATTACAATAATAAGCTGCTTCAAATAAAATAAAAATAGCTGGCAAAGGAGAAAGAACCCAACTATAGAACATTACTGTGGGAATAAAGAAGACCAGGGTTCATCTTCAGAGAAGGATAGAAGTAAAAATGTTTCTTCTACCCCAAAGAGTAACATCAAATTGTTAGCTGACCAAAAAGAATTTGTAGAAGAGCTTTAAAAAGACTTAAAAATCACATGAGAGAGAATGAGGAAAAATTTTTAAAAAATAACAATCCAAGAAAAACAAGTTTATGAAAAGAAAGTTAAGCAACTGGAAAGGGAGACTCAGAATCTTAAGGAAGAAAAGGACTCCTTGAAAATTACAGTTGGGCTAAGGGAAACCACTGAAGTTATGAGACCAAGAAATAATAAAGCAAAATATAAAGCATGAAAACAACCATATATATATATACATGTATATGTATATGTGAGAATGTGAAACATCTCATAAGAAAAACAAATAATTTGTAGAACAGATCAAGATGAGAAAACATAAGAATATCAGAGTATCTGAAAGTTACAATAAAAAAAATCTCGATACAATAGTACAAGAAGTAATTGTTTTTGTTTTTTTGGCACGGCAATTGGGGTTAAGTGACTTGCCCAAGGTCACACAGCTAGTACATGTGTCAAGTGTTTGAGGTCAGATTTGAACTCAGTTCCTCCTGACTCCAGGGCCAGTGCTCTACTCAGTGTGCCACCTAGCAGCCCCAATACAAGAAATAATTAAAGCAAATTGTTCTGAAGCATTAGAACAAAGAGCAGGGATAGAAATTGAGAAAATCCACCAATCACCACTTGAAAGAGATTCTACAAGGAAAACCTATGGCAATATCATAGTTAAGTTAGAAAAAAAGGAGCTTAAGGAGAAAATATTAGAAGGAATAAGAAAAAAAAAGCAGGTATAGTAATCATCATCTCAGACAAAGTTAAAGGTAAAATAGATTTAATAAAAGGGAAAAATGGGGAAACCACTACATGTCAGTCACATTAATCAATATTTTTGGACTATTTAAAATAATTAGGCAGTATAAGGTTGGAATATTGCCGTGGGGTAGGAGGTGTTGGACTTAGAAAAATATGGAAAGACTTGGACTTATGAAGGAAGATATCATCCACCCTCAGAGAAACAAAGGACAAGCAAGTACAGTATGGTCTTACATAGATGCATACTCATGTATATGTCTATACATGAGTATGATAATAGATATCTAAGTATATGTGTGTATGTAAGAGTGTGCATATGTATATATACATATGTGTATGTGTTGTGCATGTTTTGTAGCCTTCTTGGGGGAGAGAAGAAGGAAGGGGGGGAAGAATAAAGTAAAAAGTGCACAGCAGAGAAAAAAGAAAATTTATAAGGAAGCAAATAAAAGATGAACAGCTCTGAACACAATGTGTAGTATTTATTATGTAGGTTTTCTTGAAATGGAAATTTATTGCTATATGTTTTGAATCCGCTCTTATGTTCTGCTGTGCACATGGCAATGGTTTTTTTCCCTTATTTTGTATTTAGGTTTTAGTATTTAAGTTTATAATATGTTTCTTTATCTTTTTCTTATTGTGTATTTATGTTTTAGTATGTAAGCTTAAAATAAATTAATAAAAAAGAAAATAACTGCAATTAACATCTACTAAAAAGATGAAGAGCTAGAGAAAGTCTACAAAGAATGATAGATTCTTAATTAAATACATATACATATACATATATATATATATAGTCATACTAGCGACTTTGATACACATATGAAAATAGGTGAAGATGGCAAAAAAATCACAGGGAAATAAGGTTCAGTAATGTGGAATGAGAGATATCAAAGACAATCTAGAAGTTTCACATGTATAATTTATGGACTTTTTTATAGAAAAGAATTGGAAAGTATTAGATATACAGACATGGAATACAAAGAGACTGAACCTTGGATTTCTTTGACACCGGGTATTCCCAGTTGAGGGACACCTTTTACTAATGTAGGACAAAAACTTCTTTGCAATTTATAGTCTTAGAGAATTGCTTTGAGAACTTAAAGGTAGTGTCTTGCCCAAGGTCACAGTCTTAGTACATGTCAGAAGCTAGATTTGTATTCAAGCTTTTTTGGCTCTAAGCCCAATTTTTTCTCCATTATTGTTTTCTATCTTTGTTTTTTTTTTTTTGCACAGAAAGAATCATAGCAATCGAAACCGATTATATTTGCTAGGTGGGAAATGAAATGTTATCGAAGTGGGAGTTACTCATGAAACAGCTATCTGGGTAGAGACCACTGAATTCTTAGGGAAAAGATTAAAAATAGTACCAGACTAGAGCAAAGAAAAAAATGTCCAATGCTATTAAAATGTTGTAAAAACAAATTACTGATTCTTCAAAGTGGCTTTGAATAAATGGAAACATATAGAAAGCAATTACAATGATTTAATAGAAATTATTAATCAACATAATCGACTGTTACAACAATAACATCAAAAGTGCCCAAAGACACCAGTGAAGCACAATTTGATATTCTTGCCCAATGGAGAGATATTGCAGCCAAGATAAAAAGAGTAGAACATAAAATAATGTACTAAATATATCACACCATAAAACTTATTAAAACAGTAAAGCATAAAGCTAGTTTAAAGATAATTCAGCAAGTAAACTTGGCTGCTGAGGGCATTTAAGTATGTAAATGGGAAAATGAGAAGATTCAAAAGATAGAAAACATCTGCAAATATTTTTATGACAAATGATTTCACCATCAAGGAGAATGTAGCCACTCTAATAGCATTCTAATATTGGACCTGTATGTGCTAATAAAAGAGTTCAAAATGGCACTAAAGATAACAAAGTTGGGAAAGGATCCAGATGAAATCTAATTTGCAAAGAGGCAAATAATACAAGATTTTGCACCAAGGCTAATAATACAAGATTTTGCACAATTGGGAGCAAGTTGTGGGTTTGATTTAAAATGCATACAAAAGAAAAGAAGAAACAAAAAGCATAAGAAACATGTCAGATATCTTTGTTACTAAGAAAATAAAGTAAAAAAGAAAAATAAAAAAGAAGACAAAGAATAAAGAAATAAATATAAATATAATAAATAATAAATATAAAGAAAGAAAGGAAGAAAGAAAATAAATCTTTCTCCAAAAAAATAAAGAGGGGCAGCTAGGTGGCACAGTCGGTCAAACAGTGGCCCTGGAGTTAGGGGGACCTAAGTCCAAATCTGGCCTCAGACATTTCCTAGCTATGTGATGCTGAACAAGTTACTTAATACTTACTGCTTCACCAAAATCATACATACATACATACATACATACATACATACATACATACATAAATATATAGATAAATAGATAAAGTGGTCATATGTGTATTATGTTATCTTTGTATTTATGCCACTTACCTGACCTCTGTCTTAAAGATTTCTTAGCTATAATGGTTAAGGAATCTTTCTTATTTATCTTTTCATTTCCAACAATGGTTAGCAGAATTTTTCATACAAATTAGTTTTTTTTTATTATTTGTTGAATTTTAATTAATAAACTTTTAACTACAGTTAAACCGTAAAAATACACAGAGAATTGAAATGTCTACATTAACCGAAGAAAGAAAAAATAATTGTGTTATGAGATAAATATACCTTTGATTTTGAAATAATTTTACTAATAGGAAACATTCATGGACTATTGAAAAGAAAAAAAAATATATGTCAAAGTACGATGGTGTAAAGCATTAAGAAAACATTCAAATTGGACAATTTAAAATAAATATTTTGTGTTGTCGTTTTAATTCTATTTACAGAATTATTTATCAGAAAGATGCCTGACCTTTTTGAAAATGTTATTTTCTATTTCTGGTTCAGACACTAATTCTTGTGTCTGTGACATGTCACCTTGATCAATTACTTCCTTTTCTTTTATTTCAATTGATTCACATGTAACATAATGGAGCTATCTTTAAGGTTTTTTTCTAGCTCTGATGTGCTACTATCTATCATAACAGTACTTTCTCTGTCCTTCAGAATTCAGGGCACTTACATCTGAATATGTGCTTCTTTCCCATCTTCATTATATGGTAAGGGGATCCTTTGACTGCTACTTCCCACATTATAGCCATATAACACATACCATTGGGGAACTCATCAGAATGGGTTTGAATTTAAATGACAAATTTCCATGAAAAGGCTTCCCAAACATATCTTTATTTAATTTGCATTTATTCATAAATATGATTGCTTTTATTACCTGTTTCAAATCTTTGAAAATCTTGACTCGTTAATGAGCAATATAAAATCCACGGACACAATTTAAGGGCTCTCTTCACAGCTGAATGAAATGCAGTCATCCTTGCCTTAAAATGTGGTAAACATTTTCCATATCACAACTTTAGAAAATTTGTTCAGGGAATGACATGAAAAGAATTCCTGTATCCTCTATGGAATAAAGATGCATAGAATGGAATTGTCAGACCTTAGCTCTCAGTACTTTTGTTAAGTACTTTTTATTTTTATCCTTTTTTTGTAAACAGTATGTTGTTCAAATTGCGTGTAAAGATAGTGTTCAGCAGTCAATTTTATGAGATTTTGAGTTCCAAATTGTTCTGCCTCCCTCCCCGCCCCCTCCCTAAGATAAGAAACAATCTGATATAAGTTATGCATACACAATTATGGAAACATATTTCCACATTAGTCATATTGTGAAAGGAGAAACAGAAGAAAAGAGAAAAGCCACAAATACAAACAAAAAAGTGAAAATAATATTCTTTGATCTGCCTTCAGACTCCATAGTTCTTTCTCTGGACATGAATAGAATCATCACGAGTCTTTCGGAATTGTATAGGATAACTATATTGCTGAGAAGAGCTAAGTCCACCATAGTCGATCATCACACAGTATTACTATTACGATGCACAATGTTCTCCTGGTTCTCCTCAACTCACTGAACATTAATTCATGAAAGTCTTTCCAGGTTTTTCTGAAATCCACCTTCTCATCTTTTCTTATAGCATAATAGCATTCCATTACATTCATATATTACAACTTGTTTAACTATTTCCTTACTGATAGGTATTCTCCTCAATTTCCAATTCCTTGCCATCACAAAAAGAGCTGCTGTAAATATTTTTGTACATACATGTCCTTTTCCCCCTTGTATGATCTCTTTGGGATACAGACCTAGAAATGGTATTGCTGGATGAAAGGGTATTTACAGTTTTATAGCACTTTGGGCACAATTACAAATTGTTCTGCAGAATGGTTGGATCAGTTCACACCTCCACCAACAATGCATTTTGTGCCCTAGGTTCTGTGGTTGGTAGTTTACTTGCTGTTCTGGGGCTGGATGCCTCACAACTGGCTTCCCTTTTTCTACTAATGGGACAGGTCTTTTTTCACTTCATTTTTCTTTTTTTTTAATCTTTTCTATTAAGATTTTTTATTTTTAGTTCACAACACTCAGTTCTGTATGTTTTTGAGTTTGAGATTTTCTTCCCCTCCCCCCTAAGATGGCATGAAATCTGATGTATCTTCTACTTATACCTTTGCATTAAGCTTATTTACACAATCTACACTTTGATAAAGCCAAATAATTCAGCTTCTGGGCTAAGATTTTACTATTTCACAAAAACTGCTGGGAAAATTGGAAAATGATAGGGCAGAAACTTGGCATAGACCAATATCTTACACCATATACTAAAATAAAGTCAAAATGGGTTCATGATTTAGGAACAAAGGCTGATACTATGAACAATTTGGGAGAGCAAGGAATAGTTTACTATCAGATTTGTGGGAAAGGAAAGAATTCATGACAAAACAAGAGATAGAAAGCAATACAAAATGCAAAATGCGTAATTTTGATTACATGAAATTGAAAAGTTTTTGTATAAAAAAGCCAATTCAACAAAGATTAGGAGGGAAGCAGAAAATTGGGAGAAAATCTTTACAACCAGTGTCTCTGATAAAGACCTCATATCTAAAATATACAGGGAACTGAGCCAAATTTATAGGAATATGTTGTTCCCCAATTGAGAAATGGTCAAAGGATATGAACAAATAGTTTTCAGATGAAGAAATTAAAGATATCTATAGGCACATGAAAAAAAATGCTCTAAATCAGTATTGATTAGAGAAATGCAAATCAAAACAAATCTCAGGTACCACATCTCTCCTGTCAGATTGGCTAACATGACAAAACAGGAAAATAATAAATGCTGAAGAGGATGTGGGAAAATTGGAACACTGTTACACTTTTGGAGGAGTTGTGGACTTATTCAGCCATTCTGGAGAGCAATTTGGAACTACGTCCACTTTGGTGGACTATTGGAGCAATTTGGAACTATGACCACTGGGTCCGTTTGACCCAGCAATACCACTTCTAGGGCTGTATCCCAAAAAGATCACACAAGTGAGAAAGGGACTCATATGTACAAAAATATTTATAGCAGCTGTTTTTGTGGTAACAAAGAATTGGAAATCAAGGGGATGCCCATCAATTAGGGAATGGCTAAACAAGTTGTAGTATATGAATGTGGTGGAATATTATTGTGCTATAAGAAATGGGGAAGATACAGACTTCATAATAACCTGGAAAGACCTACATGATATGATGCTGAGTGAAGGGAGCAGAACTAGAACATTGTATACAGCCACAGATATATTGATTCTGTGATGACTAACTTTGATAGACTTGACTCTTCTCAGCAATACAGGTTTCAAAGACAACCCCAAAGGACTCATGATGGAAAGAGCTATCTATATCCAGAGAAAGAACTATGGAGTCAGAATGCATATTGAGGCAGACTATTTGCTCTCTCTTTTTTTCTTATTTTTGGTTTTGTTTCTCCTTTCTTATGATTTATTTCATTGGTCATAATTCTTCTTTGCGACTATTGTATAAATAAGTTTAATGGGACAGGCCTTTCTTGAAGTCTTTCTAAGTTATCATGGGCTGAAAAATTGTTTCACTCTGTCTTTTTATGGATTCTATCCTCCAGATTTCTTTTAGAGGCTCAATTTACTATTATTTCTGAGGGAAACTGTGGAGATCTCAGGGAACTTCCTGGCTTCTCTCAATCATCTTGGCTCTACTCCCAACTGTTAAGTACTTTTTCCCGCAGACTAATTTGATTTTATTTCAGACCTCCTCAGTTCCCATGAAAAGGGTGTTCATGGTGAAGAAGAAGGGAGTGAGGGAAGTATAACGATTAGCTTGAACTCAGATCACATGTATGATGTATTTTATATTTAAACTTTACAGTCACTCATTTAGTACTTATTTATTGATTACTAAATGGAGAAATGCATTTATGTTTTGTTTCTAACTTGTATCTCTATTTCAACAATCTGTCTAGCAGCTGCTGTGGGGGTGAAAAACCAATAACAACCAGCTCACAGAACGCTGCAAGCCCAGGTTCTTTTGATCTGCTCTATTAAGGAAAGCAATGTTAAGGGGTTAACAATCTCAATTTAATTCAACATACAAATATCATTCACTTATTTTAGGGGGAAAATCCAGCACCCTGAATTTCAGAGCAAATACAAATTACAAACAGACCAAATATAAGTCATAGTTACCAAGAAAACCACCAACTTCTGAGTTCAACTAGAAGGCCCTTACAGTGGCTGCCCAGAGTCCCATGCCTCTGGGAGTGAGAATCTTAGGCAAATAGCTCTGTTCTCCCTTTTTATACAGTTTCAGAC
Organism: Trichosurus vulpecula; assembly: GCF_011100635.1. Lineage (NCBI taxonomy): Eukaryota > Metazoa > Chordata > Mammalia > Diprotodontia > Phalangeridae > Trichosurus > Trichosurus vulpecula. Next base: position 366,788,631 of record NC_050575.1, on the reverse strand, counting down.
ATCATCAAACTTCATCTGAGTGATCAGAACTTGGGTTCCTTCCATTGGCTCTGGTGTTAGCACCTCCCTTCATTGGCCCCACCTGGAGCCCCACCTTAGTTACCAATTCACACCCACATAGGCTTAGCACCTAGTAAGACTCAATCAAAGACACTGAGTTAAACAAAGGAAACAAAGGCCAAACTCTTCAAGGATCCCCAACACAATCTCCAAATTCTTCTATTAACAAATGGCAACATAATAATTGAATTGACCTTGGGAAATTATAGAGACCATTAGATAATGGCTACTTCAAACCAATCACTTTTACCATCTACACTGAATAAAATGGATTGAAAAAACACATGGTACCCAGATTGCCATATTCAATTTATGAAAAATCAGTTGATCTAGTTTATAAATACATATTACTTAGACACTATAGATAGATAATAGATGGGATGCAGAACTGAAAAGGAAGAGGATAATTTGCTAACTTACATTTTGAAAATTTTGTAAGACACTCAATTATCCTTAGCTCTTTGCTGCTATAGATATTTACACCTACATTTTCACCAGTTAAATTAAGTATGTTGATAATGTAATACTAGGTAGAGGTCAAAATTAATATTAAATTTAAAGAAAAGGAAACATATGAGCAGGAAATGCAATTACAACACCTTAAATATGACTTATTCAAATGAACTTTTAATCTCTCTAAATGGGAAATGAAAAAAAATTCAACTTTCATGAGCTGTCGAATATGCTGTCTCCATAATGTCACTGGGGCAAGATGATTCCTGAGATCTTTTTGTTTAGGTTTTAGAACGCCCACAAAGTTGAATCCATAAAAAATAGTTTTGTCCCAGAAGGAAATATGGAATGATTGCTATAGAATAAAGTTTATATAAGTATTTGTATGGTATTAGCAATTAATAATTTATTACAAGTGTAATGGTCGAGCACAGAATTATTAGAGAATCATTAACTCATCAAAATACTACTTTGTCACCTTAAAGAAAGGGAAGAAAATTAAGGCTACTGTGATGAGCTCATGATCTTTTAGGACAAATACAAAAGGCAACATCACGTGCTAGACTCGAGGTGGCGTGCTTGCTAGAAGAAGGTCAATACAGGGAAACATCATGATAATTCCATTTCTAATCAAATAGTCTGGGTTCAATTGTCCTAGCCATTATGTGAACTTGGGCAAATTATCTAATAACTCTGTATTCTAGTTTCCTTGTTGATAAAATGAAAAGTTGAAACTAGATGAAATACCAATCCCTCTTCTACCCATAATTTTTGCAGCTATGGGTGTCAATTTTGTTCAAGAAAAAGAACTTCCTGAATTCCTCATCATCTTGCATTTCTATGGACATGAGTTCTATCATGTCATATTCACTTTCCTCTATATCAATGTTTTGTTTTCAATAAGGTGTTTGTTGGATTTTTTAAAAACTCTCAAACCAGAACTACATGGAAAATGAGGAACTTTTAATACCACAAATAGTTAAGATTATGTGGTGTGTGTGTGTGTGTGTGTGTGTGTGTGTGTGTGTGTATGCACGTGTGCATGCACGCAGGTGTATCTATAGCAAATTAAGATAAGGAATTTTTGTTTTCCTTTAAAGGAACAAATGCCAAAGGGACAGATTTTTTAAAAATTTAACCAGAATAAATGCTTTTCAAGCCAAATATATTATACATAAACACACACATATAATATACATATATACATACATCTATCTATATCTATATATGACCCCCTTGCATCAAGAAGGGGAAAATTATCTTTAAAAACACCCACAGTTTTCATTGTGACTCCCTATGGGTCAAAATAATAACTCTCAATGATAGGAGCCCTTAGCTTTTAAAAGGGGGGAAAGTGCTTTGCATTAGCAGCAAGTAAAACATCTGGAGAGGTGTGTGACTGTCTTACACCTAGTGAACCACGGTTACTGTTCATTATCATTTGAAAAATGATAGCTAAGCAAAATGTGGTGACTCACTTGTATTATTATAAATGAGATAATTACTTGGTGCACCAGGATATCGATTAGAGGAGATAATTAGTACTATGGTAGGAAGAAGATATGAGCATATAGACTTCTGTATGCTCATTTTCATCGTATCTCAGTGCCTTTGCACACAACAAAGGAAACCCTGTGATATAAGGGACTGGCCTTATTTCATTTTTATTGCTTTCCTCATTCAACGGAAGAACCCAGCAAGTCAACAGTGTAGTTGATTTATGCAAGCTGATTTCCTTGCCTTACTAGGCAGAAGTCTTACTGAGGAAATAATGAAGAAGAAGAAGAAGAAGAAGAAGAAGAAGAAGAAGAAGAAGAAGAAGAAGAAGAAGAAGAAGAAGAAGGAGGAGGAGGAGGAGGAGGAGGAGGAGGAGGAGGAGGAGGAGGAGGAGGAGGAGGAGGAGGAGGAGGAGGAGGAGGAGGAGGAGGAGGAGGAGGAGGAGGAGGAGGAGGAGGAGGAGGAGGAGGAGAAGAAGGAGAAGGAGGAGAAGGAGGAGAAGAAAGAGAAGGACAACAACAACAACAAGAACAAGAAGAAGAACAAGAACGAGAAGAACAAGAACAAGAAGAACAACAAGAAGAACAAGAACAAGAACAAGAAGAACAAGAAGAAGAAGAAGAACAGAAATGCAGTATTTTTGCTTAGGATGTGGGACAATGGCAAAAAGGAGTTATAGATGTTGGTGGGTTTCAGATATCTCTGAAATAGTGGTCTTAGCACGAGTTAATGAAAAACCAGTTGGCCTGAGAAGACTGCTTTCTCTCCTTTTCCTCTGCTGTTTTGTGTTTAAAAATATCTTTAAGAGTCATACATAGGATCCTGTGAGGTATAAGAGAAGTTATGATGAGAAAAAAAGAGGGGCCACTAAAGGAATGACTATATGTATTCTTGCATAGAGGTATTGAGATACAATGAAAGAATGCTATATTTATAGTCAGATCACGTGGCTTACAATCCTAGCTCTGCTACTTGCTACCCATTATAACCTTGGGGAATTCATTAAACTTCTCTCCTTAGTTTCTTTACCTATAAAAATTGCATCTAAATCTGTGACGCTTTCTATAACATTGGCCATATAAAAGTACTTTTTACTTTTCCTATCAAAGGTAGTTAAAATAATGGTAATGGCATATGTGCGTATATATTTATGTATTCATATATGTATGTATACATATGTGCATATGCATATGTATACATACACATATGCATATGTAGATACATATGTACACACATATACACATATAAATACACACACATATACATATGCATACATATATACACTCATATATACATATATACACATACATACGTATATACATACATATACATACATAGATACATATACATACATATACATATATGTATACATACATATACGTGTGTGTATATATGTGTGTGTGTGTGTGTGTGTGTGTATATATATATATATATATGTATCTGTATATGTATATGTATATGGTGCAGTGAATCACTAGGCCTGGAGGTCAGGAAGATCTGAATTCAAATTTGGCCCTAGATGTTTAATAGCTATGTGACCTTGGGCAAATCACTTAAACCTATTTGCCTTAGTTTTCTCATATATAAAATGAGTTGGGGAAGGGAAATGGCAAACCACTAAAAAATCTTTGCCAAGAAAACCGCAAATGGGGTTTTGAAGAGTCAGACACAACTGTAAAACAATAAAACAAACATATATGTATACAAAATACACGTGTGTATGGTATGTGTATGTATGTGTGTGCATAGATATATATATATATATATATGTATATATATGTGTGTGTGTGTGTGTGTGTGTGTGTGTGCATAGATAGATAGATGTCACTTCAAGATTGGTAAACTGCTTTATGATCATTTTCTTATATGATTCCCCATTAACAACCTGGCATAAAATGGAAAAGCCTTATATTTGGAATCAGAGGATATGATTTGAATAAAAGCTCAGGCAATTCTGTGACTTTAATCAAATCACTTATGTAAGTCACCTAATTGCTCTGGTCCTTGATTTCCTTCACCTGTAAAATAAGAGTTTTGGAATAATTGACCTCTAAAGTCTCTTTCAGCATTAATCCTGTTTTACACACGAGAAAATGGTGGCCTGCAGAGTTCAAATGTTTTTTTTCCACATTAGTTGTCAGGGGAAGACTTTGGACCCAGGTCTCTTGACTCTATGTCTATCAATCTTTCAAAAATCCCTTATACCTTCTCAAGGTTCTTTTCCTTAGAAGAATAAGCAATGTGGTGAAGGTCTTCTATAGCACAGTGAGGGAGGAATAAGGAAATTATTGGGCCAGGCAAATCAGTCAAATTAATACTAGTAATAAGTAAATTCACAGCAAAATTGCCCTCAGACCCAACAGGAAGAAGAGCCTGACCTGTGTAGTCCTCTTTGTAAAGTCGGGATCAATGACATTTAAGTATTAATAGTTATCCTTCTAACCTTAAAGGCAGAACCATCATGCAGGCAGTTTGGTGATTACCAGCTCTCAGTGACTTATAAGTGTTTATTGAACTGAATTGCTCATGACATACTCATCACCACTCTATACTGGCAAGGTAAAGGAAAATCCTTCATTTTATGGAATACATATGCACACACAAGGAGTCAACCATGCATGCACAAATGTGTACACACATACTGAAACTCAAATTCACGTACACACATACAGACAGGCTTGACTTTGCTGGAGGTGGTTTGGTTTACGTTTTTTCTATCATTATTTCTTATTGGTTTGTGGCTGACTTTTTTTTCTTTCTTTTGGAGGAGGGAAGGCAGGGCAATTGGGTTAAGTGACTTGCCCAAGGTCACACAGCTAGTAAGTGTGTCAAGTGTCTGAGTCTGGATTTGAACTCAAGTCCCCTTGTCTCCAGGGCCAGTGCTCTACTCGCTGTGCCACCTATATGCCACTCTGGCTGACTGTTAATATAGTTTTGGGGTGGGAGATTAATTTACTATAGTTTTTCATTTAATTTCTTGATCATTATTTAATGTGGTGCAAATATGGGATATTGCTATAATAGGTATTAGGAAGCTCAGCTGCCTATTTCTCATTCCAGCAACCATCTTGACTGTCTCCCAAGTAGTTTTAGCAACAAAGTATTTGTGGGAAAATGGTAAGGGAAGTGCTCCAATGATTAACTCACACATTTAAAACTAATTATACTTTTGGGTTAGGACACATTTTTGATTGAATCCAAAGTTTAAATAAGAGCCTGTAGCTCTCTTTAAATCAATCAAACCCATGCCCTAAGCCATGCCCTAGAACTTTTTTAAAAGCAAGATGCTATCTCAGAAGAGAGACAGAGAGAGGGACAGAGGGACAGAGAGAGAGAGGGAGAGAGGGGGGGGGGAGAGAGAGAGGGAGAGAGGGAGAGAGGGAGAGAGGGGAGAGGAGAGACAGAGACAGAGAGAGAGAAAGAGAGAGAGAGACAGAGAGAGAGAGACAGAGACAGAGAGAGAGAGAGACAGAGACCGAGAGACAGAGAGAGACAGAGACAGACAGACAGAGAGAGAGAGAGAGACAGACAGACAGACAGACAGACAGACACAGACACGGACACAGAGAGACAGGGATGAAGAAGATATAACTTTGAGAAGTGGAATAAAGTATGGCATTTCCTCTGAGGAGCAAATGGAAGACTGCTCGATGTGCAGCAGAGAAGGGAGGTATTGACAAGAAAATAATTGGTTCTGTAGATATCTTATTCCAAAGAATGTAGGGTGAAGAAAGTACCAAGAAAAACCCAACTCTTCCCAGATCTCTTCCTGATGCCTCTATATTCATAGACAATATACTATAATTTGCTATTTTATTAACTAAACGTTTCCAGTAAATGAATTTTGCCTCAACCAGGAAAAGGTCAGGGTTTAAATAGAGAAAGATATAAATGTAATACTAGGCAGAGAGCCCAACCTCTTCTTAGGTGTTAGCAATTTTCCTAATTGGAAGCCAAGAGCAATTTTTACTGTATTGAGAACTTTTTATCTTAAATAAACTCCCTGTAGCTGAAAAGGAAGGAAACAAGAGATCTTTAATGTCCATAATATTGTCCCTTAGGCTTAAAACGAATTATTGCACGAGGAGGTTACACAAATATGGTATTGTGGCTAAATCCACCACAGAAATAGCCTAAGCCAAAAACTACCACAAGTTGACTCAAGGCTCTAGGCTAATTGAATATAAGTGTATGTGTGTCTATTTGTGTATATATACACATATACATACATATACATGTGAATATGTATATATATACAAATGCATGTGTGTGTATCTATCTATATACATGTATAGATATGTATGTTTTAGTTAGTTTCTAAGCTTCTTGAATACAGAGAGTGTTTTTTGGTTTTGTCTTTGTTCCTCCACTGCCTCACACTGATGTATAAAAGTTACCCAAAAACTCTTTATTAATCAATTAAATTAACCAACTAAAGGTCACACATATCTGCACACACACACAATATATCTATATCTATATCTATATATGTATATATATATACATATATAGTATGTATGTGTACAGATATAAACATAGTACACATTATATATAATTTACATATAACTATATGTATGTATATATGAATTTTTAAAAGGAATATTTTTTTTTGCAATTTAGGATTTTCCACCTGTTCTGTCTTTAAAAATCCTGGTTGGTTGGTTGTTGTCCTTTGTTCTTGAAGAGGACCAAAATGATATCACTGTGCTTGAGTCAAGATTTAATGTGTATGACTGTGGCTGATCAGGCCAATGCGAGCTCAGAATGCTCTACCACAGGTCAGGCAAAAATAGTCCATGTGAATATTTAGGGTGGATACTCCAAACTTGTGTGTCCTGCATTTCCTCTGAGCTGTTTCAATTCTGCTTTGCTCATAGAGCACAGTACCTTCTCTGACGTGGGAATGCCATGCTGAGTGACCTGTGCCAATGTCTCCTGTGTCACACAATCAATTCCAAAGTTCTCGAGAGAGACCTTGAGAGTGTCCTGGTATTGCTTCTTCTGACCAACATGTGAATGTTTCCCTGTGTGAGTTCTCCATAAAATAGTCTTTTTGGCAAGCATGCATTTTTGTATTCAAAGAATGTGGCCAGCCCATGTGCTCTCTGAAGCAGAGTTTGAATGCTTGGCAGTGTAGTTTGGCAGTGTAGTCTGGTACCTTATCCTGCCAGGGGATCTTCAGAATCTTCCTAAGACAATTCAAATGGAAGCGATTCAATTTCCTGGCATGGCACTGGTAGCAGGTCCAAGTTTCATAGGCATACAACAATGAGGTCAGAACAATGGCTCTGTAGACTTTCAGTTTGGTAATCAGTCCAATACCTCCTCTCTCCTATACTTTCCTTCAGAGCCTCCCAAACAGTGAACTAGCTCTGTCAATGCATGTGTTGACCTCATTGTCAATGTGTACATCCCTGGAAAGTACACTACCAAGGTAAGTGAACTTATGCACAGCATTCAAAACTTCTCCATTTGCTGTGACTGATGGTTCCATGTATGGATGGTGTGGTAGTGACTGATGGAGCACCTGTGTTTTCTTGTTGTTAATTGTTAGGCCAAAACTAGCACAAGCAGCAGAAAATTGATCCATATTTCATTGTATCTCAGCTTCAGAGGCTGCACTGAGTCCACAATCATCTGCAAACAGAAAATCATGCACCAGCACTCCCTCCCCTTTGGTCTTGGCTTGCAGCCTTTTCAAGTTGAAGAATTTACCATCATTGCAGTAGCTGACCTTGATGCCATTTTCATTCTCATTGAAAGCATTTGACAACATGGCTAAAAACATTATGCTAAAAATCATGGGAGAAAGCATGCAGCCTTGTTTCACTCAACGTGGCTCTGTCAGCACTGAGTAGCCGAGATACACCATGAGTCTTTGGCCCATATATAGCCTTCAGGGCATCATAAAATTGCTTTGAATTATTACTATCAGCCTTGTATTGTATAGAAAGCCTTGTATTTTGAGTCAGAATACCTTAGAACTTGTAAGGAACTTACAAGGAAATTAGAACCTGTAAGGATCTGCCCAGATGTCAAATTTCACATCAGATATTTTTACCTTCATGATCATGAAGAAGTCATTTAACCTGAGTATCCTTCAGTAATACGAAGGATAATAGCATCAATTTTTCCATTATTTTAAAAATGTAATAAGTTCATGTTCGTAAAACTCTGCAAAGTTTTAAGTGCCATATATATAAGTAATAGTAGTAGCTGCAGCAGCAGTAGTAGTAGTGGTAGTAATAGTGGTCATGTGAGCTTAGATAAATCAATTTATTACTGTGAGCCTCAGTTTGCAAATAAAAAAGGAGATGTAACCTTAAAGATCCCTCCCAAATCTAAATGTTCCAGTTGTTAGTCATTTTCAGTCATGTCTGATGCTTCACGACTCCATTTTTGATTTGTTTTGTTTTGTTTTTGGCAAAGGTACTAGACTAGTTTGACATTTCCTCCTCCACTTCATTTTCCAGATGAGGAAACAGAAGCAATCCGTTAAGTGAGTTGTCCTGGGTCACCTAGCTAGTAAGTGTCTGAGGCCATATTTGAACTCAGGAGGATGAGTCTTCCTGACCCCAGGCCCAATATTCTATCCACTGTGCTACCTTAGTTGCCTAACTCTAAATGTTATGAGATTAAAAATCCCATCCTATCACATATAGCAGAGCTGTGTCTTTGAAGTTCTTCTTTGACAAAGTCCACAGCCTCATTGCGTTGATTTCTCAATGTTGATGGAAGGTAATATGACAAGGAGAATTTCTAAGAGTAATCAATAGCTTACTTAAACTGAGCACCATTTCATGAGGGTGATGATGCCCTGGACATATATTTCTTAGATAAAACAGAATAATCTAACAATGGGAGGAAAGATTCTACTAAATAATTCAACCTCTGTTTTGTCATTGACCCAGATTATGAGTAGGGGCATCAATTTATCTTTGAGCTCCTTGTCTTTTCTTTTCTCCATAATCTATCTTGTCAATATGTGCCAAACATATAATCAGAAAGAAAAGCCTCCATATGAGGAAAGCTGAAGCAGTTTTCTGTTCCATAAGAAGAGCTTGGAAATCCTGCTCCACTTAGCATTACCAATATTCACATGATACTTAATCAGACATGTTTTACCTTTCATTACTAGTTCTTCCATTGTAATAAGCCTTCTATGCCTCACTGTACTACAAAACTGGTATGACTTCAAATCTTCAACTATGAAGCTGTTGTCTAACGTTCAGGTTAATTAAGATCATAGGGATGTACCATTTGGGGATTTTTTTTCAACAATACCATTTCATGAACATCCATTACTAAGATGAAACAAATATTATGAACTACATCAATGAGGAGAAATGGATCTCATTCTAAGATTTGTGATATGCACTGATGAAAACATAGACATTTTCATCCATAACATGGATGTCCATTAATCTTCAGTTATCTTACTTTATGCTTCTATTTTTTTCCTACTGAAGTATAGCTCCCTGAAGGCAGCAACAATACTAAGATCACAGGATAATAGACCAAAGGCTAGAACAGTTAACTTAAACCAGCTCCCTCATTTTAAAGATGAAGAAACTGAGGCCTAGAGAGATTCAGCAACTTGCCAGGGTTACAAAGTGAGTAAGGATTTGAGGGAAATTCAGACCCACATCTTTCTGGCTCCCACGTCCAATATTTGATCCATTGCCCTATACTGCCTCTAAATGCTATACACATATAGAATATATATACATTTACAAATGTACACACATGCATGCTATATATGTATATGGCAATGTATAAAACTGTACATTATCATATTGCATGGTTATATATACATATGTGTATATATGTGTACATGTGTTATTATCTATGCATATTTACAATGTCATATTCACCCCTGCCCCTTTAGCAGCTCATAAGACAACATCTTATATGTATTAGATACTGAGTATTCTGATGCTCCTGCCAGTTTGGAGATTGAATAGCTGCTGCCTAGCAAGGGATTTTCTGGAGGGTCCCAGAATTCCTTCTTTCTACTTATTTTAAGTTTTAAAGTGGCAAGGTAGGGCCAAACCACAGCCCTTTGTCAACAAGCAATCTTCACACCTCAAGTCCTTAACCATTCTAGCTGATAATTAATCCCCCTGCAATAGGGCAGCTATACAAACCCTCTATAAAATGTCTTGGATAGATCTGACACCAAGCACACATGAGGAAGGATGGAGGCTATCATTATTTCACAGCTTTAAAAAATTCTCTCTTGTCTTAAGCCTTGTGAAATTATTTATATGACAATCTGAAAATACTGTTTGGGCCACATCCGCTTGTAGCCTGTTAAATACAAAACGGGTCCATTGACTTTCACAGCTGGCAATAGAAATACACTTACAACTAGCACTTTGGCATTGACTCCTTCAAAGAAGAAGAAAGCAATCGGGTCTAGTGGAAAAGAAGCTGTCATATGTAAATAAACATCCCCAAAAAATGAAGTCAGAGAGAAGGGCCTTGAAACAAGATTTAATTAACGCAAAAGGTAAGACAGATACAACTGCATACCCAAAAGGGATAAACAGCTCAGAGAGTGAGAACGTGGATTAAATCAGGTGCTTAGCAGGAAGGCTAAGAAGTAATATACAGATATTGATGGAAAAAAAACTCTTTCCACCACTGAGCAGCCTTGCAAATAGTTCTGAAAAATCATTAGACATCCTTCTCAGTTGTATTAAATCTATGACATGTATGTTGGTCACCCTTTACGTAGCTGCAAATATGTCCCACTAAAGCACTCTGCCTTTCACATAATGTCAGAATATTCAAGATAAAAGCAACTGTAGAGATAATGGAGACTATGTATTCCAATTTTCTATTTCCTATTTAGGAAACCAAAAAAATAAAACTTCCTCCAAATCATTCAGTTTGTAAATAATTAAATGCACAGTCTTTATAAACAATCTCTACCTATTTATCTGCCCTGGTTCCCTCTTTTCTCTCCTTTTTGCGTTCTTTCATTCATCATATTTTCCCTTATATCATCTGTATATAAATGAGCATGTATATATATACATATAATATTTATATATACACACATACATACACACATATTTATATACACACATATGTATATGCACATATACACATACATATATATATCTTCACACACATATAATGTACATTTATATAGGTATAGATGATCACTTATATACACAAAACATACATTTTATTTTTCCTTAAAGGACAGTGTTACTGCCTCACTATGCTGGTCCTCATCCTTGGAAATTCTCTGTTTAGCTGAACATATATTTCTATTAATGAAGCTAGTTAACCAATACAATTAGCTTACATGGAATGAAAAGACCACTGTCATGAAGGGAGCTAAATCTATCCCCACCCTTGGATATAATAAATGTTAATATGTATTAAATCTTTTACTTTTAATTTTTAACTTATGAAGTAACCTTAAGATAGAACTTATCTTTTATTCCTCATCCCCGTATTTATACAATGTTATATTCTTCCTTTCTTTCTATATTTTTTTTCCTGAAATCATATGCTGTCAGGACACAAAAGTATTACAGTGATAGGTGCTACATAAATACATAGATTAATAGATTAGGAAAACCTATCTTTTCTAGAAAACATAACTTTGACAGATTTAAAACTGATCATCACTTTACTGAAACAGCTGAAAACAGGTCAGAGAAAGAAAGAATACACAAGCCTTAGTTCTAACTCCTGATTTTTTACTTGCAGGATTTTTAAAGGGTACAATGATGAAACACCAAATATTGCTTCCTTAGGAATAGTGCCATTTCATAAATTATCAAAGACATTTTAGACAACTGTTTCAAATACCTCCCCTAATGGCTGCTAAAAACACAAGATTCTATGTTGACTATTCTTACTGATCCCTTCTGCCCTGGAGAGTTTCCTCTCTGTGTCTGAAACTGTCTAATGGAGAAGAAACAGATGTAGAAGAGATGCAGATGACTCAAAAGTAGGATTGATCACTAAAATATTGGATGACAATCAGGACACAAAAGGCCCTGAACAGATCAGAGTGATGGTTTGAATCTAATAAAATTGTACTTAATGAGGTTAAATGTAAAGTCCTATATTTAGGTTCAAAAACTGACTGTATAAGTACAGTGCTAGGGAGGCATAGTTAGACAATAGTCTGTGGTGGAAAAATAGACCTTGGATTTTAGTGGACTGCAAAATCATGAGTCAATCATATAAGACAGCCAACAAGCCTAATTTGTCTTGGGCTGTGTATGTAGAGGTGTGCAGTTGGAACTGAGGGAGATAATAATCCCACTGTATTCTGCCATGATCTGACTACATCTGGAGCCCTGTCAAGTATCATGTTTTATGTAGGACATTGCTAAATTGGAATATGCCCAGAGGAAGGCAGTTATGGTGGCCATTGGATTGGATACTATGCCATATGATGAATAGTTGAAAGAACTTGGGATATTTTTTGTGGAAAATAAAAGACTAAGAAGGACAGAATGTTTGAAAGTATTTCAGAAGACACCATTTAGAAGTGGTTTTATATTTGTTTTTCTTAGTTTAGAAGGTGAAAATAGGAGAGTGGCAAATTTTTGATTGGTGATAAATTAAAGCTGCCTAATAATTAAGAGTATAAAATATTGGAATGGACTGTCTTAGGAGTTAGTTGATTCTCCATTACTAGAGATATTCAATACAGGCTTGGTGACCTTTGTCAGACATGTTTAAGCAGGGATTCTTATTCAATTATTCTTTGGAATTAATGACATTTTAGGCATTTCCAGCTCTGAAAGGCTAACATTTGAGGATGCATTTGCATTCTCTCTGAATATAATTTCCCTTTCATTTGTTATCTTTGCAATTTTACCCATCCTGGTGGCCCAGATTAAACATCACCTCCAGGAAGATTTCCATTATTTCCTGGTTAGACATTACCTTGAAAGTTTCCATATCACATTTTCCCCCTTTTTTTCTATACTATTTTCTATACTATTTCTATACTATTTTCTTCAATTCTATATCCAAGTCACTTTGTACTTAGAAATTTCTAAAATTCAATTATTGCCACAGCTCTTTGATACCTTAATATATAGACTTTATGAATAATTGTCACTACAAGTCATTATATATAGTTTATCCTTCTGGTAATGTTTATCTTTGAACTTTACTTGACTGATTGGCTGAGGAGAGAAGAAACAAGCATGTGTTAATCACCTACTACATATCATTAATGTTGCTAAGTGCTTTACAAATATTATTTCATTGGTGGCTCACAACAATCCTGGGACGAACGTGCTACTATTATCCACATTTTTCAGTTGAAAAGATGAGGCAGACGGAAAGTAAATGATTAGTCAAGGTTCACAGGGCTAGTAAGTGTCCAAAGTCTGATTGGCCCTCAGGTGTTCCTAACTACAGGCCCAGTGCTATATCCATTGTACCACCTACCTGCCACAGCTGACAGACATAGGTTCAGCACCAACCCTAAAGCACTGGCCAGTTGAAGGATGTGGCACTTAAGTGTATCTTTGTTCTACAACTATGGCTTTTGAGAACCCAGAACCATACTTAAATAAAGACTATGAATGACAATAGGCACTACTGGTAGGTATGGTCATTGAATATTTTTGTATGTGTCATAAACTGAGTATTACTTGTCCTTTCATCTCCCTCACTATGCAGGAGTTCTTTATACATAGGTTAAAAACAAAACAAAATAAAACTAATGTTGAAATAATATGTAGGAACATTCAGGGTAAAATACACATCTCCTGTGGGGTACCCATTAAAGGGACAGTGAAAAAATCCTGGTTACTTTCAGAAAGAACATGTAGACTGTTGAGATGCCTCACACCTTTAAACCATGGATATTGTCTTCCAAAAGAGAGTCAGATGAAAAGATACAGGTAAGATCTTATTAACACAGTTGCCATAGGAAGAAGTAAAACTGGGAACAGTATACTAGGGCAATATTATGACAAGAGAGATAGCTGAATCACTGGAAGATGAGTCAATTGTCATAATAGAGATGTGGAAATGAAATATAATGGGTAGATATATGAAGTAGGAAGACTAGACCACAGAGACAGTAGTTAATGGACTGACTGTTTTTTTTTAAAAGGACTTATTCAAGATTTAGTTGTTTTTTTTTAGAAATTAAGATTCAGGTAAACTTCCAGAGATTGGGAAAATATGATTACAATGTATCAGGTCCTTGAACATTTATCCAAACATAATTGGTCTTTTGTCTTTTCTTCAATATGAAGATTGTGGAAAAGTGACTACATCAAACATGTTTCTCCTTCCAATGGTAATTTTGTGTGTAGTTGTGATCCTTGGTGTCAGTTACCTAGTATGCTGAGAATCTCTTTAAAAACACAAATGAGTGTTTAATGATAAGACCTTCCTATATCAGGTGAATCCACATATAGTAAGACAATCAAAGGAATCTTTGTCCCTTCAAGTTTTAGGTATGCTTCATAGTCTAGATATAATAGGAAAAAAAAGTAGCATATGATTGCAACAACACAAACATGACCTGCTTAAATGTGGTGTTAAAAATGGAAATAGAAAGAATTGATGTCCTCATGTCTCCCCTTAATCATCATTGCTTAAAAGGTTCCCTTGATAGATTCCAATTACCATAACAAGGTCAAAAGTCCCCAGAAATCCTATCAGGCTTTTCAGAGGAAGGAATGCAGCAGCCAAGAATAACTCCAGTTTAGAGTATTAGTTCATGTTCAATATGTTATAGAATAGGATGGAAGAATATTTTAAGCTGTCTCTATAAAATATCAAAAGATGTATGGAGTGAATTTTTTGCAAGGAGGTTGACATTAGGTACATCATAACCAGATCATCACAAAAACATTTGTACATGAAACCAGAAGGGAGAAAACACAGAGGGGTGAAATGGAACTTACCTACTAAACTTCCTATATTGCGTTTTTCTCATCAACAATGATAGTTCAACCACTAGAACTGTACTCTAATACCTTCTGAAATAATATAGTATAAAAAGTTTAATGAGCCCTTTCAGGACTGCTCTTCCACCTTTGGTGTCCACTTTTACCCATCTCTCACTTGTGGCTCCAAGAGGCTGAAGCATGTGCAGTGACCACACCCAGTAAACCATCTCAGCAGATGAGTTAAATCAGGTGGAGGGTAACTAGTGAGTCACAAATCGGTTGGTGAATTAGGGGGTGTCTACTCCAAGCATGTGCAGACTTCCCTTGGTGGAATGGGTGAATGAGAACAATTTGTTCCAAAGGCCGTAGATTTGGCTAACTTAGGTGCTGTGCAGTGTTTAGAGCTTGGTCAGGCATCAAAGACGCCAAGATCATCCACTGCATCCCAGGCCACCACCAATCATCCTGAATTTTATCTTGTCACTGAACTCTGATAACTCACAAAGACAGTTGGGATGAAAACTTTGCAC
The DNA here is from genome assembly GCF_011100635.1 of Trichosurus vulpecula. Taxonomy (NCBI): domain Eukaryota; kingdom Metazoa; phylum Chordata; class Mammalia; order Diprotodontia; family Phalangeridae; genus Trichosurus; species Trichosurus vulpecula. Next base: position 366,773,195 of record NC_050575.1, on the reverse strand, counting down.
AACTCTGTATCACTTAAATCTGATTCACACATAAGTCATCAGCCTATGTTGTCATTAATCCTCTTCAAAAATGAGAAACAAACAACTGTGAAGGAAATGATGATGGTACTTAAGAATGAAAGCAACCGAACCCAACAAATATGGGGAAAAATTTTGCTGTGAGAAATACACTTTTGAAACTCCAAGGTTAATATTTTCAAAGTACCTCAAACATGGAGCAATTTCTAAGGAAAAAAGAAAATCATAAAGGACACTTTGATTTCCCAAACCTTACAGACATGAAATAAGTAACTTATGTTTCAAATTATGTTTCCTTTTTTATCTCTATTACACTTTCACTATAACAATCTAGACACATATCAATAATATCCTTTATGGAAACAAGAGAATTGAACGATAAGGTTTTTTTTTCAGATTATTTTCTAGATCATGGGTTCTCAATTTGCATTGTGTCAGAATTGTTTAATGTACATTTAAAAATTATTTTTTCAATATTATTACTTTCCTTTGTATTTTATTGTATGTTATACATTAAAAGTATATTAAAAATGTCCATAAGTCTATGCACTAAAACAAAATGTTTCCATCACACAAACATACACATGCATACACATGTGCACAAGTGCACACACACACACACACACACACACACAAACACACACACCCTAAACGAAAACCAACTAAACCAAAACAAAGAAAAACCCAGCAACAATAACTGAGGGTAAAAACCATTCTTCTAGAGAATGCCACATCTTCACAGTGACATACATAGCAAACTGAAAAGTACATAGTATAAAAGTCCTATTATGTTCATTCTTTATAAATATATAAATGGTATGAGATCTTGATATCATTATTGCCATCAACCACAGTGATTGTGCCCCAGTATGTATGATTCTTGTTCATTTCTTCTCTTAACGTGTGAACTGGGGGATATCCTTTTACATTGTTAGCCTACAGATGATGTACATGAACTATCCATCAGTTATTCCTTGGTTTTTACCACATGAATAGTTCATACTATTTTTTGAGATCAACATTTGATTACATATTATGTTCCATTTCTGCTATAAAATTCTTTGATTGTAATATTTTATATCCTTGATATGGCTACTCATCATATTTCCATCGTCATTTGGTGATAATATCATTTCAATTCATTAGAGTTGGTAGTTTTCCATAACTCACAATATAAAATTCAACTGAAAAAAAATAACAGTATCAAATAAATGGAACTTGGTTTCAGGGAAAAATTTCAGGTCCTTAAAAGTACCTTTGAACTTCTTAGAGGCAATCCAGACCTTTCTCTGTCTCTTCCCTCTTATTTTATTCTACGCCTAACTCATTGTCCTTTCATAGCATTTGTCCAAGACTTTATCACTTATATTTATGCATGCATATACATAAATATACACACACTTACACACACACACACTCACACATATATATATCCTTATATGTATATATCTGTAAAGTACATGTGTGCATGACATGTGCATGTCATATATGTAAAATAATCCAATGGCTCCCCAGTGTATTTAAACTGGCTTCATAGTTTATTTTGTTAAACCTGTAGCCTACTGGGAATCCTCATTAAAAAAACTGACGATGGGTCATCTTTCCACTGCCTGAAGATTTCTAGTAATGGGAAACACATTGAATCTTCTCTAATATGAAAAGTTCCTATAGTTTATCAATATGAGATGTGTGAGTTGTAGTCCTGTTCAGTTGCTAAGTAGCTGTAACTTCAGTGTGGCTTCCATATCCAACAATTCTAAAATCTCTAAGGAAAGAGATTACTTTGCATGCTGCTCAGTTATTCATATTCAGTGTTTAACAATGTCTATTGTAAGAAAGTTCTTCATGTCTAATAGTAGTCAAGGTTTATACTGATATAAATTTTACTATTTAATTTAGAGCATATTGATATTTTACTATACATTAAAATGGTTAGTCATTTTTGAAATGTGTCACTTCCATTTTTGAATATTTTATGCTTTAGACTATTTTGAATAATATGCTTAACAAATTTGGTGGGTTTTCAGCTTTCAAATCAAATGCTGAAACCAGGCACAATATTATCTGCTGTCCTCAAGGACAATTTTAAATGAGATGTCATATTGCAGAAGTATTATCTTCCTGAAGAGAAGGCTTTTAATAAAGAAATAGAATGAGAAGCCATTCATAGAGAGGGAAGTCTATTCTTATTGTCAAGTTTTTGCCTGATTTGATTTGAGATCTTTACTTATGGCAAATGATGGCTAAACTGAACAGCCTTATGCACTCATGTCCTTAAATCAGGACAAAATGGCCAACCACAAATATAGATGTAAAATTTCAGAAGCAGAAGGGGACTCAGAGGTCATCTAATCTAAAACCTGCTTGATCAAGAGTGTTCTCGTTAACATTCCAGAAAATAGTCTTCTCTACTTGAAGATAAGGTTGATAGATAACTCACTTCTTCATTATGCATCTCTATTCACTTCTACACAGTTCTTACTTTTACTCAATCTGTCCTTTTATTAATCCTAATTGCCTCTCATCATCTACCAATAATTCACATTTCTTCCATCTAGGGATCATAGGAAATATTCTATTGGAATTCCATATAATAAGACATTAAAGATTTAAACATAGAAATTGTGTCCTCAGTGTCTTCCCTTCTCCACACCAATCAACTATAGATCTTCACAATTAATTTTATGCATGTTCTATTTATTCGTTATCCATTCATTCAATATTTTTAGAATTTTTTAAAATTTTGAATTCCTAATCCTCTCCATCCTGCCAGCCCATCACCTACCCAATCAGAGGGAAAGCAATATAATACCCATCATTGTATGTGACATGATTTTGAGTATCCCTCTTCAACCTTGTTACCCATAGCTGAACACATTCTATGTTTGTAACAGGTTAAGGATATGATTTGGCTCCATGACTTCAGTGATATAGGGCCATCCTTCTACCAATGCCTTCCTGTACCTTCTCCATATTTTACAGTCTTAGAAAATTGCCTATACCACTAATTCACTTGTCTGGGTTATATAACCCATATGTGTCAGACCCGGGACTGGAATGCAGTTCTTCTTAGCACTAATGTGACTTCTCTATCTTCTTTACCGTAATGACTCATTTCTCAATATATTTCATAAAATGTGGCAACCAAAACTAAACTCAAGACTCCAGATGTTTAATGGCCTGGCCTGTATACAGAGTAAGTATTTTTCTAATTACCATAATATTAAAATGCAGCCTATGACTTATGAGTATTTTGGCTGTCATGTCACACTGTTACTTCATATTGAGTTTATGACCCACTAAAAAAAAACCCACTTTTTTCACTTGAAATGTTATCTTGCCAAAGTACCTTGCTACTGTAACTGTATAGTTGCTTCTATTGAAGCCAGGTGGAAGATTTCCCACTTGAATTAATTTAATTAGATACAACTCATTTCTGTAACATTTCAAGATCTTTTTGGATCACTTACAAATACAGACAAAACTCTGTATATTCATGTGTGTATACATACATACACATACACATAATATGTACATACACACATATATTTGTGTATATGTGCATATGTCATCCTATCAAATCTACCTTTTAAAGGTAGGCCATAAGTGAAATACATCATTCCAGACATGAGTTTATTCAGTCAAAACTATTATGTGTATCATTTTGCAACTTCAATCTTCTATGATTTATTCTATGATTTAAATGGTATGGGATCTTCTTCCTCAACTGTCAAAGATTCAACCCATCCATGACTTGGTAGTTGGATTTTGTGTTTTGTTATGACAAAAGCTTTGTCACCACATACCCAAACCATTTATATTGAGTATATAATATGACTATCTTTAAAAATGCTCACTTCATCATATCAATTTAAACCTCAGACCTATAAGAATAGTGCTAGATAGATAGATAGACAGATATAGATATATGCGTTTTTTACTTCTATATAGAATCACTTCAATATATGAATTTAAACCTCAGAGCTATAAGCATAGTCCTAGATAGATAGATAGAGAGATACATATGTGTCTATGTTTATATACTTCTATATAGATTTGATATAGATATATATGTATATGTTTGTGTGTGTATGTGTGTGTGTGAGTAGGTACGTATGTATACTTATAGCTGGAAGCAAGATTAGAGGTCACCTAGTCTAATCTCCAGTCCAATGCATTGAATTATAGTTATATCATTTCTGAGAATTAAATATTTTTCACATGTTTTAATTTTCCTTTTTTATCTGGCATTCACTAACTCAGGAGACAACCCAACCGATTCGAAAAGCTTAATTTATAGATCATATTTGTTGTATTAATCCTGAATCTGCTTCCCTATAACTTCTAAACATTAGTCCTAGTTCTGATTTTTGAAGTGTAAATTTTTCCTCTTGGTTTCTAGGTATGAAATTCCTGTTGTAATGTGAAATTACAAAAGTGTTATATAAAGAAACCCAAACTTACTAATCAATTATTATTGCCTACAGAATTATGCACATAATGGACCGGCAAGTGAGACAAATCTATTGAAGGAATGAATATTTTAATATAGGGCCCAGGCTAGATTCTAATAAAATTGACAGCATATCTCTAACTAATAACATATCTCATTCATTATAGGTAAAGAAATCATAATGCTTTTTACAATGGTATCCTCAAATCCTTGTCACATAAAAGCATATATCAACCAGTGCAAGGTAATTATAAAAAATGAATGAATGAATATCTTCTTCTTTAAAACTACATTAACCTGATTAAAAGACGAAATCTAGGATTTACTAATATATGATGAGATGAAATTTGAAAAAAATAGTGGTGAATAAAATTCTTCAGTTAATGCAATCTCCAGAAGTAATTTCTATTAATGAAATGGATGATAAAAACAGCACTGATATCTCAAATTATACTCAAAATAATAATAATAAACATAAGTACAACTAATATAGAACTTGAAACTTCACAAATATTTTCCATGTTATCTCAGTTGAACCTCAAGAGCCATAAAATGTAAAGATATTATTATTTTCCATATTGAAGGAAAGAGACATTTATGAAATTAAACCAATTATGATTCCATAACTAGTTAAGCGAATCAGATTTTGAATCCTAGTCCAGCACTTTATTCATTCATGTTTTTAAAAACCTGGTATTTACTATAATCATAATGAAGGAATGTATTTTTCCATAGTATTTGACAGAAAATAAGAAAACCTTTCACAATCAGGACACAGCATGTTACGGGCTAGCCATCACCAGAGCCATGGGAAGAAAAGTAGACCTATCAAGGAATATTCTTATTGATAAATATGAAAGATCTCTATGACAGAAATGATTTGGAAGAACAAATGAAGATCCATGTAAAGAAATGAGAAGGTTGCCTCACTGTATCACAATCTATCTAATACACTGAGTTAAAAATAAAACAAACCAAAACAAACTTTAAAGCCATATTGCCCAATTAAAGGCAGCAAAAAAACCTGAAAAAAGAACATAGAAAACAAAATTGAAATTCTAGATTCCCTTAATCAGTAAGTGAAAGAAAAAAATCCAAAAGTTAACCTGATGTAAGGAATCAAAGTAATCTTTTTTAAATAAAGAATTAAAAATTAATCAAAACCTTTATTTCCAAGTCTTTGAAAGAAATTAAATTAGACATGTAAAAGAACCTCCAAAAAGGTAAGTTGCATAACATTTCTGGTTGTCGACAGGGGTGGCACAAAAACAAAATGCAAGTTTCGTGAAATGTACAAACCAAAAAGCTCATGCACTTTTATAAAATGAATGAAATAACCATTATATTGATGGAAGCTATTGAAATGAACTTCACTATTAAACTGGAAAGTTGAAGGTTCAGATAATATACATCAATATAGGTTCCAATATTTCATATTGGCACAAGAATTACCAACAAAACACTTTGCCTTATTTATCACAGACTATTTATTATCACAGAATTTTATCACAGGTGTTTCTAAGAGAGAGTACCATATATCTATTACCAAAAGATAACACCAGCGACTCTAATAAACATAAGCCATTTACATTCATAGCTTTTGTGTATTCAAATATGCACATTCTATATATAAATAATGTATGTATATGATATGTGTATGTATCATATATTTATTTATATATATATATAGAGAGAGAGATAGAAAGATAGATATGCATAAATAATGTATGTATATGATATGTGTATGTATTATATATTTATTTATAAATGTAGATAGACAGAGATAGATAGATATGAATGTTATGAATAAATTGGGCCAAAATGTTATGACATTTATGTTGTTTTTGTTCTTTCCTGCCAAGAATTTCATTCAATTCTGTACTCATGGCTAATTTGTACACTGCAAATATATAAAATATCTTATGTGTAGAGTGAATATTATGGTATGTGATGCCATCTAGATAACACAACAGTGTCAAAAGCAACCAAAATAAAACAATATTTATTTCATGGAAACAGCTTAAGTGCATTACGATTCTGCTAAGTCTCATAAGCATTATCCTCTGGTGCAGGGATGAGGGAAATTTATTTTTTTCCACTTAATAGTATTTCAGTTTTTCCAATTACATGTAAAACAGTTTTCAACATTACTTTTTATGAGATTTTGAGTTCCAATTTTTTATCTCCCTCTCTCTCCACTTCCATCCCTAAGATGGCATGTAATCTGATATTGGCTATACATGTACAATCATATTAAACACATTTCCACATTAGTTATGTTGTGAAAGAAGAAGCAGAAGAAAGGGGAAACCCATCAGAAAGGAAAAAAAAAAGAGAAAATAATGTGCTTTGATCTGCATTCTGACTCCATAGTTCTTTCTCTCAATATGGATAACATTTTCCATCAGGGGTCTTAGAATTGTCTTAGAGAGCTAAAACTATCAAAGTTGGTCATTACATAATGTTGTTGTTACTGTGTACAATGATGTCCTGGTTTTGTTCACTACACTCACCGTCATTTCATATAAGGATTTTCAGGTTTTTCTGAAGTCCACCTGCTCATCATTTTTTGTAGAATGATAATATCCCAATAATTCATATACCACAACTTGTTCAGCTATTCCCCAATTGATTGGTATCCACTTGATTTCCAATTATTTACCATGAAAAAAGAACTGTTATAGTTATTTTTCTGGATGTAGGTCCTTTTCCCTTTTGCATGATCTCTTTGGGATACAGACCTAGTTGTAGTATTGCTAGGAGAAAGAGTATGCACAGTTTTATACCCATTGGGCATAGTTCCAAATTGCTCACCGCAACTCCACCAACAATGTATTAGAGCTATAATTTTCCACATCTTGTCCAACATTTATCAATTTACTTTTCTGTCATATTAGCTAATCTTATATGTGTAAGGTGGTGCTGCAGAGTTGTTTTAATGTGCATTTCTCTAATCAAGAGTGATTTAGAGTTTTTTTATATGACTATATATATAGCTTTAAATTCTTCATCTGAAAACTGCCTGTTCATGTCCTTTCACTGTTTATCTACTGGGGAATGACCTGTAATCTTACAAGTTTGATTCAGTTCTCTATATATTCTAGAATGAGGCCTTTATCAGAGATACTTGCCATAAAATTTATTTCTCAGATTTCTGTTCATCTTCTAATCTTGGTTGCATTGGCTTTGTGCAAAAAGAATAAGTTTAATATACTCAAGATCATCCATTTTGCATTTAATAATGTTCTCTATGTCTTGTTTGGTCATACATTCTTGCCTTCTCCATAGATCTGAGGGGTAAAGTATTTCTTGCTCTCCTATTTTGATTAAGATATGATATACTCAGCTCCTTTTTCCTTTACTCTGTGTTTATCTCTCTGCTCCTAATGTTTTTTTTTCTTGAAAACCACATGTAGGATTATGATTTTTAATCCACTTTGCTATCCACTTTCATTTTAAGGAAGAGTTCATACCATTCACTTTCGCAGTTATGATTACTGTGTCTTTCTCTCCATTCTATTCCCCAAATTCATACTTTTCTCTTGCCTTTCACACTTTTCCTTCTCAGCAGTGCTTTGCTTCTGAGCATTGTCTCCCTCAATCTATCTTCCATTCTATAAGTCCTCCCTTTTCTTTCCTCTTTCTCCCCCTACTTCCCTATACAGGGTGTTCCTAAAGTCTGGACACATAGGCAGTTGACAGCAACGTGGAACTATTGCATTGAGTTCACATGAATCTTGCAAAGCACATCAACTTTGCAACACAAATGAATTGAAGATGTTATTTGTTAATATTCCAATTAAATAAAGTGTTGTTGAAAATTTCATTCATTTCATTTCTTGAAAATATGCATTTTTGCCTATGTGTCCAAACTTTAGGAACACCCTATAGAGTAAGATAGATTTCTATAACCAACTGAATGTGTATGTTATTGTCTCTTTGAGCCAAATCTAACTAGTTATGTTTAAACTATGCTTACCCCCTTCTTTCCTTCTATTGTAATAGTTTTTTTTTTGCCTTCTCCATGTAATTTACCCTATTCTGCCTCCCCCTTTTCTCTTCTCCCAGTCCAATCCTTTTTTTCACCCCTTAATTATTTTTATCATCACATCAAGGACAACTTACACCCATACCCTCTCTCTATGTATGCTCCCTTGTAAATTCCATAAGAAAGATGAAGTTCTCAAGAATTACAAGTATCATCTTTTTGTGAAGGGATGTAAACAGTTTAACTTTATTGAATAATATGCTTTTTTCTTTCCTCTTTCCCTTTTTATGCTTCTCTTGAGTCTTATATTTGAAGATCAATTTTTCTGTTTATTTTTCCAACAGGAATGATTGAAAGACCTCTACTTCATTGAATATCTATCATTTTCCCTGAAAGATTATTTGGCTGTGGTTATTATTTTGATTATTTGATTATTTTGGCTGTGATTATTGGTTGTAATCCAAGTTCCTTTGTCTTTCAGAATATCATATTCCACTCACTCTGATTTTTTTAAAGTAGAAAGTGCAAAGTTCTGTGTAATCCTGACTGTTTCCACAATATTCAAATTGTTTCTTTCTTGCTGCTCATAATATTTTCTCCTTGACCTGATAATTCTGGAATTTGGTTACAATATTCCTTGGAGTTTTCATTTGGGTTTCTTTCAATGACTATTTTTCCCTCTGGTTATAGGACTTCAGGGCAGTATTCCTTCATAATTTCTTGAAAGATGATGTCCAGGTTCTTTTTTTTTTCTGATCTTGACTTTAGGTAATCCAATAATTCTTAAACTATCTCTTCTGGATCTATTTCCAGGTCAGTTGATTTTCCAATGAAACAGTTTACATTTTCTTTTATTTTTTCATTCTTTTTTGACTGATTCTTGATGTCTCATACAGTCATTAGCTTCCACTTGCCCAATTCTAATTTTTATGGAATTATTTTCTTCAGTTGGCTTTTGTACCTCTTTCCCTATTTGGCCAATAGTATTTTTAATTAATTGTTTTCTTTAGTCAATTGTCCTTCCTTTTCTAAGCTGTTGCCTCTCTCTTGCATCCCTCTCATTTATTTTTCCTAATTTTTCTTAACTCTCTTATTTTAAATTTGAATTTTAAAATCCTTCTTGAGCTCTTCCAAGAAGGCTTTTTGGGCCTGAGGCCAATTTATATTCCCCTTTGAGGTTTTGAATGTAGGTATATTGACAATGTTGTCCTCTTCTGAGTGGTGAGGAAAAATTTAAAGAGCAGCAGCAGCAGCAACAGCATGGCTTTCAAGATAAAGATGTAATCAAACTATGTTTACTTATTAATCATTTAATGTTGATTGATACAGTTTGTTCATCTCGTAAAATATTTTCCAATGATATATAAAAGTAATTTGAACTTGGTATTTATAAAATGCTTAAAACATTTCAATGAAAGTTAAAAATGAAATGCTTTCACATGTCAAAATTCAGGTCATGTTGAACCAATTGATGAAAACAAAACTTATTTATATGCCTACTCTAGCCAAAATCATATTGAGTACAAAAGCCTGAAAGAAAAGGTTATTTATAAATATGTTAAGGAACTCACTGCCACCCTGAAATCATAGATAAAAGAGAATAATATGTTTAAAACAATAAACACCTAGTTTTGGAACTGTAAAATGTGAAATAGCAGATTTTAAAATTATCCTGATAAAAAACATAAAATATTGATGAAGACATCATTCTTAGGTAGCAATTGGAAAAAACACTATTGGATAGATTGATATTCTTACTATTCATAGGCTTTAAAGCCTGCAGAAACTTAGAACAGTCCTTATTTTACATTGTTATCATCTATAAATCCTATATTCCATCCACATACAATTGTGTGGGCTTTGAACTCCCAGTATATTATTTACTGTTATGATTTTTCACCTTTTCTCACACTGTTCACTATGTCTGTAATTCTCTGCTCTCACCTTTTTATCTTTTGAGATCTTATCCATGCTTTGAGATCTTATCCATGCACAACTAGACTGTTTCTTCCTCCATGAAACCATCCACATTATTCCCTGTCAATAGCTAACTTCACTCTTAAACTTTGTATAACATTTGTTTGTTATGTCTTTAATGCAATTCTGTGGTAATTTATATTACAATCATTTATCTTCATTTCTGATGTCACTTCTGATGTCACATTAACCCCATGCAGGCAAGTCTATCTTATTTATAATTCATGTCATCCAGTATCCAGTATTCTCATTGGTGCACAATGGCTTTTTAATCAATGTTTTACTAATAAATAAGTTTGTTCAACTAATAAGTTGGCTTTTATCTTCTAACTATGTCCCATGTGTAGAAATTATATAAGTCCCCTTCAAGATATAAAATTCTATTTTTTAACAAGCATATAATTTAAATGTGACAGAATCAAGGACCTTATAAAAAATTGAACAGAGAGCAAGGAAGGAACTTATTTCACCCTGACCAAGATTTCTGGGATAACACAAGAGAACTGTCCTATAAAAGCCCCTTCTTTTGTCTATAGCTGGCCCTTGAGTAAATGTAGGCAATATGATTAAAAAAATAAGGGGATTTGAAGCACAGAGGGTGATTCAAGGTGGGTTTAACCAAAACATGTTAAAGAATCCAAAAATCAATGGAGTTACATTTTGAGTGAAGCAGACAGTTTGGATGAGTTCATGAATAATGGAAGCAGGAATGATTAGTGTTCTTAAATGTGAAAGAAACTCTGGAAAGTAATTGAGAATAAGTTTTCAATGTGGCAAGTACTGTGTGGAAATCATTATCACTCCAAATTAAAGATCTTGGGAGATTAAATGGAGTCAATTAGAATCACTGAGGTGAAGAATCAACATGGAGACGAAAGGAATAATGAAACAAAACAGCCCGTTATATACAAGGGCCAATAAATTATACTGAACTTGGGGCCACCAGCTACATATTTTTTTCCTGGCCTTGAATCATATTCCTTTAGACTCTGAAAGGACCTTATGCATCAGCTTGTTTAGCATATATCAACATCAGATTCTACACCGCAACACAACTAACTAAGAGAGATTAAACATTTCTTTGAAGTCCTCTAGTGAGGGGGACATACACTAGTGGCTGAGTTAGCCCATTTCATTTTAAGATAGTTCTAATTGTTAAAACTTTTTTTCTTTATTTTTTAATCAAGTCTAGATCTTCCTCTCTGTAACAAATCATTCCTTCTAATTTTTCCCTCTGGGTCCAATCAAAGCAGCTCTAATTTGTCTTTCATAAGGTAAGTATACAAAACTTGAAGGCAAATATACTCCCCCTCCACCTTCTACACCTTTACACTGCCTTTCCTTCCCTACCTCCATGTATACACAAGGTATGTGTTACAGTGAAACTGGCCACCTTAATGTTCCTCACACAAGAAACTCCATTTCCCAAATCCAGGCATTTTCATTGACTGACCCCTCTCCACCGCATGCCTGGAATTCTCTTCCTCTTAATCTCTTCCTATTGACTTCCTTGGCTTTTTTCAAGTTCCACCTAAAATCTCACTTCCTACGTTCTAGACTCACCATCCATTAATTCTAGTGCTTGCCTTCTATTTATTACACCCAATTTATCCTGTATCTATCTTATTGGTCCATAGATGTTTACCTGTTCTGTGTCCCCTTTAGATTGTGAGCTCTTTAAGAGCAGGGACTGTGTTTTGCCTTTTTTCATGTTCCTGTCACATAGCACAATGGCTGGCACATAGCCTATAGGAACTTAAGATTTTTTCATGATTAACTGGCTATCACCCAATGGAAGAGATCTGTAAGCATATCTGTAAAAAATTTTCTCAGCATCACTTACACAGTTGTTAAAATATTTTTCCAATACTCAGTCTCAGTTTTGTCATCTGTACAATAGGATAATTTTCCTACCTTCCAGGGCAGTTGTGAGAAAAAAATGAGATAGGGAAAGTATTGTGCCAACCTTAAAGTAATGAATAAATGCTAGTTATTATTAGCAATACCTAGGACTAATCAATTGGACCACTTTTGGCCAAGAAACTGCAATCACTCTCTATTGCCTAAAAGGTGAAATTCAAACTCAACCTGGAATTTGAGGATCTATGCTCAACCTAGTTTTCTGGCTTAATTTCATACTGCCATGTTTCCATATTCCATTGCTGCCAAACTGGACCACTGGCTTTCTCCCATTCTTATCACATATTCTTCTTTATTTGTGCACTTGCATAAGCTTCATTTGTATTTCTAGACTTGTTTCACACTTTTACCCATCAGATTCACAGATTCTGTATGTTCTAGGGAAAAAAAAGTATGATTTGCTTTACCTCCCACAGTAGTGGACATTTATGCCTCTGCAACTTTACTTATGCCACTCCTAAGAATTGGACTTCTCCCAGAAGTCCTCATTACCTTGTGAATTCTTACCCACCTATTAAAGCCCAATATAAATGCCATGTCTTTAATCAAAAAGTCAGTGATCTCTTTTTTTAAAGACCCAGTACCTGTCAGGCACTGTGTTGAATAGGAATTACGGATTGAAAGAAAAAACAAATGAATAAATAAAATGGTCTAGTTCTCAAGGAGATTATATACCAAGGGAAATAGTATGTGCACATATAAGTATATTTCAGGGAAAACCTGCACATTTAATTCCATTGATAGCAGCTTGGATGTGAGGAAACTCCCATTACCAATACAGTTTGTTACCTTCTCTGCATCTCATGACCTTAAAAAGATGTCTCAAGCAGAACTGTCAAACACACCTGTCTATGCATGCATCCTACAACATTTCTGAGATCGTTACTGGATTAAAAACTAATTGAGAGACAGCTAACAAAATAAATAAAATACAATAAAACATAGATAATGTTAATATCTGGTTTTACAGCCTACAAACATCCTATGCACTATATAGTGGCACCATTACTATTGCAATTTGGTACCTCTGGTCTAGACATGAGACACTAGCAAACTGAGAGGTTAATGATTTGGCCAATGTCATAAGGCAGTATTGAATCCACATCTTCCAGACTACAAAACTAGCACTCTAGCCAGCATGACAACTTGTCTCATGCAATGCAAATAATACAAGATAGTTTCAGGGGAAGCAGGAGCATCTTTGCAGGCCAGGAAAGGTCTCATGAAAGGGTTGCAACTTGGGCTGAATTTCTAAATCAAATCCAATAAACATTTATTAAACACTTACTATGTGCTTGTCCCAGTGCTAATTGCAAGGGATACAATTAGTAATAATAAAAAGATATCCTTACATTCAAAGACCCTATTATCTAATGGGATAAAACACATAATAGGAGTCAGGAAAGCAAGGAAGGGAACATTGGAGTTTACTGATTTTTCCCCATGGAGTTGAAACCAAGCAGAGCAACAGATGCAGAGATTGAACTGAAAAGTCTAAGTTCTGTATTCTATAAAAGGAGACACTGGGAGGAGTTTAGTACTCTACCCTGCAGCCATCCAACTAGAGGGTAGAGGAGGCTGAGTGAAGTGGGATTCTAAGAGAGAGGTAAATTGAATATACTCAAGGCATAAACCTTGTCTGCACTTATAGAAATGAAATTGGAAATGTGAAATGGGATGTCTTGGGAGAGGAACAGCAAGATGGGCAGTTTGGTTGGAATAAACCATCCATAAAGGAGAATAATGTACAAGAAGTCTAAGAAAAAAGGGATTCCTTGAAGGAGAAATAATTGTTAAATTTTAGTGTGAACATTTACTCCTTGGAAATTTGCAAATTCTACAATCATGATTTGATTTATTTTTTATTGTCTAGACTCAGGAAAGTGATGGAAGAAATATTAATAAGGCAAATTCAACTTTAAAGTGTGCAGAGCATACTTTTATTTGTAGGGGGGTGTTGGTTGTTAAACATTTACCTGAATACCTCTAGTAGAAAGGCAGTGTGTGCTAGTCAAAACTAGTTTGACAGGTACATTCACACGTCCTAAAATGTTGCTATTCAAGGCATAAAATGGCCTGAAGACTCAGTATTGCCCTCCCCAGGCATTTTTTTTGTTGTGGCATGGTTTTTCAGTCACTGTCCCTGATTCCTCATTTGTTATTTAGCAGCTCAGAAAAGACTTCATTTCCATAGTCTAGGTTACTTCACTGCTTCACCCCATGGGTGGTGAGGCACCCTCCTATTAATCATATATCATCTCTTTGTCTGAAATTTTATATAATTTTGAGCTTGGGTGGCTAAGCAATATTAAATCAGAGTGTGGATATAGATGCATGTCTGTGCCACTAGCTTGCCTGTGGAGTTGGAGTCAGTTGTGTCTCTTATTTTGTTCTCCTTTAACATCTGTCCTCCTCTCATGGCTGCTATCCCGGATGGAAATAGCTTCCTCCCATTTTGTCCTAAATTCAGGTTGATATCAGGTTGTGAAGGACATTAAATATCACATATAGGAGAAAAAAGAGAACCACTGGACCTAAAGTAAAATAGTCAGACTTATGGCTCAAAATTTTCACACTGTGTGGAGGATTGTTTTAGAGAAATGGGAAACTGGATTCAGAGGGATCATTTAAGAGGTTACTGAATTTGTCAATGTATGAGGCTCCATACTCATGGATGTCAGATAATATTCACATGTAACATACAGGACTTGGTAACTCCATGGACATTGATGGTGAGTGAGCATAGATCACTGAAAAAATGGTGATTTTCTTAATAGAAATAGAGATGATTGGAAAAATTGATATTTTGGAAGTTGTAACAAACTAATGAGTTCTGTTTTGAACACATTAAGTTTAATATGCCTACAAGACTTCTCTACTGAAGCATTTGCTCATCTCTCTAGGCAGAAACTGCCTTCCCTCCCCAACCTCTGGACCTGGGATAGATAGCTTTTTGAAACTCTCTCTGCTTTTTGTTTTAAATTTTCCATTTCGATTATCAATATGCATGTCTCATCCCTGCTACTAGATGGTAAGCTCCTGAGGGCAATGAGTATATGTTTGCATTTATACATATATTTCAAGCTAGGTAAATATTTGCTGAATTGAATATAGATAATATAGAAACAATTCCCAATGAAAAGTTGTGAGAGCAGCAGATATTTTTTTTTCTATTGCTTTCTTACCACTCCATTACTTCATATGCTACTTCCTACAGCGTTCTAACATTTGTTGAACTAATAATCAGGAACTTTATTTCCCCCCTTTTAAGTCCCACATAAAATCTATAGTGATGCTTAATTAACTGCCTCATTACACTTCCATATCTCTGCTCTTAATTACATGGATTCTTTCCTTCTATATGTTATGCATATGGAATTGTTTCAACATTTTCCATGTATGGAGATGGAACACTTCTGAAAAGCCTTTCTGTAACAGTCAAGATATTATTTGCTGCCTGTTTGACCTTATGCTAATTTTCTTTTTTAGACAGGAGTCTGGGCTAAAGGAGAAGAAGGATTCCTCTATTTCTTTCTCTGAAAGGGATAAGAATAAATCCGGCTTATGTCATTTCACTTCAATTCAGAAAATATTTATTAAGCAACTAAAATGCATACACACTGTTCTGGTTGCTAGTAACTTAAAAATGAAAACAATGCTTTATCTGCCTCTAAGGAATTTATTTCCCCAAGGATGCAGATGAATTGTACAACAATGAGTTCAACAGAAGATAGAATAATGTATAGTATGGGGAAAGTCAAGTATGAGGATGACAAAGAGAAGTACAAATAATTAACAAAGATCATATATTTAGAGCTGAGATGGACTTTAAAGATCACTGAATCCAATTTCTTCATCTTATATATAAGGAAACTGAGGCACGGCCAGGTTAAGTGGCTTGCTTGGAGTCACATAACTGATAAACACGAAAAGTAGGATTTGAACTTGGGGTTTCTTGACTCCAAGTCCAGCATTTTATCACCAATGACAGGACATTTTTAACTGAGGTCTTCAAGGAATACTTCATGGGAAATCTCACATCTGAGCTGGGTCTTGCAAGGCAACCACCATTTATTTAGTGCTTACTATGTTCCAGGCACTGTTTTAAGTCATTAGGATTCAAAGAAAGGCCAAAAATTGTTTTAAATGAGATTTCAGGAAGAGAAAACTTTAAAGTGAATATATAAGGGGACTGTGATGGATACAAATACATGCATAAATCTAGTTTTTGCTTAAAGATATTGAATCTGTGATTGAGACTTAGTTGGTCTGGAGGGGCTGAGGACCAAACCATTGATATACTTTCTTTAGCCAAAGTACAATAGCCAGCACAGGAGACAAGAATTCATCACTCAGGTTGACTGGTATACCAGTATAACCAACACAGAGGCAAAGAAGCTACACTCTATGGAATCAATATTTTATCCTTACTAAATATCCTTTCCTTGCTCATCTTATCTAAACTTCCTTTTGGTGAATATTAGGTAATCTAAAAGTGTTGCTTGTTATTCTAAGGCTGAATTTGAACCACCAAATTGGCTTGTAGCAGGTCTAGTTTAGTAAGCATGGAAAGTTGTTTAGAAGGTAGTGTAGGATGCAGGACTGGACATCAGGAAAAAAACTTAGGGTTGAGTGAAGTCTTTCCAGTCATCTGCTTAAATATTAATCAAGAAATATTAATTTAAATAGCTGCTATATGTCAGGGAGAATGAGATGATAAACATATCAAAGCTGATCATGTTACCACAGAACAGAATATATATCAAGAGGATTAGTGTTCGATACAGAGCTTTGAGGGATATTCAAATTTAAGGGATGTAAAGTATATGATCAACCATAAAAGAAAACTGGGGGGAAGTTCATGTAGAACAATTGAGATAATATTTATTTTCCCCTTCAAAGTGTTGGTAAATTGTGGATAAAGAAAATGGTATATAGCATACTTTCAGTCATTGACAATTTGTTGGCTGCTTTTCTGATCTTTGTTTTGCTGTTCTTTTAAAAATCTTGTTAAAAAGGAAGTTTTATGGAGTAGTGAAGGTAGAAGAAATCTATTCATAAATAAATGTGATGGAAAAAACAAAATCTTTTAAAAAACAAAACAACCAAAAATATGAAACAGTGGACAGAGACTAGGAATAACCAGGAAAACATTTTAAGGCTAGCTAACAGTGACCAATATTAAGAAATCCTATAAAAAAGAGATTAAGGAAGAGAATATCGAGAAATGGCACACTAGAGTTGTGAGGGTAGTAGAAATTAGAGCACACCAAGAATGTATAGGGGGTAGCTTGGTATTGCAGTGGATAGAATGCTGGGCCTGGGGCCAACGAGACTTCTCTTCCTGAGTTCAAATTTATCCTCACACATATAATACCTGTGTGACCCTGGGCAAATCACTTCATTCTATTTGCCTCAGTTTCCCAGTTTTCTTATCTATAAAGTGATCTGGAGAAGGAATTGGCAAACCATTGCAGTATTTTTTGCCAAGAAAACTTCAGATTGGATCAGGAAGAATGAGATACAACTGAACCAACTGAACAACAACAAGAACAAAAGAATGTACAGATAAAAAGATAGCACAGAATTAAGTGATAGAGTTGAAATCCAAGGAACTTATCTCTGCCTCTTACTTACTTACCTATATGACCTTGGGCAAGAAACATGACTTCTTCAGGCCCAGTTTTCTCAGCTAAATGCAAAGGTGGGTTTTGACTGGTTATTCCATGTCATTTGAAATAATTAATTTTGCTGGTTAAGAACACTTCTTGTTTGGATAAATCAATCTGAACTAAGTATGGACAAGGCTTGTATGCCTCCTTGAATCAAAGCCATTGTGTGAGAGACTTGGTCAGCACCTAATCAACTTGTATAAGAGGGAACAACCAATGAACCAGAAAGATCTGGAGGTAGAGAAAAGGGAGCCAGCTATATAGTGATGAGCTGTAAAGAAACAGTGCACTAGGAGCAACCAGTGAAAAGAGAAAAAGAAGGTAGGACTGTGTTGTTGCAGAGAAGGGAGATATTGAGGAGGGTTTATGCCTCTCTAGGTGTCTCAGATCACAAAACTACAGCTCATATACCAAGGGATCCATATTTTCAGGAACGATGGAAGTTCTGAGAAAAAGTTTGCTCTTTTCCCCACTTCTCCAGGTGCCAGTCTATCCACAGACACAGTAACAGAATTAATTTTTTATTATTTGAACATTTTCAGAAACCTAAATTTTACCTCAAACATAAAAAGGCCTTAGGTTGGTTAGAAAATATCTATTGACATATATCTATATTAACATGAAGACACACATGTTTTACACACACACACACACGCACGCACGCACACATATATATATATATGAACAAAAACAACACAGATATATATCTGTATGTATGTATGCATGTATTACAGATATTTAAATTATGGCAGAAAATCTGATCTCTGCCTAAATGTTAGGAATTTTTCCTAATGAAATTCAGTGATTGTAATTTAATTTTTTCTTCTAAATTCACAGAGAAGGGGAAATACATGGACCATGAGTAAAATTATATTAGTACTAGACTTAAAATGACTTAATTATTATAATAAAATTTTATAGATACAATGAAATAGTTAGATTGTATTGCTACTGAAGTCCTTTCCATCAATATATCTATGATCCCATGATTTTATATCATCTGAGTTCTAAGAAGCAAGGCTCATCTTTTATCTTTGGAAGGCTAAGGTCCAGGATCATGGTAGATCTTACGTGAATTCCCCTTCACCACAGACTGCCTATTATCAATACCTCTATGAGGCTTAGAATTTCTTAGTAAACAAGTCTCTTTTATTCCACAATTTCTAGAATCACTTCCACTAAAGAAAGAGATTTTGGTATTGGCATATGCATAGAAATTCCCCTTCAAAATTCATTTCCCACATTAGGAAGAACAGGAAGGCTTTGTGTATTATAGTGTGATGTGTTCCAGAACTTCGTGGGGTGGGGGGAAGAGAATGTCTTCATTTCCTTTTATAATGCTGATTTTCCAAAGAGGATAGAGTGTAAGACCAGTCTTTCAACTAAATAATCTTACTACTCTAGAGGAGTCAACTTCCATAGCCTGAACATCACAAAGGCAGCAGCTGCCTTCTCTTGTTAAGATATCTAGAGGTTGATGGCAGCAAGACTTCCCACACGATCTCCTATAGAAAAGTATAAGTAAGAACAGCTGTGCCCTAACAAAGCAATGTAACTTTGGTGCCTTTGTTCTCTGAAGATGCAGTCGTTTGTTTTGGTTTCTCACATTTGTGATTCAATGCCCAAACTCCCTCAAAAACTTGACTTGTGGTTATTAGCAATATAGGGCTCTTTCCCATGCACAGAAAATAAACAACAGATAGCCTGTGAATCAGGAATATTATGAAAAAAATTGTTTCTACAGCTTTCAGCTTTCTTTTGGGGATTGAGGTCTTTGAAGGTTAATTCTTTTTTCTGAGGTTCCCAGAGCAAACCACTCCCAGGATGCAGCTATATTTATGTACTTAAGGTGACCAGATTCCAACCTGATAAAATGATTGTTGTCTTTTATACTACAGGAAGATCAAAATGATGTCACTCTGTCAAGGTCAATCTGATAAGATCAACATGAGTTTGGAAGACTCTGCCAGTGGTCAAGCACAAAGAGTCCATATGAATATTTGGAATAGAGATGTCTCTAAATGTGTGCATCCCATGTTTCTTTTGAGCTATTGCAATTCTGCTTTACTCATAGAGCGCAACACCTTTGTTGATGCAGTCATGCCATGCTGGGTGGTCTTGAGCCACCATCTCCCATGTGTCACAATCAATTCCAAAGTTCTTCAGAGAGACCTTAAGAGTGTCCTTGTATCACTTCCTCATCTCCTTCTCCTCCTCCTCCTCCTCCTCCTTCTTCCCTTTTGAACATTCTTTTTTCCCTTTATTTAGTATTTTTTAATATTTCCCAAGCTACATGTAAAAACAATTAATGTTTGTTTTTAAAATATTGAGTTCTAAATTACCTCTCTTCCTCCTCCCCACCCCATCCCCATTGAGAAGGAGAGCAACTCAATATAGGTTATACACATGTAGTCATGCAAAACATATCCATAATAGTCATGTTGGGAAAGAAAACAGAGGCCCCCTCCCTCCCAAAAAAATTCAAGGAAAATAAAGTTTAAAAAAATTGCTTCAATCTGTATTTAGATACCACCAGTTCTTTCTCAAGGGTTGAACAGGATTTTTCATCATAAGTCCTTCAAAGTTGTTTTGGGTCATTGTTGTTGAGAATAGCTAAGTCATTCACAGCTGATCACTTTAAATATTGCTGTTACTTTTTATACAGTGTATTTCATTTTGCATCAGCCCATGCAAGTCTTTTCAGGTTTTTTCTGAGAGTTTCCTGCTCATCATTTCTTATAAGACAGTATTATTCCATCACAATCACATACCACAATTTGTTCAGCCATTCCCCAACTGGTGGGCATTCCCTCAGTTTCTAATTCTTTGCCCCCAGAAAGGAGTTGCTATAAATATTTTTGTACATATAAATATTTTTCCTTTTTTAAAAAAAATTCTTTTGGGATACAGGCATAGGAGTGGTATTGCTAAGTTAAGGGGTATGCATGATTTTATAGCCCTTTGGATATAGTTCCAAAGTGCTCTAAAGAATGGTTGAATCAGTTCATAACTCCACCAACAATGCATTAATTTCTTATTTTTCCCATATCCCCTCCAACATTAGTGATTTTCCTTTTCTGTCCTATCAGCCAATCTAACAGGTGTGAGGTAGTACATCAAAATTGTTTTAATTTACATTTCTCCACTCAGTAGTGAGTTAGAGTATATTTTCATATGATTATAGATGGCTTGGATTACTTCATCTGAAAACTGATCACATCTTTTGATTATTTGTCCTTTGGGGAATGGCTCTTATTTTTATAAATT
Organism: Trichosurus vulpecula; assembly: GCF_011100635.1. Taxonomy (NCBI): domain Eukaryota; kingdom Metazoa; phylum Chordata; class Mammalia; order Diprotodontia; family Phalangeridae; genus Trichosurus; species Trichosurus vulpecula. The sequence continues at coordinate 366,751,900 of NC_050575.1, read as the reverse complement.
TGACTCAGTTCTCTATACGTTTGAGAAATGAGACCTTTATTAAAGAAAATTGCTTCAAAACTTTTTCACATTTACTACTGTTAACTGTATTTCCCTCCATCCCACCCACCCCCCCATTTATTCTATTCTCTCTCTTTTTTCACCCTGTTCCTCCTCAAAAGTGTTTTGCTTCTGACTATCCTCTCCCCCAATCTGCCTTCTCTTCTATCACCCCGCTTCTATCACTTATCACCTTCCTGTCCTACTTTATGTAGGATAAGACAAATTTCTATGCACATTTCCCAGTTTGAGCCAATTCTGATGAGAGTAAGGTGTGCTCACTCTCTCTCAAGTCCTCCCTCTTCCTCTCCACTGTAAAAGAATTGTCTTGCCTCTTTTATGTAAGGTAATTTATCCCATTCTATCTCTCCTTTTCTCTTTCTCTCAGTACATTCCTCTTACCACTCAATTTTATAGGTTTTTAGATGTCATCCTTTCATATTCAACTCATGCCTGTGCTATCTGTCTACATATACTCCTTCCATTTGCCCCAATAATGAGAAAGTTCTTATAAGTTAGAAATATCTTTCCATGTAGGATTGGAAAATGTTTAACTTTATTAAGTCCCTTATGATTTCCCTTTCCTATTTACGTTTTTATGCTGTTCTTGAGTCTTGTATTTGAAAGGCAAATTTTCTATTCAACTCTGGTATTTTCATCAGGAATGTTGAAAATATGCTATCTCATTGAATGTCCAATTTTTCCCCTAAAGGATTATACTCGGTTTTTCTGTGTAGGTGATTCTTGGTTTTAATCATCACTGCTTTGACCTCCAGAAAATCATATGCCAAGCCCTCCAATCCCTTAATGTAAAAGCTGCTAGATCTTGTGTTATCCTGACTGTAGCTCTACTATATTTGAATTGTTTCTTTCATGCTGCTTGCAGTATTTTCCCCTTGAACTGGGAACTCTGCAGTTTGGCTACAATATTCCTGGCAGTTTTAATTTTAGGATCATTTTCAGGAGCTGATTGGTAGATTCTTTCAATTTATATATTACCCTCTGATTCTAGAGTATCAGGGCAGTTTTCCTTGATAATTTCTTGAATGATGATTCCTACATTTTTTTTAATCATGGCTTTAAGGTAGTCCAATAATTTAAAAATTATCTTTCCTTTATCTATTTTCCAGGTCAGTTGTTTTTCCAATGAAGCATTTCACATCATTTTTTCATTCTTTAGTTTTGTTTTATTGTTTCTTGATTTATCGTAAGGTTATTAGCTTCCATTTGCTCCATTCCAATTTTTACAGAACTATTTTCTTCAGTGAGCTTTTGGATCTCCTTTTCCATTTGGTCAATTCTGCTTTTTAAGGCATTTTCTCTTCAATGGCTTTTTAGACCGCTTTTACCATTTGGTCTAATCTGGTTTTTGAGGTGTTCTTTTCTTTTTCTTTTTTTAAATAACATTTTATTATTTATTTAATACATTTAGGTTTCGGCATTGATTTCCACAAGATTTTGAATTATAAATTTTCTCCCCATTTCTGCCCTCCCCCCCCACTCCAAGATGGCATATATTCTGATTGACCCATTCCCCAGTCAGCCCTCCCTTCTGCCATCCAACTCCCCCCATCTCTTCTTCCATTACTTTCTTTTAGGGCAAGATAGATTTCTATGCCCCATTGCCTATGTAGCTTATTTCCCAGTTGCATGAAAAACAACTTTTTTTTAACATCTGCTCTTAAAACTTTGAGTTCCAAATTCTCTCCCCTCTTCCCTCCCCACTCACCCTCCCTAAGAAGGCAAGCAATTCTACATAGGTCACTCATGTATCATTATGCAAAACCATTCCACAGTACTCGTGTTGTGAAAAAACTAGCTATATTTTGCTCCCTCCTATCCTGTCCCCCTTTATTCAAATTTCTTCTTTGACCCTGTCCCTTTTCAAAAGTGTTTGCTTTTGATTACCTCCTTGCCCTATCTACCCTCCCTTCTATCACACACCCCCCTTTTTATCCCCTTCCTTCTTCTTTCCTGCGGGGTAAGATACCCAACTGAGTGTGTATGTTATTCCCTCCTCAAATCAAATCCAATGAGAGCAAGATTCACTCATTCCCCCTCACCTGCCCCCTCTTTCCTTCCAAAGAACTCCTTTTTCTTGCCACTTATACGTGAGATAATTTACCCCATTATATCCCTCCCTTTCTCCCTTTCTCAATATATTCCTTTCTCATCCCTTAATTTTATATTTTTAGATATCATCCTTTCATATTCAATTCACCCTGTGCCCTCTGTCTCTGTCTCTGTCTCTCTGTCTCTCTGTCTCTGTCTCTGTCTCTCTGTCTCTCTCTATCAATCTCTCTCTCTCTCTCTCTCTCTCTCTCTCTCTCTCTATCTTTCTCTCTGTATGTATGTATGTATGTATGTATATTTCCTTCAGCTACCTTAATACTGAGGTCTCATGAATTACACCCATCATCTTTCCATGTAGGAAGGTAAACAAAACAGTTCAACTTTTAAAAGTCCCTTATGATTTCTCTTTCTTGTTTACCTGTTCATGTTTCTCTTGATTCTTGTATTTGAAAGTCAAATTTTCTATTCAGCTTTGGCCTTTTCACTGAGAAATCTTGAAAGTCCTCTATTTTATTGAAAATCCATATTTTGCCTTGGAGCATGATACTCAGTTTTGCTGGGTAGGTGATTCTGGGTTTTAATTGTAGCTCCCTTGACCTCTGGAATATCATATTCCAAGCCCTTCAGTCCCTTAATGTAGAAGCTGCTAGATCTTGCATTGTCCTGATTGTATTTCAACGATACTCAAATTGTTACTTTCTGGCTGCTTGCAGAATTTTTTCCATGATCTGGGAGCTCTGGAATTTGGCGACAATATTCCTAGGAGTTTTCTTTTGGGGATCATTTTCAGGAGGTGATCTGTGGATTCTTTCAATTTCTATTTTACCCTCTGGCTCTAGAACATCAGGGTAGTTCTCTTTGATAATTTCTTGAAAGATGACATCTAGGCTCTTTTTTTGATCATGGCTTTCAGGTAGTCCAATAATTTTTTGAATTATCTCTCCTGGATCTATTTTCCAGGTCAGTGTTTTTTCCAATGAGATATTTCACATTGTCTTCCACTTTTTCATTCCTTTCATTCTATTTTGTAATATCTTGATTTCACATCAAGTCACTAGCTTCTACTTGCTCCAATCTCATTTTTAAGGTAGTATTTTCTTCTGTGGTCTTTTGGACCTCCTTTTCCATTTGGCTAATTCTGACTTTCAAGGCATTCTTCTCCTCATTGGCTTTTTGAAGCTCTTTTGCCATTTGAGTTAGTCTATTTTTTAAGGTGTTATTTTCTTCAGCATTTTTTGGTTCTCCTTTAGCAAGTCATTGACTTGTTTTTCATGGTTTTCTTGCATCACTCTCATTTCTCGTCCCAATTTTTCCTCTACTTCTCTAACTTGCTTTTCCAACTCCTTTTTGAGCTCTTCTATGGCCTGAGACCAATTCATATTTTTCTTGGGAGCTTTTGATGTAGGCTCTTTGACTTTGTTGACTTCTTCTGGCTGTATGTTTTGGTCTTCTTTGTTACCAAAGAAAGAATCAAAAGTCTGAGACTTAATCTGAGACCATTTTCGCTGCCTCTTTGTGTTCCCAGCCAACTACTTGACCCTTGAGCTTTTTGGGGGGTATGATGGCTTGTAGAGTAGAGAGTACTTTGTCCCAAACTTGAGGGGCTGCACTGTTGTTTTCAGATCTACTTCTACACAGCAAGCTCTTCCACACTAGTGCTCCTTCTCCCCCAAGAACCACCAACCAGGATTGTGGCTCAGATCCAGGCAGGGTAAAACAGCCTTTTTACTCCCATGCTAATCTGCTGCTTAATTCCTCTGGGCTCTGTTCTACTCTGCTCCCAGCTTCATGCGATAGACCCTTCCCAGCGACCATTCAGGCTGTCCTGGCCTGAAGCCCTGCTTCCCTCCGCTATTTCATGGGTTCTGCAGCTCTAGAATTTGTTCAGAGCCATTTTTATAGGTGTTTGGAGGGACCTGGGGGAGAGCTTAGGCAAGTCCCTGCTTTCCAGCTGCCATCTTGGCTCCACCCCACTTTGAGGTGTTATTTTCTTTTGGTAATTTTTTTGTGTCTCCTTTACCAAGCAGTTGTCTCATTTTTTCATGATTTTCTTGCATTACTCTCATTTTTCTTCCCAATTTTTCTTCTACCTCTCTTGATTTTTCAAAATCCTTTTTGAGCTCTTCCATGGCCTGAGACTAATTCATATTTTTTGGAGGCTTTGGATGTAGGAGCTTTGACTTTGTTGTCTTCTTCTGAGTGTGTGTTATGATCTTCCTTGTCACCAAATTAAGTTTCTATAGTCAGAGGTTTTTGTTTCCCATTTTTGTTCATTTTCTCAGCCTGTTACTTGATTTTTAACTTTTGTTAAAGTAGGGCTCTGCTTCCAGGGTGCAGAGTTCACTGTCCCAAGCTTTAGGGCTTTCGTTCTGTTTTCAGAGATACTTAGAGTAACCTGTAATTTTTCAATTCTTCCAAGTTGGTATGATCTCAGGAGAACCATTTACTACTCTCTTGGCCTGTGCTCTGGTCTATGAGTGACCATAAACACTCTTTTCTGCCCTACAACTGTGAGGAGGATCCCTTGTTCACTGCTGTTGCAAGCTCTGCTATTCTGCTCCTCTCCCTGGGACCACCACCCATGACTTCCACCTGTATCCAAGTCCTGCCTCAGTGTCAGCAAAAAGACCTCTGTAATATCCTTCTGACCAGTTGTTTGACCCCGTTACTATCTGTGTGCTAAGAGCTCCAATAGCAGCTGCTGCTACTTCTGCTCCTGATTCAGTCACTCCCAGGGCCTGCTCCTGGTTTGCTGTGGCTGGGGCTATGCTGGAAGAGCCTGAGCTGGACTATGATCCTCTCTCACTTAGGTGCGATACTTTTCTTGCTGACCTTTTACTTCGTCTTTGGCATCTGTGGGCTGAGAGATCCAGAAACTGCCACTGCTGCCAGTGATTCAGTCACCCTGAGACCTGCTCCTTGTTTCTTGGGGTGTGGTCTGTGTTGGCACAGTCTGCACTAGACTGTACTTCTCCCTTGCCCTAGTTTAACAGACCTTTCCTGCTGATCTTCTCAGTTATCTTGGGCTGGAAATTTGTTTCACTCCATCTTTTTTGGCTCTAGAATTTGTTTAGAGTCTTTGTTTTAGAGTCTTTTCTAAAGGTATTTGCAAGAGTTTTGGAGGAGAGCTCAGGCGAGTCCCTGCCTTTATTCCACCATATTGGCTCCCTTGCATCACTTCTCATCTCCATGTGAGGGTTTGCCTTGTATGAGTTCTCCATAAAATAGTCTTTTAGGCAAATGCATATTTGGCATTTTAGTAGTCAGCCCATTTGAGTTATACTCACTCTAGTAGGATTTGAATGCTTGGCAGTTAAACTTGAGAAAAATCTCATTGTCAGGTACTTCTCTTGCCAGTTGATCTTCAGAGTCTTGCTAAGACAATTCAAAAGGAAACAATTCAATTTCCTGGCACAGTGCTGGTACACTTCCCAGGTTTCACAGGCATAAACAATGAGGTTGACACAGGGGCTCTATAGACCCTCAATTTTGTAGACAGTTAAATATCTCTTCTCTCCCACACTTTCTTTTCAAGGCTCCCAAACATTAAGATAGTTCTGATAAGGAGTGTGTCAACTTTATTATCTATATGTATATCCCTGGAAAGTATACTGCCAATGTAAGTGAACTTACACGCAGCCTTCAAAATTTTTCAATTTGCTTTAACTGACGATTCTACGTATAGATGGTACAATACTGGCAGGTGGAGAACTTCTGCTTTCTTGATGTTAGTTGTTAGGCCAAAATTAGCACAAGCAGCAGAGAACTGATCCATATTCAATTGTATCTCAGCCTCAGAGGTTGCATTGAATGTACCATTATCTGCAAACAAAAAGTCCTGCAGCAACTCTCTCTGCATTTTAGTCTTGGCTTGCTTGCAGCTTTTTCAAATTAAGAACTTTATATAGAAACAAATCCAAGGATTCAGATTTTCCCAGGATTGGGCTACAACCTCTGGTATTCTTAGCACAGAGGTTTTCTAGTTATTGAGGAAAACTGGTAGTGAATCAAAGAAATGTTTTCTTTCTCTTGGAATTCTATAGCATTCCAGGAATGCACCAATCTGCACTCTGCCTTCTCCTCAACTACAGTCTGAATCATTTAAACCGCTCACTGAACAAAGAAATAGAGAGTATGAGTACTTTCTCTCATCTAATGAACAACATGGCCATTCCATTCTGCAAAGGCCCTATTACGTAACCTGGCTGGATTTATAAATATTCTGATTTGTATAATGATAGCATATGTGCACATCTTACCTACCCTATTGCATTTTAAAGTTCTAGTAGTGGGCACATTTTTATCCTTTTTTTATTATTTCTAGTACCTGGCAAATAATCTTGAAACATACTAAGTTTATAATCAGTGTTGAATTAATGAACCAATGAAGATACAAATAAAGATTTTCTCATAGAAAATCCTTAAAAATGATTTGGACCAGGCTGTTTTGAGCAAGAAAATATCGATTGGAGATATAAGGGCATGTTTAGCTTAGGATATGGAATTTGTTTTAATTTTTTTTAAATCATTGTATTAGAGCTTGACTCCTCAATTTTGATTAACGTGTAATACCAGGGTATAGCAACGTGGGGTACAAAGAAACTCTCTGGGGGAGGGCTATATTTTCTTTTCTGAAGGGTCGGAGTATAATAGGCAGGAAAGATGGGGTCGGTGTATAGGCTCAAAGTTTCTTGTAGTTGATCATAATACACAGGGGTTTTAATTTTTAAACCTTACCTAAGAGGCACATATACTTTTTTTTGGTGCTGTGTGCATCCAAGATCTCTGTTGTGCTTATGTTGAAGGCTCAGCTGAATGTAATAGAAAATACCCCTCTTTCCTCTTACAAGAGCCCGTTCAGATGCAGTTCCTTTAATCACAAAGGATGTTAGGACTGCCAGTGTTTCCCAGGGCTATCAAAGGTTAGCTGTGACCAGGAGCATTCATCTCCACTCTCCTTAGAAAGGGCCATTTCTCAGGTCCCTTATTGTAGCCTACTTTGCCTTTTACGCTGACCCACTTCTTGGACTCCCTAACAATCTCCGGGCTCTCATTCCTTTCTGAGCAACTTGATTTCTCTGGCTCATGAGAAATGGAGGCAAGGTGGAAAGGACTTGAATTCTCCTATTTAGTCAGTTTCTACCTTGTGACCTTAGGTATGTCACTTTCCCCAAAATGAAGGAGATGGACTTAGGTGATCTTAAGTTCCTTTGTTCTAAATCTTATATGGTTATTACTTGAACTCACTTCCTTTGGGGCATTTGTCCTGTACTGGTATCTGGTCCTTCCTTCTGCCCAGAATGAGATTATAATGTAAGTAACCAATAATGCCCTAATAAAAAGGACATCTTTTTATAGCTCTCTGCTGCCCCCAACTGTTTCAGAGCTGCTATTACTCTCCCCTGTTAGTGCCAAGGTGACAGAACAGAGTACCACAAGAGCATTATATTACTGTGCCAAGAAAGAAAAAAAAAAAAACTCTACTCCTAAGATTTCAGAATGACTGCCTTTCCAAGTCAAACTACTGTTAATGTCAGATGAGTAAGAGGAATTGTTCATCAAGTTCTTGGCTAGCTGTGGTTGAAAATAGACTTCAGGCACTAGTAATCCTGACATTATCACAATGTTATCCTATGATGTCTCTACATGACAGTAAATATAGCCATCCAAAGATCTTCTCCACCAACTGATAGTGGTAGATACTGTAGTGACTCTTGTCTCAGAGCACTAATGAAAGTAGATAGGAGACTAGGATATTCACAACTCCAACAGGATAAGAGTCCTAACTAGGACAGTATAGTCAGAGTTTTGGGCTGGGAACCAAATTTAAAGGATAGCACTTGGGAGGCACCTAGGTGGTGCAGTAGAGAGAGTACCCAGCTTAGAATCAGAAAAACTGGTGTTTCTGAGTTTAAATCTAGCCTCAGGCATTTGTTAGCTGTATGAAACTGGGCAAGTCATTTAACTTTGTGTGCCTCAGTTTCCTCATCTAGAGATGGAGAAAGAAATGGCAAACCACTCCAGGATCTCTGCTAAGAAAACCCCAAATGGGGTCATGATGAGCCTGACAGGACTGAAATGACTGAAAAACAACAATGCGTGATTCTCTAGCACATAAATGACAGAGCTGATAATGTATCTAAGAATAATCATGGAGAATAGGATCCTATCTAATGGTGACCTGGAACTATCTGTTTCCTCTCCCAACCCTACTCTATCTCTCTTTGCAGGGTGTGACTCAAGGTATACTCAAGTATCCTAAGCCCCTCTAACGCTCAAGCAGGTAACCTAGAGTCTATGTATGCTGTCTCTTTGGTGATAATCCTGTCACTGCCTACAACGGAGGGGGTGCATCTTGTCCTTGACCCAACCACAACAATTCCAATTAGTAGTGGAATATGTTTACATGTTGGCAGAGAACTAATACTGGATTGACAAAGTCATACTCACAAAATATATCATTTTGATTAAGAATTCAATCTCTAGGTATGATTTTTAAGATTCAGGTCATAATATCCATTTCATATCCATTTTGGTATATACTAGATCACTTCACATTTATTATGGAACATGCCATACTGCTTTCAATTTATCCTAGCAATGTTTGTCAAATAGAAAGTCTTCCTTAGTTTTAAAATTTTTTTAATTAAGAAGCATTTATTTTCTTTCCTTCCTAATCTCTAAATCAAAAAAAATACAAAAAATATGTAACCATGATACACAGTCAACCAAAACCAATGCCCACATTTTGTTTACAGTTTGTCCAATTTGTACCTCGCTATATATTTTGATTTGAAAGTTGCAAGCTTCATCATACATCTTCTGGAATAGTAGTTAATCATGGCATCCTTCAGAGTTCTCAAATCTTTCAAAACTGTTGTTCTTTAAAGAGTTGTTATATAAATTATTCTCTTAGTCCTGATCACTTCACTCTGCATGAGTTCAAACAATTTTCCTACAATTCTTCAAAAACCTCCCATTCCTCATTTTTACAGCACAATAGTATTCCATTATGTTAACAGACTATAATTCCTTCAAACATTTCTCAACTAATGGGCACCACTTCAGTTTCTACTTCTTTACCACAAGAAAAAGAGCTGCCATAAATATTTTTATACATAAGTCCTTTACCTTTAAAAAAGAACAACCTTGCAGAGGAAAAGTCCTATGAGTGATATTGTTGAGACAAAAGATATGGAGAATTTAGTAACTGTTTGGGTGTAGTTCTAATTTGCTTACTAGAGTGGCTGGATCAATTCATAACTCACCAACAGTGCATTAATGTTCCTATTTTCATGGATCCCCTCCAATGCTTATTTTACTTTTTTTTGCCAACTTTGCTAATCTGATGGTTGAGTGTTAGAATCTAAGAGTTATTTTAGTTTGCATTTCTCTAATTATTAATGATTTTCAGTATTTTACATATGAGTACTGATAGCATGTATATCTTCATTAAAAATGCCTATACTTATCTTCTGAACATTAATCAATCAGGGAATGTTCCTTTTTTCTTATAAATTTTTGTATACATCTTGGAAACTGGACCATTATCATAGAGATACTTTTGCAAATAATCTAGCCATTTACCTTCTAATTATAGCTATGATTTCTTTGCTAATGTTATTATTATCCCTTCATTCCTATACAGTGTGCCAACTAACATTTATTATATATTTCTCTATTTCAAACACTGCTATAGGGATAAAAAAACAATCAAAAACAAAGACACTCCCTGATCTCAAGGAACTTATATTCTAATGGTGGAAAACAGAACATAAAAAGGAAGCTGAAAAGGACTGGAAAAGAAGGAAGTTCCCATGTGTGCATGGTGACCAAGTCTGGACGTTGAGGACGTTAGTCTGAGTCCTTCCCTCAAAAGGGGTGGACTCTGAAAAGAATCCACCAAAGGAAGACAAATACCCCAAGAGCAGAGTCAGCTCCGGCGTGATAGTTAAATCAATAGAATAAGATACAGCTGGTTTCTGTCCGTCCCCAAATAATGGTTCTTGGGAAGAACTCCCATGTGTGGGAAGTTTCTTATGGAAGCAGAGTCAAACAGCAGCTGAGACATGGTAAAAATACCAATCTTTTATTATTTCCCTTGATGTTTTATTCTTTTTTTTCTTACAAGTGGATTTTATTTTATTTTTTGGTCTAGTTCTAAAAAGGATCATTTTAGAAATTTAGTGGTACAGCAACAAATCTATTGAGCAGTTAAGCAGTGCAGTGGAAGCAGCAGATAGAGCACCTGGCCTGGAGTCAGGAAGATCTGAGTTCAAATCCAGCCTCAGACAACTTATTAGCTGTTTGACCCTAGACAAGTAACTTAAATCTCTTTGCCTTAGTTTCTTCATTTGTAAAAGGAGCTGGAGAAGGAAATGGCAAACCACTCTGACATCTTTGCCGGGAAAACCTCAAATGGGTCACAAGAAGTTGGAAGAGACTGACCAATAACAAGCCAAATATGTAAATCACATTAAGCAGTATTTTCATTTTTAAGATGACATGCTATGCTCCTATTATTAGCTCTTTATTTCATTAAGAACACTTTATAATTTTATTTATGTAGACTATGAATGTACTATGGTATTTTCAAAATACTTTATGTACTTTGTAGTTCTTTGAATGAAATGTCCTTTTTAATTTTCTCCTGAATTTTGTTATTGATATGTAGAAATATTGTTGTTTGGGGAGGTTTAATATACATAGTGAAAATTGGTGAAGGTAATGTCTCAATTACTTTCTTTGCTGATTATCCATGATTTCCACAGTAAACTAATACATTCTTATCAAATAGGAAGAGTTGGTTTCCTCTGCCTGTTTCCATGTCTTTTACTCTCTTTTCATATGTCATTGCTATTACTCACATTTCTAGAATTATGTCAGTTAGCCACACTTGTGTTTTGATTAGGAAAGTTTCTATTATTTATTCATTGTATTTAATCCACCTAAGGAAATCTAGCTAAGTGGTTTAGTGGAGAGAACATTGGGCTGGGGATTAGGAAGACTCATCTTTGGGAACTGAAATCTGGCCTCTGATGCTTACTATCTGTACGACCCTGGGCAAGTCACATAACCTTGTTTGCCTTAAGTACTCATCTATAAAAATGATTTGAAGAAGAAAATAGCAAACCACTTCAGTATCTTCGGCAAGAATTACCCTAAAACAGGATCACAATGAATGGGACATGACTGAATAAAACATTTAATCCAGGCTCTTGGTTTTAGATAGTTACTGTTTAGAGTAGAGAAAAAAAAATAAAACAAAAACATAAGAAGATCATTGATTTATGTTTATAGTTTGTCGACCTTTTTTAAGCATAAATGGTGGACTTTGTCGAAATCTTTTTTTACATTCATACATATATACATAATAATGATGTTTGATTTTTTTTAAAAAATTATTATGATTGATTATGATAAAAATTTTCTGTATTGCTGTTATAAAATCATCATAATAGAAAGTTTTTTGAGAAATTGCTATAATTTAAAACCTTGAAATAATATGCCCTACTGATTTTGGTTTACTGATTTTCCTTCCCTTTAGTCTTCTCTTGTTTAGGTATTAAAACAATATTTTTTTTCTCACAAAAGTTTTTTGAGCAGAATATATTTTTTATCAATTTTTTTGACAAAAATATTTTTAGTATGTCTGTTAATTGTACCTTTAGCTTTTGAAAGAATTCTCTTGTCAAGTCATCAAGATTAGGTTTATCACCTACCAAATTTTGATAGTTCCTTTTATGAGATGTAATTGCTTAAAATTTTTAATTATTGTTCTTCTGATAAATTTATTTTTTGAATTCTTAGTTTTGTTGGTTTATTGTAGGTTATAAAAAAGTATTTAATTTCCTCTACAATTGTTGAACTTCATCTTAATCATATTTATTTTGTTAATTTTTTCTTCCATCTTCTTTTTTTTTTACTTTTTTTTTGGAGGGGGAAAGCAGGGCAATTGGGATTAAGTGACTTGCCCAAGGTTCCACTGCTATTAAGTGTGTCAAGTTTCTGAGGCCATATTTGAACTCAGGTCCTCCTGACTCCAGGGCCAGTGCTCCACTCACTGCACCACCTAGCTGCCCATTTCCATCATTTTTTTTAACTAGTTTTGTAGGTGTTTTCAGGAAACATGTAATTTTATTTGGTTCAGTTTTAACAATTTCATTTAATTTTGGCTAAATGTTCTATAGTCTTTTTAGTTTACAGCTTATCTATTTCTTCCCAGTTTTTCAAATTTACTATTTGTTCTTTTTTTGTTTATTTGATGACTTTCTAGATTTTATATTAGTTTCATGAATTGCTCTTTTTTTCTATTTTGTTACTGTATATTTCAGGGGCATTTTCCCCTCATAGAACTACTTTAGAATGTAGTTGCATTACTATAATTAATTTTAATAGTCATCATTTGCTTATTTAATAAACTCAGAGAGCCAAGTGTCTGGGATAAGAACTCACTATTTGAAAAAAAAAATCCTGAGAAAACTAGAAACAGTATGGCAGAAATTAGGAACAGACAAACATCTCACACCATATACCAACAAAAGTTAAATTGGGCACATGATTTAGATGTATTGGCTGAAACCATAAGTAAATTAGGGGAGCATGGAATAGTTTATCTGTCAGAACTAAGGGTAAGGGAAGAATTGATGACCAAACAAGAGACAGAGTGCATTATGAGATATAAAATGGATAATGTTGATTATATTAAATTTAAAAGGTTTTTTACAAACAAAACCAATGCAACCAAGATTAGAAGAACAGCAGAAAGTTGGGGGAGGGATTATAGCAAGTATCTCTAATAAAGGCCTCATTTCTCTATGATATAGAGAACTTAGTCAAACTTATAAGAATACAAGACGCTCTTTAACTGTTAAGTAGTCAAAGCATATGAACAGGCAATTTTTTGGATGAAGAAATTAAAGCTATCTAAAAAAAATTCTCTAAATCACTACTGATCAGAGAAAGGTAAATTAAAATAACTCTGAGGTATCACCTCACAACTTTTGATTGACTAGTATAACAGAGAAAGGAAATGATAAATGTTGGAGGGGATGTGGGAAATTCAGGACACCAAAGCACTGTGAACTAATCCAAACATTCTAGAGAATAACTTGGAGCTATGCCCAAAGCTCAATCAAACTGTAAATACTCTTTGATACAACAATACCATTAGTACATCTGTATCCAAAAAAGAGAAAAAGGAACAATTTTACAAAAATATTTATAGCAGCTCTTCTTGTAGTGGGCAAGAATTAGAAGTTGTGGCAATGTTCATCAGTTGGGAAATGGCTAAACAAGTTGTGGTACATGATTTTTTTTTCCTGTCCACAAAACATTTTATTTACAAAATATATATACTATAATATAAACAAAGCCATCTCTAGAGATGGGATTCTGCTACAAATCCCTCCCTAGGAAACCATAACCCAGCACCTGACAGTAGCAAGGGCAAAGTGGAGCATGCTGGGACATCTCGGGGGAAGGGGAGGAGTGCAAATCCAGGTAATCGCTACCCCTTGCCCTCCAGTTTTAGGATTTGCCAAAAGATACTGAGGGCAAGCGCCCGTAGAGGTGAGGCTCTAGCCCCTTGGAGGTGGGGAGGGAACCCCTGCCTAGATGGAAGAGGACAGCCATCCCAGCCAACAGGCCAATAAAGGATTAACAACTATGTGTCCTACTGCTGGGCAAAAGGGGGTGAGCAGAAATGAGCAATTCTGAACTCCTGTAACAGGTAAAGAGTTCTCCTCCAGTGGGGCCAAGGCTTGGTGGGGGTCTGCTTCCTTAGTTTACGTCTTCACGTCCCAAAGGGGCATCCGTTTGTGCTGGCAGCTGCTGTGCCAGCCGTGGACAACCTTGGGATCCCCCACCTCACATAGCAACTCCTGCTCAGCTTCGTGAAGTTCTTCTGCCGGGTCATAGCTTTTCTTCTTCTGAATGTACATCATCACGGCCACCACCACCCCTACCAGGGTGATAAAGAAGAAGGGGCCAAGCACGTAGCCCACCATGGAGTCGCTGGCAGCCCTGGGGGCACTGGGTGCTGTCGTGTTACTCATCACCCCTGGAGCCAGGGCAGGGGCAGGAACAGCAAGGAGGAGCCGTCAGCATGGGGCGCTTCGGGAGGGACACCTCCACTCGGGTCCCTCCCGCAGCTAATGTAATACTATTGTTAGCTTTCACACCTCCTTTTCCATTTGGCCAATTCTACTTTTTAAGGAGTTCTTTTCTTCAGTGTACCTTTTTTTTTTCTACTTTGTCAATTGTATTTTAAAATTTTTCTTCTACCTCTCTTATTTGACTTGTAAAATTCTTCTTGAGCTCTTCCAAGAAGGCTTTTTGGGCTTGAGACCAGTTCATATTCCCCTTTGAGGTTTCAGGTGTGAGTATATTGACCATTTTGTCCTCTCCTGAATTTGTGTTTTGATCTTCCCTGTCACCAAGATATTTCTTTATGGTCATTGATTTTTATTTTGATTCTCCTTGCTCTTGTTGCTTGCCTTTTTTCTGACTTTTAAATTTAATCTCTCCTTCTGTGGCCCAGGGAGCATGGTCCCAGACTCCTTGGGCTGGGATGTTGGGGCCTGGTTACTGGTTTTCTGTGCTGGGGCCTCAGGTGATAGCAATTGGATATTGAAGTGGTGTGGTAGTTTACCTGGTGCTGAGCTGGAGGTGGTATGTGCCTGGTATTGGTGCTTGCCTGCTCCTCTAGCCTGGGGCTCAAGATTTCCCCCTGGTCCACTGAGGTGGAGCTTTCTGCTAGCTTGCTGGGATGCCTCCCATCCTGTACTGGTCCCCTTCGGCCACAGCAAGAAGGATCTTTCCCATTAATCCCTCTAGCCTAGAGCTAAAAGAATGCCACACCTCATCTTTCTGCTGGCTCCACTATTCCAGGATTTCCCCTGGGGCAATATTCTCTGGGTTTTTCAAGGTCAACAAGGGAGGCTGCAAGCAACTTACTGCTTACCCCATCATCTTGGCTCCTCGAAGTTTAAAGTAAGCGACTTTCAAACATTTAGTCTGTGGGCTGATAGTCCCAGGAATAAATGCTGCCACTGTCACAGGCCCTGTACAAGAGTGAGTATGCTTCTTTCTCACCCAGTTCTGACAGACCCCCATCCTGTGCTGATAGGTCTGGGAATCACCACTGTTGCCAGTGATTCAGTCTGCTGGGGTCTGCTCTGGCTTTGCTATGGTCAAGTCTGTGCTAGTGCAGCCTGTATACTAGACTGTGCTCCTCTCCTAGTCTGGTGCAATAGATCCTTCCTGTTGACCTTCCAGGTTCTCTGCGGCTGGAAATCTACCACGCTGTCTTTTTGTGGATTCTGCCACTCTAGAATTTGTTCAAATTCACTTTTTAGAGCTATTTGAAGGAGTTTGTGGGAGAGCTCAGGTGAGTCCCTGCTTTCACTCTGACATCTTGGCTCAGCACACACACCCCCTTCCCCAATGTCATATTGTAAGAAATCTGCTGTGAGAAATGCCTCTCAGGGGGACAGAGCCAAGATGGCAGCTGGAAAGCAGGGACTTGTGTGAGCTCCCTGCCAGGTTCCTCCAAAAACCTATAAAAAATGGCTCTGAACAAATTCTAGAACTGCAGAACCCAAAAAATAGCAGAGGGAAGCAGGACTCCAGCCCAGGACAACCTGGATGGTCACTGGATGAGGTCTATCGCACACGGAACTGGGAGTGGAGGGGAGTTGACCCCAGCATGGGCAGCGACAGGACCAACCAGACCAGCAACCAAGCTGAACAGGCCCTAGCACTCTGAATCAGTGAGCTGTGGCACTTACCAGACTTCTCAACCCACAAACACCAAAGACAACAAAGAAGGTTAGTGGGAAAACCTTCAAGGGACAGAGTGGAAGGAGTTCACAGTTTGGCCACTGCCCCAGGGGAAGCAGGGGTGATGTAGCTACAGCTGCAGTTGCTTCTGGTCCCAAGTCTACTTGGTGGGAGGAATTAAGTGGCGGATCAGAGCAGAAGTGCAGAGCCTGCTTAGGATCTGAGTCAGGTCCAGGTTAGTGGTTCTTGGGGAAGGAGGAGTGCTGGTGTGGCAGACCTGACTGTATAGAAATAGCTCTGAAAACAACAGTGCATGCCCTCAAGCTTGGAACAAAGTACTCTTTACAAGCAGTCATACCCCGATGAAAAACTCAAGGGTCAAGTAAGTTGGCTGGGAACATGGCCAGGCAGCGAAAACGCACTCAGATTCAGTCTCAGACTTTGGAATCTTTCTCTGAGGACGAAGAAGACCAAAACATACAGCCAGAAGAAGTCAGCAAAGTCAAAGAGCCTACATCAAAAGCCTCCAAGAAAAACATGAACTGGTTTCAGGTCATAGAAGAGCTCAAAAAGGATTTGGAAAAGCAAGTTAGAGAAGTAGAAGAAAAATTGGGACAAGAATTGAGAATGATACCAGAAAGCCATGAAAAACAAGTCAATGACTTGCTAAAGGAGAACCAAAAAAATACCAAAAAAAATATTGAAGAAAACAACAGCTTAAAAAATAGACTAACTCAAATGGCAAAAGAGCTCCAAAAAGCCAATGAGGAGAAGAATGCCTTGAAAGGCAGAATTAGCCAAATGGAAAAGGAGGTCCAAAAGACCATGGAAGAAAATACTAATTTAAAAATGAGATTGGAGCAAGTGGAAACTAGTGACTTTATGAGAAATCAATATATTATAAAACAGAAGCAAAGGAATGAAAAAGTGGAAGACAATGTGAAATATCTCATTACAAAAACCACTGACCTGGAAAATAGATCCAGAAGAGATAATTCAAAAGTTATTGGACTACCTGAAAGCCATGATCAAAAAAAGAGCCTAGATATCATCTTTCAAGAAATTACCAAGTAGAACTGCCCTGATATTCTAGAGCCAGAGGGTAAAATAGAAATTGAAAGAATCCACAGATCATCTCCTCAAAAAGATATCAAAAAGAAAACTCCTAGGAATATTGTTGCCAAATTCCAGAGCTCCCAGGTCAAGGAGAAAATACTGCAAGCAGCCAGAAAGTAACAAGTTGAGTATTGTGGGAAAAAAATCGGAATAGTACGAGATTTGGCAGCTTCTACATCAAGGGGTCGAAGGGCTTGGAATACGATATTCTGGAGGTCAATGGAGCTAGGATTAAAACCAAGAATCACCGACCCAGCAAAACTAAGTATCATGCTCCAAGGCAAAATATGGATTTTCAATAAAATAGAGGACTTTCAAGCTTTCTCAGTGAAAAGACCAGAGCTAAATAGAAAATTTGACTTTCAAACACAGGAATCAAGAGAAGCATGAAAAGGTAAACAAGAAAGAGAAATCATAAGGGACTTACTAAAGTTGAACTGTTTTGTTTACATTCTTACCTGGAAAGATGATGTGTATGATTCATGACATCTCAGTATTAGGGTAGGTGAAGGGAACATGAATATATATGTGTGTGTGTATGTATGTGTGTATATATATATATATATGTATATGTGTAGGTATATGTGTGTATGTATGTATGTGTGTGTATATACATATACAGACAGAGGGCACCGGGTGAATTGAATATGAAGGGATGAAATCTAAAAAAATAAAATCAAATTAAGGGATGAGAGAGGAATATATTGAGAGAGCAAGAAAGGGAGAGATAGAATGGGGTAAATTATCTCACATAAAAGTGACAAGAAAAAGCAGTTGTGTAGGAAGGGAAGAGGGGGGAGGTGAGGGGGAATGAGTGAATCTTGCTCTTATTGGATTTGACCTGAGGAGAGAATACCATACACACTCAATTGGGTATCTTACCCCACAGGAATGAAGGAGGAAGAAGATAAAAAAGGGGGGATGATAGAAGGGAGGGCAGATGGGGGAGGAGGTAATCAAAAACAAACACTTTTGAAAAGGGACAGGGTCAAGGGAGAAAATTCATTAAAGGGGGATAGGTTAGGAATGAGCAAAATATAGTTAGTCTTTCACAACATGAGTATTGTGGAAGGGTTTTACATAATGATATGTACGTGGCCTATGTTGAATTGCTTGCGTTCTTAGGGAGGGTGTGTGGGGATTGAAGAGGGAGAGAATTTGGAACTCAAAGTTTTAAAAACAGATGTTTAAAAACAAAAAACAAATGTTTTTGCATGCAGGTAGGAAAAAAGATACACAGGCAATGGGGCAGAGAAATTTATCTTGTCCTACAAGAAAGGAAAGGAAAAGGGGATGGGAGGGGAGTCGGGTGACAGAAAGGGGCTGACTGGGGAACAGGGCAACCAGAATATATACTATCTTGGAGTGGGCAGGATGGTAGAAATGGGGAGAAAATTCACAATTCAGACTCTTGTGAAAATCACTGCTGAAAACTAAATATATTAAATAAATTAAATAAAATTAAAAAAATAAAGAAATTCCTCTCAGGATGGTTTCAGAAAAACCCTGGGAAATCTCAAATGAACTGATACAAATGAAGTAAGAAAGACTAGGATAACATTGTACACAGTAATGGCAATATTGTATGATAATTAAATGTGAATGACTTAGTTTTCCTTAGAAGATATAAGATCATGGGATTATAGATATATTGATGGAAAGGAATTCAGTAGTGGGAGAAATTAGCTATTTTATTTTATAATAAAACATTCTCACTGTCATGACCTCTAAATATGGGAATAATTCATTTTATTATTAATATTTTTGCTATTGTGCTTATTTACTTTTTTAATTTTTCTGTTCCTTGGCATGTTCGCAAGTGTGCTATTCTACTCTTTTTGTTTATTTTGACTTTCAGGAATAACTGATCCCTGAATTTTATTGAATAAGCATTTTTTTTGCTGATTATTAGGCATATTTTTTCATGATGTGTCTTTTTTGGTTGCAAACTGAGCCCCTTTCCTTTTTGAAATATATTATTATTTTCACTTCTGAGATTTCTTATGAGGGACAAATAATCTTGTATTTTTTCTATTTTCTTTTTCCTTTATATTCATAGAGCTTTTTCCTGGATGCTTGTAGATATGTTGCTCATAATTGGAACTGTTAAATAGAATACTATGTGTCTTAGAGATTGAAACATATTTTCTTCTTGTAGTTTGGTTTGTTTTCTTTAGATCTGTTAATTCTTCTGATTGGTGTTTTGAATTTTGAATCCCACAATTATGGAGTTTTGTTGTAATATAATATCATACATTGTGCATTCTATTATTTTGTTTATAATATTCTTCTGGTTTTCCTTTGAAATTTGTATTTACATATCCTGTTTTGGTGTTCAACAGCTTTGTCTTCTTTAAAGATGAATTTGTTTTTGAAAGTTATTGCTTTTTTTCTTTTATTTTACCAATTTCCAAAACCCATTATTTTATTTTTTTAAAATTATAAATATATTCATCTCTCTTTTCCTTTACTGGGAAAATATTTTACCATGGATTCAATTTTTTAATCTGTTAATTGAACTTTTTTAACTTTCAGCATTGAAGGCTATAATTGCTGATACAGAGTCATTTAAAAAAATTCTTCTATTATATCTTTCAGGTATATTTGGAACCTCTATGGTTTCATAGAATTCTGTTTAGTAAAACCTTGTATTGCTTTCCATCGTCTTATAATATTGTTAATAGATTTGTATAATCACTTCGAGGATTAAGCATTCATTTTGAATCATTTTAATTTATTTATCTGCTTATTTCTTGTTTAATTTTTCTCATTTTTGACATCTTTGATGGATTATGCTATTTACTCCCTTACATTCCCCCTTCACTCACTTTCTCATTCTTCATGCTTTACTTGTGGGTACATTATAGGATCTGGGCTTCAAATTTGTCTTAGCTTTCTTCCACATAGGGGGATTTAGGTTTTGCCAGCCTTCCTTCAAACTTTAAGTAGCCTCTGAGGTGTCAGGATTGGCTACAACTGGATTGCAGTTCTCCTTCCGTTCCTGTAGAGCATAGGTACTCATGCTTGCCACTACAACCTGCCTAATCCTTGGCTCTCCTTTCTTTCTCTAGTTAGGCTGAATCAAAATCTGCCAAGTTTTTCAGGTTTAAGGGATGTTGAGGAACTATAACAGATGGAGTCTCTGCAGCCTTGGCCTTCGCTAACCCAGAGACCTCTCCAGGCAGTATCCTTCTAAACTACCCTCTCATGTAGATGGCAAAATCAGTCTGCTGTTGACTGGCAGGTGAGGCAGTCAAGAGCTGAGGTATTCTTGCAAAATCTTGGCAACAGGAGGATATCTCAAAATGGTCAATAGCATGCAGGTTGGTTGTAGCCTGTGGGAAGCATTCAGGCATATTGGGAAAGGTAGTCGTGACAGCATTTTGAGGATTAATCTTCTCATGTTAATTGACAAAGATTTTAACTTTATAGATCTCCCACTCAGCTTGTGCTCTCTCTCTCTCTCTCTCTCTCTCTCTCTCTCTCTCTCTCTCTCTCTCTCTCTCTCTCCCTCCCCCCCCCCTCTCTAAACCCCTCCTTGTGGACATATCTGCTATTGATCTGTATGTGGTTCATAATTCCTTTTATTTTATTTTTTGAGAAGTAATAATAGCATTTATATAGCCCTTACTCTGTATCAGACAATGTGCTAAGCATTTTACCAGTATTACTACATTTTTATCCCCACAATAACCCTGGTTGATGAGTGCTATTATAATCTCCATTTTACAGCTGAAGAAACTGAGGCAGGCAAAGGTTGTGATTTCTTCAAGGTCACACAGCTGTTAAGTGTCTGAGGCTGTATTTGAACTCAGGTTTTCCTGATTCCATGCCCAGTGTTTTACCTATTCAGCAACTTAGCAGTTTCAAGTTAGAATTAGTGGGGACTGGGGAAATTTTCTAGTGTCTCATATTGTTTGTCTTATAACCTGAAAGCCGCAGTTTAGATCTTACTGTATAATAAAATATCTAGGGTAACAAATAGGAATACACACATACATGCACACATGTGCACACACATGCATACGCCCCAAAACTACTTTCATAGTTGGAAACACTAAATTTATCAGAATCACAAAATACTTTGTTTCACCTTGGGTTTGTTTTCAAATGAATACTCAGGCTGGCTCTTTATTTAATTCACCTCCGTTGCTTATTCCTAGAGGAAACTCAGTAAATGGAATTTCTTTGTGATTACTGGTCTGTTCAATTTCTGAAAAAGGACTGAAGGGAAAACAATAAAGGGTTGCTAAAATCGGAACTGCAGAAATAGAAATACTAATGACAAGTCAAATGTAATTATTTTAGCAACGACTCTGAGACAAGTAGAGTCATATATGGAATAATACACCTGGTTCTTTCAATCTAAGCTTTAAAAACAATTAATGAGAAAAATACAATGGAAATTAACCAAAAGGATAGACAGATTCAAAGATTCAAGAAGTTATTTCGTTTTATGTGTCTTCACGTTCCTAATCTTTGGAAAGGTGAAGATTGCAATGCAAGGTGAAATTTGTGAGGTACAAACAATTATGAAGATAACGGACAGAATAGAATCTGCAAAGCTAATAATAAATTAGGCAATACAAAGGAGTAGAACCTTAAGTAGGACTGGGCATGAAAAGAATTTAAACTTTCTTCCTACAAAGAAAGCATTGACTGCATGGACCACACTTCAAGAACAGAAACCAGAATAGAGAATTCAGTACTTTAGAATATTAATTGGATAATTACTTATTAGAAATAAAATATAAGAAAGTATAGTTATAGAGTCTCAGTTAATTATGCAGATAAAGCTCGCTGAAAAAGATTTTCTATTCAAACTAAGCCTTCTTAGGATAAGGTTTTCCCCTATAAATTACTTCTTCTCAGACAATGTCCTTTCTAAATAAGACCTTGAACTTCTTGTAAATCCCGTAGACTGAGATGACTCATTGGTAGTGTTTAAATCCTTATAGAAAGACTTCTAAGAAAGTGAATCATGGGAAAATTCAGTTCAAAAGTAATGGTTCACTTGAAGTTTTCAGAAGACTCTATGAATATATCATCAAAAGAGGTCTTCATTCGTGCACTTGAGGACCACAGCTTAGGTGTATTTTAGAGGGAATGTTGTTCAAGTACAGATTGAACTGATGACCTAAGAGGTCCCTTCCCTCTCTAAAATTCTCTCGCTCTCATTTTGGCTAAGTGATGACTGAACAACTCATAATTGAATATCTCAGGTGATGTATCTTTAAACACTCAGATAATAGACTATGAGAACAGGAAGAGTAATTTGGTTGCTGTTGCTGTTGTTTGTTCTTCATTTTCAAAGGATTCCAATGACATCATGGTTGGATATCTGACTTGCACATGAATTGGAGTTAAGGAAGGCAGAGTTGCACAAAGTCATCAACCTTATTCTTCCTTCCAGAATCATCAAAGTCCAGTGGTGAGACAAAAATCAAGACAACTGCTGATGGCCCTGGATGACGTTGGCATTTTCAGTATCTGACCAGGCTCTAAGGGCCCCACAGTGCCTCCTTCAGCTGCCCTCATGGCCATTGGAACAAATTGTTTGCGTTTACCCATTCCAGTGGAGGGGAAGTTTTAACATTCCTGGAACACACATTCCCCCAAGTCACTGACAGGTTTGAGGTCTATAATTTACCCTCCGCCTGGTTTAGCATGTCTGCCAAGGCATTTTTGCTGAGGTATGGCTGCTGCATGTGCTAGTTTTTTTGGAGTGACAGGTGAGAGTTTGGTGGCAAGTAGACACCAAAGGTAAATAAATCCTGAAAAGGGCATAGCAGGCCCTCATACCAGAAGTGCTAGTCTATCATGAACACCCCATATTGTCTATCCTGAATCATTCATTTTGTAGATGATAAAATTCAGCCACAGAGCAACTTGTACAGCATGCTCTAGGAAGTTTATAACTAAGATAGTGTTAGGTAGTCCTGGGTTTTTTCCTGCTCTAACAAGGTGACTTCTACTGATTAAAATATTATGAACTTCCCACCAAGGAACATATGTGACTTCCTAGAGAGACCTTCCACAGACACCTTCATCAAAGTCCTCTTTTGAACCTTCATCATGGTGTGGAGATGAAGTCCTTGTCAATTCTAGCAAGGTGGAAAAATTTTAAGCAGTGTACCAGTGATTAAATATGTGACTTTTATCAGCCTGGCTAATTGTGGGGAGGTTCATCAATAGAGGGCTAGTATTTAAGGAATGAAATTTCTGGTCATAGCAATTTACCTTACCATATATTTCTATGTTGACATGGGAAGGGATAAACATACTGATTAAATCAATTTTTAAAGGAAAAATTGAAAAAATAGATATTGAAAGGAGTTCCTCTAATGGAAAATTTTAGATATAACTCCAGGTTAATAAGGTAGCTTGAAAGGCCTTAAGGTGCTCCTCAAGTCAGAATTCTAACTAGCAATTCTTCACAATAACACCAACAATATCAGTTGGGGATTAAAGGTAATCAGCAGGGAAGACCTCTAAATTTGGGAAACAAAGCCTTGGAGAGAAGCAGATATCGAAGAAGCCACAATCCTAGGAGAAAAAAAAACTGACTGAGGATACAGCTCAGGAAATCAAAACCTGGGGTTACGCTAAGATGAGGCCTGACCAGGGAAGAATTTACCTGAAGAGAGTTAATTATCTTGCTACTGACTTGCTAGACTCAGCTGCTGCTAGAGTATAAATGCTACCAGACTCCTCTAAATATTAGTACCCTGGGTAAAAGACTTGGTCACACCACCTCAAAAAAGATCATTTAGCATATTTTTATCCTGTAATCAATAAATATTGGACAAATTAGTTTTAAAAAATTGCCGTTCCTTGAAACACAGATGAAAAGCTACAGAGTTAAATGACAAAGGAGACCCTCTAAACTCAGGTTTCTTCAAAAGCTTTGGGTCACAGACATCTTTGGTAGTTTGTTGAAACCCATGGACCACTTCTCTAATTAGAGAAGACATAAAAATACAGATACAGAAATAAATATGTATAGGTATCCATTTAGGTAGAAAGATTTGATAGATATAAATCACAATTGAGGGAAATACTACACTACAAGTAGAGGTTAGCTTAGAAAACAAATAATTTTTTTCTCCATCCAAGTTCACAGACTCCCTAGAATTTATCTTTTAAACCCTTAGAGGTCCTAGGTTAAGAAAAGCTGCTTTATGGCAATGACATGATTTACTAAAAATCTTGCCTTACACTGAAAGCCCATCTTGATATCCTTTAATTCAAATACCTTCTCACCCTTGATTATCTCCACTTCATCCTGTATATAGCACGTTTTAATATCTGTATATTGTCTCCCCATTAGACTATGAACACTCTCTGACACAGTAATCACTATCTTCTGCCTTTCATTATAATTCCAACAATGTTCCTAGCACATAGTAGGGAATTAACTGTAGCCAGCCAAGTACAGTGTGAAGGCTTACTCTGGAAAGAGTACTGAGTGCAACAATTTCCGTACCTTGTGGTGGCCAATAGAGGCAATTTCAGTCTGAACAGAGTCTCAGAAACTTTGACAAGAGCTGATAGAAAATTGTGTTAACAGCATTTAACCTATTAATTACAATTTAAAATGTAAGGTCTGGCCTAGAAGGAACTCTGGGGATTATTTGTTATAACTACTTCATTTTTTTTCTGTTGTTGTAGTTCAGTTATTTCAGTCACGTCTGACTCTTTGTGATTCCTTCATGGTTTTCTTAGCAGAGATACTGGAGTGGTTTGCCACTTCCTTCTCCAGTTCATTTTATACTGAGCCAAAGAGGGCTAAGTGACTTGCCCAAGCTGAAACAGTAAGTGTCTCAGGTCAGATCTGAACTCATGTCTTCCTGCCTCCAGGCCTGGTACTCTATCCACTGTGCCACCTAACAGCCCTCTCCCCCCATACTTCATTTTAGAGATGATAAAATTTATTCCGAATTATGGTAAGTAACTTTTCCAAGGATCTCAGTTAACAAGTTTCAGAACTAACACTAGAACCAGTAGTCTGATTTTTACATATATATGTATATATACATACATATATGTATATATACACATACATACACACACATATGTACATATATATATCTATATATACACATATATTACTAATTTATAGGTTTTTGCGAGGGGTGATAGTATTTTTTTATTTTAAAATTACTTCTATGTATGATTCTTTCTAAGATAGCACCCCTAAACTTTTACGGATATGAGAGGCAGGATTCCCAGACTACTTAAGTAGGTAATTGAAAGATTTTCATTTTACCCACTTAAAATGAATCAATTTTGTGTTCTTCTTGTTTAAAAACATAGTGTAAGCTCCTTAACTTTATCTGTCTTTGCACAGTACTAGACACATAGTAGATCCATATTATGTGTGCAAATGCTTATTGAATTATTTCTTCTCTTAATCTGTCATGTTTACTAGCAAGAACCAAAAAACAAACTAGATGATGCAAATAGCTTATCTCTAAAACAGATTTTGAAAACAGTCACAGCTCATTTTTGTTGAATTTCCACTTTAGAAAAACATAATAAATTGATGAGCTTTGATATGTCTTTTCCCTCTAGCTTTCAGTAGCTGGATACAGACCACAGACAACATTTTATTCTGGAGTATTATGGGGACTTCATTTATCTAGTCATGAAATTCATGGAGTTTTTTTTCCCCAATCACATATTTCTTTAAAAATATGATGTTCCTACACTTCCCTGCTAAACCACAGACAAGCTATGTTCTATTTCACCACTCCTAGGCTTCACGCTTTATTAGCATTTCTTGCTCTCAATCAGAGAATTGAGTTGTGTCAATCTGCCCTGGAAGCCCTCTCACAGCTGTTATTTCAGTCTGTTCACTCTGTGTAGCAATTGAAAAAAAGAAAATGAAGTATTTTATTTTAAAAGCCCTGACCTGGAGTTGTGGTGGCCGACACTGAAAATAATATTTTATAGACTGCCATATACTATCTTGGGGTACTGTTCTGCTCCACCGCAGATATTCCAGGAATGTGTGTTTGAAAGAGAACCTCTGACTGGGATATTCAGATGTAGGGATATTGTAGCGCTCTGGAGTTTAGAAAGCATTTTCCTCACAAAATCATCAGCCTGGCATTTATAGGCCTCCATCATCTACTTCCCACCTACTCTTCCAGTCTTATTTCTTATCATCCCACTTCATAATTCTCTTTTCCAGTCTAGCTATTCCCCCATAAACAACTCTCTATTTCCATGCATTTGTAGGAAAACAAGTCCTCCTCATCTTTGCTTCTTTGAGTCTCTGGTTCAATTAATAACACAACTCAGGTACCACCTCCTATTGGTGACTTTCCCAGATTCCTAGGAATGTCTACAAATATACCCTCCATCTCTCAGCTCTGGGCATTTTTTGACTATCCCCCTTGCTTGGAGTACTTGCCCTCCTCATCTCTACCTACTGCCTTCCCTGGTCCCCTTTAACTAAAATCCTATCTTCTACCATATTTGTTTGCTTGTTGTCTCTCCCCTGTCTTTTGCAACAATCCTTAGCCTACATATACATATACTAAGCACTTAGTACAGTGCCTTTCACATAAAAGACACTGAATAAATGTGTTGATATAAATTGAAGATCTCTGTGAAGTAGTTTCTATAAATCTCATGACCATTTTACAGATGAGTTAACTGAGGGTACAAGGAGTTCGATGACTACTGTAGTGTCATAAAGCTAGTAAGGGTCAGATTGATACTTGAATCTATGGTTCTCCAATTCCAAGTCTTTAGTTCTCTCCATTATATCACAGTTCCTTTCTTTTTACCATGTTCTAAGATGACAATTTTATTTTTAACTCTTAAAATGAAAGGTGGTGATGGGTTGTCTTCGTTATTGATTTAAGAGTAGAAGGAACAGAATATAACTATTCCATCTGTTTTACAAATATGAATGTTTGTAGTATTGATTCAAACCCAGAAGATCAATATCTAGAGATTCCTTATCTTTACAGATTGAATCCATAGCATAAATAACACCTGAAGCAGTATCTTTGGGATGAAATATAGTTAGAGCCTGCCTTTCTTCTGCACATGATGTAATTCATTAAAGATGCCAAATATCTTGGAACTTAGAGTATTGATGTTTTAATGAGTATGCTATTTTCTTTGCTGGAGCATATCCAATTAAGTTTTGCATATAGCCTCTTGCTAACAGGACAGGCTGAAACTTATAAGTGATGCCTGTATTTTTGGAGTCTGAATATGCATTAACTACTTTAAATCCAGCCTTGGGTATTTGCTTGTTTGTTTTTAGCATCGGAGGCTCTAATAAGTCATTCTGGGACCCATTGAAAGCACTATAAATGTATTGCTGTGCAGGAAACAAGAGTTACTACCCATAAATCACCTTAGGAAGACA
This sequence comes from Trichosurus vulpecula, assembly GCF_011100635.1. Taxonomy (NCBI): domain Eukaryota; kingdom Metazoa; phylum Chordata; class Mammalia; order Diprotodontia; family Phalangeridae; genus Trichosurus; species Trichosurus vulpecula. The sequence goes on along the minus strand of NC_050575.1, from coordinate 366,724,500 downwards.
AATTGTGTGTGTGTGTGTCAGTGTGTGTGTGTGTGTGTGTGTGTGTGTGTGTGTGTGTGTGTATCCCACGGAAAACTCAGGCTCATGACACAATGGAGCCAAACTGTCGGGCAGGGTTCAGTGGCTTAGTGGTGGGGGAGCAGAGACAAGAGGCCTTGACACTGCTTCTGGGATGGTAAATGCCAGGGGAGGCAGCAAGACAGGGATATAGGATCTGGACCTGATTTCAATTCTGTCACCCATTTACTAATTGTTTGACTCTGGACACAGTGCTTAGCACAGTGCCTGGAGCATAAAGGACAAAAAATGCTTATTAACTGACTGACTAATCACTTCTCATCTATGTGCCTCAGTTTCCCTATCTACAAAATAAGTGAAATTGAGTAGATGATCTGTAAAGGCCCTCTGATATCTCAAATTATAGAGATAATTTTTTGTGATGTGTATAGATCAGTGGCATTTAGCTCAGGCCAACTCCTGTGGAAAGAGCATCATAAGGATCAAATCAGCTAAACAAGTATCTCCCACTTCCCCAAGATCTTTTGAAAAAGGGCTCTGATCTTTAATGGTCAACAGGGTGGATAAATTAAGAGTCTGCATACAGATAACTGGTCCCAACATAGCTTACTGCTAAAATATAGGATGAAAGTACTGATTGGTTGTTGGGGAGTGAATAATATACATATGATCATAAAGCTCATTGAACTAAAGGAAGAATAGAGTTCTATAGGTTGTCTAATAAAAACTGCTTATTTTAGAGACAAATAAATTGAGACCCAGGTTGCCAAATTGATGTTCCCAGTACCATAGACCTAATAAGTGACAAAGCTATTTTCTGAACCCAGGGTCTCTGATATCAGATGCTGTCTTTACATTTTTCCTTCAGTTTGGGTGGTAATTTAGCCTTCATTTTTATCATATGGAGAAATGCTGAAAGAAAAAAAAGAACAAATAAAACATTGTACTTATAATCCTAGTATGTTGCATCTGTGAAAGACCTGGGAAATAAAAATGTTTAACTCATCATTTAATTCTACTGGTTAAGAAAGCTGAGCATAAGAGGGGACTTGTACAGCAAATGAGTGACAGGTTCACAGTTGAAACAGAGAGTTTTAACCTCTAGCCCATTGCATATTTCAGTATAATGACTACAAAAAAGGAGTTATCTGACTTCGTGGTTATAAGAATCTATTCATTGATTTATTAAGGTAATAATCTTTCTGAGGCCTGTCAACATGGTTTCACTGACAGAAGTAACTCTATGTTTGACCACTGGCTGACCGACTGCATATTTTAGTGGGAAATTCCAACATATACTATGATTGGCTTAGTCAGTTATCTTTAGGGTTATAATTGCAATGAGCAAACTATCAACTTAGCAAATTTTATCTAATCCAGACATGCAATGCTAGCAAACTTTCTTAATCATAATGCCCATTGTGGTTTGTAAGAGGGTAGATGGAGTCACAGTCCAGACCATCTGATAATTGTCTGACACCAAGGTCCCTATCACACTTAGTGCTTGTGAATCTACCTATCAAAAGCAATCAAATTTAAGGGTAGAGAACCAGTACCTCGATTGAGGTACTGATCCCACTGTATGACCAAGCCATTACTGTGTGCTTATGGGATGATAGGTCAAGGGAACCATGCACACTTTGTGACTCTCAGTAATAAACTGCCTGACTCATGATTCTTTGAGCACTTTTTCCTATGACTACACACATTATTTCCCTGCAACTTAATTTTTACAAATTAATACAGTTAATGTGTGGTCTTCTTGAGTAAAAACAAACAAAAAATCAGCTTGATAAATATGCTGTTAGAGGCATCATTCCATCAGTCAAGTAAAAAACCTAGTGTATTACAATGTCAGCATAAGTCAATAGTGATTATATAAGAGTCAAAAAATATAAAGAAAAAAACTAATCAGATTTAGATTGTATTAAGTAAGTAATAATGTTTAAAAGTCCTCATTACATTGTCTTCTATTTGGAATAGGCCATGCCATTTATATTATATTTAGTTCTGGGAAATGCATTTTAGGAAGGGTAATAAGAAATTAAAGCTCATCCAGAGCAGAGCAATTAGGGTAATGAGGGGGCTGAAGACCATTAAACAAGAATCAGGTTGAAAGAACTGGAGATGTATAATTTGGAGGAAAGGCTTAGGGGAAGAAGACATCATAGATGAATTGAGTGTATTCAGCAAGATGAGGAGAACACTCAGGTTGCATCATAATAGCTATGTTCAAGTATTTGAAGGCTTATGATATTGAAGAACGATTAAGTTTATCCTGCTTTGCCTCAGAAGACAGAACAATGAACAATTACTGTACATTGCAAAAATGTAAATTTAGGTCTTGTGTGATGAATATTTACTAACAGTGGGTTCTATTCAGAGGCAAATGGTCTGATTTTTTCTCTTTTCTTTGAGGTTCTTCAAGTGGAGGTAGTAGGGTGACCTTTAAGGGAGATCATTGAAAGAGTTACGTTTTAGATACTGGTTGAGTATGTCATGTCTGAGCCGCAACAACTCTGAAATGTGTGGATCCTATGAATCCGCAATTCATCAAATCCCTTGTATATGTGGAATGCCATATGCCAAATCCCTCGTATATGTGGAATGCCATGCTAAACATTGGAGTATAGAGGGAAATTAGACAAGGCCTTATACTCATGCAGTTGTCAGTATAGTAGGGGAATAAGCTTTAAGTGTAGCTAGAAATAGTACATAATATTATCAAGATCCAAAGTTGGAATGTAGGAACACATAGGAGCAAACACTTTGAAAAGTGAGAAATAAGTAAGAAAAGATAGATTGTGATTTTTGGTAACTGTAAAAAGTGCCAGTGGAATTTGACAGAATGAATAGCAGTTGCAGGAGATTTTTTAAAAATTAATTTAAGATAGCCCAGTGGCGGAGTAATTGTTTTAAAAAAGAGTGCAACAAATCAGATAAACCTGTAAACTTGAAACTGTTTCCATACAAACACCCTTACTAATAGAACCAAGGAAAACGAACAGGGACTATGGCCATTGGCAGAACCGACTTTAAAAAATAGTTTTTGTTCCACATAAGTTATCCAGAAGTCTCAGAACTATTGCTTCATTCATAAAATTATAATAAGCTACTATTCTTAGGGGTTAAAGGCCTTAGTATTATAAATGGAGATTTCACTTCAGCAAAGATTACTTAATCCACTTGAAATAGTTTCCTCTGAGTTCCTAGAAAGATGAACTAAAATCTGTAAGTCGGAAACAGTTCTATTAAAATCCCACTTAAACTATTCATTGTGTCCAAGTCCTGTAAACAACTATGCCAACCTGGGTAATTAGCTTAGATCATTTGTGCATTAAAATCATTGAGATTGACGGTGCACAAGAGGTCTTTGTGCACCAAACGGAAATCAGCACCTGTCTATGATGTCATCTTTCAAAGTAACATTGATGAGTATTAAATCAATTGCCAAGTTTTGTTGTTTCTACCTTTAGAACTTCTCTTCTACAGATTCTATTCTTATCACTTCATATGTGGATTATTACAATAAGCTCCTATTTGGTCTTCTTGCCTCTTATCTCTCCCCACTCTAGTTCATCTTCATCTCAGCTTCCAAAGGGATGTCCTGAAAGTATAAGTCTATCACCTTCCTACTCAATAATTTGCTCTCCTAGTTCTGTTTCTGACTTCCTCCAAACTTTAAAATCAGACCCCTTTCTATGGCTGGCAAATCTGGGAACCTGCCTCATCATCTTGGGTTCCTTCACACTGGACCAGGCTACCACAGCCCACTCACTATGATAAATCCTTCCACAATAAGCCGTTACCTTTTCCCCACCTTACCTCTTGGTAAGTTCTTCCTAGAGCCTCCATTTGGTGGTGGGGCCCAGGCCAACCTATTTTCATTCCTCACCTGGCTCTATCCATGACTTTCTACGGTTTTCAAAACCATAACCTATGCCTCTCTGCTAAGCACCTTCATTCTTCCCCTTCCCTACCACCTCCACTTTTCAGGTATTTTCCCCTCCTCTCTTTAGAATTTAACCTTCTTGAGGGCAGGGGCTGTCTTTTGCCTTGTATTTGTATACCTGGAGTTTATCAAAGTGCATGGAACATAGTAAAGAATTTATAAATGATTGGTGCGGCTGGTGGTGATATTTTACCTCGATCGAAACCATTATTCTTGTGGTTTGAATGATTGATCTATGTACATTCAATTAGATAAAGGATCCTTCTGGCCAGGGACTAAAGATGACATAACTGGAGAAGTACTCTGCTAGACATCACAGGACCTATGTTCAAGCTTCAGCAATCTCACTATCTGCTATGGGACATTTTAGAAATCACCCCTCCTGCCTTGATCTCAGATTTTTAATCTCTAAAATCAGTGTTGTACCAGTGTCAGCACCAGCTCTAAGTATTCAACAATTTTTGAAATATAGGACTAACATTTTACAGTTATATGAAATATACCAGTTATAAAACAAGAACATCATTGCAACTTCCTGACCTCATTCCAAATCCTTTAAGTGTCTCCTCTAGTAAGCTTGCCAGGGTTATCAGGGATTGTCATAACTTGACTCATTGACTGCTACTTTCTCAGTTTGTCTTGACTTACCTGCCTAATAATCCTGTATTATTATATATAATATACAATGCCTAATAATCCTGTATATATATAAAACATCTGTTTTGGGCCACATCCTCTCCCCATGTTCCATTTGGTTCCAATTTTGAGCCTAAGTTCCACCCTCCACCCGTATACATCACTAATTCCTAAAACTAAGTTTTCAGTCCTATGTGAGCCTGTGACTTGTTTAGTCACAAAGAGTATCTTGTTCACATTTAGCTGAGCTTCCATCCTGGTGTCACTTTCATCACTTCCTCAGCTGTCTGATGTCTATCTCCTTACTTCATTAGGCCACAAATATAGTTTTTAGAATTACAAAGAATTTATTCTTCATTCTTAGCTTCCCTGCTCTCAAAGTGGCCAAATCTCACCTTCCCCTAAGCCTGCTGTCTATTCACTTTTCTCTGTAAAATGCTCAATGATAGCAAACATTTAGGGTGGCATATGAGAACAAAATATCACTTTATGTCCCCAAAGAATTTCAATTACTGTAATATAACAGAATAATTTTCCCTTTCCCAGATGAAATACTACCTTTATACAACAGATTGGTTATTCCTTTTTAGAATATTTTAGAAGCTGTCAATTCAGCCATTAATTCTTCACATTAAAATTATACTGTACTAAGTAAAGTCAGAGAAGGTACTACCTACATATGACAACGGTAATAATAACAATAATACCAACCAGAACAATGTAAAATCATCTATTTCTTTCACTCAAATACAAGAAACCAGAAAAGATTATACACATGTCTGGTCTAAAAGGTGAAGTGAAGAAGGGGATGGGTTTTCAGGATCTTTTTCTAAGATTCTGTGTCATCCATACACAATCCATATCCTTGATAGATGTTTGGTGAATTGAACTGTGTCTTAAATTGAATTGAAGTTGGCCAGAGTACGGTAGAAGGTCAAGGCTGAGTTGCCCAAGAGATGTCAGTGGTTCTAGCAAAAGAAATGGGTGGTAAAATGATGTGTGACTGAGGCTTTGAGAGGAGGAGAGGGCATACCATCAGGCAAATTGATCATAAATAAGTAGATAGAATTCTAATGTGAGTCAAGTAGGATAACTAAGAAACGAGACCTGAGTGGAGTACGTCATAAGAAAGAAATAAGTCAGACTGGAAGAAGCCTGTCTCCAGACCACAGATATGGAACAGGAAGATGAGAAAGCCCCAGGAACATGGAGAATAATTGTTGATCAAAAGGAGGAAAAAACATAGCCAACTTTTAATCAGATGAATGGAAGAGCAGCTATGCTAGGTCTCAAAACTTAAAGGGGACATATCAGAGAAGGTTGGATTCTTGTTACAGCCCAACTTTTTCCCAGAGTATTGGAGCAAATTGGACATCTTCAGAAGCTATAATTAAGGTGACAAGATCAATAGGGATGAGTTAGAAGGTATAACAACAAGTTCAGACTTTTGAGTGAATCGGACATCTTGGGAAGCTATAATTAAGATGACAAGATCAATAGACATCTATAAGAAGATGTAGCAATGAAATAAATACCCCTCTCCTGGCTAGAAAGAGAACTCAATTAACATGGTGAGAAACATGAAGTAGATATGAACTAGATATCCAGAATTTAGAGACAGCTGGAATTGGGAATTTACAAACTTAAATGGATGATCGATACACTTTTGGGAGCAGTCTGAGTAGTTTGCAGAAAGACTCTGCTACAAAATGTGGATAAAGTTAAATGATTTATTTTTACTCGACTTACCCAGAATTTCTTATTTTCAAAATAATTTCAGAGCCATTACCTCTCATATAGATTCCAAGAGAGTGTACTATATGGAGTCTAAAAGATCTAATTTCTTGTCTTGCCTCCTACCAAAGCCACAGCTGCCCTTGTGAATTAATCATTTTCAAAATTAAAATCCCCAGACTAGGTCTGTAACCTGTACAGATACTTAAACAATGATAAGCAATCAGAGTCCAAATATTTAGAATGCATTAAGGTCCCTTACATAATAAGATGGTCATAGCCAGCCTAAAGATCAACACTTCAAAGATATAAGCAAGACAATATTGAGGACCAGTAATGTCAGGATTGGGGTGAGAAGTTAGCATACATTACATCTCTGTTTTCTGAGCTTTCTTTGCGATAATTATTTCATCAAATTTCAATATTTCACAGATTCGTGATTTCATCCTTACATATATGTATATTACATCTGTCTATCCATCTAGTCATCTATCTATCTATATGTCGCTCTCTCTACACACTCACATACATATTCTCTATGCTAATGCATATTGTTGTGCCTTCACACCATGATAAACAGAATCCATGAGTCATTGTAGTAGAGAACAATTCATCTGGAAGTTAATCTATTTGAACTAATCTAGGCGCACTCTTTACATTAGTATACTTTTAAGTATAATAGTATAGTTTTTGCCCTGGTAAGATCTGCCCAAGAATGAAATCTACTATCATAATTTTCAAAAACTCAAGTTCAAAACCATGCCACAATAGAAATTCAGTGTATACTTGCAGGGGACTTTTTTTTGGAATGGGGATTTTAAAGATTTCTAAGGAATGGTCATGTCAATAGGAAATCCCCCATTCATATTAAAAATTTTGTTTTTTGATATGTCAAGAACATATGATTTTGTTCATGGGAAAATTCCCATAATCAATGCAGATTAAAACTCATCTATAAATTAGGAGACTTTATTAGAAAGTGGTCTGTCAAAATTATGTTAACTTATTAGAGGAACAAACATGGAATGTGAAAGTATGTAATTATCACTAATACCTTTCATTAATGAGACATTCCACTGCAACATTTAACATTAGCAAAGCATTGCTAAACACACATTTAACACTCCCAATTTCATGCATTTTCTATTTCCTAAATTCTTTTTTGCCCCATTGCCCAAGACATTTCCTCCATGTCTTTTTTAAGCTGCTCACTTTTTAGCTGTAAAGTGGTGTCCATTCACAACCATGTAATTATCTTCAACCCTGGCGTGAATGACATTCCCGATATTGGCTAGCTAAGGTCATTCAGAGCAGTTCTTCATGTCATGGAAAAGGTTCTATTTATCCATCAGGGAAACTTCATAACAGCATGCCCTAAGACTGATAGAAATATGAATGATTAGGCTCAAATGTCAGCTGCCCCTTTCTCACTACATAAAAGAGGTAATGGAGTACATCCAGGAATATAGCATACACAGAAAGGCCCCAAACTGAAAAGCTCAGCAGTTTTCAGTATCTCTAAAGAAGCAGTTAATGCCTTTCCCCAGGAGAAGACAACTTTTGATGAGTCCAACCTAAGATCTGTTAAAAATCAATAAAGTCAGATTCTCTGCTCTTTGAATATGAAGTTGGTAAATGTAGAACAATAGGAAAAAGTCACATCAATTGCAAATGAATATAGAACAGATAATGCATTAAGTCTGTACTTTCTTCCACTGCTTGAAACAACCCACTTGGGTGTAAAAGCCAATTTACTGGTTTTTTTTTTAATTCCAGGAATGGAATTTTCATTTTGTGTCATATTCATAAAAATCTCATATATAACTCAGCAGGATATTCACATGTGCTTAGAAACAAATATTAGGTATGGGAATTACCTTTTGTACCATAAAGACAAAATTACTCACTGAGAAAATAAGATTTTAGAGGATCTTCAGAAAGCAAAGAGGAAAAAAAAAGAAATTCCACAGAATTTCTTCACAGGGTTCTATGGCTGCATAGCTATACTTCCCATCATTTCTTTCTCCCTTCTGCAACTATTTTGTGTCTGCTCGAGTTCTGTCTACTCCCAGGAGTATGGAAAAAGTTGTTATTTTTAATGGAGATATGTTGAAAAAAGGAGGATGGGGCAAGGTTTGTAAGTTACAGTCCTGATAGCTTTTTTTCCCCAGAATACAGAATAGGAGTATTAATGTCTATAGTTACTGCTAAAGACATTTATTATTTTTTAGGAAGATATTGCCTAACATTTGAAGTAGGGAAGGGATATGGAAGCAGGGATGCTGTAGGCATTAACTCTGTCATCGGGTTCCTGAGTGGGCCACTCATCTCTATACCTTAAGGAATGTTGAAAGGTGGGAACTGGCCTAGTAAATGTGCAGCACAGGGAAATTCTTTGAGGGGGTCTTCAAGTTCTACACAGACTTTGATTATAGCAAATTGGAGTGTAAGACTGGGGCAAAGGTTGGTGTTGAATCACAGGGAAATCATTTGACAGTCTCTGTATTGGGACTTCTTTTGCTTTTTAAACATCTTTTCTATTCCAAAGAACTAGCAAGATGGAGTCTCTAGGGGCAGCCAGAGACATGAAAACTTCACCAAGAGTGTCAGTGATAGATTGCACACACATAGAGATGATTGGAAAAGATACTTGAAAACTACTACTAGGTAAAGTTGGGTTTCCATGGCAGTGAATGACAGTTCCACTTTAAACATTTACCTTGTTTCATTTTTTTTTAAAGATCAAAATCTCTACATTCATGCTGATGTATTGGGGAATTTTGCCTAAACATTTGTTGTGCAAATATGAATGTGGCATAGATGATCTACCCAACGTGCTGAAATTCTTTTTTATTTTAGTATACTAGGAGCTCCAGTGTAACACTTGGGCTATACATCGGTTCTCATTCAATGTTCTTTCTATTTTGGGAAGTGATGCAGTACATTAGAAAGAGCAAGAACTGGAGTTAGAGAGCCTGAATTTAAATTGTCACTTATTTTAATAGCTGTGTGATCTTGAATAAGTCACTTCTTTGAAACCAAACCTCAGTTTTCCTCATTCTTGGAGACAGCTAGTTGAATTTATGGTTAGAGCATTGGGCCTGAGAACAGAGATACCCTAAGTCCGAATTCATCCTCAGACCCTTAAAAGCTATGTGACTCTGGGAAAGTCACTTAACTTCTGTCTGCTTCAGTTTTCTGAACTGAAAAATAAATGGTTATAAGAATAGCACCTACATCACAGTGTTGTTGGGAGGATCAAATGAGATATTTGTAAAGTGCTTAGCACAGTGCCTGACAGGCTCTTAATAAGTGCCTGCTTTTTCCACCCATCTCTTCCCTTAGAGTGAAGACATTACAGTAGATTATCTCTAGAGATCCTTTCCAGCTCTAAATTCTATGATCCTTTCCTATGTAAATATACCAGTGCATAGAGTCATAGGATTTATATCTGGAAAAGATCTTAGATAATAGCTAGTCCAAACTCTTCATTCTGTAGATTTTGAAACAACAACCCAGGCAGGTGGTATTACTTGCTCAAGGCCATGACATTAAGCAAGTGCCAATGTCAAGATTCATAAGCATGTCATTTGACTCTAAACTGAATGTTCTTTTCATGGTGGCATATCATACTACCATGCATAAGCCATCTTGGATCTTTATGCCCATTCACACTAGCCCTACATCTCTTAACTATCCTTTATGTTACCTGTAGTTTTGATTCTTCTGACATATTAGTGTTCATGATTTGCAGCCATATAGAAACACAAAAAAATAGTTGAATTAAAGAGATGGGCTTTTACTGCAGAATTTGCTTGAGGTACCTGGAAACATCGGGCCATTTCCAAGAGTGATGCAGCCATATCTCCTCCTACTCAACCACAGCTTTGGCAAACTTATTTCTAGTGTTTATTCCTTCAAACAGCAAATTTCTAAGGATTGAAAAAACATACAATCTCTTTCAATAATAGGGGATGATCAATAAATTTTTATACACAGTATATCAGTCTCTTAAGATGAAATGGCCCAGTAAGGATGCGTTTGCATTCTTAATTTAATTAGCCAAAATGCAAATATAAATGTTAACAATTGAGAAGCAAATATATTATTTTAAGTAATTACAAAAAATAATTTAGTTAACATCTCTGATAGATGGATTAATATTTGGTAAAATATCATATTAATATTAGAGATTTGAGGGGAACATCTTGGCTAATAATAGTGGGCTCTTTATGAATGAATTTGGAGAAAGTAGCAAATAAATATAGCTTCTCTAATTATATGAAACAAAGTTTTAATTTCTCAGTTTAGGAACATAGGCAATGGGTACAGGAGGGGATATAGGATGGGACCAAGATAGCAGATCCCTAAATGGATTGTAACTGACTCAAGTGGAGGAGGAAAGGACTGTGCATTCTTCAGAAGAAGTATGTCTGGAGTAGGGGTAGGGAAATCCCTCACAATTGGTGGATAGAAGACTAGACTCTCTGGCCCAAACATTCTCCATTCGTGGATAAGAAGTAATTAGGATCAGCATTGCAAAGACTGAAGTGCAGTTCAGGTGGGAAAGAGATACAAAGGTGTATTAGGAGGGCAGAGTTTATAATCTCAAAGAGGATCATAAACATGTCTGAAACGTTCGGAATCGCCGGATATAAGAAACTCTCAAAGTAGAAGGCAAAAGAATCAAAACATATATTTAGGCTCCACAGTAACCAACCCATGAACCAGCAACCCCATTTTGATATATTGATCAAAGGCTTCCAGGCCCAATAAGTACGCCTTGAAAGAGTAACCAGGAGGCTACAGAGAAGCATGATTGCGTAAAGCAAAATCATGCTTCCCCCTCTATGGTAATAAGATTACCCACTGGCCTGAAGTCTTTGTTCAGCTTCCTCCCGTAGGTCAGCTCTGCTACTGGCAGCTCCTGCTTCAGCTGTGGCTGTGGCTGTAACTGTAACTGTTACTGTAGCTGTAACGGTAGCTGTAACGGTAGCTGTAACGGTAGCTGTAACTGTAGCTGTAACGGTAGCTGTAACTGTAGCTGTAACTGTAGCTGTAGCAGCCTCTGGCTCCAACGGGAGCTGCTTTTAACCATCCAGCTTCTGCGGGGGTGTAAGGTATGCCGGGGAAAGCACAGGTTCTTTCAATCTGTCAGACTACGGGTCCACTTGCCCACAGGCTGGGAGTGAAAGTCCTGTGTAACTTCTCTCAAATTATCTGGAATGCAACCTTCTGCCAACAGCTGTCCTTGAAGAAACAAGCAGGGCTTGGCATGGGTATAAATTTTTGTAGTCTTAAGGTAACTCCAGTACGTGCGGCCCCGTGCAGTGCCCCTCCAGCTGCCGCAACTCAAACTCACTACCCGTTAAAAATTTGAAAGCGGACTGGAGTCTGAATCTTCCAATCAGAGGACGGGGAGCGCGGGCCTCCGCGCCTTCCGATTGGCCGGCGAGGCAGCGGCTGCGGTCGAGAGCCCATTTTTGGTTGCCAATACAAAAGGAAACAAACAAAAGCCTCCACTAAATGTCTGCCCCTTAATGCTACCTATTGACCCAAGGACAACTACAATGATGCTGTTCTGTAATATAGGATGTGCCATTTAATAAAACCTGCCTGTGACCAAAAATCACCTCCATCATATAGCCAACAAAGGCTTATATAGAATGTACTTGAGCCCTTTTCTTACCATGCCTATTTCCAGAAGCTGTTGCCTTCATTCTGCAAGATTTTGTGAGTATCCTCATACCACTGTAAATCCCAATGCTTTGAGAAACAAATTATTTGAAAATGACTAGCCTCCAAAAGGCTGTCTGTGCCTCATAATATACATGGGGTTCATCCCGTCCTTTGATTGTTTCAAGAGTAGATTCAAAGTTTCTAGTTATATGTGGACGCCACCTGACATTGAAAGTACAAAAGAATCAGTATCCGTGGTAAACCCTTCAAATCCCCTCTTGTACCCTTGCCCACCATCCCAGATCTGAGTTACTTAAAGCTTGTCTGATCAGGTACATAAAGAGGCCTTCCCCTTAATCTTCCTTTCAATCCCCCCTTCCCATTTCCACCTCTTGAATTCATACTCACCCCCATTCCCACTCCCTCTAAAATGGATTTGAAGCCCTTGTTTCATTCCCACAAAACCCTCTACTCACTTCCCCCAAACAGTGGGCTTGGCCCTCTAGTCTCTCACCTCCTTCTTTCCAACTCTTACTCTCATCCTGGGTTGAATATGACTGCTCACACTATTAAACAGAGCAGGGCTCACTAATTAAAATCCTTCTAGTAATATGGAAAAACCAATAAACCTTGACTAGTATCTCTAGTTTGAGGACTTACTGAGCCCTTTTCAGGGCCCTGATTGGTTAACAATTAATGAGAGAACACAGAATGAGAAGAATGTTAATCTTGTCTTTCATTGGCCCTGTCCTTGAGTGACTGGAAAAGGAAATAGAACTGGGGAAAATAGTTTGGGTCTTCCCAAATTTAATAATTGGCTACTAATATGAGAGAGAAATAATCATTGGTGTCTACCAATGAAAGAAATGATTATTTCTCATTCTGTGTACTGCTAGTCCATCCAACTATACCAGATTTCTTCTAATCTAATTGCTCAGGCTTGGGTGGGGGATATAGATCCTTTGTTTAGATTGTGAAAACCTGGATGGGGGGAATAACTTAGAAGTACATGACTTAATCAAAGTTCATAAAAATAGGTTCACCCGTCCCCCAATTGTAATACTTGTTCTCTCATTAATTGTTAACCAATCAGGGTTGATTGCCACCATAGAGAATACCCCTCTTCCAAGGACACAGAGGCTGTGAGTCCACTGCCATGATTGCCTTTGTCATTCAAGAATGCCACATACCTCATTTTATTAAAATGTTGATATTATTAATAAAATGACTAATTACTCAGAAATTGTGTCTCTTGAACTTTTTAAACACTATAACTGATTCACTCAATTATCATCTGTGGCTGTAGCATGTGCAGCAGCCACACCCTGGTAAACCATCTTGGTAGATGGCCCTAAACCATGTTGATTGTAACCAGCAGGCTTCAAACCTATTGGTGAATGAGAGGAATGTGTACCCTAAGCAAGTAAAGACCTTTCTCCCTCCCCACTGTGGAATGGGCAGATGAGAACAATTTAGCCCAATGGCCATGAAGAAAGCTTAACCATATTCTGTGGAGCACTTAGAGGTTGGTCATTCATCTAAGATAACAAAGCTATCCACTGCGTTCCAGGCTGTTCACCAGAATCTTAACTTTTGTCCTGACATTGAACTTTGAAGACTCAGGAAGAGAGACTGAGGCTGATTAATTTGTGCAACTCTGCCTCACTTAAATCCAATTCATGCACAAATCAAGACATTACAGGTGATGGAATTGGTCCTTTTCAAAAATGAAGAACAAGTAACAAATTTACCTACCAGACCTTGGTGTATTTCCCTCTACCTTGCCAACGTACCCTAAAGACCACTGAGTTGATATATTTGCTCCATAGCTGAACTTTCTCTTTATATGGTGTCTCACCTAATTAGAATGTTTCCTAAAAGCAGAGACTTTCTTGCTTTTCTCTATTTGTGCCTTCAAGACATATCATAGTGCATAAAACTGTAAGTACTTAGTAACATTTTTTTTGACTTATTAATGCATTCATTCATGATTTCTGTTTATATCCACAGATGTAAAATGAGCAAAGTACTTCAATTTTTATGTCATTAGTTTTCCATTTTCTGCCCTTTGGAAACAACAGAAAATAGAAGTATTTCCCATTCTGTCCTCCCTCCCCCCAATTCTGACTTTTCTTTGCTTTATAAACTATATAATAGCTTTGGATAATTGTCAATGTTACACACAATTTTTATGGTGATGCTCAGCATCTAACTAAGGTAATCTATTGGCTTAGAGACTAAACTCTGAGCATCAAGATGTAAAAATGTCTCTCTCCCTTGAATCTTAATTCCTTGAGCCTTGATGGAGCTTCTATGACCACTTACATCCATCAGAGTATCAGTCAATCAGGGAAATTGGGAAAGTCTTCTTAAAAACAAACAAACAACAACAACAAAAGGTGGCCCAAACAAATAGTGCCATGAAGGGGGAGAAGGATAGAACCCAAAGCTAACAAGCAAAAGAAAAAGGAGGAGGAGGAAGAGGGGTACTACTTCTTAAGAGAAAGTAGTGTTCTTGAAACATAGACTTTTCAGTTATCCATTTTCTGTTAGTTTCTTTATTTATATGGAATTGATATGGAATACCACATATATCTTTCTTTTATCAAGGAGATATAATGTCCTTAACTACTTTTAATTTTATATATAATTTTCATTGCATTATGATTGTGACAATGTAGGTGATGGATTTCTATGATCTCCAAGTGTGAGGGCCTTACCGTGCCTGACACATGGATATCAGGGGAAACAGGAAAAGATTCAGAAGATGTTCATAAGACTTTTAAGGGAAATAAGTAAGCACTTCAGTGTAAGAAGGGACTAGGAGATTTGGGAGGGAGTTAGGGACCAGAAGTTGTGTTATAAAGAGAGACTAGACTCAAGAGAAGTAAGGCAAACAAAGAGGTGGAAGGACCAAACATTGTGATTAGAAAATTAGAAATGGAAGCATTTCATGTGATGATCCTGTCAAAGGTATGCCCATACTTTTGGAAGGCTGTGGTTAGGTCATTGGAGTTAATGAGACAAGAGAGGGAAGAAGGGAGGAAGAGGGAGAAGGAGCATTCCCCAGCAATGGAAATCATATTTCAGAGAAAAATTCCTCCAAATTGTAAAGCAAATTACAGTGAAGTGTTAGTATATCATTAAGACATCTCAGGCTGAAGAATCTAGGCCCATTTTTAGTATCAGGATACTTGAATCCCTAAGAAAACCTTTGATAACTTTAATAAATCAAGATAGCTCTTTGTTTGCTTATGATCAGTGGAAAGACTCCTTAAACTTTCAGTAATTCTATACCTGATAAGACATTCCAACTGTTAAATCATTATTCTTTGAAAATCTTATTAAACAAGTCCAGCTTCTGTGGTGATTGCCCCATAGGTGCTATTCTAACCTCTCTGCACCTACTGAAGTGCTCTGTGACTGTTCTCACTCCACACTTCAGTCAGATCTCAGTCTCTCCAGTACTGCTATTAATAAGTGGGCCTCCAATATTGAGCCTGAGATGTCTGCTGACATACTGAGGCTTCAGTAAAGTTTGCTTCTTAATTTAAATAAAATATTATTGTATTCCTGTCTACAAGAACTCTAGGGCCTGTTCTGGCTAGACTATGTTCCAATTCTGAAAGACAAAAAAATAAATTCCCCAGCCTCTTCTATATACTTTGAGATACTTAATTATGATTATCTCTCTTTAGTAACTACAAAGTTGAACTTATATTCCAAAATAGCTATAGATATAGAAATATATATATGTATATAGATAGATATTGAAATAGATATTTGTGTCCAGATGATTTCCTATATTCTATTGAATTTTGATAAATCAGAGCTGGGCAAAGTAGGACTGGAACAACTCAATTCTTTTTCTCTTCCTTTGTAGAGGCTGTCCCTCATGCCTGGAATTCCTTCTTAATTCCAATTCCTGGAATACCTGTTTTCCATCAAGTCTAAGCTCAAATGCCAAAGTGTTATAAGAAGTCTTTCCTGGTGCCCTAGTTGTTAGTGTCATTCTCCTCCAATGTATTGTATTTCATCTGCTTCATATATACATATTTATGTGTATGTTAGCTGTCCAATTAGAATTTAATCTTTTTGAAGACAGGAATAATTTTGTTTCTATCTTTGTAACCTAATTACTTAGAACTGTGTCAGGTAATAGGTAGCAAGTGAACAAATGGTTTTTAATTGATGGATTAATTGATTCACAGCTCCCAAGTAATTGATAGGATTTCTTTACTCTCTAAGTATGAAAGACACAATGGTAAGGTATGTCAAAGTGAGTGAAATAAATGAATCTTTTTAGTTGCAGTGAAATGCAATTGTGCACAGGTTTAGCATGTCCAGCTTTTTATCTGACACTACCCAGAATTATCATTCTCCGAGAAGTGATTTCCTTAATCAAACTCATTGATCTGGTAACACACTCACATGCATGTGCACACATGCACGTGCATGCACACACACACACACACACACACACACACACACACACACAACAATAGCCAGGTGATTCAATAAGTCAAGCAGGATTTTTTTTTACCCTAGCTAATCTTTTCCCCATTTCCTAATCTTGAAACCAGAAAGTCCTTCAAAATCATTCAGTACAATGTATAACTGAATAGACACACATGCCTTATGTAACTTCCCTGCAATTGGTCATCCAGCCTACATTTGAAGATATCCAAGCATAGGAAGCAGGGTTAGTTAGTAAGGAGGTAATTTTTACATAGGCTAAAATCTGCCTCTACAATTTTGAACGATTTTTTTTTTCCAGTGTTAATTTCTGTAACAAAAGAGAAGAATAATAGTTCTCCATTCACATGGCAACCTGCAGATACTTGGAAGGTAGTAGTATAGTAATGATGATGATGATGATGATAAACTATAATAATATTTAAATTATACTTTAGATTTAAAAAAATGCTTCACAAATATTATCTCATTTTAATCCTCTTAACCACTGTGTGAAGTAGATGATATTAATATCCTCATTTTACAGATGAGGAAACTGATTATTCTCATCTTTCTTTTCATCTTTGCTAATTTCCTTTATTTGAGGTGAAATCTCATAGTTCTTTTATCTAGATTTACCTTACTAGTGATTTGGAGCAATCTTTCTTATGGTTGTCGATAGTTTACGATTCTTCTTTATTTTAATTTAGCATTTTTATTTTCCCCCATTTACAGGGGAAAACATTTTTAACATGTATTTTTGAAACTTGGAGTTCCAAATTCACTCCCTTTCTCCCAATCCACTCCCTCCTCATTGGGAAAGCAAGCAATTAGATATACATTATGCATGTATAGTCAGGCAAAATATATCTAATCATGCTGTGAAAGAAACCATAGACAAAAAATACTCAAGAAAAATGAAGTAAAAATAAATATATTTTGCTCTGTATTCAGGAACCATCAGTTCTTTTTCTAGGGTTGGATAGCATTTTTCATCATAAGTCCTTCAGAGTTTTCTTAGATCATTGTATTGCTGAGAATAGCTAAGTCATTCACAGCTGATCATCTTACAATATTGCTGTTACTTGGTACACAGTAAATTTCACTTTCATCAGCCCATGCAAGCTTTTTTAGGTTTTTAGGAAAGCTTCCTGCTCATCATTTCTTATAATACAATAGTGTTCTGTTATAATCACATACCACAACTTGTTCAGCCATTCACCAATTGATGGGCACAGCCTCAATTTCTAAGGAAAAGAGGTGCTATAAATATTTTTGTACATATAGATCCTTTTCCTTATTTTTAATCACTTTAGGGATTCAGACCCAATAGTGGTATTGCTAGGTCAAGGGGTATGCATACTTTTATAGCCCTTTAGGCAGAGTTACAAATTGCTCTACAGAATGGTTGAATCAGTGTACATTTCCACCAAAAGTGCATTAACATCACATTTCCCCCACATCTCCTCCCATATTTGTCATTTACCTTTTCCTTTCTATTAGCCAATCTGATAAATAAGAGGTAGTATCTCAGAATTGTTTTAATTTGAAATTAGAATATTTTTTCATTTGGCTATAGATAGCTTTGATTACTTTATCAGAAAACTGATCGTGTCATTTTATCCTTTGCCAACTAGGGAATGGCTCTTATTTTTATAAATTTAACTAACTTCTCCATATGTTTGGGAAATAAGGCTTTTATCAGAGAAATTTGCTTCAGTTTTTTTCAGTTAGTATTGCTGTCTTCCCCTCTATCTTATTCCCCCACCTCTGTGTATTCTATTCTTTCTCTCCTTTCACCCTGTCCCTCCTCAAAAGTGGTTTGTTTCTGACTATCCTTTTTCCTAATCTCCCCCCCTTCTATCAACTCCCTCCTTCTCTTATACCCTTTGCCTCCTACTTTCTTGTTAGGATAAGAGAGATTTCTATACTCAATTGAATGTGTATGTTATTCCCTCTTTCAGATAATTCTGATGAGAGTAAGGCTCACTAACTCTCCCTCACATCCCCTATTTTCCCCTCCACTGTAAAAGCTTTTTCTTGCCTCCTGTATGTGAGATAATTTACACCATTCTATATCTCCCTTTCCCTTTCTCCAACATGTTCCTCTCTCACACCCCTTAATTTAATTTTTATGTATCTTCCCTTCATATTCAACTCACATCTATGCCCTCTATATATACTCCTTCTAACTACTCTAATCATGAGAAAGGTCTTATGAATTACATTTATCATTTACCCATGTAGCTTATCCCATTAGTTCCCTTATAATTTCCCTTTCCTGTTTGCCATTTTATGTTTCTCTTGTGTCTTGTATTTGAATATCAAATTTTCTATTCAGCTCTGGTCTTTTCATCAAGAATGCTTGAAAGTCTCAATCTCATTGAATGTCCATTGTTTCCCTTGAAGGAGTTTACTCAAGTTTGCTGGGTAGGTGATTCTTGGTTGTAATCCTAGCTCCTTTGCCTTCTGGAATATCATTTTCCAAGCCCTCCAATCTTTTAAGGCAAAAGTTGCTTTATGTTGTGTTATCATGAACATGGCTCCACCACACTTAAATTGTTTCTTTCTGTCTGCTTGCAAAATTTTCTCCCTGACCTTGAAAATCTGGAATTTGACTATAATATTCCTGGAAGTTTTCATTTTAGCGTCTCTTTCAGGAATTGATCGGTAGATTCTTTCAATTTCTGTTTTAGCCTCTGGTTCTAGAATATCAGGGCAGTTTTTCTTGGTAATATCTTGAAAGATGATATCTAGGCTCTTTTTTAATCATGGCTTTCAGGTAGTTCTATAATTTTAAAATTATCTCTCCTGGATCTATTTTCCAGGTCACTTGTTTTTCGATTAGATATTCCACATTGTCTTCTATTTTTTTATTCTTTTGGTTATGTTTGATTGTTTCTTGATTTCTCATGAAGCTAGCTTCTATTTGCTCTATTCTAATTTTTAAAAAAAATATTTTCTTCATTGTGCTTCTGTACCTCCTTTTCAATTTGGTCAATTCTGTGTTTAATACATTCTTGAACTCATTGGCTTTTTAGACCTCTTTTACCATTTGGCCTATTCTCTTCTTAAGTTGTTTTTTTTTCATTTTTTTTTATTTGTGTCTACTTTACCCAGCTCTTGACTCATTTTCATGATCTTTCTTCACTCTTATTTTTCTTCCCAATTTTCCCTCTACCTCTTTTATTTGATTTTCAAAATCCTTTTTGAGGTCCTCCGTGGCCTGAAACCAATTCATATTTTTCTTGGAGGCTTTCTACGTAAGAGGTTTGACTTTGTTGTCTTTTTCTGTGTGTGCATTTTGATCTTCCTTGACACCATAGTAACTTTATGTAGTCAGAGTTTTATTTTTCCCATTGTTTTCTCATATTCCCAGGCTATTATTTCACTTTTAACTCATTGTTAAAGTAATGCTTTGCTTCCAGGGTAGAGGGTACACTGTCCCAAGCTTCAGGGGTTTTGTGCAGCTGTTTTCAGACACATTTCTAGGGACCTGTAAGTTTTTAGTTCTTCCAAGATGATATGATCTAAGGAAAGATGCATTTACTGGTCTACTGCTGTGTGATCTTGTCTGGGACTGACCACAAGCACTCTTTTCTGCCCTGGAATTGTGAGGAATCCCCCCCCCCCATCCCCACTGTGGAATCAAGCTCTGCTATTCTAGTGCTCCTCCTCACCCTGGGACTGTCACCCAGGACTGAAACCTGGATCTAAGCATGGGCAAAGCAAGAGAGTCCTGTCACAGTGCTAGAAAAAAGACCAATGTAATCTCCTTCTGACCTGTTGTTTAGCCCCTTTTCCACCTGTGGACTGAGAGCTCTGGAAGCAACAGCTACCACTGATGGTGCAGCTGCTGATCCAGTCACTCCCAAGTCCTGATCATGGCTTGCTGTGGTCATAGAGGTGCTGGCAACACCTTCTCTGGACTGTGCTCTACTCTCACCCAGGTGCAACAGACGTTACCTGCTGACCTTTCAAGTTGTCTTGGGCTGAAAATTTGTTTCATTCTATCTTCTTGTGAGTTTTACTGCTCTAGAATTTGTTTAGAGTCATTTTAAAGGAATTAGGAGAGATTTGGGGGAAAGCTCATGGGAGTCCCTGCCTTTACTCTACCATCTTGCCTCCATCTTCTAAAATTCTTCTTTTGAGAACGGTTTCCTCATATACTTCACCATTTGTCCATTAGGCAATGTCTTTCATCTTATGTATTCATATTTGTTCTCTGTAATCTTTGAATCTTGGATATCAGACTCTGCTCAGAGATATCTGATTAAACAGGTTCTTTTTATTTATTTATTTTATTTATCCCTTCTTGGCTGAGCTTATTTTGTCCATTGTTAATCGGAAATTTATATTTCTTATAATCAAAATTATATGTGTTATTTTATGCTCTCCTCTATCCCATATTTTGTTAAGGATTTTCTCTTTGGCTACATGTGTGAAATGTAAATGAAACCATTCTCTTCTAATTTTTGTATGGTGAGATTTTTTTTATATATGTCTCATAACTATTTTGATCAAAACTGAAATTTTCAACTAATCTCAACTTCACTTCAGCTTTTGTGGTTACCATACCCCGCTTTAACTTACATTGAGCTGCCTTACTGTTTTAGTTGCCTGAGACACAACATCCAATGACAAGCTAGCCTCAAAAGATAATTTTATATATCCCATCCAGTTGGCCCCAAAACTATATCTCCTCCCAAATCTACCTCAACCTGGCTTCCATTTATAAGGGCAATCATACTCAGTTGCAGATGTCAAAATCAGTCATAGGCAATTGTCTATTCTATATGGCTGATGGATTGTTACCCAAAATTGTACAGCAAAATTCTGTGTATGTGTTGACATTTATGATTACAAAGATTTTTATATCTGTTATCTCTTTATAAGAATTATGAGATATAAGGGTTGCAAGTGTGGTTTCATACACAATAAGAAATTAACAAAATAAATGTAATCATTAATTGTCATGATGTTTGTTCAAAAGACTTTATCTAACTTTGTCTTTGTGACATGACTGTGAAGTAAGAAAGATAATAATTATTATCTGCATTTTTTAAGCAAGGTAATCATAACCAAGATAGTGAGACACTTGCCCAAAGACATATACATAGCTAGCTAGTTATAAAAGTTAGGTGTCTAATCCCTAGATGAAATTCTATCCACAGACTTCTTAAAAGCATTTCTATGCAGTCTTCACACAGAACATGTCATAGCCCCCAAATTGCTACTGTTGTATAACAAATTAAAACTTCTCTGTGATATTAATAGCTCCCAGTTCAGAAAAAGTTACTAAATGCTGTCTCTGCATGGAGCAAGAAAAATAAATATTCATATTTCTATACAGCAATCAAGATGTTGATGTTAATATTAGAGCAATAACTTTAATTGTATTTCAGCAAACGAATAGCAATTAGGAAACCAATTATCTCATAGAAGCATGTCTTGTGCAAAATTTTGCCCCGAAGGTAAGCCATGAGCTAAGCCAGCTTCTTGAATTTTAATGCATAAATTTTCACCTCCAAAATTATTAGAAATAAAATAAGCTTTAAAGGTGTTTTTAATTTAGTTAAAAACTAAATGACAGTTGCTTACTTTTGGAGGAAAATTATTTTCTTACCATTGAAAAAAATCACTTACTGTTCTAGGGATGTTTCTGAGACAGGGAGACCAGAAGCACTTAAGCTGTTACTTTGCTAATGAATTTGTGAGATCAAAATTATTTTCTGATAAAGTTAATCAGTCAAATAACATTTATTAATTGCCTAATATGTGCCAGACACTGTACTAGGAAAGACAAAAACAGTCACTACTTTCAAGGTGCTCACAGTCCAAAGGGTTAAACAACACGTGAACAACCATCTAGAGAGAAACAGACAGACAGACAGACAGACAGACAGACAGACACACACACACACACACACACACAGAGAGAGAGAGAGAGAGAGAGAGAGAGAGAGAGAGAGAGAGATGCAGAGTAAATTGTAGATAGTCTCAGAAAAAAGGCATTAAGCCGAAGGCAGCCTGGGAAAGGTTTTTCTACAGAAAGTTGGACTTTATCTGAAACTTTAAGAAACCTAGAAGGGAAGGTAAGGATAGGGGACAGCCACTGAAATGCTCAGGTTTGGGAGATGGAGTGTCTTGTTTGAGGAATGCCAAAGAGGTTAGTGTCACTGCAACACATAGTACATGGAAGGAAATATGGCATAAGAAGATTGGAAAGACAGGAAGGGTTTAGGTTATTAGAGGCTTTAAATGCCAAACAGAGGATTTATATTTGATAAAGCCCTCAAATTTTAAATAGAAATGTAAGCCTTATTTGGCTTTCTGACACCTAAAGACTACAGAACTTGCTGAGACATTTTTAGTAGAATAAATTTATCAAATCTCCATACACTAGATGGGGAGTTAAGTTTGGATAGGGACAATTATTATAGTCCAAAGGAGATAACCCACTGTGGACAGAATTATGGAATCATATATAGAGAAAATTGGAAGATATTGAGGAATTCATGGCCTGACCAATGCCCAAATTGTGAATTTAGCCTATAATATACTTAATAGTATGTCAATATCTGTTTGATGACTGTAAGTGACAGAAAACTGTCATCTACCTGCCAAGGCAGGCCAATCCATTTTTAACTAACTCTAATTATTAGGAAGGTGTATGTATCTGTGTGTGTGTGTGTGTGTGTGTGTGTGTGTGTGTGTGTGCATGATTGTGTGTTTTTGTTTGCTTGTTTCTCCGAATGTTCTGATTCTGCCTTTTTGGGACCGAGAAAAATAAGTATATTCCTTCTCCAGCATGATAATCCTTCATATAACATAAGAAAATTATCATACACCTCTTGAGGTTTTTCTTATGCAGGCTACAATTGATAACCAATTACATTACCCACTCCTTAAATAGTGTGCTTTTAGTTCCTTCTCAAGTCTGGTGTCCAATTTTCAGACATAATTAAGTAATAGCTAAGAAAATGTTTTGTATTTTTATTATGCTAAAACTGATGTATTTAAATATTGATAGCTATAAAATATACTAATTAGTTTTATGGATATCTAAATCTAAGTCAAAAATAAATCATTATCAGTGAGGGTTAAATCATTTAACAGTGAAGTGTTACAATAGGTTCTGTAATCATGCCAAACTGAAATTACTGATGCATACAAAAACTGTTATTGATCTGAAGTATGGCAAACCTTATACTCAGGAAGAAGTTCATATAATCAACTTTGAAGTTCATTGAGGAACAGCCTTGTTCTGTAATCTTTTACTGAAATCCTCATTTTTCACTTGGCTGCAATATTCTGGAACTTCTCCTCGATGCCTCAGGAATTATTGGAAAACCTCATTATCCTGCAAGAACTAATTAGTCTTTGTATTCCATGGTATGCACTATCCTCTGCTCCTCTGATTGGTGGGTGGAGACATGAACTCCAAAACTTCCATTTAAGAGGGGAGCTCAGCTCGGATGTTTCCTCATTTGTGACCTGACTGAAACAATCTGGGACTTCTCCACCATGACCCTGCTTTTTTCCCCTTTCACCCCTCATCTTCTTCCTATTTTTAGGTTTTTTTTTGGTGTATTATCTTCCCCAATTAGATTGTAAACACATTGAGAACAGGTACCATCTATCTATCTGTCTATCTAGCTATCTAATATTTGTATCTCAAGTGCTTAGCAAAGCGACTGGCATATAGTTGGTGCTTAATAAATATGTATTGACAGACACTGTGTTCCCTTCGTTATTTTTGGAACTATACATATTATTTAGAAAATGTTACATTATTCTGAAATTTGCTCTCTTTACATTGATTTAGGCCAATTTAAGAGCAGATAAATTATTATGGGAGCTTGACCTGTGTTGATGGCAAAATTTTTTGCCTTCACCAGATTTGTCATGGCCCAAATTCACACAATTACCCAATATTAGCTTTCAACATCAAATATGTTTTCATCTGTATTTCACATCTACCTCCTTCAAGTAACATATGCTATTGTTAAATTAGACAAGTAGGTGTTTCTGGAAATCATACCTCCTCTCATCCCAGCCAATAATACAGGTTTTATCCCATTAGTGAATTAATTCTTGTTTCATCTCTGCCTTAAAGAAACACCATTTTTTGAAAGACTAAGGTCAGCTCTAAAGCTTCCCACCTCCACTCCAACTGAACTACCTCACCACCTCCTCAATTGCCTCAGCCCCCAAAATGTTCCTACCTCAGATTTCCTTAGAGTAATTTATGTCTTCTCTCCATTACTCTTGTCACTCCCTACCTTGTATGCCTGGGTTAATCAAGTGACCCTCACCAACCTGAATGAGTTTACAGGCAGGTGATAAGTTTGGAGGGTCTTTAATTGTGTCTTCCTGTGGAGGAAGTTTGCTTAGGTGGCCATTGACACCTGGATGCAATGACCATGGATAACTCCAGACTTCTGGCAATTGGCAACTAATCTATTCCTCATTGAGGATCACTGATTTAATCCTAGTGATTATAGGTAAATTAGTCAAATCAGAATAAAGGGAATGAAAACTAACCCTTTATACCTGACTGATAAAAAAGATCTTCTAATATTATTATAATTTTTCAAGAACATCACTTTTTGCTGCATTATAAGAAAATTAATGAACAGCTAGATGCCTGAACTAAGGGCAAAACTATAGACTGTGATGCTCATAACTAGGTCTGGAGATCAGAAGTATGCATTACTAGAAATAATATAAACACTAGAAATTAGGATACCTGGCTCTGCCCTCATTTATTCATCGGTGTGATTATGTCATCATTATCTGGACTACATCTATCCACATCCTTAAAATGAAGGGATTGTCATTAGTTTTTCTTCATACCTAGACTGGACTTTCTCTTTACTTCTCCCTCTTATAATTCATAACTTTCTTCAAGTATTTGTATAAAAGCTACCTTTTTATAGAGACTTTTCTGATACCCAACTCTTCCAGTTGGTAATAGCCTGTATCCTTTTCCCCATAACTTCCTGGGAATTGCTTTGTATTTAAGCTGTATGTTTTTGACTGACTCCTCTGTGCATTTAGTACCTCTACTTCATTCCAGAGTTTCCAGGTCAAGGAGAAAATACTGCATGCAGCCAGAAAGAAAAAATTCAAGTATTGTGGAAACATAATCAGGATAACACAAGATTTAGCAGCTTCTACATTAAGGGATTGGAGGGCTTGGCATATGATATTCCAGAGGTCAAAGGAGCTAGGATTAAAACCAAGAATCACCTATGCAGCAAAACTGAGTATAATCCTTCAGGGGAAAAAATAGATATTCAATGAAGTAGATGACTTTTAAGCATTCTTGATGAAAAGAACAGAGCTGAATAGAAAATTTGATTTTCAAATACAAGGCACAAGAGAAGCATGGAAAGGTAAACAGGAAAGAGAAATAATGAGGGACTTATTAATGTTGAACTGCTTACATTTCTACATGGAAAGATGGTACATATAACTCATGAGACCTTTCTCAGTATTAGAGTAGTTGGAGGGGTGAGTTGAATATGAAGGTGTGATATCTAAAAAATAAAATTAAGGGGTGAGAGAGGAATATACTGGGTGAAGGAGAAAGGGAGATGTAGGATGAGGTAAATTACCTCACATAAAAGAGGTAAGAAAAAGCTTTTACTTTGGAAGGGAAGTGGGGGAGGTGAGAGGGAATGAGTGAACCTTACTCTCATTGGATTTGGCATAAGGAGAGAGTAACATGCACACTCAATTGGGTATGAAAATCTATCTTATCTTATCGGAAAGCAAGTGGAAAGATAAGAGAGGTTGGGTGATGATAGAAGGGAGGGCAAATGGGAGGAGGGGGTAATCAGAAGCAAATACTTTGGAGGAGGGAAAGGGTCAAAGGAGAGAATAGAATAAATGACATGTGGGATAGAATGGAGGGAACTATAGTTAGTCTTTCACAACTGGACTGCTATGGAAGTGTTTTGCATGACTATATATATATATATATATAACCTATATCAAATTACTTGCCTTCTAAATGAGAGTGGGTGGGAGGGAGGAAGAGAGATAATGTGGAACTGAAAATTAAAAAAAAAACAACCATTAAAAATTGTTTTTAGATTTTTTAGCGGGGCAGGTCCAAGATGGTGGCTAGAAAGTGGCAATGGGGCATAGAAATCTATCTTGCCATACAAGAAAGTAAGGGAAATGGGGATGGGGTGGAGTGGGGTGACAGAAGGGAGGGCTGACTAGGGAATGGAGCAATCAGAATATATGCCGTCTTGGAGTGGGGGGAGGGTAGAAATGGAGAGAATATTTGTAATTCCAAATCTTGTGGAAATCAATGCTGAAAACTAAAAATATTAAATAATAATAATAAAATTGTTTTTACATGAAACTGGGAAATAAGATATAAAGGCAATGGGGCATGAAAATTGATCTTGCCCTACAGGGAAACAGGAGGGAAGAGGCAGACTGGTGGAATGGGTAATCAGAATGCACATGCAGGTAGGGGAAGGGGAGAGATGGGGAAAAAATCTGGAACTCAGAAACAGCAGCAGCACCAGCCAGTGATGGAGTAGCAAAGTACCTAGACACAGCTGTGAAGATGTCATGTCAGAGGAAACTTCTATTACAAATTCTCTCACTCACGTGAAGAGGACTGAGCCAAATGTGCTGGATAGCAGAGGGCATACTTTTGAAATAGTGTCTCATTCCTGAACAATTAGATGACCCAAGTAGATGGTGCCAACTTTTTATATAGATGGGGACCACCAACATGGAGGCCCAGGAGCTGGAGGTACAAGTGATTAAGTTATGGTAAGGAGAGGAAAAATCCTGGCCATTTCCATTTGCTACCATGAGGAAGTGCAGGGAGTTGCTTCAATAATACCCTTAATTTGGGCATCTATGTGGCACAGTGGATAAAGCGTCAGGTTTGGAGTCAAGTAGACATGAGTTCAAATCCAGCCACAGACACTCTCTGCATAACCCTAGGCAAATCACTTAACCCTCCTCTTTGCCTCAGTTTTCTCACCTGTCAAATGAGCTGGAGAAGGAAATGGCAAACCCCTGTGCTATCTTTGCCAAAAACCCCAAAAAGGGGTTTGAAGAGTGAAACATGAGTGAAGAACAACTAAACAACAATGAAGTCTTGAGGATATCCAACAACTGGGGAATGGCTGAATAAGTTGTGGTATATGACTGTGATGGAATACTTTTGTGCTATAAGAAATGATGAGCAGATTGCTTTCAGAAGAAGCTGGAAAGACTTACATGAACTGATTGCAACATGAAATGAGCAAAATCAGGAGAATATTGTACATATTAACAGCAATGTTGTACAATGGTCAACTGTAAGTGACTTATGTGTTCTAAGCAACACAATGATCCAAGAAAATCCCAAAGGACTTATAATGAAAAATGCTATCTACCTCCAGAGAAAGATCTGATGGAGTCTCGATGCCAATCACAAACATACTTTATTTGTAACTTTATCTGTCTTGTTTGTTTGCTTGGTCTATGTTTTCTTTTGCAGCATGACTAACATGGAAATGTGTTTTTCATGTGTAATCTGTATCGAACTTCTTGCCATCTCAACAAAAAAAAGGGAGAGAGAATTCAATTCTGGAACTCAATGTTTTTACAAATTAAAATTAAAAAATGTTTTATATGTAACTTGAAAAAAATAAAATATTCAAATTTTCACAGAAAAAACCTGAAGTTTATTTTCTTCCTATGAGATAAGAGGCCCTCAGGATAATATCATAAGACTTTGGGCTTATTGAAATTCTTAGGATAAAGTTGGCACACACCATAATAGATTGAGGGAAATGTTATTTAGCTCTATCAAGAACATTAAGAAAGTAAAAGGACACAGCATGGGGCTAGACCTGGAACCAGGAAAATCTAAGTTCACATCTTGCCTCAGACATTTGTTAGCTGTGTGACCCTGCCTCAGTTTCCTTACTTGTAAACTGGGATAATCATAGCACCTAATTCCCAGAATTGGGGGCAAAATAAAATTAAGTATTTTCAAAGTTTTTGCAAAAGTTAGTCATATAATGCCATCACCATCATCATCATCACCACCACCATCACCATCATGATCTCCAATTTCATTTCCATTCTAATTTGAGTCCAAAGCAAAGTTGAGCTAATATTCTGAAGAACTGCATTGGTCGTTGTGTGGAAGATGGTTATTATGCTTACCTTTATATATGACACGTCTTGGCAGACCATAAGCTTTTCAGGGCGTGTCCTACCCATTGAGGATGACTTTCCTCTGAAGCTAACTCAAGGGTTGGTGAATCCCAGCTGACAACTGTCAGATCATGTGAAGCCCTAGTTATTCTGCTCAACTCATTTGTTGCTCACCATTTGGTCTGCTCCACTTCTACATCAGCTCCCTTGGATGAGTGGGTTGGTTCTTCTGTTCCCTCCTCCATTAGAATGTAAGTTCTTTGTGAGTAGGGATCATATTTTGTATTCTTCTATCCTCGTAGCTTCACATAGTTCCTGATATATAGTAATCACTTAATGAATGCTCAAGCTAGCTAGCTATCATCATTAATCTATTATCTATCTTTCTGTCAACTATCTATCTATTTACCTATCTATCTCTCTATCTTTTGTTTTTTGGGTTCCAAGCATCTGGATCTAAAGTATCAGCCAGTTTAATCTCTTACCAATCTAAATTGGAAAGTGTAGGTAACTGATTTTACTTCCTTCTTTCGTCGTATCAATTTCTCCTTTCTGGGGCAAACTCTTAGAAAATTTAGCTATCACTGGAAAGGGTGAGTGTGAGCCTAGGGAGTGGCATAAGGGATTAAAGTCGAAAAAGAAATATCAAACCTTGGTTTGGATTTTCACTCCTCACCACTCTGTCATCTTTTTCCCCCTCCCTAGGTTTTTCAACTTGCTTATTTGTAGACATTCCCATGGAAAGATTGCTTTTACTAATCTAGAGATAAAGACTGCCGTTGTCTCTTGATTTGCTCTCAAAACCTCTTTCTGCTGATTGCAGAATGGCCCCTGCAAAATCGTAAGTTTTAATTTCCCCCTGTAAGTGGTGGATCAACCCTTTTTATCTTCAGCACGTCTGTCAAATACTTCATCTAATATGGAATGTCAAGCCTGGGCTGTGAAATACTTCATTCTGCTATTGTTTCCAGCCAGCTTTTCAAAGTGGGATTTCAGTTGGCTCCAAGACAATAAGGCTCCTGATTTGTAGATGCTCCTGCCATTAAAATGCTTCATTGCAACTAACTCCTCAAAGAGGCCTATCAAATTGGGGGAGAAGGGCAATCCAGAAAACTCAGAATTAAAATGCATGAAGGACATGCTCTCCCCTCCCCTCCCCCAAGCCTATCCTGATTGCATCCATACTGAGCAACAAAGCAATTCCATGAATTCCTCGAGCATGTTAGAGGTAGAGACCCAATGAATTGTACCTGCTTGCTGTTTATTGATATTTTTTCTTAAATTGCTGACCATCTGCACTCATCTTGGGTTTTTATGTCTTTGAAAATGAAACTAAGATGGTCACCTGCTTTATAAGCTCTGCTGACTTCCAAATATTTGGAGGTAGGATGGTTAGAAAACATATACAAAAGCTTAGGAGGGTTTCTTAATAGTTTTTGGTCGTTGTTTTTGTTTTCTTCAAAACTAGCCAGTCTAGATATCACACAAACTCTTTTCATGGCATAAAAATAAATGCAGGGAGAATGGAGCTTACATTTAGCTAATTGTGGATGCAATCAGCCAATTGAGTATACAATTAGACACTGTAATTAGCTGCTATGGTCATGATTATTACAGAGAGCAGAAAACAGGAACTCTGATAGAGGTCCCTTTAAAGATTTAAGTCTCTGGATGAAATCACTGATGAATGCAGTCAAGAGAATATAACCAGTAATGAAAAGGCTAGAAGGCAATGAATTAAAACTTTTCTATACATTAACCCTTTAACTGGAGGGTTTTGAACCTTAGTATTGAAGAAAACTAAGTACTCTAGTGGTGGAGTTGAGTTAATTTCAGGCATGGAAGATAGGCTAAGAAAGGGGAAAGAAGTATTAGATAAAAGGTCATACATGTGAAACAGCAAGGAAGCCAGCTCAACTGAAATATAATGTACATGGAAGGGTGTAATGTAAAAATGAAATTAATTTGAATAGATTGAATGGAACAAGCCTGCTATGTACCAGACACTGTGCAAAGCACCTGAAAAATATTATCTTGAATCCTCACAGCAATACTGTGAGTTAATATTATTACGACCATTTTTCAGTTGAGGAAATTGAGCCAGAATGAAGACATATGACTTGCCAGAGCTTCACAGCTAGTAAATATGTGAGGATGGATTCAAATTCAGATCTTCCTAGTTGCCTTATACAGAGGTAATTGGGAGCCACTGGAGGTTTTGAGCCGTAGAGTGATTTGATCAGATGCATGTTTAAAGAAAATAAATTTAAGAGCAGTGTAGTGTAGCAGGCAAGATAGAGCTCACAATGTCAGTGTTAGCAGGCTTCAACATATAACCAGAGAGAAAATCAAAAGAAGTAAAGGAGTGGAGCAAATAATGAAGAAATTGTATGACCTTAAGAGAAGATGGACTGCATGATAGATAGGCAGTAAGAGTGTTTCACCTATTTCCTCATAATGTCATAAGAAATAAGTCTTCCAGCAAGTTGGCTGGACTCCCTATGGCATTTTTAAAAGGACATGAGAATACATTTCACAGGATGAGCAGGCATATATGTGTTGCCATCTAAATCATTGAAGGGGACTCAAATTATTGTTACAGATCCACATAATTATTGAGTATATGATTGGAAGATGGATTATAAAGGGAAAGGGTTTTTTCCTGGGGAACTAATTAGAATCTGATCACAACTGTGCAGGGGAGAGACAATGAGGAATCAAATTGGACAAGGGAATTTGTAGGTAGAGATTAAGGGAAAAATGTGAAAGATGCTCTGATGTACAATTCACAAGACCTGGCAACTGAAGAATAAAAAAAAATGAGGATGATTACAAGGCTATTAACCTAGGTGACTGGAAGGATGGCAGTACCATAGAAGAGAAGTAGAGATGTTGGCAATGGGCAGGGCATGTTTACTGGTGGGAGACAATGAGTTCTGCTTTGGATTTGTTGAGTCAAAATTATGTTTGGAACCCAGGCAGAGATGTCCAACTGGCTGTTGGTATTGCTAGACAAGGGGGGGGGGGTGGTCACACAGAAAAATGATTCTTGCTTCTATAGTACATCAGTCTAATACACACACACACGTATATATATATATATATATATATATATATATATATATATATATATATACGTGTGTGTGTGTGTGTGTGTATGTATTTTCTTTGCTTTTTTGCTAAGTCCTTTTTTCTGTGTTGGTGGTCTAAATTCCATTTCTTTTCAGTGATTCTGTTGAAAATAATTGTTTATAACAAATTTAAAAACAGTGCATCCAGTACTTTTCTGAAGTGGTTATCTGTCTAGTAAGGCATTGAAAAAAATGATGTAAACCACTTTAAATGGATTTCTGCTTTCTGGAGATGGTTGGATTGGACACCAATCAGAGTAACTTCTGAACGATAATTTTACATGGCTTTAGTTTATAATACATGCCTGTTTCATGTTGCATCAGTTTGTTTTTCTTTCTGAAATTTTGTCCTTTAGTGGCTTATCCTGTGAACTGGGGTGTGGGTGTGGGGTCAAAATTGATAATTCAGCAGTCAGTTCCATTTATTAACAAAGATTTCTCATATAATTCTGATTTTGAATTATATCCCTCTCCAATGCATTTAATTAAATGATTTTTGAAGAATTCGACAAAATGGATAAAAGAATAGAAAAGGAGGTAAAAGGTAATATGGAATCCAACACTTTTTTAATTACTTATATTCATTCATTTTGTAATATCAGTATAACAATTCCTTTAATGAAATAGAAAATAGAATTATTTCTTTATAAATTGACTTAATTAATTATTCAATTTATGTTAGATTGATTTTGCAATCTAATTTTCACCATAATAGTAAAGTTTTGGTTTCCTATAATAAGCTTCAAGATGTATTAAAAAATGAAATTATTTAAAACATTGGTTTATGTGTGGAAATGAAAAAAAATACAGATGAAAATAGTTGATATTCAGAATCTAACTGCTCCATTTAGTTGGAGAACAAATACAATTATTGTGTTAGATAATTAATTATAGATTTAAAAATCAAATTATTTTATGAATGAGCAATTTTAAAATATTTTTGTATAAAAATAAATGTCTAAGAAGAATGCATTCAGGCCCATTGTGCTTTATTCCTCTCTTAAAGCTTTAGATTCACTCATATTTTTACTATACACACACACACACACACACACACACACACACACACACACACACACACACACATATATATATATATATATATATATATATATATATATATATATATATATATATATATATACATGTAACAACTTGATTTCTAGTCTCCCCAGTGCATAGGTCCCATTACTGATTATGTGTGTATGGAGTCATTTCAAGTTCTTTCAGGACACTAATCCACTTAAATAGACCCCTTATGGTATGAAAGCATAACTATACCTGTTTCAATTCCTCTGAGCTACTCAATAAGGAGATACTGATCTAATTTGCCAGTATACTACCATTTATCTGTCAGTCTTCTAGAGTTCCCTGACCCATAACAATCTAGAAGAATTGTAAATCAGTAAGTTAATAAAAATGACTTCTTGCTACTGAGTCAAAACAGCTATTAAGATGTTCAAGTACTTCCTTTGGTAGGTAATGGGAAGATCTAGCAAAATCTTATTTATATAGTAAGTTGTTAACAGTAAGACTTCATTCAGGTTTGACAAACTTACTTCGTTTGCTATGCAAACCTTCATTTTTCCTTTAGCTTACAAATATAAGACTAGAAATAATCGATCGAAAGAACCTGTGCTTTCCCCGGTGTACCTTACACCCCTGCAGAAGCCGGATGGTTAAAAACAGCTTCTGTTGGAGCCAGAGGCTGCTACAGCTACAGCCACAGCCGAAGCTGAAGCAGGAGCTGCTGGTAGCAGAGCTGACCTAGGGGAGGAAGCTGAACAAGGACTTGAGGCCACTGGGTAATCTTTTTACCATAGAGGGGAAGCATGTATATGATTTTGCTTTACACCATCATGCTTCTCTGTGGCCTTCTGGTTACTCTTGTGAGGTATACTTATGGGGCCTGGAAGCTTTTGATCAATATATCAAAATGGGGATGCTGGTTCATGGGTTGGTTACTGTGCAGCCTAAGTATATGCTTTGATTCTTCTGCCTCTTACTTTGAGAGTTTCTTATATCTGGTGGTTCCGAACCTTTCAGACATATATATGATCCTCTTTGAAATTATAAACTCTGCCCTCCTAATACAGCAGCGAAAACAGACTCAGATTCGCTCTCAGACTTTGGAATCTTTCTTTGGTGACAAAGAAGACCAAAGCATACAACCAGAAGAAGTCAACAAAGTCAAAGAGCCTACATCAAAAGCCTCCAAGAAAAACATGAACTGGTCTCACGCCATGGAAGAGCTTAAAAAGGATTTGGAAAAGCAAGTTAGAGAAGTAGAGGAAAAATTGGGACAAGAAATGAGAATGATGCCAGAAAACCATGAAAAACAAGTCAAGGACTTGCTAAAGGAGACCCAAAAAATACTGAAAAAAATATTGAAGAAAACAACAACTTAAAGAATAGACTAACTCAAATGGCAAAAGAGCTCCAAAAAGCCAATGAGGAGAAGAATGCCTTGAAAGGCAGAATTACTCAAATGGAAAAGGAGGTCCCAAAGACCACTGAAGAAGATACTACCTTAAAAATTAGATTGGAGCAAGTGAAAGCTAATGACTTTGTGAGAAATCAAGATACCATAAAACAGAACCAAAGGAATGAAAAGTGGAAGACAATGTGAAATATCTCATTGGAAAAACCACAGACCTTGAAAATAGATCCAGGAGAGATAATTTAAAAATTATTGGACTACCTGAAAGCCATGATCAAAAAAAAGAGCTTAGATATCATCTTTCAAGAAATTATCAAGGAGAACTGCCCTTATAATGTAGAGCCAGAGGGTAAAATAGAAATTGAAAGAATCCACAAATAGCCTCCTCAAAAAAATCCCAAAAAGAAAACTCCTAGGAATATTGTTGCCAAATTCCAGAGCTCCCAGATCAAGGAGAAAATACTGCAAGCAGCCAGAAAGAAACAATTTGAGTATTGTGGAAGAACAATCAGGACAACACAGGATCTAACAGCTTCCACATTAAGGACTGAAGGACTTGGAATACGATATTCTGGAGGTCAATGGAGCTAGGATTAAAAGCAAAAATCACCTACCCAGGAAAACTGAGTATCATGCTCCAAGGCAAAATATGGATTTTCAATAAAATAGAGGACTTTCAAGCTTTCTTAGTGAAAAGACCTGAGCTGAATAGAAAATTTGACTTTCAACACAAGAATCAAGAGAAGCATGAAAAGGTAAACAAGAAAGAGAAATCACAAGGGACTTACTAAAGTTGAACTATTTTCTGGACATTCCTACATGGAAAGATGATGTGTATCATTCCTGAGACCTCAATATCATAGTAGCTGAAAGGAATATGCATATGTATATATGTATATATATATATATATATGTATATGTATATGTATATATGTGTGTGTGTGTGCATATATATACATATGTGTGTATCTACGTATGTATGTATGTATATATGTAGGTGTGTGTGTATATATATACATATATATACATATATATATATACATATACATATATATACACACACACACACACACATATATATATATATATATATATATATATATAGACAGAGGGCACAGGGTGAGTTGAATATGAAAGGATGATATCTAAAGAAATGAAATCAAATTAAAGGATAAGAGAGGAATATATTGAGAGAATGAGAAAGGGAGAGATAGAATGGGGTAAATTATCTCGTATAAAAGTGGCAAGAAAAAGAGGTTCTGTAGGAAGGGAAGAGGGGGCAGGTGAGGAGGAATGAGTAAATCTTGCTCTCATCGGATTTGACCTGAGGAGGGAATGCCATAGATGCTCAATTGAGTATCTTACCCCACAGGAAAGAAGGAGGAAGAAGATAAAAAAGGCAGGATGATAGAAGGGAGGGCAGTCAGGGGGAGGAGGTAATCAAAAACAAACACTTTTGAAAAGGGACAGGGTCAAGGGAGAAAATTCAATAAAGGGGGATAGGTTAAGAAGGAGCAAAATGTAGTTAATCTTTCACAACATGAGTATTGTGGAAGGGTTTTACATAATGATATGCATGTGTCCTATGTTGAATTGCTTGCCTTCTTAGGGAGGGTGGGCAGGGAGGGAAGAGGGGAGAGAATTTGGAACTCAAAGTTTTAAAAACAGATGTCGAAAAACAAAAAAAAAGTTTTTTGCATGCAACTAGGAAATAAGATACACAGGCAATGGGGCAGAGAAATTTATCTTGCCCTACAAGAGAAGAAGGGAAAGGGGGAAGGGAGTGGAGTGGGGCAACAGAAGGGAGGGCTGACTGGGGAATGGGGCAACCAGAATATACGCCATCTTGGAGTGGGCAGGAGGGTAGAAATGGGGAGAAAATTCTTAATTCAAACTCTTGTGAAAATCAATTCTGAAAACTAAATATATTAGATAAATAAAATAAAATAAAATAAAAGGGAAATAAAAAAAAACAAGGCAGTGAAGAATTTTTTGACTCATTTGATTATGCTATCCTTCATAATATGGAAGAATTGAAAAAGAATATTTTATTGTAATTGATCTATTTTTCTCAATATGGAAAAATAAATCACAGGGGGAAGAGATGATGTTTTATGGGAACCTTGCAGGGAAATGACAACTCCCTCCTAGAGTTCATGATATAGATGGAGAGGCATTGTGGCAGAATGTGGTAGACACCTTTAATGTGAGGAGAATTTTCTTCAAAATGCTGAAACTAAAGGATGGATAGGATTCCATGGCTGTTAGAGTATGAACTCTTTGAGGGAAGTGATTGCCTTTCTTTGTATCCCTAAAACTTAGCACAATTGCTGACACATTGTAAGTTTTTTAATAAATGTTTAATAACTGATGATTGTTGATTGGATAAAAATTCTAAAGGAGAAATTCTTGGAGGGGGAGGGAAATGAATGAAATTCTGAAGACACAACAGGTAACAATTCTGATGGGTAAGAAAAAAAGGAGGAGACAACATAAAATTTCACTATTGTGTGATTCTATATTTCTTTAATAATGTCATATTCCTTCTTGGTTAGACTACAACTGGATTATTTTATTCAGTTCTGTATATGTTGATAAACTATAGTGTATGTAGAGATGAGAAATGGAGATAGTAAAAATCCTCTAGATTATGTCACATGAGTAATAATTAAAATAATGAGAAAATTTTATCTTGAGGAACGACAGACTTAAGGTGGCTATGATAATTCATGTATTCGAAGGACTTTTTCTGGAATGAGAATCAAGCATGTTCTGGTAAGCTACTAAAGACAGAATAGATGTCAATAGGATAGAAGATATAGGGAAACAAATACAGGCTTGATGTATGTAGCTCATTGAAATTATTGCTAAACAGAAAGTAGAAAGCCCTATCTTTGTGGGTAGTAGATCTGCTATCAATAGGAGGACTAAAACAATGGCAATGGGATGGAATTTGGATTTATTGTGAAGCTATAATTGTGCAGATCTGACTTTTACTGGGGCTGGTTGATAGCCATTCTAATTCTGAGCTTCTGTGAAAAATGTCTTGGAGGAGAACAGCTGAATAAAGGTCACTGAATTCCCTTATCATAACTTCATTACTGACCTCTGAGAAAGTTATATCAGTGAAATAGTGAGGATGAAGACTAGAACTCAAAGGATTATGGAATGGGGAGTAGGGAAGAAAGTGGAGACTTCAGTTGTAGAACTGAAACAAACATGTTTAGCCAGTAGCTTGAGAGAAGTAGAAAAGCGGAAGAAATTGATTTCTAAGATTGAGGAAATCTCAAAATATTTCCAAATAGATAAAATGCAAGTTGTGGAGATGAAGAGACTGAAGATAAATAGATAAGGGGGCAAGACAAGATGTCTATATTGAAACAACTTGATGGAAGGGACCAATAAAACACTAAATAAATAACATAATAGACAGAAAGAAAAATAGCCCTAAACAAAGTAGTAATATCTGAAATAATGCATCTGTTATTTCTAGTGCTTACCATTTACTAGTATGCATTTTACATAATTCTATATATACTTTATATGTGTTATTATAATTCTATGTATACCTATATCTATACGTTACCTACAGAATGAACAAATGAATGAGTTAATACACGAAAAAATATTTACTAAATATTAACTTTGGCAGTCATTGTAGTAAATACAAAGGATAGAAAATTCATAAGATTATGGAGCTTATACCCTAATGGTGAAAGAAAAATACATATATGAGGGGCAGCTGGGTGGTGCAGAGGATAGAGTGCTAGGCTAGGAATCAAGAAGACTCATCTTCATGAGTTCAAATCTGACATCAGATGCTTACTACCTGTGTGATCCTGGGCAAATTAGAAGGAGGGGAAGAAGAAGAAGGAGAAGAAGAAGAGGAAGAGGAGGAGGAGGATACATATATGAGAGAGGTAATCATGTTCAAAATTTTGGGTCTCTAGCATTTTTAGTATGAATGAATTAATGGATTTATTAGGGGGGTGCAACATTTGAGGATTGTAAAGAGAAACTAGGCTAAGAACTTTATAGTTGTGTGACTGGTTAAATCATCTAATCTTTCTGAGTCTCAGTTTTTCCCTTTGTAAAATGAAGTAGTGATAATGCCTAATAGGTTATTGTGAGGATCAAGTGAAAAAAATATATTTAAAGTGTTTTATAAATTTTATAGCATTTTATGAATGTTGTATCCAAAACTATCTATCTATCTATCTATCTATCTATCTATCTATCTATCTATCTATCTATAATGACATAAAATGTGTAGGAATATTACCAACCTGTAACAACAATGTTACTTGCAGCTGCTGTGGGAGTGTAAGACCAATAACAGGAGAACACAGGAGGGCTGCTAAGACAGATTCTTTGATCTGTTTTTCTAAAGGAAAGCAACTTTAAGAGGTGAACAAACTCACTTTAATTAAACATACATGTATCATTCTCTTAGTTCGGGGGAAATAACACCCTGAACTTCAGAGAAAAAACAAGCAGAAATTACAAGCAGAAATTATAAATAGATAAAATAAACACAAATCAACAGACCGGGCTTCTAACTGTCTGACCAAGACAATACATACATAATTACCAGCGAGATAAGCAACGACACCTGTATTTTCAAAGCTCAAGGGCTCCTTAATAGCTACCTGGAATCTCCACACAAACACTTCCCATGAGAGAGCCTCCAAAGCAAAATGCTAGCCTCATAGTATATCTATACACTTCTTCAGAGTCAGAGGGAATCACAACCATGTGACTCGAACTCACATGACTTAGGCTTTCTTGTGACTTAAGCAGGTCATCAAAGACTCTTGATTCAAAGGCACTTGATTGCCTTTATGTTGAGAAGAACTAGAACTCCAAAAGAAAAAAAAAACAGCAAAAAGTCCCACTTTGCTTGCCATTACACAATTTTAAAGCACTATATAAAGGCCAGGTAGCATTAGTAGTCATTGTAGTGTAGGAGTCATTGTAGTCAGAGTGAAGGTGTTAGTAGGAGTCATAGCAGTGACTGACCAAGGTTCACACAATCACTATATATAAGCCAGGTTTTCTTGGCTCTAGTCGGTTCTCTTTCCACTAAGCTATATATCTATATCTATCTATATATACAAATATATTTGTGTAAAACATAACAGCCATATTCACACACAAACGTGTACATGCATACATGCATACACATATATACATATGTGTGTATGTATTTGTATACATTCTCCACTAAAGTCCTTTACCAATGTCTCATCATGGCACATCAAGACCAATGTTCTCAAGGGTTGTTCTAGTTCTGTTAAATGCTTTGAGCACCAAAGAGGAAAACATCCCTGTGTCCAGCATAATCTTTCAAAGAATATATTTAATATTTTATCTTCCCAAATTATGTATAAAAATTTTTAACATTTTAAAAAAATTTTAAATTCCAAAATCTCTCTTGCTCCTCTTCCCCTTCCTTGAGAAAGAAAACAATTTGATATAGATAATACATGTGCATTCATGCAAAACATATACCCATATTATTCATATTGTGAAAGAAAACATAGACCCAAAAAAAGAAAACCTGAAAAAATAAAATTTACAAAAATCATGCTTCAATCTGCATTCAGACTCTACCAGTTTTTTTCCTCTGGAGATCAATAGCATTTTCCATATTGAGTCCTTAAGGAATGTGCTAGATCACTCTATTATTAAGATTAGCTAAGTCATTCACAGCTAATCATCATATAGTACTGCTTTTACTATGTACAATGTTTTCCTGGTTCTGATCATTTCACTTTGCATCAGTTCATGTAAATCTTTCCAGCTTTTTCGTAAAGCATCCTGCTCATCATTTTTTATAGCAGTATTCCACCAAAATCATATATCACAACTTGTTCAGCCATTCCTCAATGGATGGATGTTCCTTCAATATCCAATTCTTTGCCACCACCAAAACACCTGTTACCAATATTATACATATAAGTCCTTCTCCTTTATGTTTTTTTAATCTCCTTCAGATATAGATCTAGTGGTTATGTGGCTGGGTCAAAAAGTATGCTGGTTTTATAGCCCCATGGGTAGAGTTCAAAATTGGTTTCTGTAGTGGGTGGATCAGTTCACAACCCCACCAATAGTGCATGGGTGTCTGAAATTTCCTACATCTCCTACAACATCTGTCATTTTGCTTTTCTGTCATATTAGCCAATCTGGCAGGTATGGGGTGATACCTTAGAGTATAAATTTGACTGTTCTCTATATATTGAGAAATGAGGCCTTTATTAGAGAAACTTGCCATAAAAATTTTTCATAGTTATGAGTAGTAACTATATATTTCTCTCCATTCTATTCCCCCCTTTATCCTGCTCTCTTTCCTCTTTTACTCTGTCCGTTCTTAAGAGATTTTCATTTCTGACCATTGAATCCCCTAATCTGCCCTCCCTTCTATCAGCCACAACTTTCTCTTAAACCCTTTCCCTCTTACTTTCTAATAGGGCAAGATAGATTCCTATATCTAATTCAATGTGTATGTTACTTCTTCTTTGAGCCAATTCTGATGAGAGTAAGGTTCAAATACTCACTCCCCCACCTCTCTCATTTTCCCCTTTAATGTAAAAGCCCATTTGAGCTTCTTTTACATGAGATAATTTGGCATATTCTCCCTCTCCCTTCCCCTGCTCTAGTGAATTTTTCATTCTCATCCCTTAATTTTATTTGTTTTTTCATGTCACCTCATCATATTCAACTAACACCTTTGCCCCTCCATCTATGTATTCTTCTTATAATAGCCCTGATAATGATAAAGTTCTTAGGAGTAACAAATATCACATCTTTGCATGTATGAATGTGAATAGTTTAACCTTATTCAATTCCTTATGATTTCTCTCTCCTGGTTGCCTTTTGATGCTTCTCTTGAGTCTTGTACTTGAAAATCAAATATTCTATTCTGTTTGGACTGTTCTTCGGGATTGCTTGAAAGTCCTCAGTTTCATTGAACGCCTATTTCCCCCCAAACATTTATAATCACTTTTCCTGAGAAGGGGATTCTTGGTTGTAATCCTAGCACTGTTGCTCTCTGGAATATCATATTCCAAGCCCTGTGATCTTTTAATGTAGAAGCTGCTAAATTTTGGGTTCTCTTGATTGTGGCTCCATGATTTTTGAATTGTTTCTTTCTGGCCTCTTGCAATATTTTCTCCTTGACCTGGAAGCTCTGGAATTTGGCTATAACATTCCTGGGAGGTTTTTTTTTTTATTTTGGGATCACTTTTAGGAGAAGGTAGGTTGAGTTTTTCAATTTCTATTTTACCATCTGGTTCTACAATGTCAGGGAACTTTTCCTTGATAATTTCTTAAAAGATAACACCTAGGATCTTTTGGTTTTTTAATCATGGATTTTAGGTAGTCCAATAATTCTTAAATCATTTCTCCTTAATCTATTTAAGGTGAGTCATTTTTTCCAATGAGATATTTCGTGTCATCTTCTAATTTTTTTCATTCTTTTGTAATTTGATTGTTTCTTGATTTCTCGATGAGTAATTAGCTTCCAATTTCCCATATTCTAATTTTTAAGTGATTATTTTCTTCATTGGGCTTTTGTACCTCCTTTTACATTTGGCCAATTCTGATTTTTAAGAAGTTCTCTTCAGCAGAATTTTGAGACTTTTATCATTTGATCTATTCTGTTTTTTAAAGTGTTATTTTCTTCATTATTTTTGCACCTCCTTTACCAAGCTGTTAAATCTATTTTCATGATTTGTTTGCATCACTCTCATTTGTTTTTTCAAATATTCATCTATCTCTCTTTTTCATTTTTAAAAATGCCTTTCAGCTCTTCCAGGAATTCTTTTTCATCCTGAGAGAAATTCATGTATTTCTTTGAAGGTTTGGATGTACCAATTTTGACTTTGTTGTATTTTGAGTTTGTGTTTTGTACTTCCCCTGTTACCATAGTAATTTTCTATGGTCAGGTTCTTTTTGGTTGTTGTTTGCTCATTTTTTCAATCTATTTTTTCCCTTTTCACTCTATATTAAAGTTAGGCTTTGCTCCCAAGATGGAAGAATACTGTCCCAATCTTCATGGTTGTGTGTGTGTGTGTGTGTGTGTGTGTGTGTGTGTGTATGCAGTTGTTTTTATAGTTAGTTCTGGGGGGGGTGGTCTGTAAATTTCTAGTTCTTCCAAAATTGTATGATCTAAGGAGGGGTGTGTTTAACTGCTCTCCTGGAATGTGCAGTGGTCTTTAAGTGACCACAAGCACTCTTTTCTGCCCTGGGATTGTAATCAAAGTACCCCCTCCCCCTTAGGCACAAGCTCTCATGTGCTAATACTCCTCCTCACCTTGGGACTGCAACCCAGGACTGTAACCTGAATCTGGTTATGGGCAATAGGAGTCCACGTAATCTCCTTTTGTCCAGTTTCACCACCCTGAGAGATGTAGAAGCCAATACTGAAGTCACTGATTTAGGCACACACACACACACACACACACACACACACACACACACACACACGCATGCGCGCACACATATACACACAGACAATGAATTGATTTAGGCTACTTCTAGCCAACAGAAGAAGACCATTGACTGTGCTTCAAGGCCAAGGTCACATGTAAAGTCATTAGAATAGCCAAACTGAAGGAAAGGAGGAGCTGCAGAAATGTCCAGGGACAGGGGCAGTTAGAAACTGCTCATCACAGTAGAGATTCCCAAGAGTTTACCTTCAGGGTAGGGGATGATTAGAAATTGCTAATCAGAACATGGTAGGAGTCCAGGAGTTGCTCAGGGATTGACACTGTTGACCATTTAAGTTGTCTTGGTCTGGAAAATTGAATCATTCCATCCTTTTCTGGGTTCTGTTGCTTCAGAATTTATTTTAAAGCATTATTTAAAGTTGCTTTGAGAGGAATTCAGCAGAGATCCGGTGAGTCCCTGCCTTTTTTCTGTGATCTTGGCTCCACCCTCCTGTGTCCAGCATCTTAAGACCAGCTAAGTTAGCATTAAATGAGTGACAACACTCATGAAATCATGGATCTTAAGATATTTAACATATTACAGGAGATAGAGTTAATAAAAGTATGTGTACTGGTCTATACTG
Source organism: Trichosurus vulpecula (assembly GCF_011100635.1). Classification (NCBI taxonomy): domain Eukaryota; kingdom Metazoa; phylum Chordata; class Mammalia; order Diprotodontia; family Phalangeridae; genus Trichosurus; species Trichosurus vulpecula. The sequence goes on along the minus strand of NC_050575.1, from coordinate 366,681,196 downwards.
AAACAGTTTATATATCTCTCTCCTTGCTTTCTTGTTAAAAAAAGTCACTGGACTAATTTTTAGCTCTTATTCATAAGATAATATAATTTTTTTCGAGCTAGCCACTTCCAATGAGCCGTATTAGTAAAGAACTTTCGGTTGCAATTTTTTGTGTGCATGTGTGTATGCATGTGCATGTATATGCATGCATGCATGTGTGTGTGTGTGTGTGTGTTTGTGTGTGTGTGAATTCTTGGGGAAGGCACCCTCAAGGTTGACCTAAGACTGGCATTCTAGTCATCCTGCCAGCAGCTAGGAGAAATTGCTCCCTAATTTCAAAGCACACGCCTTCAGGATTCAAGCTGTTAATGTTTGCAAACCAGACAACCACCCTTAATGCCACTGCTGGTTTATTGACACAATCTCTTCATTTCCCACAGTTTGTAATTGAATCCCCCCACTGCTTAATTGGAAATAGAATGACTACACAACCAGATTTGAAACATCTTAAAAAGCTGGTGGGAACATCAGTACTCCCTTTGAAAAATAAAAATTATATCATTAGCTGAGTTAACTGAAGATTGGTGTTCTGGAGAATATCAGAAAAAGAATTGGTGTCAGCATTGCCTGTAAGCCAAGCAACTGGTTGTGAGAGTGTCTTTTTTGCTTAACATATAATGGCTATTAAGGAATATTTAATTCCCTAATTTTCATAAACAGCTTCATTGTATATATTCTAGAATATTTTGACAAAGATTCTTAAGAAAACAGAAAATAATAAAATAAAAGAAAAAAAGAAAAGAAAATGGTTCACTTTCTAACAAGTTGTTGTGATATTATTTGACTATTCTAGTTCGACAGTGAATTACCAATATGCAGATAACAATGCAGGGAGGGCACCTAGATAAAATATTTCTCATAAACAGTGCTATCTTTCTCCACTCCCAAGGCCATATCCTTATAGAAAGAAACAGAAAAATGAAAATTGTCTGTTACAAAATAAGCCCTCTGACTCCATATGTTCAATTCAGGAGAATAAGAGAAGGGTTAGAGGTACTTGATGCCTTGATTTGACAAATTAAAGAATAAATTTGGTATAACACGGTGAAAAAATAATTTTCTTGGAGGCAAAAAGAGGTGGAATCAGAACCAAATTCTGATATTTAATAGCTGTATGACCTTAGGTAAGTCACTGAATTCCACTGTGCCTCAGCCAACTCTCTAGGAATTGTTGTTCTTTGTCCTTTCTTTTGAAGAGGACCAATGGCAGAACCAATGTTGGGCTAAGGGTCCAATGTGTTTAGCTATGGCTGATTAGTCCAATACAAGTTTGGAAGACTCTGCCCCAGATCCAGAGCAAGTAGTCCTTTACAATATCTGGGGTGGAGATGTCTCTGGATTGGTGCATCTCACATTTCCTTTGTGCTACTGCTTTTCTGCTTTGATCATGGAGCACCTTCTTTAGTTGGGGCATGTCATGCAGGACAGTCCTATTGCAATGTCTCCCATGCCTCATAATCAATACTAAAGTACTTCAAAGATAGCTGGAGAGTGTGCTTAAATGGCTTCTTCTGACCACCATGTGAATGCTATGAAATAACTATTAATTTAAGGGGGAATAATAACCCCTTCCTCTACTGTGGGAGGTATTCACTGCACTGGTGAAATCACACTTAATTTTGTAGAACTTGTATAAAATTTTATACCCACACATTTTGATGTACTGGACATGTACACACTTCTGCATATTTACCTTTTAATTAATTATTAGACTATTTATTGGGAAGGGGAGCAGAGGGAAAACAAAGTTTTACGAAATATTGTCTCTATCCCCATATAGTTGAGAATCCAGCAGTTGAGTATTCAATGAATTCATTAAAATTTCTTTCATATTTCATGATCACAATGCAATATAATTTCATTGTGGAGTTATCAATCCTGTTAACAAAGACAGAAATTTCTTAGTGACCATATAGTACTTTCAAGAGTTGCTGTGGAGTGGGGTGGAGCCAAGATGATGGCTAGAAAGCAGGGACTTGCCTAACGCTCTCCCCCAGGACCCTCCAAACATCTATAAAAATGGCTCTGAACAAATTCTAGAACAGCAGAACCCACAAAATAGAAGAGGGAAGCAGGGCTTCAGCCCAGGACAGCCTGGATGGTTGCTGGATAAGGTCTATCACACCATGCTGGGAACAGAACGGAGCAGAGCCCAGCATGGCCCGTACCCAGACCAACCAGACTGGTAGCCAGGCGGAACAGGCCTTAGCACCCTGAATCAGTGAGCTGTGGTAGTTACCAGACTTCTTGACCCACAAACACCAAAGACAACAGAGGTTACTGGGGAAAAAAAAAACTGTGAAGACAGAGTGAAAGGAGTTCATGGTTGGCCACTGCCCCAGAGGTGGCAGAGGTGGTACAGTTCTGAGACTGCTTCCAGAGCTACAGCTGCAGTTACTTCCCGCCCCAGGCCCACCAGGTAGGAGGAATTAAGTGGTGGGATCAGAGCAGGAGTGCAAAGTCTACTTGGATCTGGGTCATGGTCTGGGTAGGTGGTTCTTGGGAGAGGAGGAACTCTGTTTGGCAGAGCTTGCTGTGTAGAAATAGCTCTGAAAACAACAGCACAACCCCTCAAGCTTGGGACAAAGTACTCTCTACTCTACAAGCAGTCATACCCCGATGAAAAGCTCAAGGGTCAAGTAGTTGTCTGGGAACATGGCCAGGCAGTGAAATCGCTCTTAGATTCAGACTCAGACTTAGGAATCTTTCTTTGGGGAAAAAGAAGACCAAAACATAGAGCCAGAAGAAGACAACAAAGTCAAAGAGCCTACATTAAAAGACTCCAAGAAAAACATGAACTGGTCTCAGGCCATGGAAGAGCTCGAAAAGGATCTGGAAAAGCACGTAAGAGGAGCAGAGGAAAAATCGGGAGGAGAAATGAGAGTGATGCAACAAAACCATGAAAAACAAGCCAAGACTTGCTAATGGATACCCAAAAAAATACTGAAGAAAATAACACCCTAAAAATAGACTAACCCAAATGGCAAAAGAGCTCCAAAAAGCCAATGAGGAGAAGAATTAGCAAACAGAATTAGCAAAATGGAAAAGAAGGTCCAAAAGACCACTGAAGAAAATACTACCTTAAAAATTATATTGGAGTAAGTGGAAGCTAATGACTTTATGAGAAATCAAGATATTATAAAACAGAACCAAAGGAATGAAAAAGTGGAAGACAATGTGAAATATCTCATTAGAAAAACCACTGACCTGGAGAATAGATCCAGGAGAGATAATTTAAAAATTATTGGACTACCTGAAAGCCATGATCAAAAAAAGAGCCTAGATATCATCTTTCAGGAAATTATCAAGGAGAACTGCCCTGATATTCTAGAGACAGAGGGTAAAATAGAAATTGAAAGAATACACTGATTGCCTCCTGATAAAGATCCCAAAAAGAAAACTAGGAATATTGTTGCCAAATTCCAGAACTCCCAGATCAAGGAGAAAATACTGCAAGCAGCCAGAAAGAAACAATTTGAGTATTGTGGAAACACAATCATGATAACATAAGGTCTAGCAGCTTCTACATTAATGGATCAAAGGGCTTGGAATAGGATATTCTGGAGATCAATGGAGCTAGGATTAAAACCAAGAATCACCTACCCAGCAAAACTGAGTATCATGTTCCTAGGCAAAATATGGATTTTCAATAAAATAGAGGACTTTCAAGCTTTCTCAGTGAGAAGACCAGAGCTGAATAGAAAATTTGACTTTCAAACACAAGAATCAAGAGAAACATGAAAAGGCAAACAAAAAAGAGAAATCATAAGGGACTTACTAAAGTTGAACTGTTTTGTTTACATTCCTACATGGAAAGATGATGTGTGTAATTCACGAGACCTCAGTATTAGGGTAGCTGAAGGGAATATACATACATACATACATACATACATATATATATATATATGTGTATATATATATATATATGTATATATATATATATATATAGACAGAGGGCACAGGGTAAGTTGAATATGAAGGGATACATGTAAAAAAATAAAATCAAATTAAGGGATGAGAGAGGAATATATTGAGAGAGGGGAAAAAGGTAGAAATAGAATGGGGTAAATTATCTCACATAAAAGTGGCAAGAAAAAGAAGTTCGCTGCAAGGGCAGAGAGGGCAGATGAGGGGGAACGAGTGAATCTTGCTCTCATCGAATTTCACCCCACAGGAAAGAAGGAGGAAATAGATAAAAGAGGGTGGACAATAGAAGGGAGAGCAGTTAGGGGGAGGAGGTAATCAAAAGCAAACACTTTTGAAAAGGGACAGGGTCAAGGGAGAAAATTGAATAAAAGGGGATAGGATAGGAAGGAGGGAAATATAGTCAGTCTTTCACAACATGAGTATTATGGATGAGTTTTGCATAATGATACACATGTGGCCTGTGTTGAATTGCTTGCCTTCTTAGGGAGGGTGGGTGGGGAAGGCAGAGGGGAGAGAATTTGTAACTCAAAGATTTAAAAGCAGATGTTCAAAAAAAAATTTTTTTACATGCAACTAGGAAATAAGATATATAGGCAATGGGGCATAGAAATCTGTCTTGCCCTACAAGAAAGTAAGGGAAAAGTGGATGGGGCAGGGAGTGGGTGACAGAAGAGAGGGCTGACTGGGGAATGGGGCAATCAGAATATATGCCATCTTGGAGTGGGGGGGGAGGGTATAAATGGGGAAAAAATTGTAATTCAAACTCTTGTGGAAATCAATACTGAAAACTAAAAATATTAAATAAATAAAACAAATTGTGAGTCAAAAAAGAGTTGCTGTGGAGAAAATGTTTATATATATACATATATATGTATGTATGTATATGTATGTATCTTATTCAGTCAAACTCATAACAATTACACATTTAGCTAAGTTGGTACTCAGAAAACACATATCCTTCAGCACAAGTTCCATAATCAAGGACGTCTCAACTTGGGATATTCAAGCTGGATTTTTGACAATGCACAAATAGCTAATTTGCTAAATAGAATGCTAGTTCATAAGAGGTACAAACCAAATATTTCACAAAAGCTTGGGTTTCTTGAATATAATATTATATTTTGCAAAGTGCTTTGCACATGATTTCATTTAATTCTTAGCACAATATTATCAAATAGGTGCTTTGTATGGGTACTGTTATCTCCATTTTGCTCTTTTTTAATTACGTAAAATATTTCCATATTAGTCATTTTGTAAAAGAAGACTCAAATAAAAAATTAAGAAATAAAGTGAAAAACAGCATGCTTCAGGCTGTATTCAGTCAATATCAATTCTTTCTCTGGAAGCAGATGGAATGATTCATCATTACTCCTTTGGGATTGTCTTGGATCATTGTATTGCTGAGAACAGCTAAGTCATTCACAATTCTTCATTAAACAATATTGCTGTTACTGTATATAATGTTCTCTTGGTTCTGTTCATTTTTCTATGTGTCCATTCATATGAGTCTTTCCAGGTTTTTCTGAAATCATCCTACTTGTCATTTCTTATAGCACAATAATGTTCCATTACAATCATATACCACAGCTTGTTTAACCATTCCCCAACTGATGGGCATCCCTTTGCTTTCAAATTCTTATCCACCACAAAAAGAGCTGCTATAAATATTTTTGTACAATAGATCCTTTTCCCTTTTATTGGATGTCTTTGGGATGTAGACCTAGCAGAGGAAGTGCTGGATCAAAAGATATGCACAGTTTTATAGCCCTTTGGATATAGTTCCAAATGGCTCTCCAGAATTGCTGGATCATTTCACAACTCTACCAGTAGTGCATTAGTGTTCCAGTTTACCCACATCCCCTCCAACATCGCACATTTTCCTCCATCTTACCCTTCAGGAAACTGAAGCCTAGAGAGGCTAATTGACTTCATCATGATCAAGTTTCAGAGCAGGATTCAAACTCAGGTGTATCTTAACTCCATATCTACCAACTTCTCTATTAAACTATGCTACTTGTCTTGTGTAATGGAAAAAGCACAAATCATTTTAATGAGAAGGTCAGAAAAACTTTCACTGAAGAGGAGGATTGTAATTGATTTGCATCTTTAACACAAGGGAGCTTTCAGTAGTTGGAGGTGATGGTGAGAGTATTCCAAGGAGAAATAATGATTTGAGCCAAGAAAAAAAATGTGGAAAGCACCCATAAATCTAGGAAAATTGTGAGTAGTCCAATATGGTGGAGAAGTTAGTATGGTGAAATAATGCATTATGAAGGCAGAATTTATAATTTCAAAGAGAATTATATACATATACATATATATGTATATGTATATATATATGTCTGAAAGGTTCGGAACCGCAGGATATAAGGAATTCTAGGTAGAAGGCAGAAGAATTAAAGCATGTATTTAAGCTCCAGAGTAACAGACCCACAAACTAGCATCCCCATTTTGATATTTGGATCAAAAGCCTCCAGGCTTAATAAGTCCGCCTCACAAGAGTAACCAGGAGGCCACAGAGAAGCATGATAGTATAAAGCAAAATCATATGCATGCTTCCTCTCTATGGTAAAAAGATTACCCACTGGCCTCAAGTCCTTGCTAAGCACTCCTTGATCCACATGTAGGTCAGTTCTGCTACCGGCAGCTCCTGCTTCAGCTTCGGCTGTAGCTGTCTCTGGCTCCAGTGGAAGCTGTTTTTAACAGTCCGGCTAGAAGCTTTTGTGTGGGTGTAGGATCCGCCCACAGCTTCTGCCGGTAGGCCGGGAAAGCACAGGTTCTTTCGATCTGCTTAAGCAAGGTGAAGGGGTTGACCGGGAAAGCACAGGTTCTTTCAATCTGCTTAACCAAGGGAAGCAAGGTGAAGGGGTTGGCAAGCTTACTTTAATCCAACATAGGCCCTCCCTGGAGTTAGCCCTACCCCACCAAGCACCCAGCAAGGCTCAAAGAGATAAACTTCTGCACCTTCCTCCCTTTCCTTTCCTCTCCTTTACCCTCCTTTCCCTCCTACTTTTCCTTTTTCCTCTTCCCTCTTTCTCCCTTCCCTCTCCCTTTCTCCCCCTCCCTCCTTTTCCTCCCTCTCCCCCACCCTCCTATCCTCTTTTTTCTCCCTCCTCACCTTTCTTCTTCTCCCATCTCCCTTCCCTTCCTTTTCCCTTTTTCCTCCCCCTCTCCTCATAGTAGAGCAGTTTGGGCAGCGAGATTATCTGGGAATGACTAGAGTGTTTTGTTTTTGTAGACCACAGGTCTCGTTGGACTGGCAGTATGTGAGTCCCTGCGGGAGTGGCTAAGATTATTATATTCAAAGATTCTTGATGCTCTTGAGTTTATGCCTGCAAATGCAGCATATAGAAAGTACACAGAACAGATTACAAATGAAAGGCTCAATATGGTAAAAGAGGAAACAGATCTTCAGAAACAAGAGGATAAGCTTCAGGCTGGTCAGCTAGAAGAAGTGATTCTTCAGGCTGAAAATGAATTATCACTGGCAAGAAAAATGTTGACATGGAAACCCTGGGAGCCATTAGTGGAAGAACCACCAGCCAACCAGTGGAAATGGCCAATATAATCAATGTTAAATATCTATGATGTATACTTTTTTAAAAATCATTAAACATCTGTTTAAATACTATTAAAATATTTTTGAGTTATTGGAATTTTATTAACAGGAAAACTGAAACAAAGTAGTTAGGAACAAAAAGTTAGTGAAGTATTAATATATGACAAGGATAGACCATGGTTATTTTAATCTGAAAAACATTTATTCATAAAATAAATTATTTTAAAATCATTTAAAGAAAGTGGAAAATCTAATCAGAACTTTTTTTTCCCCAATTTTCAATCCAAGAACAAGAAAGCAACAGAGACTAATATGGCATGAGAAACAATCTGAAATTGAAGTATAGTCTAGATAGGGTTTATGGAAGGCTTCCTATAGTATTTTTCAATATTTAGTTTAAAAGTTTGTGCCAAGTTATGCTAATTTATAGGAAAGAACTGAATAAGGTGGTATGCTTGAATTTTAATTGAACGTTTTAAAAATGTTGAACTGTTGTATGGAAAGCACCTGATTACCTAAGATTCTAAAACTTATTAATTGAATGTTTTTACATAATTACATGCATTTTTCCACATTCTGAAAGCAATATGAGATTTTCAAATTGAGGTTGACCTGCTTGGCTTTGAGTGTATGTACTTAATGAAGAAAAATCTAAATTTAATATGTGTAATTTGGTTCTTATGTATATTAAACAGAAATGTTTACCGAAAAAAAAGAAGATAAACTGAGTCACTCAAAGAAAACAAAGGCCATTCTGCTTACAAATAAGAAAGAGTAAATGTGCCAGATGCATATGAAATTTGTTCTCCATTTGGTGAGCATTTTGGAGTCACTGAAATTTTGTGCAAAAAATAGTGTCTTAATATGGTCTGTCAAATTGCAGAAATAAATTGGAAGTAGTGTTGGGGGAAAGATTAGACTCTAGATAGAATCATAGAGTTTCAGAGTGGGAAGAATGCTTAGCAGTCATCTGGCCCTTCTGATGCCTATAAAAAGAATTTTAACTACATTTTCCAACAAGTGATTATGTAGCTTGTTTGAAGACCTTCAGTGAGAAAGCAAGCATTATCTTCTAAGATAGCCCTGATAGCACTGATGGATAGGTCTAATTTTATGAAATTTTGTATTTGTTTTTTTCTGACATTATTTAAATTTTGGCTCTTTCCAACTTCCACCTGCAACTCCTACTTCTGCCTTCTTAGACTAAATAGAATTAATATGACTCTCTTCCACACTGTAGCCCTTCAAACATCTGAACACAATGAACATGTCATTCCCTCCTCCTTCCCTGTTTTCTTTTCTCCAGAAAATACATTCCAGGTTCCTTTGACCAACTGACGTAAAGGATAAATTTGAGGCCTTTGAGCATCTTGATTACCTTGTATATCTCCTGGATTATCAATGCTATTCTTAAACAGTGGTGGGCAGAGTATTTAATATAATGCTCCAACCATGGCTGACAGGGATAGTGTATATAGGAGTTACCATGTTGCTCTGAATGATATCTTCAATCTAGATTGAAATTTGTGGGGAGTGGGCCAGAGTAGAGGATGACACCTTGAACTATGGAAGGAATGAGTTAAAAAGAATATTAAGCACTTATTATGTAGCAACTACTGCGCTTTCAGTCAGATTAAGCTTTCAGTTCACTAAAACCTTCAATGTTCTTTTTTTAAATAAAAGCCTACTCATACCCCCATCTTATACTTAGGAACCTGGCTTTTTTAAACAAAAAGGAAGAGATTTAACATCAATCCCAATTACATTTCAGTATTAGTTTCAGGACAGTTTTCTATACTTCAAAAAGGTTTTGGTTCCTGCCTTAGTTATAGGTGGATTTCTTATGAGAAACATGCACTGGCTAGCCATATATACCCATTTCATTTTTTAATTTAATTTGATTTCATTGTTTCTGTGCACTTCAAAACTGTGATGGTAATTCAATGGTCAGACATCAGCCGTGAGGTTATCACGGCTACTGCATGAAGCTTCAGGTTGTTGTTAAAAAGCTGAAGCATTCCCTCATGGGAAAGCTTGTACTCTTTGAGATTACAAACTTAACTGTGAAGGGAGTTTCTAAGAGAAGCCTTTCCTTAGGGAATTACTAGAAGGGAATAACTAATTGATGATTTTAGCACTTCATGTGAGAAAAAAAAAACAATTTCCAAATGTTATCACTGGAAAAAAAAATCTAAATCAAACATATTTCCCATGATAATCACACTGAAAGCCTAGTCATTGCTTCATTGTGCCCTGGTACCTATCAATTCATCAAGGAATAAAAAGAAATACAGACATAACCAAGACTTTTGGCAGAGAAATGTAATGTATTTTCAACTACAGTCAGAAACTAGCCATAGCTCACATCTCAGATTCCTCATGTGAGCTTACAAGGGAATGTTTGATTAAGTCCCAGTTAATGGATTGGAGGCAGAGGAATAGATGATTCAAAGTTGAAAATAACTTTAAGACACAGAGGGAAATTTTTTCAGTAGGTTTATTTTTTAATTCTGTTTTCCTTATTCTGATTTTTAAAAGAAAAAAAAAACAACATAATTTTGCATTCTCTGTGTAGGAAAAGGTGGCCCAAAGGAAACTTCCTAGAGATTTTTCTTTAAAATGTGCTTAAAGAAACAGTGAAATTACGTAGTCATGAGTCATCAGACACAGGTTTCTGAAGAATCAGACATGAGTATTTTCCAGAGGGTAATGGAGAGGCCCATTTCTGTAGGCATGAGTTGGTCACAATACATTATATGAAAGAGATTTATGAGGGAGAAGATATGGAGGAAAAGTTGTCAACAACAAAAGCAAACACAAGTGAAAAAGAAGATGGGCTAATTACATGGCGGGAGTGAGGGATAAATTACAGGAAGCCCATGTGCTCCATTGGTTTTGAGATCTCAAGAGAAAGTGAGGAAGAATGGTGGCATGATGGAGGTGGTCGTTGTTGTTATTCTGTCATTTCTGACCTATTACCACCCCCAGGATCATAGCAAGCCAATACTGTTTATGGGATTTTCTTGGGAAAGTTACTGGAGTGGTTTGCCATTTCTTTCTCCAGTAGATTAAGGCAAACACAGGTTTAGTGACTTTGCACAGGGTCACATCACTAGTAAGTGTGTGAAGCTGGATTTCAGCTCATATTCTTCTAATTCCTGCCCAGTGCCCTATCCATTAAGCCATGTAGCTGCCTTTATTTTGGGGGTAATAACCTCTATCAAAAACTTACAGGAAGATATGCACAGGATGGGCCAATTTATGGGTTGCAATTTGAAGTATTAACATATCTCTATCAATGAAAGCAAAAAAAAAGTTAGACCATACCATATGAGATATAGATCATTTGGGTACATTAGGCAGCAGTCACACCATTGATAGAACAGGGAAAAAAATAGAGTAAGCAATACACCGGTGCCCCTCTTATGAAGAGTTCTTGGGGAATCGTGTCTGGAGGGGAGGTGATAAAATACAGACTATTTAAAGACTGGTTTTGGACTTTGGTGGCAGTAGGCTGCTGTTATTGAAATCGGTCTATGGCATGATAAGGTGAAAGAGTAAAGGGTAGGGAAGATCAGCCCAGATGGAGTTTCTGCTTCAAGTGAAATCACATGCTTATGGAATCTATCTCTTAAATTCCTTCCTTTACTATGTCTTTTTGCATAATTTTGGGAGATATTTAAGGCACCCCCCCATTAATCTTTTGATACCTATAATGTATGTTTGAATGTATGATGGGAGAGAGGTATTGTGTGTGAGCACACATGGATTGAGTGTGATCTCTTCGAGGGATAAAGTTCTTTACTCTCAGTCTCAGAACATGTGAGGTTGATATAAGGAGAGATAAGTACATTAAGATTGATATTGTTTGGGGCAGCTAGGTGGTGCAGTGAGTAGAGCAGTAGCCCTAGAGTCAGGAGGACCTGAGTTCAAATCTGGCCTCAGACACTTGACACACTTAATAGCTGTGTGACCTTGGGCAAGTCACTTAACTCCAATTGTCCTGCCTTCCTCCTTCCAAAAAAAAGATTTATATTGTTGTCTGGCATATAAATCCTGGGATTATAATATCAGAGAAGAGAGGGGCATTATGGCTGACTGGTGACCCAAGAACAAAATAACTAGATTGGGAACCAGTAATTCCAACTCCATTACTAATTAGTTATGTGATCTTGGGGGCAGGGCAGGGGTCGGTTAAATTGAGGCCTCTTTTAGCCTCAGTTTCTTTATAAAATGATATGGTTTCTCTACAATGCTCCCTCATTTTTAGTATTCTGAGTCTATCAGAATTCTCCCATCATGCAGTAAATGATCCCGAAAGTGTAGGTTTTATAAGCCGAAGGCTTACTTTTAAATGCTAGGAGTGGAGAAGAATTAGAGATGTTTCAGGCTAGAAATATGTTTGTGAATTGTTTTTTGGATTTCATTAGCACATTCACATTCACCATTTAACTAGCCGTTGCTTGTGAGCCCCAATTTCTCCTCTTGAACTCTGTTTAACCAAAATTACTCATTTGACATCATAGCAATACAAGAAATAATTACTTAGAATACAAGGTAAGTGATGAGAAATAGGAATCAAGAAGGAGTCAGTCTCATCATTCATTTCCTAAAATAACTTCATCCCACAACTCTTATCCCAGGAGGTTATGCATCCACTTGCCCCTGTTTCTCATTCTGGTTTTTAAGGTTGGTAGGCTTAATGTTAGGAGGCCTTTCAAAGTATCTGGCATGTTACATTTCTTAACAAAGGAACCAGACCATCATAAAACTATGGACTGCATTCTCTCTACACCAGTGAGGTCTAGAAAGAGTGACAAACTTTGATTATGGAGAATACTACTTCTCTTGATCCAGATGGTTGGGGTGGTTATAGCAGGTTCTTCTCTTCCCCTCCCACCGTGTTGCCCATTACTTTTTCTCCTCTCTGTCATTTCCTATCCCTGTGGTGTTCCACTTAGACATTCCTAAGTTTTTCATCTCCACTCAGAATCCAAGCCCGTGAGTGTGTGACAATTGCTCATCACTCACACACCTGTGAGCCCTTCAGAGTTTCTCCCCACACCCTTAAAATACCACTCCAATTTCTTTGATCTGCTGAGAGTGGATCTTTCATCATCATCACCATCATCATCATCATCATCATCATCACTGAGATTTGTATTGCACTTACTATGTGTCAGACGCTATGCTAAGAGATTTACAATTATTATCTCATTTGATCCTTGCAACAAAATCAAGAAGTAGGGGCAATTGTTATCCCCATTTTACAGATGAAGAAACTGAGGCAAATTGAAGCAAAGTGAAGATGCTTGTGAGTGTTTGAGGCAAGATTTGAAGTAAGCTCTTCCTGACATTAGGCCTAATCATCTATGTATTGTACCATCTAGCCAACATCAATGGTCTGCTTTTTTATGTTGAAATGTGGTTGGGGAACTCCAAATATCAATTCTCTTTTTATCAAATAATTGGACATTCCAGAGGAATAGTAAAACACACACACACACACACACACACACACACACACAAACTTGTTTTTACTTCTATTAAGAAGCAAGGGTGGATATCAGACAGTGAAGAAGAAAGACCATAGGAAAATTGATTTAAAACTTGAAGAGACCTTTAAGAGTTATTATGTCTGAGCACCTTCATTTTTACCAATTAAGAAACTAAGCCATAAAGAGAGCAGTTAATGATAAGATGAATGGCCACAGATATCTCCATATATTGCTTTTCTAAAGCTTCCAACTGCTGCCTTCCCCTTCTTAATTTATAGAATTCATAGTATAGAGGTTTTAGTCTCTGACTTCCTCTGATTCACACATATATATCATAAGACAATACATATTAAACTGGCATTTACCTCTGTGTATAGATTTTAATTTTGAATTTTCATTTCAACCTTGATAATGCAGAAAGGAAAATTCTCCAAGAAACTCAGAATGACTGATTTCTAGAGTTATATTCACATTTGTTCATCATGCAATACACAATAAACCCACATTTACCTTTGCTTATAAATTTGAATTCTGTATTTTCATATTAATCTTGGCCATGCAAACAACAATATTCTCCAAGAAATGCAAAATGACTGATTTTTAGATGTTGATAGGATCTGTAGTTGAAACCATGATTATAAAGATGTCATCATTATAACCTACATAAGTTGTGATCTCTTGAAGATGTCTCATGAAGGAGAATTTGCTGCCTTCCAAGATAGCTTGTTTCACTTTATTTGACTATGATTAGGAAGATTTTACAAATACTGACCCTATTTTCATTCCTTTGAAGCTTTTACCCATTGCTCCTAGCTCTGTCTGCTGGAGCCAAACACAAACTTAATCCCTTTTATATGATAGCACTTCAAATAATTGAATGTAGCTGTCATGCCCTGTACGTAGGTCTTCTTGTCTTCCTGCTGAACATCCTCATTTGTTTTGACTTTTCTTTATGTAACATGTACTCAAGGTCCTTCACCATCTTGTTTTCTCAATATCATTTCTAATCAGCAAAATTCAAACCTGAAAGTTGCTTCAGGTGTCATATGACTCAAGCAATGTATGAAGGATCTATCACCTCCTTATTCCTAAGACCTCTCTGTCTTTTAACTTGCATGCCACATAACACTATTGATACACATTGATCTTTCAGCTTACCACCTCCAGATCTTTTATCAAACAAAGATACATTCCTCATCTTGTGCTTGTTCAAGAAAGCAACAAGAAGCTAGCAACTGCTTACTATGTGCCAGGGACTCTACTATGTGCTAGAATTAAGGAAAAAAACAGTCCTTGCCCTAAAAGATCTTACACTCTAATGGGAAAAACAACATGCAAACAACTCTGTAGAAACAAGATATACACATGGTATATGGGTGGTGATCTCAGAAAAAAAGAACTAGTATTAGAAGAGGCATTGGGAAAGTTATCTTGTAAAAAGTGGGATTTTAGGTGAGATGTGAAGGGAGCCAGGATGCTCCCTCAGTCAATCAACTATCAAATATTTATTAAGTGCCTCTAAGTGCTGGGAATGCCAAAAGAGGCAAAGGGCAGTCCCTAACCTCAAGAAATTACAATCTAACAGAGGAGACAACATGAAAAACATACAAAGCAAGTTGTATACAAGATAAATGGGAAATAATTAACAGAGGGAGATCAATAGAAAGGAAAGGGAAAGTCTTCCTACAGAGGGTGCTATTTCAGTTGGGACTTAAAGGAAATCAAGGAAGCCATAGTTGGAGCAGAAGAAAAAGAGCATTACAGGCACAGGGGACAGCCAGAACAGATACCCAGAGCCAAGAGATAGAGTTTTGTTTGTGGAACAGCCAGAAAGCCAGTGTCACTGGATTAAATAATATATTTCAAAGATTAAAGTGTTAAAAACAGATCAAAGTAGGAGGATCCTAGGTTATGAAGAGCCTAAAATTGCAAGCAAAACATTTCATAATTGATTTTAGAAGCAATGGGAAGTCAATACAGTTTATTAAGGAAAAGGTCACGTGGTCAGACATATGGGTTAGCACAATCAGTTAATGGCTGAATAGAGGATGGATTGGAATGGAGAGAGACTTGAGGCAGGAAGACCCATCAGTAGGGTATTGGAGTAGTCCAAGTATGAGTGTACTAGAGTGGAGAGAGTGTCAGAAAAGAGAAGAACGTATGTGAGAGATATTACAAAGACAAAATTGACCGACCTTGCCAACAAATTGGATGTGTAGGGGAGTATGAGATAGGGAGAAATCAAAGATGACTCTTAGGATTTGAACCAGAGGTACTAGGGGAATGGTGTTGCCCTTCATAGTATTAGTGAAGATAGGAGGGGCGAAAGGTTTAAGAGGAAAATATGAATTCGATTTTGGACATATTGAAATATAAGATGTGTATTGAACATTTAGTTCAAGGCTTTTGAAAGGCAGTTGTAGATGCAAGATTGCAGGTCAGCAGAGAGTTAGGTGCAAGATAGGGAGATGTGAGAATCATTAGCATAAAGATGTTAATTGCATTCCTGGGAACTGATGAGATTATTGAGTGAAGTAATATAGAAGGAAAAGCAAAGAGTTCTAAGGACAGAACTGGAAGAAACATCTATGGTTAGCAGGTATGAACTGGAAGAGGATCCAGCAAAGGAAACAGAGAAGGAATGGTCAGATAGGTAGGAGGAGAACCAGGAGAAAGTGGTGTCTTGAAAGTACAAAGAGAAGAAAGTATCATAAAGGAGATAACAATCAACAGTGTTAAAGACAGCAGAGAGGTCAAGGGGAGCAAGGATTGAGAAAAGGCCATTGGATTTGGCAAGTAAAAGATCATTAGTAAATCTGGAAAAACAGTTTTAATGCTAAAGCCAGAAGCCAGAGGAAAGAAAGTGCAAACAACTGTTTGAGAAAGTCTTTCTGAGGAGTTTAGCAATAGAGGGCAGAACAATATAAGATGTTAGTAATGGTCAAAAAATCAAAGGAAGGGTTTTGTTTTTGTTTTTCAGGATGGAAGAGACATGGACTTTTTCAGACAGAAGGAAATGATCCAGTGGACAGGAAGAGATTGAAAACAAGTGAAAGAGCGGGGATTACAAAGGGTCCAATCTGTTGGAGAAGACAAGATAGAATGAGATTGCTTGAACTAATAAAAGGATTGATTTGCCTTGGAAAGGACTAGGGCCATTTCATTATATGAGAGGAAGCTAAAGGAAGAGAAAGTGGCAGAAAGCATCTGAGTGACAGAAAATTAAGAAGAGAGGAGAACAGGGAATGAGATCACAGTCAATGGCCTCAATACTTTTCTGAAAATTATGAGGTAAGCTTTTTAGCTAAGAGAGTGGGGGAAGGGGTTATCACAGGAGACCGGAGGAGGGATGAAGATGTTTGAAAGAGCCACTATCAAAAGGATAGTGAGATGATAGGAGAGGGTTAGTAGGACTACCTAGCAGAAGTAAGGGCCTGTTTAAGGTTATGCAACATAAATCTCTAATGGACCCGATTAGAAAGGTTGCATGATTTGCTTTACCTCCACTCAGCAGTACATATATTGGAATAGTGGAAGTGATCCAAGGGTGAGGCTTGCCTGGGTATAGTGGGCAGTATGGTAGGAATGTAGCAGTGTAGAAATGAAATCGTTCACCACAGGGGTGAAGAGGTGAGAAGGGATAGTGAAGGGAAAATGACCTGGAAGAGAACTGAGGAGTCTAGGGATTGGAGGTTATGGTACAAAGGAAGAATAATGTTTTATAAGGTACAGTACAGGGAGAGGTGAAGCTCAATTGTTACAGTTGGTTAAAAATGATTTTAGAATTCTTGAACGTAGAGGTGATACATTTGCGGATGATGGCAAAGTCGAGGGTATGACTATCTTAGTCTGTGGCTAAGGTGGGGTAGAGGAGCAGCTCATGGGAGACGAGAAGGTTGAGGAACTTACTTTAGTGTATTTGAGAGAGAATCAATATGTATGTTGAGGTGAGGAAGGAGAGCATTCCAACCCTGGGAACTACCCATTGAAAAATCATGGAGTCTGGAGATAGAATGATTTGTGTGAGAAATAGCAAGGATATCAACATCGGAAAGGATTTTATTTTAACCCCGAATATATTTTTGTACCTGTGCACAAATTTACAGGTCATCTAGGTGGCATAGTGGATAAAGGCCCCAGCATGGAGTCAGGAAGACCTGAATTCAAATCCAACCTCAGAGACTTACTGTGTGACCCTGGACAAGTCATTTAATCCTCTTTGCCTCAGTTGGAGAAGGAAATGGCAAAAAACTCCACTATCTTTGCCAAGAAAACCCCAAACGGAGTCACAGAGAGTCAGATACAACTGGAAACAACTAAACAGCAAATAAAACTTTACAATTATCTCTTTTGAATTTCATCTTATTAGCCCTGAAAGTATAATCGTGTCAAGTGAATAGGAACCTTAACAGTTTTGAGAAATCAAAATAGGAAGAGGAAACAATTTTATTATGTGACACCATAGCTATAGGAATAATAATAAAGCTAGCTGGAACAGAAAAGGGAGAGACCTTTATGTACAGCCAGTTTGACACCTCTACTAAGCACTTGAGGAATGGCTAATAGTTGACTGGCTTAGTGTTTGGCAAACTTGAGACATGATATTTTTAAGTAGCCAGAGGGGTAGCCTGAAAGATACAACTCAATTAATTATAGGCATGAGAATTTAATAAAGTCACATCCTAAAGTATTTTTTCACTAAAAAATATCTGAGTTTTTATTGCCTAGGGGATCTGGCATCTACAAGGAGATGTTAAAAATGATAAATATTAAGTAGATGGGGCAGGAGAAGGCTCCTAATTTGGCAAGGCTATTTGGGCAGAGTAAGCTGCCTGGCTCCCTTTTGACTTCTAAAAACTCCCCATGAATATAGATGTATTATTGAGATTTCATTCTAGTCTGGGACTTTTTCATCAGCCAAATACTCTTTTCTGAGGGAACAGGCCCTGCTGTTTGATACAGTTGTAGGAGGACAGGCAAAAAATAGCTTGTAACACCAGAAAATAATACCCTACTCTACAATAGTCATCTGTCATATGTTTTATGGTATGAAATTAGGTGGGGAGTAGGTTCTCAAATATTGTGTATCACAGAGCAGATGTATAAGAATCAAAAGAGAAGTCAGGGGAAAATGGTTACCGAGACAACAAGACACTCAAGTCAACTCTGCGGCAGACTAATCATAAAATATCTCCAGAGGCCACTGTATAGCCACAAGCATATTCAAGAATGGAGTCCTGCCATGGATGCAGATGTTGCTTCTGGTATAGGGCATGTATTCCAGGGGCTGGCATCTGCCTCCTGCCAAACACAACGTGTGTGGCCACATCTGTTCACTACATAAAGTTAACACACAATAAAACCAAGGGAAAGGTGCCTTTAAAATAATTATTTTGCACATGCCTGTGGAAGGCATTCAATATTAGATAACTTGTTAGTTATGTGGTGTTTTTCTTTTACCTTCTGCATTTGCTATCCATGTCTCACAATTCACACATGTCTGTTTCTCAGCAATTTCCATTCTGTTCATCTGAGAACAATCTTGTTTGCAAATAATACCTGAATTATTTACAATCTACCTAAATATATTTGACAGCTAAGGAGAAAAAAAAATTGGAATGGATTAGACTATCCAATTAATCCAATAAAATATAGCTATTACTTTGCTGCATTTGAAGTACAAGTGATACACATTTGCAGTTTGAAATCCTACAATTAAATTACTAACACAGATGGAAGAGTGGACTGAAAGAAGTCATTATCAAAATGTCTTTTCTTCTTTCCTCACTTGGAATAATGGTTTGATTATAAACAAGGTGATCTCAAAGCACTGGATCACATTTTTTAAGAGCAATTCTCAATAAGATATTGCCATAAAAACAGGTATATACATATATAGATGTGTATGTGTGTATGTAAGTATGCATTATACTTATGCAATTAGTGAAGGTAATGGATATAGTTCTAAATTTGGGGTTAAGAAGTTGGGGCAGCTAGGTGGCACAGTGAGTAGAGCACTGGGCCTGGAGTCAGGAGGACCTGAGTTCAAATTCAGCCTCAGACACTTGACACATGTACTAGCAGTATGACCTTGGGCAAGTCACTTAACCCCAATTGCCCTGTCCCCCCCAAAAAAACGAAGATGCCATGCCTTTTAACTAGTTGTTTGCTCTTGGGAAAGTCATTGAACTTCTCTCTGTCTCAGTTTTCTTATATGTAAAATAGGGAATTTATTTCATAAAAATATCTACTTATTTCATAGGGCAGTGTGAGGATCCAATGAGAAAATGCACACATATGAAGATATACATATATAATTTAACAAAATTGAAGCATTATATGTCATCATATCTAATATGTTAAAACATTACAATTCAATGGATTTATGATTTAATTGATTTCAAGTTCCTTCTACCATGAAGAATGCAACCCATCCACGCCTATAGATCTTGTGAGATGTTTGTTCACATCTTCATGAAAGGTCACTGGTATCCACCCAATGTGGTGGAGACTTACCTCTATTTCTCCTCTCATCGTAAGGATACCAGTGGTAAAGTAATAATGAAGGTGATGATGACAATAATAATGACTGTAATAATTGTTATCATTTCTATTACAGCAACATACATATCTTATTTGACTTTCAAACTAACAGTATGAGACAAGTGTAATGAGTGGGGTTTTGTTTCGTTTTGTTTTGTGTTTAATTTTACAAGTGAGAAAACTAAAACAGAGAGAAGGTAAGTGTTTCACTCATAGTCACATCAACAAATTAATGTTTTAGAATTTGATCTTCCTGACATTAAACTCTGTATTTAATCTGCTATTCTATTAAAGAGAACAATAAACATAAAATATTTTAATTATCCATATACAAATAGCCCATTATAGACAACTTTACTAGGAAAATGAAGCAAAGAGATCTTCTGATACTTTTTTGTCTTTTTCTTTCTTTCTTTCTTTCTTTCTTTCTTTCTTTCGTTCTTTCGTTCTTTCTCCTTCCCTATCTTTGGACAGTAGAAGAATGGCAGAGAGTAAAACCAGAAAGTTAGTATTTGTTTCTATTTTCATTGCTATTACTCTCATTTATTATGACATGGAGAACAATGCAATTGTCCACAGATGCCCAACTTGAAAATTCAGTCGTAACACTTTTTGAAGACTCTCCCCTAACTCTCATTCAAAGCTTAGATATTCACAGATGGAGTTCTCATTGAGGCAACTACCAGTCATAAATTTCTAGAGGTAACCAACTGGTGGCAGTTACTTTTTTTGCTTCAGTTCATGAAAATACACCAGCATGCTTCTCTTTAATTATCAGACTAAACTTGCTTTTAGAAAATATATTTACTAAGATGATATAAATGGAATGGTTGGTATAGAACTTTTCTATCCCTCCAAAAAAACCTAGAGTATATTATTCCATGAAAACAAAGAGCATCCATAGGAAGTGGGGGCTCAATCCTATAGTATATGAAGCATCTACATATACACCTATATACACCTTTGCCAAAGTGTGACTTTCAACCCTAGGCTGGAAATGTCATCTTTCTTTGTACAATCCTCACACAGCTTCCCCCAAATGCAGCTCTTTGTTAGGCAATATATTTAGCTTGGTTCCCAGATTCTATTCTATTCTTAAGATATCCAACACTTCTCTCTCCCATGATATATTATGTTCTCTGATGCTTCTCCTTCCCTTGGATGATTCTCTCTCTGCATTCATTTCAGTCTTTCCTCTGTCTATCTGTTCTTGGATGGATGAGCTATTTGTCCAATAGCTATTTGTCCAGAGCTATTTGTCCAATAGTTCTGACCTGGCCTATATTTTTCTCACCAATGTGATGCCTCCCAGTTCTTCCTCTGCTTTTTGTTGCAACTTTCAAAACTATAAACATTTAATATTCAACTGGCCTACTCCCAAAGTGATTTGCTATTTTTATACAGAGTTTCAGGGTCTTCTATGCTCTGACATTCAAGTGATGTTTCCTGTGTGTTGTCCCCTGCCTTTTACCCAATGACCAAAACCGTACTATCCTCTGGAATTGATTTAGTTTTCATTCACACTTTGTAAGGTTATAAGAAAATTCTTCAACACTCTTCAATTGGTGAGTATTTTCTGGGCTTTCTGATGGATTTATTGTGTGTCTCCATATCAATTTCTAGGTGAAGCAGCAAGGCACCCTGAGGGAGTGAAAAGTGGTCACATGTGCTATGAAAATCAAACTACCACCATCCTTGACCATCATTTCTTCTCAGATCTCAGTGGAGAAAGCCCAAAACACTGAACCCAAGAACTTTGGGGTAGCATTGCCCTCACCCAGCCAAACCACCAGACCTGCTTCCATCCTAGACTCCACAACCACCATTAAGAGGAGAATCATTGCGAAGAGGGGGCCCACTTTTCTCATCACTACAAGCAACAACTGCTGACCAGCTGCCACCAACATACCAACGAGTAAGAAGGGTTGCATTTAATGTCTGATCTCCCCAGTTTTCTCGTTATACTATTGTAACAACAATGTTGCTAGCAGCAGCTGTGGAGGTAAAAGACCACAACAACAAGACCAATAACGAGAGCACACAGGAGGGCTGCTAGCACAGTTTCTTTGCTCTGCTTTTCTATGGAAAGCAACTTTAAGGGGTTAACAATCTCACTTTAATTAAACACATATATCATTCACTTAGTTCAGGGGAAAAAAGTCAGCACCTTGAACTTCAGAGCAAATAAAAACAGAAATTATAAGCAGAGCAAAATAACACAAATCAACAGACAAGCTTCTATCTGTCTGACCACAAACATTAAATATATAGTTACCAGAGAGAAGCACCAACATCTGGGTTTTCAAAGCCAGTGGGGCTCCAAGGGGTCAGTGCCTACTTAGCAAAAGGGTGTGGGAAGGATCCTTAATCACTAGCACCACATCATATACATTGTTTCCAATCAATGACTCTTGATACAAAGGCAAGACTCAAAAACAGCTGATTACCTGAGTGCTGAGAAGCACTCCAAAACAAAAGACAACAAAAGGTCGCTCTGTACCTGCCCAATTCAAACATAGGCAAGACTCAAATGCGCTTAATTGCCTTAGCATTCCAAAAGAAAAAACAGTAAATAAAAAACAGTCCCACACTTCTTACATTACAGCTAGATTGCTCAATCTGGGACTAGAACTCATGTACTGTATTCATACATACATCTAAACCAATATTGTGTCCAGTATACCAAATAGAGATATTTAAAAGTTGTGTTCTCACAGCAGGCTTTTGTGAAATCTATGTATAGCATATGGAATATCCATGCAATGTTTTCCCCAGTCCACCAAGAAAGTTAGCACAGGATTGAGTGTCAGAGGCAGAGGAACAAAGGAGAGGAACAATCCCTCTCCTCTAAATCTTTTTCTCCTTGACTACTGGATACCCTAAAATAGTACGTTGTCTAAAGGGAATTCAGGTTTACATTTAAAATCACCCTCTCTGGACTTTATTTCTCATAGTTTTAGTGTGGTTAAAAAGTTGTTACAGCCATCGTTGATAAGTTCCTAGAAAACACTGTGTTCCTGCCCAAGGTCAGCTTCTGGGCCAATATGAGCACAGGATGGTAAATTGCCTTTATTCCAGACACACTATACCTCTCTGCCTCCCCAAATGCTCAACAAATTATGATATAAGCAAGTCTAGAATGCTAAATATGTTTTATATATAAAGGAGAAAAAATCAGGACAGGAAGAGTGAATATAATACTCAGTGGAGGGAAAAATGATCAGCATAAACCGAAGGTATGACAGCAAGGGATTCTGACTGCAGGAAACTGGCAAGATGTTCTTAAATGGGGCCCAGGGAGGACAGTTAATCAGATCCTCACCATGTGGCCCAAAGCCATGGGGAAATGGGAGAAAGGAAATCTAATGTAGTCCAAATCTAGTCTTCAACACCCATTGCAGCACCTCCATATTCTGCAGTTGCATAGACGTTCCGTGGCCAAATACTGGAGAGGAAACAAATGTGGAAGGATAAACTGCACTAAGGATGCATCGTTCTATCAATATGTAAAATATGCCCACTCCTCTCAAAATTTGCACCTCTCTCTCACCTTCCCAGAACTCCCCTTCAACCACCCCAGACACATGGCCTTCCAGAGTTTCTCTCTGAAATATCTGGTGATGTGCAGTCTGGTGATTGGTATTCCTAACAAGACCTGTCTACAAAAGAAGGACAGGATGAATGAGTGAATGACTAAATATAGGAATGAATGAATGAATTTCCTGTGCTTTTGTTGACAACTGACAGCTTCTCATCCTGCAGCTTAAAAATGCCACCTTTTGAGAATCTTGGAATCTTTTATGTTTGGTTATGGTTCCTGTTTGCAAAGTTTCAAACTTTAAATGAAAATGAATCCCTCTGCAAGGCAAGATTATAGTTAAAGTACAAAAATCAATCCTTTTTTAGATTGAGAGAATTATGCATTGCTCAGCTGATATTCAGCTCTATTTAGAACTTTTTTTTAAAGGACTATCTTTCCACTGAAGCTTATTGATTTGTTGTCCACTATATTAAAGATAAAGGAGAGACAATATGGAAAATAAAACCCATGTTTAAAGAGGTTCCAAAGCCGTTTTAACACACAGGAAGGGTGTTGAGCCTAAGATGCTATGTCCTAGGAAAGAAATAACATCTGAGTAGTTGCCAATGGGACTGCTCTCCCACCAGCAGGAGTGTCATGGCAGGGATGGTCATTGGAAGCCGTGGGACAGCCTCCCTCACCCCACCCCATCACCCCCATAGTTTTATCATGGCAATGATGCTCATTGGTATCTACGGTTTGGACAAGTTATATTTAGGGCACCTGTTTTGGTGATAGTCAATATCTATAAAGAACATCACAAGTTACTTAAGGTAGGGTGACAATGTTGAAATGTGAATTATTTAGGAAGTTAGAAGCTTTTCAGAAACTAGAGGACCAACTTGTGGTTTTGCATTTTGGGAGATAAAGGTATGGAATATTTTGTTTTTTAACAAAACGATAATGATATGATAATCTATCTCCATCTCTGGCTTTTCCCTCAATTTTGAATCTTGCATCTCCAACTTCTCTTAAGCTATTTCTCCATGATAGCTTCTTCACTGCCACTTGAAACTCTACATGCCCACTTATGAAATCATTTACTGGCCACGTTTTCAACTTTTCCTTCTCTATTACAGAATCTCAGTTTGGAAGGAGCTCATATCTATCTTACCAATAATACCTTCTTTAGCAATCTCAACCTCATCCAGATTCTGCTGAATCCTTCTAGTATGGGGGTATGCACTACCTCCTAAGGTAGCCGTTGCACTTATGGACAGTTCTAATTTTCATAAAGTTCACATACATATGTGTGTATGTATATTTATATGTATGTGTACATGTTTATGTATATGTATATGTGTATGTGTATGTATATGTATATATGTACTCATATTCAATCTAGTTCAGCTTAGATTCAATCTGGGTGGCTGGCGTTAGTATCACAAATGCTCGGGTTGCCTAAGAGCCTACCCATTATGGAGAATCTTCAATAAATTTTTCTCTTTGGTTGTAGGAAGGCTTCAGTCGAATTCATTCGAGTAGGACTCAGCGTGTTGGTATTTTGGGGTCCTGAACAGCCCTAAAACCTCAACATATCTGATCTCAACATTTTGGTTCCCTGAGACTCGGAAAAACTGCTAATTTCCAAGTTCTTCTCCAGCTAAGACTGGAAGGTATTGTAAGCCTCCCCTTTTTTGGCCAGGAATCCTGAGGGTCTTCCCCTCCCAGTTTGAATTTTCTTTTTTGGAGTTTTGATTAAAGGGGCCATCCCTTGATTGACTTCTTAAAGAGGCCTATTCCCTGTATGGGGGTTATCTCACTCAAAGTGAGAACCTGAAAAGACCTTAGATTGAAAGGGCCAGGGTCTCCCTATGCATACTGAGCCATCTCCAGTCATCCTGATGAATATCACGCCACTGGACCCAGATGGCTCTGGAGGAGAAAGTGAGGCTATTGACCTTGCAAGCCCTCCCTCACTCAAATCAAAGTCAACCTCAAGTCATGTCATCATTTCCCTGATGTCATGATCCCCTTTGAGAATGAAGGACAAACATAACAACAACAGTATGTAACTCATCATATATGACATAATTCCTAGTCCTCCTTTCTTCCTGGTCATCATCCTATGGGTCCAAGCAGTTTATGCATAATTCCTCTTCCACACACAGTTCAAATACTAGATTATTTGTCTTCTCAAGGCTAAATATTCCTAGTCCCTTTAACTCATCATATGTGGCATGATTCCTAGTCTCCTTTCTTCCTGGTCATCATCCTATGGATGCACTTCAGTTGGCTGTACATTTTTTTTCTCCATATGGGGTTTTATGAGGGAATAGAATTGAGGAACAATCATCTATCTCCTTCTGGACATTGCTACTGTTAATTTAGCAAAGGCAGCTGAGGCATCAAGATAGCACAATGCATACGATGTTGGACTTGATTAGGAAGGCCTGTGTTCAGAGCTTAATGCAGACATAACTAGATATTTGACCCTAGGCAATTCATGTAACATCTCTTAGCCTCAGTTTCCTCATCTGTAATACTGAGATAATAATATCAATCTGCTAGAGTTGTGGGGTTCAAATGAGATAACATATGTAAAACACTTTACTAACCTTTAGGTGCCATGTAAAATCTGGCTAATTATTATAGTTCTAACTTTTTCTTGTTTGCTATGCCACACTTGTTAATTTATACTAAATTTGTAGTCCATAATATCAGGTTTATTTTGACCCCCCAAGTGTAATTTTAAAAATGTATTTCTATTATGCATATTTTTTCTATTTTATGTGGGGCAGATAGGTGGCACAATGGATAGAATATTGGGTCTGGAGTCAGGATGATGTGAGATTACATTTGGCCTCAGAGATTTACTAGCTGGGTGACTCTGCTCAAGTCACTTAACCTGTTTGCCTCAGTTTTCTCATCTCTAAAATACTCTCAGGGTTCTTGTGAGAATCAAACAAGACAATAATCACAGACTGATTAGCACAATCTCTGCCACGTAGTAACCATAATATAAATTTTAGTTATTATTATTGCTGTTGATAGTGATAATCATGATATGATATTTGATTTAGCTTAGTATTCTGGTTTGTCAACATTTTTGGAAACTCTAATCAACTTAGAAGCTATCTTTTCTGCTTTGAGTCAGCTGTAACTTTCATAAGATTTTTATCTCTACATTTACTTGTCATTGATACAAATTTTGAAAAATATTGGACTAAGGAAAAATCATAATAGAATTTCATTAAAGACCAACCTATAACATTCATGCATTAATGACCACTTTGTGTCTCATTATTCAATCTGTTCTCAGTTTGTATAACTTTACCATTCTTTGGTCCGTATCTCTCTGTCTTTTCCAGGAGGATGTCAAGACTTTGTCTAAAGCTTTGCTGAAATCTTATTATGCTTTAGAGCCAGCATTTATATAGAACCTACTATATACCAAATACTGTGTTATTATTATGGAATTGAGTGCTGTTATCATCCCCACTTTACAGTTTAGGAGCAACAGAAGTTAAATAATTTGCCCAAGGTAACATAGGTAGTAAGTGCCTGAGGCTCTATTTGAATTGAGAACTTCCTGACTCTAGGTCTGATGCTCTATCCATTTTGTCACCTATTTGCCTCTATAGAAATACTTGATCTACCACACTAGTTCTGTCTTTTGTTTGTTCATTTTGCTTTTATGCTTTTTTCCCCTTTTTCTTTTCATTGGTCCAAACTCATGGCTTCATCGGTGTGGGGAATTTCTAATGAGGAAACTTCCTTTATCAGTGCAGTTTAACAATTTTTTTTTCCCTTTTTTGGAGGGGGGAAGGAAGGGCAATTGGGGTTAAGTGACCTACCCAAGGTCACACAGCTAGTGTGTCATGTGTCTGAGGCTGGATTGGAACTCAGGTCCCCCTGACTCCAGGATCAGTGCTCTACTCACTGTGCCACCTAGCTGCCCTGTAAAGTGCTTTCTTAGAGAGTCTTCTGGGCAGTGAAAAGTTAAGTGTTTTGCCTTGGGTTACATGACCATAGTAATAGGCAGTAATTCAACCCCTCTTACTAGCTTCTAGGTTAGATCTATCGATTACGCCACACTATTTATGCTGTTTAAAAAAGCAAATGCAATTATTCTTTAATAACTGGTTCCTTACAAGCCATATTACTATTAGAGATCACTATTTCCCAAGTTCTATAAGGATGATTCCTTAACCTATTATTCAACAAGAGACACATGTTGTAAATCACCATTTTCCTTATTCAGACACAAAATCTTTGCTATTTTAACTTTTCTTTATCTCCTTTATTCACTACTTTGAATTGATCTTCATACCATGTTTATTTTTAAAATGTTTATTTGCCTCTTTCTTTTCATTACTATTAACCTCAGGCTTGTGGAAGCCCTTCTCATTCCCTTGCTTCAACTAAGGTAATTGCCTACAAACTGGTCTTTTTGCCTCCATCCTTTTCCAGTTCTGGATTTATTCCGTATTTTGATGCCAGAATATATCAGTAATTCAAGGATCTATAATTTTGTGTTTACTATTGCAAATGATATAGATTAATAATAGCTACCATTTATGTAATAACAATTTGTTTCACAAAACTCTTCACTAATATTAAATCATTTGAGCATTGTAACATTTGGAGGTAGGTGCTATTTTTATTCCCATTTTACAGATGAAGAAACTGAGGCAGAGAACAGTTCAATAACTTGCCCAAGGTCATACTGCTAGTAAATCCCTGAGACCAGACTTTAACTCAAATCTCCCAGATTAAGATCTTATGAACTATGTCTCCTACCCTGGCTACATTGCAGTCCATATTAGATTGTGACAAGAAAAAAAAATGTCAAATATGGCAACCAATTTTTTGGCCATATAACATTCTATTCCTAATTAAGCTCATTCTCAGATGATAAATAGGTAATACAAACACATATACATACATACATACATATATAGATATATGTACATATATATGTGTATGTGCATACACTTTGCATATACTTTCAATTTATATATGTTCACATCACGTCTATTGGAATCTAAAGTACTTGAGTGCAGGAACTGATTTATTTCAATCTTTGTATCACCAGCATCTAGTATATTGCTTTGTACCTAATAGAAGATTAATAGATGCATGCTACATTCTGAATGAATGAATGCATGAACAAATTAATTGATAATTATGGTTGACATATACTCAAATCCTAAATACCTGACCCAATGCCTGAAATGCATTCTGAGTTCATCTCTGTTCTTAGAGTTCTTAGTTTCCTTTTAAGCTCCACTCAAACATCATCTCCTAACATGATACCTTTTTCTTACCACCACCCCCAACTACTTTCATCCCTCCAAGATATTACATATGTATCATATATACGACATCTATATACACATACATAAATACATACATGTATGTGTGTATATATATATATATTGAGAGAGAGAGAGAGAGAGAGAGAGAGAGAGAGAGAGAGAGAGAGAGAGTGGTGTCTCATTTGATAGAATGTAAGCTCCTCAAGGAAAATCTCTTTCTCCCTTCCTCACCCATATCCTTAGTCCTGAGCACTGTGCCTGGCACCTCTTAGGTATTTTAAAAGTCCTTGTTGATTTGTTTAACTTTAGTCTGGGAGCATTGGCCAGAACTCAAACACCATTTTCATCACCCATTATATGGCATTAGAGCTGAATTGAAGTAGATGATCACAGCTACATTTTTCTAAAAATTCTAATTTTACTATTTTGTTCTTCTCAATAACCATACTATGAACTTAAGAGAATTGGGAGTGTTAAACAAATATTTAGCATCTATAAAAAAGTGGAAAGAATACTTAATTTATAGTTTGAATCTTATCCCTGACACTTACTGGCTATATAAATTGATGAAAGTATTTATCTTCCTTGTGCCTCATATTCCTTACCTGTAAAAGGGGTACAATATCACATGAACTATTTACTTAATAAGGTTGTTGTGAGGATCAAGTGAGACAATAAATGCAAACTATTATTAGGGCTTAGAGTTTTATTAAAAAAAAACAATATAAACACTACGTATACGTGACCCTATGTAATGTATTAGAAGCACACTTTCTTGGCATCTGGTCAAGTAAAAATAAAGCCTTGATCACAGAAAAATAAAATACTAGAATCTCATTTTGGAGCAAGAGAGCATGACATTTCGTGAATGTAATGTATTTCCTTCCTTCTTCCCCCCTGAAATGTCAGAAGGCTCAGTATCAATCATTAGGTTTCCTTTAACCAGATTTATTTGGGGTGTTAACCACTATCATCCTCATCAAATGTGGTCATCAGTTTTTAAATTATCTTTACATGTGTGATCATCTTCTAGTGCAGCAGGATTTAAACTTTGGCTGTTGCATTACAAATCAAATGTATTAAGCATATCCAAGGGCTGTTTTGGAGTTCACATTCAAGGTCCTTGATTGTGCAGGCATAAGATGGGAGGGGAAAATAACATTCTAACAGTTGAAAAAAATTCAACTTTTAACATTTCTCAAAATATACAAAGCTCACTTCCACCTCAGCCAGCTTAAAGTTCTGAAACTGAAAATATATGGTTGATTTCAAGTGTATAAATACTACCATGCCCTGGTAGGGCCATGTCTGGAATTATGCTCAGTTCTTAGCACTACATTTTGGGAAGAACATTGGCAGATTGGGATATGTCCAGATGAGAGCCAATTGAATGATAAAGAGAGAGAAAATGCGTTATACTAGGACTAGTGAAGGAGCTGTAGTTATTTATTTTAAATAAGGGAAAACTTGGTCTCACGTGGAAGGAGATTAGTTTCTTTCCAGTATTTAAGGGCTATCATACAGAAAATAGATCAGATTAGTTCTGCTTGTCTGTCAGGCAGAAATGGGGCAATAAGTGGGAGTCACACAGAAGTTAGATGTTCTAATAGTTAGAGATATATACAAATGAAATCAGTTACTTCACAAGGTTTCTCCTGTTTGGAGATCTTCAGATAGAAACTGGATGGGTGCTTGTTAGAGTTCCCGTAGGTATGATTCTTCTTCAAAATGAAGTTGGAATAAATGATTCTCAAAGTCTCATTCTATTTTGAGGTTCTATAATGACATGACAATCCAAATACCCATTGTCATGCTTGGTGTTCCCAGAGATGGAGGGATTTGAGCAAGGCCAAAAGTGAAAGGCCATGTGAAAATGGACATGTGAGTTATTGACTCTGATGGATAGGGATATTCTTCTGTATCCGGATGAATTATTTTGATCCTGAAGTGATGAGAACTATTAAAGTTTGCTTGTTCATATTACACAGTTCTGCCCTTAGCAAATATTGAAGAAAGACGATCTATAATTAACCATGGCATAACAGAATCAAAGAATCTCAGAGCGGGGATCTTATTTGTTCAAAATTTATTTATCCAAAAGTTGTTTGCATGTTGTGTTCCCAATTAGACTGTGAGCTAGGATAGAAACTACTTTTCCTTCTCCCCTTCCTTCCCATCTCTTGGCTTTCTTTGTATCCCTAGCATTTAGCACTGTGCCTGTAACATAGCAAGTGTTTAATAAATTGTACTCGACTGACTGTAAGAGAGCCCAGAAATCAATCGGTACCACTTTACAACATTCCTATTACGTGATCATATAACATCTGTGTGAAGTATAATATTGATAATGAAGTCATTATCTAAAATATGAGTCAATTTCACTTTTGAGAAATTCAGTGAATGTGAGAGCATAGAAGGAAGTTCCTAATTAGCTAAAGGTGAGTTCTGCAATTGGAAGAAGAGATGCTTACCCAGAGAACACAGGTGTGGTTGGACAGGATTAGTTTTACCCGAAAGGCAACAAAGCTGTCCTTACAACTTAATTGGCCCCTTCTCTCTCTCTCCCTGGTCCAATGGGCCCACATCTAATCACTTGGATTTGGAGGAATACCATTTTGCCTAGGTGACCAATGCTTCTATCTACTATGGGAAAGGCATACACAGTTGGACTTAGCAGCCGCTAAGAGAGAAAATCCTAGGGAAAGATAGTCTTGGCAAGTAGCCTAAGCTCTAGGTTGCATGACTGGCACATGAGATAGCCTTGAGAGATAGGGCAGAGAAGATCTGCATCTACACTAATTACTGAGCAATATCCATGGATCTGACCAATGGGTTGGGGGCCTACAGAGCCCCAGGACTGGACCAATCAAAGGCTCTCCCCTTTGGGATCAAGTCCAAGGGAGGAATTTTGCTAATGCCCCCCACTATATATAATTGTACCCATCAGAGATATCAAATGTTTAACAACCAGGTTGGAGCCATTTGAAAAATAGTGAAGGTTGGGTAGTATACATTGAAATACAGACCATGGGGTAGTGACACCATGTTGTTTCAGGCACAAGCCATATCCCCCAAAGTCCTCTATTCCTGACTAATTGGGCTCCTTCTGACATTTGAAGTACCCACCTAAATTAAATAATCTTCAATCTCTTCTTTACTAGTAAAACACTATTCTCCAATTTCAGGGGAAAAAAGATTCAACATTGCTAACCAATAGTTCTGTCATTATGAACCTGACTACACTGGGAGGCTGGACACCCAGAAGTCATGTCTGTGATTAATCAATGCACCTGGAAGGTTTTCTGCTTTAGTGGTTTCTAAAATCCAATCTCCAGGAAAAAAAATTAATCAGAATGAATTGTTTTTGTACATAATTCCAGATGACCCTCTCTAGAACTTTCTTATCTCTTTACCAGTGCAGAATTACTTTGGCTTCAATGTCTTTGCCCCCTCAAAGGACTCCATATACCCTGGAGAGGAAAGTTCCACCACAATTAACAGAATTCCTTTCCACAGGGATAGTTCAGACAATTCCTTCTCAGAAAGAGCTTGAGGGATTAAAGGTTGTATCACTGGAAGGCCCCTTGCTTTCTAATAGCATAGCAGTTTCAGAATAGAAACTCCCTACATAACTATAATGGGTATGTATTTATGTGAAAAACAGTCTCCTAGGTAATTCATAGTCCCAATATAAGGATGAGCGAGTCTTTATTTGCTTGATGTGGAAGAATGGGGCAGTTCTACAGAGGACACTATGTGGGCAAAGTTTTTGTATTATTTATGACTCTTAGTGAGGGGGACATTTTGTTGTTTAAGCCATAGAATATTGAATAGGTAGTATAGTTGAGAGAATGTTGTTTATAAAGTGAAATAGGGGGGAGGGGAGGTGTGGAGAAAAGATGGCAGTGGGAAAGCAGGGACTTACATAAGCTCACCCCCCAGGTCCCTCCAAACACCTATAAAAATGGCTCTGAACAAATTCTAGAGCTGCAGAACCCACAAAATAGCAAAGGGAAGCAGGGCTGCAGCCCAGGACAGCCTGGATGGTCACAGGGCAGGGTCTATCACATGGAACAGGGAGCGGAGCGGAGCAGAGCCCAGCGTGGCTGTGCCAGAACCAACCAGACTGGGAGCCGGGTGGAACAGGCATAGAGCCCTGAATCAGTGAGCTGTGGCAGTTATCAGACTTCTTAACCCACAAACGCCAAAGACAACAGAGAAGGTCAGTGGGTAGAATTGCTAGAACAAAGTGAAAGAAGTTCACAGTTGGCCACCGCCCCAGGGGCAGCAGAGGTGGTGCAGCTCTGGGGCTGCTTCAGGCTTCAGTTGATTCCGGCCCCAGGCCCACCCTGTGGGAGGAATTAAGCAGCAGATCAGACCGGGAGTGCAGAGCCTGCTTGGATCTGAGTCGCGGTCCAGGTTGGCGGTTCTTGGGGGAGTAGGAGTGCTGCTGTGGCAGAGCTTGCTGTGTAGAAGTAGCTCTGAAAACAGCAGCACAAGGCCCCTAAAGTTTGGGACAAAGTACTCTCTACTCTACAAGCAGTCATACCCTGATGAAAAACTCAAGGGCCAAATTGTTGGCTGGGAACATGGCCAGGCAGCGAAAATGCACTCAGGTTCAGTCTCAGACTTTGGAATCTTTCTTTGGTGACAAAGAAGACCAAAACATACAGCCAGAAGAAGTCAACAAAGTCAAAGAGCCTACATCAAAATCCTCCAAGAAAAGTATGAATTGGTCTCAGGCCATGGAAGAGCTCAAAAAGGACTTGGAAAAGCAAGTTAGAGAAGTAGAGGAAAAATTGGGAAGAGAAATGAGAGTGATGCAATAAAACCATGAAAAACAAGTCATTGACTTGTTAAAGGAAACCCAAAAAATACTGCAGAAAATAACACCTTAAAGAATAGACTAACCCAAATAGCAAAAGAGCTCCAAAAAGCCAATGAGGAGAATGCCTTGAAAAGCAGAATTGGCCAAATGGAAAAGAAGGTCCAAAAGACCACTGAAGAAATACCACCTTAAAAATTAGATTGGAGCAATTGGAAGTGTGGCAACAATCCGGCTAGCAGCTACTGTGGGGGTGAAAGACCAACAGAAGCCCAACAACAAGAATGCTGCTAGTACCCTGCAAAAGCCCAGGTTCTTTTAATATGCTTTACTCAGGAAAGCAATGTTAAGGGGTTAACGTGCTTATTTTAATCCAGCATACAAATATCACTCACTTAGTTCAGGGGATAAAGGAAGCACTCTGAACTTTGGAGCAAATACAAATTACAAACATGGACAGACAGACCAAATACAATTCATAGTTACCAATATCTAGGTTTGGCTTGGGAACTCATAACAAGGGCTGGCCCAGAATCACACACGCCACCACAGCTGTGGGTAAGAGCTCTGAAAAACAGAAAGACAACCCCTGGTTTTATATCTTTTTAAGGGTCAAGGGTGAGTCACACATGCGACTCTCCCATCATCACAAAGAGGTGACTTAAACCCACGTGGTCTAAAAGCCTCTGATTTCCCAAATGTGTCACTCAAACTCATGTGCAAACTAGGCCCTCCCCTGAGGCAAGGAGGTCACCAAGGACTGCCAAATCTAATCAAGGAAACAAAGGCCAAACTCTTGAAGTGCACTTGGTTGAACTGAGTGCTAAAAGCCCATTTTGTTTACCAACACAGGAAGCCAGTGACTTTATGAGAAATCAAGATATTATAAAATAGAACCAAAGGAATGAAAAAGTGGAAGACGATGTGAAATATCTCATTGGAAAAACCACTGACCTGGAACATAGATACAAGAGAGATAATTTTTAAATTATTGAACTACCTGAAAGCCATGATCAAAAAAAGAGCCTAGACATCATCTTTCAAGAAATTATGAAGGAAAACTGCCCTAATAGTCTAGAACCAGAGGGTAAAATAGAAATTGAAAGAATCCACCGGTAACCTCCTGAAAAAGATCCCAAAAAGAAAACTCCTAGGAATATTGTTACAAAATTCCAGAATTCTCTGGTCAAGGAACAAGCAGCCAGAAAGAAACAATTTGAGTATTGTG
The DNA here is from genome assembly GCF_011100635.1 of Trichosurus vulpecula. Lineage (NCBI taxonomy): Eukaryota > Metazoa > Chordata > Mammalia > Diprotodontia > Phalangeridae > Trichosurus > Trichosurus vulpecula. The sequence continues at coordinate 366,646,736 of NC_050575.1, read as the reverse complement.
GAAACACAATCAGGATAACACAAGATCTAGCAGCTTCTACATTAAGGGATTGAAGGGCTTGAAATATGATATTCCAGAGGTCAAAGGAGTTGGAATTGAAACCAAGAATCACCTACCCAGCAAAACTGAGTATAATGCTAGAAGGCAAAATATGGATTTTCAATAAAATAGAGGACTTTCAAGCTTTCTCAGTGAAAAGACCAGAGCTAAATAGAAAATTTCACTTTCAAACACAAGAATCAAGAGAAGCATGAAAAGGTAAACAAGAAAGAGAAATCATAAGGGACTTACTAAATTTGAACTGTTTTGCTTACGTTCCTACATGGAAAGATGATGTGTGTAAAATCATGAGACCTTTCTCAGTATTAGGGTAGTTGAAGGGAATATACATAGACAGAGGGCACAGGATGAGTTGAATATGAAGAAATAATATCTAAAAAATAAAATCAAACTAAGGGATTAGAGAGGAATATAGTGAGAGAGGGAGAAAGGGAGAGATAGAATGGGGTAAATTATTTCACATAAAAGTGGCAAGAAAAAGCAGTTCATTGGAAGGGAAGAGGGGGCAGGTGAGGGGGGAATGAGTGAATTGTGCTCTCACCAGATTTGACTTGAGGAGGGGATGACATACACACTCAATTGTGTATCTTTCCCCTCATAAAAGTAGGGGACAGGGAATAAAAAAGTGGGACAATAGAAGGGAGGGCAGAATGGAAGAAGTAATCAAAAGCAAACACTTTTGGAAAGGGACAGGGTCAAGAAAGAAAATTGAATAAAGAGGGACAGGATAGGATGGAGGGAAATATAGTTAGTCTTTCACCACATGACTATTTATGGGAATGTTTTTCATAATTATACACATTTGGCCTATGTCAAATTGCTTGCCTTCTTAGGGAGAGTGGGTAGGGAGGGAAGAGGGGGGAGAATTTGGAACTCAAAGTTTTAAAAGCAGATGCTCAAAAAAAGGTTGGTTTTGCATGCAGTGAGGAAATAAGATATACAGGCAATGGGGCATAGAAATCTGTCTTGCCCTACAAGAAAGTAAGAGGCAAAGGGTTGGGATGGAGGGGAGTGGGGTGACAGAAGGGAGGACTGACTGAGGAATGGGGCAATCAGAATATATGCCATCTTGGAGTGGGGGGAGGGTGGAAATGGGGAGAAAATTTGTAACTCAAAATCTTGTGGAAATCAATGCTGAAAACTAAAAAATATCAAATAAAACAAACACAAAACATGAAAAAAGAAGTCCAGCACTCTATCTACTATGCCATGTTCCCTCTCCTGCTTCCCCCATTCCACAAGCAACTGGCAAAGGAGTGGGGAGTGCAACAAGGAGGGGAGAGACACAAAGTGGGGAGAGGAATAGGAGGAGAGGAAAGAGAAAGAGAGTTACAGTACACAATGGTGAATGGTAGAGTTCCATCAAGAATTCCCCTGTGATACCCATCAATTTGGGAATGGCTGAACAAGTTGTGGTATATGAACGTAATGGAATGCTATTGTGCTATAAGAAATGATGAGCAAGCAAATTCAGAAAAACCTGGAAAGACTTATATGAACTGATGCTGAGTGAAGTGAGCAGAACCAGGAGAACATTGTACACAGTAACAGCAACATTGAATGATAATCAACTATGATAAACTTAGCTCTTCTCAGCATTGCAATGATCCAAGACAATTCCAGAAGGCTTTTGATGGAAAATGCTATCTACATTCAGGGAAAGAATTACAGAGTCTGAAAGCAGATTGAAGCATACTTTTTGCTCTCTCTTTTTTGTTTTGTTTTGTTTCTTCTTTCTTGTGGTTCATTCCACTGGTTTTAATTCTTCTTTGCAACATGACTAATGTGAAAATATGTTTAATGTGAATGTATATGTAGAGCCTATATCAGATTACATGCTGTCTTGGGGAGGGAGAGGGGAAGGAAGAGGAGAAAATTTGGAACTCAAAACTTGTAGAACTGAATGTTTTAAACTAAAAATAAATTAATTAATTAAAAAAAATAAAGTGAAATCAGGACAGTTTGCATGCAAAAGGTTTATGACCTATTGTCAGCTTTATTGTAATGAACCCTGATGCATGATGAGTAATTAACTACACCAAAAGTGTTATCATCTTTTTGCTGTGGACTTAATATCCTGATGCTACTTACTACTTATCATCACTAGTGTATATCAGAAAAAATATCCTACTATCATGGAGCTGTCATATCTGCCCTGTCTCTGATATTCCCTGTGCTCCTCTGTTTCACTGTCACCAACCTGTATAAGAATATTCACCATGATCTGCAAAGATGTGACAACACCCGTGATACAGAGTAGATCATCAAGGTCTTAAGCTTAGAACTGCTGAAGGAAAGAAACAGAAACATAGGATATCCATCTGTTTCTCTCCCTCTCCCTTGCCTCCTCTTTCTTCCTCTACCTCCCCTCCTCTTTCCCTTCTCCGTCTCCTTTTTTTCCCTCTCCTTCTCCCTCTCTTCCCCTTCCCCCTCTTTCTCTTCCCCCTGCCTTTCTCTCAGTTTCTCTCTTTATCCCCCCTTCTCTCTCTCCTTCTCTCCTGTTCCTCTCTGTCCCTCCCCCTTCCATCATCCTTCTCCTTTCTCCATCCCACCAACCCTCTCCCTTCCCACTTGTAAGGTTAATGGGGAATAAGATCTTCCCCGCCCATAAATAGGCCTCATGTGGAACCCATTAAGGGAAGCTTGCTTGCTTGTAGGAAGGCACTGAGCCTAAAGAGTATACATTCTGAGAGGTGAGCTTTTGCTTTGGGGGGCTGACTTATGAGAAAGATGTTGTGATTCCCTGGTCAAGTGGCTATATGTTCAGAACCCTATGACTGCTCAGAGTTAAAGGCTTTCTCGATCCAGTTGTGTATGTAAAGTATACAATATTGCTTTGATTCAGGAAGTTAAAAGCTCTGTCTGTTGCTCTTTATTTTTCTTTTCTGCATTTTTCGTATTTGTATTTTATGTGATTAAAAAAGAAAGATTGTTTACCCCTCAAACAGCTATCTTTCATTAATAAGGCAGATAAAAGAACCTGCACTAGCAGCCATCCTGGGTATGCCAGTGTGGTTGCCATGACACTGCTTCTCTCCCTTCTTCTTCCTTATCCTTTGCTTTCTCTCTCTCCCTCTCTTTTCTCTACCCCTTTCTTTCTGATGACTCATTCCCCACTTTTCCTTTTCCTTTTAGTATTGGTCATGTCAGGAGGATTATGCAGTAAAATCCCTGAAAGTGGTAAAGTGTTGGAAATTCTTTTGCATGATACCCCATACTTTGCTCCTTGGAGATGTTGTGTGGTACCACTTCCTGGCAGTAGATTTCCCCCCAAAAGCAACAAAACTGTTCATGGTACTGATTGGCCAGTACTACCCCTTTCATGTAGCTTCCTGGTCACATTCAGTTCATATAGCTTCCTGGCATTAAAAAAATGTTCACACATTGAATCTGGGGAACTCTAACTTGGGGGATTTCAGAACACCATGCCAGTCAATTTGCTCTGTCCTGCTAAACTGATGATTTCTCATATGCAGAAGTAAGGGACCATGTGTAGCGAGTATAAATGACACTGTAGATTTCTTGTATTCCCTTAATGTATTTGAGGAAAGTAACCTTCCTTTTGTTAGCTATTCATTGATTTGCAAGTACCTCATTAGGTCCCAAGATAGATGATATTAGGCCCATTTGTAATAGCAAGTAACTGAAGACCAAATTTAGTATTCCCAGGCTCTGAAGAGAATTTGCCACTTTTGTCTAGGGTGACAAGAAAAAAGGGTACAGTTTTTCCACACCCAGCTTATGGGGAATCAGAATAATTAATATGATTATCAAAACAGAAGCATTAATATTTCTGTATCAAATGAACATTTATTAAGTGCTTACTATATGTCAGGCACTTCTAGGTATAAAAATTAGTCAGGACTTTCTTGGGACTGCCTATCCTAGAATCATACTGCTATCACTCTCACTGAAATTTCTAAGGGTACTCCTGAGAATTTGGTGTCTTTCTTCAATGCTATCAATTCCAGCCTCTGTTCTGGATATTCCCTCTCCCTCTCTAGCCCTATGACTAGTCACCAATGACTAATATACCAGTTCTCTTTTACCTAGTACAATAAATTATCTTCAACAAAAGGATATTTGCTTTGAAGATACAGCAGTAAAAAAAACTTAAGCATTTCTCTCAAACCCTTCAAGGACACTCTCCTTAGTCTCTTTATATCCCCATAGTTTTCAAGGGAAATGGGCTCACACAGCAGTTTATACAAACGCTGGCATAGAAGACAAGCTTCACTGGACCAAATTAGATGAGAAAACTGATGCTGTGAAAACCTGTATGCAGACCAGTGAGGTTTCAGACCCAGAACAGAGACCAAGTCGTATTTTATAAGCTGCAGGAAGATTCCAAACCTGAAAGTTGATGTATTCATTTCTATAAAAAAATTTCTCACTCACAAGACAAGATTTGGAGTTGGAGGGCAACTTAGAGGCCATCTAGTAGAACCTCCTCATCTTACAAATAAGGAAACTGAGGACCAAAGAGGTTAAGTGACTTGCCCAGTGTCACATGGATAGTAAATGACAGGACCGGGATTTGAGCCTATACTCACTTCAAATCCAGCTCTAGATCTACTGTACTCATTTTCTGAATCTGAACTGGGCTTCATTCAGCTATCATCATTATCCAGATTCCACCCTACCCTTTATACTCTTTCCTCCATGTGCCAAGTGATGTAGATTGGGACCAGCGAAAGGAGACAGCAAAGTGAGTAAGGATTTGTAGTTCCATCATTGTCGATTTTTTTGGCCATAACAGTTGATCTTTCCAATACTTGGCATCTTGTTCTCTCTTGCAAAAGATCACCAAAAAAGTTTGTTTTCCTTGAAGCAGTGTTCTAAATTTCATAAGGGTACGGATGTCATAGGCTGTATCAGTGTCTTATTTTTCCTCCTACAGATGTATTTCCTGACACTCTAGTAAAGGAAAAAAATAATAAAAATAAGATATTCAGATAGTTTTTAAATTTTAAAACTAATTTATTTCAAAGTACCTTAGAAGCCAATGGATATGAGAGAAAAAAAGACTTAGTATCATTAACATTGAGACATTTAGTGAAATGTGAAGCCAAAGTAAATATTAAAAATCTAATGAACAAAGCGTGATACTGCCATTGAATGTACAGACTATTGATTTAAATGTGCTTCCTAATGAAAACAATTTGAAAGGGAAAGCTTGAGAGAGCCATTTTATAATAAAGTGAAAGAGAGGAGAATGCATGTTTGATGTTGTTAAAGTTCATGCTACACATCTGTGACCTTCCTCAAATTTTTAATATTTTATTTTTTCCAATTACATATAAAACATTTTAATATTAATATGTAATATTAATTAATTAATTTTATATTAATTAAATTATTTAAAATTAAAATCAATTCAACATTAATTCTTTTTAAATTTTGAATTCTAAATTCTCTACCTCAATGAGAAGGCAAGCAATTTGATATAGGTTATTTGTTGTTGTTGTTAAGATGTATCTGACTCTCCATGACCTCATTTATGTTTTCCTTGGAAGAGATACTGGAGTGGTTCACCATTTCCTTCTCTAGCTCATTTTACACCTGGGGAAACTGCGGCAAACATAGTTAAGTGACTTTCCTAAGGTCACACAGCTTATGTCTGAGGCCAGATTTGAACTCATAAAGATGAGTTTTCCTGACTGTAGACCAAGAACTCTATTCACAGAACCACCTAGCTGTCCATTGATAGAGGTTACCCCCTTCATCAAATTTGTGATCGCATATTAGTTGTATTATTCTGTATGTTCTGATACCTACAGGCTAAATAAAGACTTGAATTTTGACAGAAAGAAGGAATTTATAGCCGGTCTCAAAACGGAGGTAAAACAGCCTCCCGGCCGCCCCCAGCCCGACTCTGGCCGCTTTTGCCGCCACTGAGGGGAGGAGCGTCGCGATCCGAAGGAACCAGAGCAGTTGAGAAAACTGTTTATTGGTGGCTTGAGCTTTGAAACTACGGATGTTAGTTTAAGAGAACATTTTGAAAAATGGGGCACTCTCAGAGATTGTGTGGTGAAGAGAGATCCCCAAACAAAACGTTTCAGAGGCTTTGGCTTCGTTACTTATTCTTGTATAGAAGAAGTAGATGCAGCAATGTGTGCTCGGCCACATAAGGTTGACGGGCGCGTAGTGGAACCAAAGAGAGCTGTTTCTAGAGAGGATTCTGTAAAACCTGGTGCACATCTAACCCTGAAGAAAATTTTTGTTGGAGGGATTAAAGAAGATACAGAAAAATATAATTTAAGAGACTACTTTGAAAAATATGGCAAGATCGAAACTGTAGAAGTTATGGAAGATCGACAGAGTGGAAAGAAGAGAGGATTTGCTTTTGTAACTTTTGATGATCATGATACAGTTGACAAAATTGTTGTTCAGAAATATCATACTATAAATGGGCATACCTGTGAAGTGAAAAAGGCCCTTTCGAAGCAAAAGATGCAGTCTGCTGGCTCACAAAGTGGTCATGGAGGTGGCTCAGGCAATTTTATGGGTCGAGGAGGAAACTTTGGAGGTGGTGGAGGAAACTTTGGCGATGGAGGAAACTTTGGCAATGGAGGAAACTTTGGTGGAAGAGGTGGTTATGGTGGTGGTGGTGGTGGTGGTGGTGGCAGCAGAGGCAGTTATGGAGGTGGAGATGATGGATATAATGGATTTGGTGGTGATGGTGGCAACTATGGAGGTGGTCCTGGCTACAGTAGTAGAGGGGGTTGTGGTGGTGGTGGAGGACCTGGATATGGAAACCAAGGTGGTGGATATGGTGGTGGTGGAGGATATGATGGTTACAATGAAGGAGGAAATTTTGGTGGTGGCAACTATGGTGGCAGTGGAAACTATAATGATTTTGGAAATTATAGTGGGTAGCAGCAATCAAATTATGGACCCATGAAAGGAGGCATTTTTGGTGGAAGCAGCTCAGTCAGTCCTTATGGTGGTGGTTATGGATCTGGTGGTGGAAGTGGTGGATATGGTAGCAGAAGGTTCTAAAAATTCAACAGAAGAGGGCTATAGTTCTTAGCAGGAGAGAGAGCAAGGAGTTGTCAGGAAAGCTGCAGGTTACTTTGAGACAGTCATACCAAATGCATTAGAGGAACTGTAAAAATCTGCCACAGAAGGAACAATGATCTATAGTCAGAAAAGTTACTGCAGCTTAAACAGGAAACCCTTCTTGTTCAGAACTGTCATAGCCACAGTTTGCAAAAAGTGCAGCTATTGATTAATGCAATGTAGTGTCAATTAGATGTACATTCCTGTACATCTGTTGTAGCTTTGTCTTTTCTTTTTCTTTTCATTACATCAGGTATATTGACTTGTGAATTGTGGTAGTGGTACCAGGAATAAAAAATTAAGGAATTTTTAACTTTTCAATATTTGTGTAGTTCAGTTTTTCTACATTTTAGTAGAGAAACTTTAATGAAATGTGGTTTTGAAGGTGTTTCCTTGTTAGTTAACAAGTAGAGAAGATCATTGTTAATTGCTATTTTGTATGAATTTTGCTAAAGTTAACTGTAAAGAAACACCTTCTGACTTGCAGTCTAAGGGGACTCTATTTCCCCCAAACCAAACCATAATACCCATTGATATGAATGGGAGTTGACAAGTGGAGAGAATAGGTATTTGTATGTTTGCAATGTGTGTTTTAGATAACAACTACGATTGGGTATTTAAATTAGTATATTTGTGAATTAATAGCATTAAGCTTTACCTTTCAAATGAAAATTTCAAATTACCTTTTGGATTGTGCATATATTTTTTTTAATTGTATTTCTCTATGATTTAGTGTGTTAGCTCTGCCAAGTCTTAGTTGTGTTTATTAAAAAGGTAAAAAAAAATCCATTGTAGAGTTATCTTGGCCACCTTTGAAACTGCTGCCATAACATGATGTTGGTATAGGAGATACCTATATTCTCCTCATGAAGTTCTGGATGATGGAGGGCTGGGAGTTGGGGCAGTAGGTTTTTTTTTTCCTTTTCCCTCCCTTTTGAAAAAATTTTCTTAATGAATTTAAAGACATAACCAATCACTAAGTCTGCTGTACCCAAGCAAATAGTTGGATACCTGGGGTTTTTTGTTTGGTTTTTATTTTGTGTTAATTGGTTTGGGGGGGAAAGAGGCCCAAAGACCTTCAAATACTTACCTTGGTTTAATGTCTTTTTAATTTATACAAGCTGTTAGAGCAAGAGAATAAAAAGCATGCATTGTGAAACACTTAAAAAAGAAGGAATTTATAAATGAAAGATTGGAAAAAATATACTATTTTATTCAAATAATTCAACCAAATGTGTTTCTAGGATAGAAGTAGTAGATATGATATATAGAGCTTAAAGGTTAGAAAAAGAATTTTTTCATGTATTTTTGAAGATTTTTTTCCACCTTTACAACAGCTCTATCATTTGTGTTATTATTATCCTCTTTTTATTTCAAAACAGCATCTTACCAAGCTCTGTGTGATGCTTTAGTTGAGAAATGTAAATGTGAGCCTCAGTGGTGTGTTAAGACTGTATCTTTTCTAGAAAGGAGAACTCCCTGAGGAAAATCATTCCTGGCATATGTACTAGTGCAATTTCCCAATTTGAGGTTGTTTTTTTCCTGTCTGCTATACATTTCTAGTATCACATTCCTCTCTCTTACCTCCCATACCTCATCTGACAGAAGCTAGATTTTCTCATTCAATCCTAAAGTAATAAATAGCCCCAAAGAGTGTTGATGTTTTTGTGTGCATGCCACAAACAAAAGAATTGATGAGGATTCCCTTTTTTTTCTCTAGGATCCATCCCTTTCATATAATGGCATTTCCCCCATAATCCAAATGGCCTATCCTAATGGAAGAAAATTGGAGTCAGAGAAGAAAGGAAAAATGCTTTGTATAATATATGTTTTGTTCTTCCAAAATTTAGACATTAGGTCTCTTGAAATCTCTGCAGAAGAGCATACTAAATGATGTAATACTCAACATCTCAGGAACATTGAGTATACATCTTCTCCCTGGCTATTGATATGGCACTGATGCTATTATTTTTAGGTTCCAATATTCATCACTGCTTTGATTTACATAGCCCTTACTTTGTATAACTTTGTGGGGTATCTCTTTTAAAAAGCTGATCATCTAAATACTTCAGTCTCTCAACTGTAACCCTGAGTACAAGACAATTACTTCAGTTCCTTTGAATTGAAAGAGTCATTAATACAAATGCTAATTCAATCAATAACATATTAAATCCACAATAAAAATCAAATTAATATTACATTATCTGAAACCTTGCTCTTGGAACTTTGAAACTGTCCTGAGAGGTGACATATGTCAATGAATCACTATGCAACAAACAGATTCTCCCATATCACAACAGTCTCCTAAATTTTCTAAATCTTTTTTAGACAAATATGGCTCCCTCATTCTATATTTGTAAAACTGGTTTGTTTTTATAACCCAGGTATACATTTTTTAAATTTTTTTTTTATTTTTAGTTTACAACACTCGGTTCTACATAATTTTGAGTTCCAGATTTTCTTCCCTCTCTCCCCAAGATGGCATGAAATCCCATATAAATTCCACGTATACTTCGCATTGAATTAATTTTCACACTAGTCAAGTTATGGAGATGAATTATGACCAGTGAAATGAATCATGAGAGAGAATAAACAGGACCAAAAAAACTCCCAAAAACAAAAACAAAAGAGAGAAAAAGAAAAAAAGGGGGGGAAGGCTATACATTTTTTTCTTACTGAATTTCAATTTTTTACATTCATACCAATACTATAATAAAATAATAACCACCTTCAGCATTTATATAGCCCTTTATGGTTTATAAAGTGCTTACCAATATGTTTTCCTTTATTCCTCATAACAATTCTTGGGGTTGTGGGTTATTATCATTCCCATTTTACAGGTGAATAAACTAAGCCTGAGAAAGGTAGGCTTGCTCAGGGTGACATAGCTAGTAAGTATTTGAATGTGGATTTGAACGCTGGTCTTTATGAATCTGGGTCCAGTAACATATCCACTATGGCACCTACCTGTCGCCCTGGTCAGTCAAGTTTGTTTTGTTTCCTGATTCTCCTCTAAAATGTTAACTTGTGTTCCTGGATTTATGTTGTGCAAATTCAGTGAGCTTACCATCCACCTGTCTTTGGAAAATAATTGATAATTAAATTAAAAAATGCAGGGCACAGCACAGACACAGAGATCATTCTAGAAACTGCAAAGATGACCAAAAAGGAATACAATTATTTTGTCATGGCCAGTTATTGGTGAGTCTATTCTGACTCTTTGTAAACATAGCTTCCTTTTCCAGAAGTTTTCTCTATCTTTTCTGAACCATTTTTTAGAATTTTCCCAATAAACAAAGTCAAGCTTATTAGCTTATGTTATTATTATATCCACTTAATTGAGAATTAATGAAGTTAGTGACCTTCCTCAGGCTCATACAACTACTAGGTATTATGGTAAGGATTTAAACTCAAGTGTTATAACTCCAGGTTTGGTATTCTATACACTTTTCTATGGTGACTATCTCTATTTTGGGTCTAAGTATAAATAGGTTGTTGTATAGTAAGTGAAAAGAAGAATGTCTTTGTGGTCACTGAAGCTCCAGAGGCCTAAGTTTCCTCTGTAAAATGAAGATTTTGACTAGCTTCCTCTTTCATCTTTAGATCTTCGATGTTACCAAGGGGAATTAATTGTGTACAAAAATAAATATAAAGTATTACCAAAGAGATGAACGATAGCAAAATTCCAGTCCATTCATTTATCTAGATAAAGAAATAACAGTTTTACCGTCAGCCCTAATGTAACAAATTCAGCTTTTCAGTTTTGGGCCTGGAAATTAGATCTACAGTAGAAATAACAGACTAAAGTTATAGAGATTCAGTTTTTAATCCAACAAAAGAAAATGCTTCCTAAAAATTAAAGGTCTCACAAGATGGAATGTCTTGGTAGTAAGCTATTAAGTTCCCAATCACAGGAACTCAAGACCAGGTTAGAAAATGCTTTCTTTGAAATTCGGTAAGGGAAATTATCCTCAGTTGCAGTGTGGGATTTTTATTTGTCCATTTTCTAAGAGGATCAATGATATCACAGGGGTCATGTCTTGACTTGTATATGAATTGAACTGAATTGAAGCAGAGTTACACAAAGTCATAGGCCTCACTCTCTTCCTGAGTCATTGGTGTCAATGTCAGGACAAAAGTCAGGATGACTGGTGATGGCCTGTGATGCAGTGAATGACCTTGGCATCTTTAATGACTGTCCAGGCTCTAAACTCTCCAGAGCACCTGCTTCAGTTGCTTTCAAATTGTTCTCATCCACCAATTCTACCAAGGGAAGCTTTCACATGCTTGGGGTAGACATCCCCTTAACTCACTGATTGGTTTAAAGCTTGTCAGTTACCCTGAAGCTGGTTTAGCCTATCTGCAAAGATGTTTTACCTGGGTGTAGCCTCTGCGCATGTTAGAGCTTCTTGAAACCACAGGTAAGAATTTGGTCAATGAGATGGACATGAAAGATAGATGGGCAGCCCTGAAAAGGGCTTGACAAGCCCTTACACTAGATGTGCTAGTCTTCCTGAGTACCCCAAAAACCAAGGTTTGGGATAATTGGCTTCTGAAATCCCTTCCAAATCAGATATCCTATTATTTAATGACACCTAATAGGACTAGAAAAGGAAAGAGGTATAGGAAGGTTTACTCACAAAAGGAAAGATAAAAGTAACTTCAGAAAGAACATGGGAAGAACAGAAAAATTCATGCCAGGATAGGAACATACCTACATCAATTAAAACATCCATCCAATTAGTTAACAAACATTGTTAAGCACTTTGACCTTCATTCTTTCAAAAAGTTTTTTTTTTTAATTAAACATCTCCTATGTGCAAAGCATAGCTGATTTTCCAGGATTACATAGCCAGTATATATCAAAGGTAGGGATTAAACTTGGGTGTTCATTGTGCCTAGGCCTAATATTTATGCATTATAGAGAAATATTAAAAAAAGATAAGCATAAGCAATAGTCTTTGCCTTCAGGGAACTACTAATCTATCTGGGGGTGTAATACACTTATATAATTAAATCACACTAAAAACAAAATAGTAGACTAAGAGAAGCACAATGTTTTACCATTTGAGATCCAAGGGAAGAAAGATAATTTCTTGTTGGAGAGATCATGGCAGATTGTATCTGTACTTTATCATTATATCGATTCAACATTTCAGGAAATTGAGATTTGAATGAAGTTAGTGACCTTCAGACTCATACAACTACTAGGTGTTAGGGTAAGGATTTAAACTCAAGCATTATAGTTCCAAGTTTGGTATTCTGTACACTTTTCTATGGTGACTACCTCTTTTGTGAATCTAGATATAAATAGGCTGTTATACGGTGAGTGAAAATAAGAATGTCTTTGTGGTCAATGAAGCTCCAGAGGCCTAAGTTTCCTCAGCATGGAGGTGTGACATTTGAGTTGAGCTCGATAAGATTGTCATAAACACATGTAGATAGAGGAAGGCATTCCAACCATGGAGAACAGATGTCTCTCACCAAATACCTGAGAGACACCAAACTGATACTCAGAGAAGGATACATTCCTTATCAATCCTTTTGGGGTTAATCACAAAAGAGCATAAAATTGAAAATGAGAGTTTTTTAAAAAATTAATCCTATATTTAATAGTGAGTCACTAGATTTTGTCACATGAGGGATGGCATAGTTAAACCTGTTCTATAGGAAAGTCACTTTGGTAGCTATGTGGAGGATGAATTGTAGTGGGTTAATGATTTGACCAAATTACAAGCTAATGAACAAAAGCAAGGTTGTCTATGATGAGAGCCTGAAGTAGGGTGTTGGCCTTGTGAGTAGAGGGAAGGCAATATATAGCTGCAATGTTGTGGAGGAAGAAAAGATGATATTCAACTTACTATATGAGAGCATGGAGCGAAGGACGACACCAAAGCTGAGAACCTTGGTGACTGGACGACGATATTCTTCACAATAGTAGTAGCATTCTGAAGAGGACTGAGCTTAAAAGAACAGGCTGTTTTGAACATGACTAAGTAACATTTAATTTCACATGTCCTGTAGGCAGTTTCTAAAGTGAGTCTGGAGAATATGAAACCAGAGCTGAGTCTGTGTTTATCTTCATCTCTATATCTTTATCATCCATATCTACAGATAGCAGAAAGTTTAAGAAAGATGAGGACTGAGAAAACATCATTAAATTTGGCAAGTATACATCACTGAAAGGATTTGAACTCCAGTTTTCTTGACTACAATTATGGCTCCTTGCTAGGGAGACACTGTCCCTGGCCTTGTATACATAGTATACACTGATAATTATTTATTAAATTGAATAAATTAAGTAAGGAAAAGAATTACAAATGTGACAGTAGAATGCATCTTCATTTACTGGAAAGAGTGTTAGACTTGGCATGAAAGACTTGAGTTCAAATCCTACTTCAGGTACTTACTAGTTGTGTGACCCTCTCAGCCTCAGTTTCCTCATGTGTAAAGTGGTGATAACAATACCTACCTCATATAGTTATTATAAGGATCAAGTGAAATAATATATGTAAAGTGCTTTGTAAATCATAAAACACTATACGCAGTCTCTATGGATGTGAGGTACTCTGATTTTTGGCACTGGGCTCAGTCAGAATACCTACAATTTTGTCAACTTAATGAGGTTGGTTTTTTTTATACTGTTGATCCTCATTTTTTTATCTGTAAAATGGGGATGACACTACTTTCTCAGCCTGCTTGCTTATTATAAGAAAAAAATGTTCTGTAAGCTATAAAAGTCTATATAAATGGGAACATTGTACTATTCTTTTTCAAAGTAAGGGAAACACACAGAAACACTGCTGTTTGGTAGGTGGCTCAGTTGTCACCAACTTATCCATGTTAATGTAGTGATGATTTCTTTGGAAGACAGCCTATTTGGCTTCAGGGAGACAAAACACAATACTGTTTAAGAGATTAAAGTTAGGCTCCAGCATCAGGTTAGCCTTTGACCAATTGGCAGGCAATAAAAAAAGCCTTAATAAAAATCAACTCTAGTGATTAATTAGGCTGAGCTTTTCCGAGCATCCTAACTGTGAACTAAGACACTAGCAAGGAAAGACTCCTCTAACGTTACTATCAATCAGCGTGTGAAATATCTAGCATTTTTCCAAATGAACTCCAAGGCATTTTCAATAGGATGATAGTTAAGACCCCTTAAAATTAAAAGATATTTATCAGCAAGATGGAAGGAAGTAACTGACTGTTAGGAATTCTTAGAGACAATTCCTCTTTCATGTCCCTGGGATAATGTTGTTGCCAGGGCTCCTAGTGGTGACTGGCTACTTCAGTGGAATTCCCCAAAGCTACGTCAGTCTGCCAATGTGTAAATGGTGTGATTATTAAATGCAGAACCCGGCCATAGTGCCATTAGTACTGATAGACATAACTTTGTCATTCTTCAGAAAAAGAAGATATTTCTAATGTATTATGTGTAAGGTGGGGGAGAGGCAAACAAGCACTTTGCAAATTGCAATCATTTGACAGCTGCTCACTAAGTGATACAACATTAATTTTCAATGCTTCGCACATGGCTGAGTGGGAGATCCCTTAATCCCAAGCCCCATTCCACTCTTGCCTCATTCCTTCTGCCCCTTCTGCAATTGTCTCTGCATTCATTGGATATGGTGCGCTTACTTTCCCCTTGTTATTGTCACAGAAGTAAAAACCGAGGTTAATGCAGATTTGCTCTCCAGGGGCATGTTAAGATGGATTTAAGTTCTTTATTGTAAGACATGCTTTTACGAAATCATCTTCTTTATCAGTTGCTATGAAAGAGAGAGAGAGGGAGAGAGAGAGAGAGAGAGAGAGAGACAGACAGACAGACAGACAGACAGACACACAGACACACAGACAGACGCACAGACACACAGACAGAAAGACACAGAGAAAGAAAAAATCTGTACAATGAAGTAGCTGTAAATTCTCATATCCTACATACTTAGTCATTTTCAAAAGGCTAGAGATTAATTTCATCATTTATAAATGTGCTTAGTGAAATGAATCTATTGGTTGGGCACAATAAGAGAGTGAATGTGATTAGGAATCAAAGCTGTCTGTGGAACACCTCTGAACAAATTTTCTAGGTTTTAGCTATGCCACCATGATCTTTTTGTTCTTATCTTACTGCTCTCCAACCTATGATTACCTTCAAAGGCAAGGGAAGGGAATTTCTTCAAGAGGCTCTTTGCTTTCCAACAAAACAAACTGTGTTATCTTTCCTTTCAAAGTCTAATAACTTGCTTGGAAAAAAAACTGACATGAATACAGAATGCTATCTTTCAAACTCATGTTAAAAAATACACAAAACATAGAAGTAAACTAACAGAATAGAAAAGAGAGCAATAAAGAGTACAACCGTAGAAAGTTGGAAAGCAGTTAATATTTGGTATTCAAATCATCATCCAATGATCCACACCAGGGAATGAACAGTCACCCTGTTGACTAGACAATTCCCATCCCCTTCCCACCCAAGTAACTCTGGCATCATCAATTGCTTTTGATGCCATTCCAGAGCCACCCAAAACACTAGTTCTAGGAAGTGTAATGTGATATTGGCAGCCCATACCAAAATATGCCCACCATTGTGTATATGCTCATCACTTAGAGCCAAATGGTGCCCCAAGACATTTATATGTGACTTCAACTGGGAGTTAATTATGGATATTTTAAGACAAAATTGGCCCTGGAGCAGCATGCGAGGAAAAGGAAGCCAAACTTGTCCTTTAGCTGTTAATACTGAGATGTATTTCTTGGCAGTTGTGAATTCTGAAGACAGAAGGGTTTTTTTTTAAATCCCATTGAAACTTATCATCATTATAACCACAAATAAGAAGGAAAACTATTCTCAAATCTTTTATCCATCCATGTGACTAGTGTACTGTATAATAAAATATGAATTATGCATCTTAGCAAAAATAAAAAAACATAAACAATGAGAGGATTGAAAAAAATGGAGACAGAAATATCCTTTGGAGTGTGTCACAAGTTGTGCCCTTTTAGCCACAGACCTACAGCAATCCTTGTTTTGTTTTATTTTTTTCTCTGTTTTCAGCACTCTTATTTTAATCAAATAAATTCAACAAATTTTTAAAAAGTACGATACACTGCATTCAGCAGTGCTAATTTCTAATCAAATAAATAGAACAAAATTTTAAAATGTTTACTACGTACAACAAAATGGCATAGAAATTAAAAAACAAACAGAAACACAAGGACTCCCTCAAGAAGCCAATATTCTTTCCATAGGTGGAACTTGTGGTTATAACTAGGGTTCAAGAGATATTTCTAATGCTACATTTGAGAGTGATAGATAGGAGTAGGAAAGCCACAGATAGAATGATTCCCATTCACTCTTGATATTTTGAAAGGTTTCCCGGCTCTTATATCTACAATCCTCTCCTAAAAATTCTCCCAATGAAAGGCACAGGAACTCCTTTCTACCATACCGTTTTCCCAGAAGTCAAACTCTTGTGTCAGGTAGATCAGTTCTTCATTAAATTTATTTTCCTCCAGTCTCAGTTGTTCATTGTCCAAGGAGACTAATGCTGGTTTTAACTACAACAAGATTAAATCAGTCAACAAAATATTTCATAAAATCTTACTTTGTGTCAAGAACCACGATATGTACTGGTAATACAAAGTAAAAGCAAAAGATAGTCTCTGCCTTCAAGGACACTATATTCTAATGGGAGAAGCAATATGTACATGATGTAACATCAGTAAGTACACAGGAGATACGTACAGAATGGAAGGAAGGAAAACTTATGAGGGGAACAAATTAGCAGACAAAGCAGAATGTGAAATTTGATTTAAGTATTGAAGAAAGACAAGAATTCTAAAAGAAAGAGCTGAGAATATGAAGATAGAACACTTCAGAGCTGGGAGTAGGAGATGGAAGACAGGGAGTACAAAGGTACAGAAATGGGATATGGGGTATCAAATGTGAATGTAGGAAGGGTTCAGGTTTTAAAGAGCTTTACATGGAAATCATACTTTGCCTGCTAAATAGATATTATATAGATAGATAGGTAGATAGATATATGTATATTATATATTGCATATAATTAATATATACTATATTAACATATATTAACATATATGTTAAATATATTAACTATATATTAATGTGTGTATGTGTATGCATGTATACATACATACATACATTATAATTATATTATAATATATATAGATATAGATATATAGACATCAAATATAGATGGGAGAGCAGGATACCTCAGACAGAGATATCAACCAGAAAGATATTGGAATAGTAAAAGGGATTAGGACTTGGACTATGGTAGGAGCAGAGAGAAGGGGTTTGGTACAATAGAAGCTGTTAACATGGTAATACTAAAATTAGGCATTTGATTGGATACTATTAAGAATAAGGAATCAAAGATGATGCCAGGGTTGTGAACCTAGGGGGCTAGAAAGGTAATGGTGGCCTTAAAAGTAAAAGGAATCTTCAGAAGAGGAATAGATTTTGGGAGGAAGGGATATGATTAGGTCGGTTTTGAACACATTGAGTTTGACATGTTTATAGGATATCCCATTGGAAATTCTTAACAAACAGTTGGTAATTACTCTCCCTCCCATTCGATCTGATCCAGTCAACATGGCCTTCTTTCTCCCCCTCAGACTTCGCACTACATCAGACATCCATCATCATGCACTAGCAATCCTCAATGCATGAAAAGAAGGAAATATTCATTAATTAAGCACCTACTATATGTTAGATCTTGTGGTAAGCACTTTATAAATATTTCATTTGATCTTTACAGCAACCTTGAGAAGATGGTACTACTGTGTCTACATTTTGCAGTTGAGAAAACAGAGATTGCATGACTTGGACAGATTCACAAATCTAGTAAGTGTGTGAGGCCAAATTTGAATTCGTGTGTCCCTGACTCCAAGCTCAACAATCTATCCAGTCTGGCACCTAGCTGACTCAGTTCCTAAAATGTACTCCCTCCACCTCCTAGAATGCCTTCTTTCCTTTATGATGCACCTTAGTAGTCATCTGCATGGAACCTTTGATAACTTCTCCCCTCCAAATATTATTACTCTCTCTTTGTATTTATTTACATTTATTCACTTTGGATTTATCCTGTATATATGTTGTGATTGCTTATTGTCTCTGCCATGAGAATATAAGTTGATTCCAAGTATCAATTTTTTTTCTGTAGACTTGTATTTCTGTTGCTTAGTGCAATACTTGGTACATAATAATCACTTTATATTTATTGATTGATTGACTAAAACTTCAATATATAGATCTGGTATCTTCTTCATAAAGAAGATATTTAAACTTACGAGAGCTAATGAGATCACTAAGTGAAACAATATTCTATACATCAGTGTTTTCTCATTTGACTCAACCCATCATTAACATTTTTCACCAATTACAATTATTTAGGTCACTGTCTCAGATTAAAAATAATCTCAGACTCTCACCCAAAATATTCCTAACAATTAAGCAAAAGTTGGCCTTACCAAACACTAGGGACCTGACTATGGTGGGTTGAGGTGGGGGGGTGGGGGCTTGTGATTCCTTTCATCATACAAGTAGGTCCAGCCTTCTGAGTATCCTGCAGAATTTTCTTTCAGAGATCAAATAAACTTCTGAAAATCCATTCTGAGCAGAAATTATGAGTAGGCACATTCAGGCCCTTAGAAACGGGCAGAGTTTAATGTTAAACTGTTCCAAAGTTTACTAGACAATAAATCACAGCATCTTTAGGAATAAGGTTATGCTAGCACACCAAGTTTTCAGTAGCACTCACATCATAGATTCAGTTAAAGATGAGCTCAGGAGGGAAAGAGGGAAGTCACATCCCTGCCCTATGAGATGAGATATCTCCATACTTAAGATAAGCTCAGGAACTCCATAATTAGATTATGATTCAGTATCCATGGATCTCCACTTTCAGTATCACAGATTCCTGAATGATGCCAGATGGAAGTATTTCAGACTTAAGTTGGAATAATGCCTTTGTGTAATTAGTTATCATCAGTTTGATAAGACCACCTTAATGTCTACTGCTAAATTCTAGGACTGACTGCTTATCTCCAATTCTGTACCCCATTTTTTTCTTCCCTTCGTCTTTCACATTAATTAGCAATTAATTGCTACCTAGAAAAATTGAAAGTTATACTATCAGACATAAGTCTACAGAATCAGTGGATAGAGTGCTGTGCCTGGAGTCAGAAAGACCCAAGTTCAAATCTAGCTTCAGACACTTATTAGGTCTATGACTGTGGGTAAATCACAACCTCTGTTTAAGTTTCCTCAATTATAAAATGGGGTTACTAATCGTGCTTACCTCCCAGGTTTATTGTGAAGATCAAATGAGGTAATATTTGTAAAAAGCACTTCTCACGTTGCCAGGCACATAGTAGATGCTATATAAATTCTCTTCCCCTTTAATCTACCCTCAAGGCTGACAAGGTCAAGATATAAATACAAAAAGTATGTTTTGATCTTTACTTAAAACCTGCATATCAATTATAATAACACTGCTAGAAGGGTTAGGTGGAAGAATTAAGATTAGGTCCTTAAAAAAAAACAATTAATAAGCATAAGGGCCTCCTGGTTAAAACATTCTGACAATGAGTATGGACCTGGTTATGATTCTCTAACTCTGTCTCATCTGGGAACTCTCTTCAAGGCTTGTGCTAGAAAAGCCTTCTCTATTTGTAATATTTTTCTGTAAAAGTTTCTCGATTCTACCATTAGTGAGTTCTTCCTGGGGGTGCCATTTTGTGGAAGGGATCAAGTCAGCCTTCATTCCACTCCAACCCCATCTGTGCTTCTATACTTAAAAATTATGTCCTCATGCTGGATACCTTCATCTCCCCTCCCCACCCCCAACTCACATCCTCACTGGAGCATAGGCTCCTTGAAAGAAGATATTATCTTTCTTTGTGCTTGTATTTGTTTCCCCACCACTTAGCGTGGTGCTACAAATCATAAAAACTTAATACTTGTTTCCATCCTTCATCTCTTCTCTTTTTTCTCTCTTTTTCCCCTAAATTCTTTCCTTCCTTCCCACCTTCTTTCCTTCCCTCATTCTTTCCTTCCTTTGCTCCTTCATTCCTTCCTTCCTTCTTTCCTATCCTTCCTTCCTTCCTTCCTTCCTTCCTTCCTTCCTTCCTTCCTTCCTTCCTTCCTTCCACAGAAGGTCCACAAAGAGCCAAGACTGCACTTCCCAGTCCTGCAACTAGTCCAAGAATTGATCAATCATTAAAGAGATGCTTCACCTTGGTCTACTAATGCTTTCAAGATTCACTATTCAAAAATAAAATGAAACAATTTTTCTTTTGAAATTTTATCCTATAATGTTTTTTCTTTCACCAAACAAACTTCTCAAAACAAGCAGTCTATACTAGCTACTGCTCTCAAAACAAATATGTGGTTCTGGGAGCCAAGATGGTGGAGTAAGAAGTCACTCTCACCCTCCATTATTGACCTCTGAAAGTCCAAAAAATATCACCTCAGGAAAAACCCTGGAACAGGTGAGCCATCAGAAAGATGGGGTGCAGCAGTGTTGTAGCCCAGGAAGCTTGGGGGATTAACAAGAAAGGCCCCTCTCACTCTCAGGGAGGGGGAGCAGTACATGACAGGAGGCATCCCAGCAAGCCAGTGGCAAGCCCCACCTCAGCAAACCAGGGGGAGATCCCGAGCCCCAGGGTAGTGGAGCAGGCAAGCACCAACACCAGAACCCCTGAGTGCCTCAGCACAGTCAGGGGAACCAGTAGACACCAGCTCAAAAAACCACCATGTGTACCAGCATTCTTCAGCAGCCAAATCCCCTGGTGCTTCAGCATAGGAAGCACAACTCCCTGAGGCATAGCTCCAGGCTGGTAAATATCTTCCAGCAGTCAAACAGTTCTAAGGCATCCAGTAGGACCCAGACTCCCCACCCACATCCCAAGAGCTCCAGTGTTGCAGACCCCAGCTCAGCACCAGGTAAGCTGCCAGACCCCTACAGTCCCAAGGTGCCAGCACCTGAGGCCCTAGCAGACAAAGCCTGGTGTTCCTGGGCTCCTAGCACAAGAAGCTTGGGTCAGTGGCCCCTGTGCTCCAGCAGAAGAGCTCATCTCTAATAGCCAGGGATTAGGCAAACACCATGAGCAAAAAGCAGAAACAGACAATGATCATAGATTTTTATTATAGGGACAGGGAAGATCAAGGCACAAATTCAGAAGAGGACAACATTGTCAATATATACACATTTGAAATCTCAAAGTGGAATATGAGCTGCTCTCAAATCTAAAAAGCCTTCTTGGAAGAGCTCAAGAAGGATTTTAAAAGTCAAATAAAGGAGGTATAAGAAAAAAATGGGAAAAGAAATGAGAGGTATGTAAGTGAGAGTCAATAGTTTGGAAAAGGAAGAACAAAAATTGACTGTAGAAAATAAATCCTTAAAAAGTAGAATTGGCCAAATGGAAAAGGAGACTGTGGTGCTAATGTGATCAAAGATATTCCCTGCCCATTCAGTAGGCCTCAGGTTGAGCTAGTTAAGGGGACCTTGATTAGGAGAGGCTTTCTTGTAAGCAGGCTCACACTCTTAGGCTGTTAGGTGCTAAGCCCGAGGTCTATAGCCATTTGCTACTAGGTGCTAAGCCCCAGGCCTACACAGGGTATATATACCCTGTGGGTAGCCATTAAGCTCAGATTAGAGAGCTGAGGAGACTAGAGAGCTGTGGAGACTAGAGAGCTGTGGAGACTAGAGAGCTGTGGAGAGTGGAGTAGAGAGAGCTGTGAAGAAGACAGAACTGCAAGAAGAAGAGAAAACTGTGAGAGAGATGGAGAACTAGAAGAGACAGAAGGACAGAGAGAGAACTGGAAGGGCTCTGAGAATTGCAAGGGCTTTCATTACTGTGGGAGGAGAGGATACAGGCAAGCAGACAGTTAGGATTCATGACTATGTGATTATGGGAAGGCCCTACCAGAAGAGAAGGTTACAGGATGACTTGGGTCCTTGCTGTGATAGCGTGTTTTAGTCTCCTTGTTGTTACACTGAGGTGGACTTACTGGTTTTGGAATATAATTACTGCTATGTCAAATTGGGGTTATAGGTTCTGGGATTTTATCCTCTGGTGTCTGGATGAATGTTTTGCTTCTTCTGCCTTCTATACAGAGAGTCTCTTATACTTTGCAACTCCAAACTATACAGGCATATTCATGGTCACCAGTGATATCATGAATCTTGCCTTACTGATACAGAGACACAAAAACTCACTGAAGAGAAGAACTTTTCAAAAAGTAAAGTGGGCCAAATGGAAAAGGTGTTACAAAATCTAATGGAAGAAAACAATTTGTTAAAAATTAGAACTGGACAAGTAGAAGCTAATGACTCTATAAGAAATGAAGAATTAAAAAATAGAAGAAAACATCAAATACCTCATTGGTAAAATTGACCTGGAAAATAGATCCAGGACAGACAACTCTACCTGAAGACCATGATGAACAAAAGAGCCTGGACAGCATCTTCCAAGAGATCATCAAGGAAAATTTCCTTGAGGTCCTAGAACAAGAATGTAAAAGAGTCATCAAAAGGATCCACTGATGGCCTCCTGAAAAAAATCCCTAATTGAAAAAACCAAGGCGTATTTTAGCCAAATTCTGAAATTACTAGGTCAAAGAGAAAATACCACAAGAAGTCAGAAAGAAACAATGTAAATATCATGCAACCACAGTCATGATTATGCAAGACCTTTCAGCTTCTACATTAAAAGATTGGAAGGCATCGAATACAATATTCTATAAGGCAAAGGAGCTTGGGTTACAACCAATGATCAACTACACAGTGAAATTGATCATAATTTTTAGGGGATGAGATAAATATTCAGCAAAATAGGGGGCTTCCAAAATCTTCCTGATGAAAAGATCAGAGCTCAACAGAAAATTTGATCTTCAAATACAAGACTCAAGACAGACATAAAAAAGGTAAACAGGAAAGAAAAAACATGTTATTAATAAGGGTAAATGGTTTACATCCCTACAAAGGAAAATGACAGTTGCAACTCTTAAGAGCTCTATTATTTTTACACCATTTGAAAGGGGTATACATAGGCAGAGGGCATGGGTACAAGTTGACTTCAAAGTGATCACAAAAAAAATCTAATTAAGTGGTGAAAAGGCCTTGTACGAGGAGAAGATGAAAGGAGGCGGCAGACAAGGATAAATTACATCACATGAAAAGGCACCAAAAGCTATTACAGTAGAGGGAAAGAAGAGAGGGAGATGAGCATTATTTGAACCTTACTGTCTTCATATTTGCCTCAAAGAAGGAATAACAAGCAGGTAGGTAGAGAAATCTAACTTACCCTACAGGAAGTAGGAGGGGAAGGGGGAAAGTAAAAGGAGGAGGCTGATAGAAGGGAGGTCAGACTGAGGGAGGAGGTGGTCAGAAGCAAAACTCTAGGGAGGCGGGAAAGGGAGAAAGGAGAGAGAAAAGCATAAAAGGGGGGATAGGATGGAGAGAAAGACACAGATAGTAATCATAAGTGTGAATGTGAATGGGATGAACTCTCCCATAAAACAGAAGCTGATAGCAGAGTGGAAATGCATTTGAAGCAGACAGATACACACAGAGTAAAGGTAAAAGGCTGGAGCAGAATATATTATGCTTCAGCTGAGGTAAAAAAAAAGCAAGGGTAGCAATCCTGACATTAAAATGATAAGTTTTTGCACAGACAATGCCAATGCAACCAAAATTAGAAAGGAAGCAGAAAGCTGGGAAGCAATTTTTACAACCAGTGTCTCTGATAAAGGCCTCCTTTCTAAAATATATAAAGAACTGCATTGAATTTATAAGAATACAAGTCATTCCACAATTGATAAATGGTCAAAGGTATGAACAGACAATTTTCAGAGGAAGAAATTAAAGCTATCTATAGTCACATGAAAAAATGTTCTAAATCACTATTGATTAGAGAGACAAAAATCAAAACTACTCTGAGTACCACATCATACCTATCAGGTTGGCTAACATGACAAAACAGAAAACTGAGAAATGTTGGAAATTTTGGGAAATTGGAACACTGATGCATTGTTGGTGGAGTTGTGAACTGATCCAGCCATTCTGGAGAGCAATTTGGAACTATGCCCAAAGGACTATAAAACTGTCCATTCCCTTTGACCCAGCAATACCCTATCTAGGTCTGTATCCCAAAGAGATAACAAAATGGGAAAATGATTCACATCAAAATATTTCAAATAGTTCAAAAATATTTATAGCAACTCTTTTTGTAGTAACAAAGAATTGGACATCAAGAGGATGTCTATCAACTGGGGAATGGCTAAACAAGTTGTGGTATATGAATGGAATGGAATGATATTGTGCTATAAGAAATGATAAGCAGTAAGACATCAGAAAAAAAAAAACATGGAAAGACTTATAAGAACTGATGCTGAGAGAAATGAGCAGAACCAGGAGAACATTGTACACAATAATAGCCATGTTGTGTGATGACTGACCTTGATAGACTTAGCTCTCCTCAGCAATGCAAAGATCTAAGACAACTCCAAAAAACTCATGATGAAAAATGCTATTCTCATCCAGAGAAAGAACTGGGGAGTCTGAATGCAGATGGATGCATACTATTTATTCTCCTTTTCATTTTTTGTTTTGTTACTTCTTTCTTGTGGTTCCTTCCATTAGTTCTAATTCTTCTTTACATCATGACTAATGTGAAATATGTTTAATACAAATATGTAAGAAGAGCCTATAACAGATTGCACACCATTTGGGGGAAGGGAGAGGAGAGGATGGGAAGGAAAATTCATAACTCCTAATCTTACGGAAGTAAATGTTGAAAACTAAAAAAAATAATTAACTATAGTTTAAAAAAAAACCAAATACTTGTTAAGTGTCCACACTGTACCAAATTCTAGGGGATATTAAGGCCGCAAATAGTCTCTGCATGTAAGAAACTTATGGTCTAGCTGGAGAAAAAAAAAACGTATCTGTAGAGACATATACAAAATAGATATAAACATGATTTTGTACATTTTCATCTACTTTTCCTTTCTCTCTTTATCTTCTTTCTCCTCAAACTCTTGTGCTATAATCCTTTTTATCCTACTTCTTTTCTCATATATCACTGATAATACTATATGAACTACTAAAGAGTTCCGGTGATTTCCTATATTCCAAACACAGTTTTTCCTCTCTCCTCATCCCACTCAACCTCTTTGAAGCATTTGATGTATATAATCAAAATATTCTTGAGAATATCCTTTGGCAATTTCTGTGGCACTTGGCTTAGCTGGCTCTCCTATGTTATGATATTATCTACTTTGTCACCTTTGGCTATTTTTTTCTCATACTACCCCAAGATTTTGTCCCTCACTTTCTTCTCTGCTCTCTTCCCTTCATGATCTTGCCAACTCCATGGATTTCAATTATCACTTCTGTTCAGAAGAATACCAGAATTATATTTCACCCCTAGTTCTCTCCTGATTTCCATTCTTCGATTTCAAACTTCATGCTGGATATCTCCTTCTGTATGTCCTACTGGCATATTAAATCAGCACGTCTAAAACTGAACTCATTACCTTCCAGCTGTCTAAACAAATTCACCTTTTCATGTCCTCCACTGTTGATCACTGTTATGCCAGTCTTTTAGTCATCTAATCTCAAAAATCTCATATTTGATTCTGCTTTCTCCATTCCATCCTGCAATGTTATTAATTCTTTCGAAAGTATGTTTCTAAAATATCTCTCAAAATTTACCCTCTTTTTTGTCACTATGATTGTGATATATTGCAATAGCTTGCTAATAAGAGTATGTTGAATGGTGTAATATGAAACACATTGGATTTGGAATTGCAAGATGTAGGATGATAAGATTATATAGTTAGACCTGGAATAGACCATGATAGCATCATTTTTATAGATGAGTAAACCAAAGTCAAGAGAGGAAAAATGGGAAGGACTAATCAGTGTCTGAAGTTAGATATGATCCAATGTCTTCATGAGTTTTCCACTCTGTCCTATTGATATAATAAAATCTATCATATCATTGTTCTGGATTTGAATCCTAACTTTGTCACTTAAGACCTGTCAAACCATGGGAGGATCAGTATAGTTTCCCAAGTCACAATTTATCCAGCTGTAAAATTGGTCTAATAATACTGGCACTTAGTAACTTATATGACTGTCATGGGGAAAACTGTCGCCTTAAAACATAGTAATGTATGCAATTGTCATTTCAATTGATTCCTCAATCAAAGCCTTCTAATTTGAAGGTGTTTTTTATGGCCTCCCACTACAATCCATCCTTTCATGCTAACTTACTAGAGCACAGTTCTGAGTATGTCATTTCACTGCTCAGAATCCTTCAATGTTTAGTTATTTCATCAAAATTCTTCATCCTGATGTTAAAAGTTCTCTAAAGGATGTTCCAAACGTATATTTTGAGACTGATCTCACACTAGTCCAGTGCACAAACCCTGGTTTCCAGAAAAATCATGCTATGAGCAGCTATTCCCCACGCTCAGTCCCCTTACTTCCTACCTCTGTGATTTTGTTTAAGTCATTTTCTTATCATAGGAGCACTTTCAATCATTTTTCTTACCTTTCCCCACTATATGCATCATAAAAATTCTTGTTCATTTTTACAAGTCCAGCTCAAACACTACCTCTTTCATGAGGTCTTCCATCATTTCCTGAAGTGGATATGACCTAAACATTTATAGCCCTTTGCTTATACTTATCCAAAGGAACTCACTACAGCATACTTCATAGTTCTTTATGCATTTGCTTCCACTCCCCTAGTAGGCTATAAACATCTGGAAAGTGAAGATGGCCTAATCAGCTAATCAGTCACTAAACATTTATCAAGCACCTATTATATGTCAGGCACTAAGCTAAGATACAAAGAAAGATACAAAGAAAGGTCAAATACAGTCCCTTTTCTGAAGGAGTTCACAGTCAAATAGGGGAGACAGCATGCTAATGACTATGTAAGAATGATATACAGGACTGGTTGTTGTCCTTAGTACTCCAAGAGGACCAAATGACATCACTATGTTGGGGTCAATGTATAATGTGCTCTACTCTGACTATGAGACCAATACGAGCTCAAGGGGCATGTCTTTTGACCCACATATTAATTGGATTTAAAGAAGCAGAGATTTGGGAAGCCTAACTCTTCCTTCCATAGTCTTTGAGTTTCAGGGGCATGACAAAAGTCAAAATGACTGGTGATGGCTCAGGATGCAGTGGATAATCTTGGCATCTTCAGAGTCCAAACATGTTCTAATAATTCCACAGCATCTGCTTCCACTTCCTTCGCGGACCATTGAAACAAATTGTTCACATCTATCTCTTCTGCCAGTAAGTCTTCACCTGCTTGGGCTAGACACCCTCTTAACTCACCAATGGGCTTGAGGCCCATTGATTACCCTCAACCTGGTTTAGTCCTTCTGATGAAATGGTCTACCAGAGTGTGGCTGCTGCACATGCTTCTTGGAGCCATGGGTGAGATTTGGATGGCAGGTGAAAACCAAAAGTGGAAAGCAACCCAGAAAAAGGGCTCAGCAACCCTCACACCATAGGTACTAGTCTTCCCTGAACAGCCTTATTAAGCTATAACTCTTCACCTTTGTTGTAACATCTTAGGCTGCTTGAACACTCTGAGTTGTCTTTTGTCTCATTGTATTCCCAGTGTTTAGCACAGTGCCTGGCATAGAGTAGGCACTTATTTTTTTCTGATTGATTGATTACTTTTACTTTTTCTGGAAACACTATCCAAGTCCATTGAGTCTCATAGAACTTTTGTACAACACTAATATCACTACCGAAAGTAAGGATTTCAATAAGTGAGTAAATAATTTATCAAATACATAGATACATTTTTCCATGTTTTGAAGAGAGGAGGAGAATGTTTATGGTAAACATACAGGATAATGGGTAGCTAGGTGGTGCATTAGATAGTGTACCCACCTAGAGTCAGGAAGACTCATTTTTCTAAGTTCAAATCTGTCCTCACACACTTACTAGCTGTATGACCCTGGGCAAGTCACTGTACCCTGTTTTCTTCAGTTTCCTCATCTGTAAAATGAGCTGGAGGAGGAAATGGCAAACCACTCCAGTATCTTTGCCAAAAAAACCCCAAATGGGGTCACAAAGGGTTGGGCTTGACTGAAACAACAATACAGGATAAATTTGAAATGCTCAATAAATGCTTTCTGTGTTGAAATTAATTGAAGTTGGCACATAGCCTTGCATTCAAAATATCTGGCTTCGAATCCTAGATGTTTCATTTACCACTTCCATGACCTTGGGCAACTTCTCCGGGCCATTGTTACCTCATCTACAATGGGTTAGGATGTTTCAAAATTCCCTTCTGCCATTATACCTGTGAAGGTGTGATTCTAGTAAATGGAAAAATATCTTTGTAGTGAGCCAGAATCCTTTCTAAGTCTAACTTACCATGTAAAAAGAAATATATTTATATCTTTTATTTATTATCACCTTCATTTCTCAGCATATCTTCTCACTACATTTATTCCATTAAACTATTGCTTTTAAAAAAAGAATAACACAGAGGGAAATTTTCAGGAAAAAGAAAAGCAGATCAATGAAGTCCTATATATGCAGTATTGGACACCCATAATCCCCTCCCTCTGCAAAGAAGGATGAGAGACACATTCTCGTATATCCTCTTTGGGTAAGTCTTGATCATTTGAATTTCATAATAAGTCAAGTAGACCACAAAGTGGTTCAGTAGATAAAGTTTTAGGCTGACCTGACTTCAAATCTGATCTCAGGCACTTACTAGCTGTGTGGCCCTGGTTAAAACCTCTGTCTGTATTAGTTTCATCAACTGTGCAATGAGGGAAATTATAACGCCTACCACAGGGTTGCTGTGAAAATCAAATGACAATATTTGCAGATCGATTAGCACAGCACCTGGCACATAGTGCATAGTTATTAAATGTTTATTTCCTTCTGTCCCACCTAATATTTATTAAATGCCTACTCTGTACTAAGGATTGTGCTAAGAGCTGGCAATGCAAATATAAATAGGACTTCTGCAAGAACTTTGCATTCTAGTGGTAGAAGATAGTATATAAAAATATAAAAGGAGGGGGAGAGGTCCTGAGAATAGTTTGGAGAGGAATAAGCTATGATTGTCCTTGGATCCCTCCTTAAATAGAAGTTCTGGAAGGAGTCATCCAATCAGGGAGTGTAGGATCTTCAAATGTGTGGATTCCAGGGCTGGAGTGAAGCTTCAGGATTAAGAGCTGGGGAGTACTAGAGAGTATCAAGAATTGTGACTTTTAATATTTTTAATTGTCATTTTCTAGTTACATTATTATAGTCATTGTGTATACTGTTTTCCGTGTTCCGCTTCTTTAATTTTATATCAATTTTAAATTTGTAAAGCAAATTTAAATTTACTTATACCAGAACAATTTTCATTATGTTAATAGACCACAATTTATTTAGCCATTTCCCAGTCTACAGGCATCTAATTTTTTTTGCTATTCTTTGCTACTATGAAAAGTGCTACCATGAATATATTGATGTAGGGCTTTTTTATCATTATATTCCTTGAAGTTATTTGCCCAATAGTGAGATCTCTGGTCAAAGGGAATGGACATTTCAGTCGGTTTCTTAGCATTATTCTAGTTCAAGAGTAATTTCTAGAGATTGCTTTCCATAGCGATTTGACCAATTTTCAGTTAAACCAAGTCTATTAGTGTATTTGCTTTCTATATTCCCATCATTTTGTCATCTTTACCAATTTGCTGGGTATGAAACCACAAAGTTGTTTTGATTTTCATTTATCTTATTACTAATGATTTAGAGCAATCTTTCATATGTTTGTTAATAGTAATTCTTCTTTGAGAATCTATTGTTATATCCATTCACCATTTTTCTATAGGGGAATGATTTTAACCATATTTTTCTGCTATTTTCCTCTAAAATGAGTATCAGTCTTTTATCAGTGATATTAATGCAAAGATTCCCCCCCCAATTGATCACTTCCTTTCTTATCCTCCTTGCATTGATTTCTTTTTTTCTATCTTTCGAACATAAAATAATTTGAATGATTATTGGGGCACTGAAAATCAGGGCATCCTCTTCACAGAACCTGAACAATTGGCTCCCGAGACTATTCTCATTTAGTTAGACTTGACATTGTCTGTGTTTTGGTCAGGGGAAGAATTTCTCTACTTTCTGCTAATCAAAAAGCACCATAGCTGATATCTGAAGAGCTTACCTAGGGACAACAAGCATTGTGCCAAGTGCATAGCAGACACTTGAAAAAGTAAGTCATTGGCAATCCAGTGATGTTCTTCCTTAATGAGGGGCAGAGCAGAGGCAGATAGGCAGAATGCTACATTAAGTATTGCTGCAGGTAATGTGCACAGCTTTCATCAAAAAAAAAGGATTTCCTAAAGAAATTTGCAAACTTCTATTTTAAGAAACTGCCCTATTTGCTAATCAATGTCATTTTACTCCCTTTACCTATATCCTAGGCAGGCATTTTTTTAAAAATACACTATACCAAAGGGAGGGGGTAAATTATGTTCAAATGTCTCATATTTATGTTTCCTGCAGAACAGAGAGCACAAAGATAGATGGTGAGCACCGACAGCCTTGCCAGCTCTAATGAAATATCTAAATACCTGGAAGCAGTGATTAGAAAAATGAATGGTAGCATAAGGAGATGTGGGTGTGGGATTAATACGAGGCCCAGTGAAACCATGGTGTGAATGGGGATTGAATCATTCCATAGCAATGCATTTGTATTTACTGTAGATTGAAAAAATTCCCAATGAGTTTTGTCATATAATGGCAAAATCTGATCTGTAATATATCTTGGCATCCATTATAATTTAAATGAAGGGTGATGAAAGCAAACATTTTACTCAGCATTATTTCAATGAATAGCATTTCTGTATCATATTACCAAATGAAGACAACAAATGAAGTCTCTGTTCTCATCTTTCATTTTAAGTGAAAAGCCATTTCTTATTTTTTCCATTTCAGTGTTCAAGTTCAATTACTGCAAATGAGCATTCCTCAATCCCACCCCTCACGAAGCCCAATAGCTGGTCTTGATGACTTTAAAAGCCAAACTAATTATTGCCCAGTAATGAAAAGCAATGCAAGGTAGTGAAGAATTGTGCAATTGAATCAAAATTATGTAAGGAGATGACATTGGCTGCTTTGAAACATGAATTTCCAGTTCCCATGTAAATGAATGATTTCATGGGATGAGAGTAATTGCCTCAGAACCGAATGCAGCTGTTATTTATATCATGTTATTTATAAGACTGACGTACATAATGTTCCTCTAGCCCCACTGTAAATTAGAACAAACTAAGAACGTATTATCTAAGGGCACTTACAGGAAGGCATTTTGGCAGTCCCAGCACCACCAATTTTAATAGCAAAGAAATGTTTCCTTTGTTTATCATAAAAGTAGCTTTCTACCCGGAGAATACAAATATACCTGGAAGCCAAATCATTAATGCAGCAGTGAGGGATAGGGCAAACTATGTTACAGTTAGCCATTTCTGAGTCAATATTGGTAATTAATTTATCAATCAGCATTAACGTTTCATGATAAAAGGACAGCTGATTCTTGTTTTGGAGGGTGCTTACTAGTGGGTTTAAGACAGAGGCCTTGAATGAACATCTTCTGAACTTGAGGGCTTGATCACTATCTACTATACCATACTAATTCTTGAGTTTTTAATAGGCTCATTGAAACTTTTGCCTACATGGGAGGTGACATGAAGATTGACTGGGCAGCTAGGTGGAGCCATCGGTAAAGAGGTAGACAAAGTCAGAATGACCTGAGTTCAAATCCATTCTCAAATACTTAGTAGCTATGCAACCCTGGCCAGGTCACTTAAAATCTGATTCATTTTACTCATGTAAAAGGGACATAATAGCACCCGCTTTTCAATGTTGTTGTGAGGATAAAATGAGTTACTATTTGTAAAGCCCTTTGCAAACTTTAAAGCAATATTTAAACACTAGCTGTTATTACTAAAGGCAAAAGAAAATTCCTAAAATTATCTGTAAAAAACTATATTCAGACACACCACATAGTATGATGGGAAAAGCAATGAACTTGAGGGCCAAGACACTCTGGCTTGAATCCTGGCTATGTTACTTATGTGTTGTGTGATTGTGAGCAAATAATTTCACTTCAGTGACTCTTTATCTTCTTCAACGATACAAGAATAGTCATCTCTATCTCACAGGGCATTTTGAAGAGGTCCTATTCTAAACCACAAACCCTAATGCAAAAGTGAGTTTTTAGTGTGATTAGTGGTTGTGCTAATGAGAGAGGCAGGGGTGTGCAGAAGCCAGCTCTAAACAAGAGTCATTGTTAAATTTTTAATCGGAGCATTTACAATCTCGGAAATTTGGCAATTGCCACAAATGAGGGCTTGATGGTTTTATTGATTGTCTAGACTTTTGAAAATTAATCTCAAAAGGCAATGTGTGTACTTTTCTTGTTTTTAGAAAGAACCCTAGTTGTTAAAAACTTATAAACCAGCAAACCTATGGGGGAGTCGACAGAAGACTAAGGCACTAAGAATCCTGCCTGAATGCAAGCAGACAACTCTAAAACCATAGTTACTCAGAGTTGGAACAGCTTAACCTTTGATACAAAAATAACAGTTGGGAAAGGAATGGTGCTTTCTTAGCCCATTTCTTTTTTTCTGTTATGAGAGGAGAATGATAATAAAATTTAAAATATGTAGATGATAATAATATCTAACATTTATATAGCATGTTAAGGTTTGTAACTTAAAAGTTTATATATATTATCTCATTTGATCTTCACAATTATCCTGTAAGGTAGATACTCATGTTAATCCCACTTATGAATGAGGAAACTAAGTCTTAAAGTTTAAGGTACTTGCCCACGGTCTCATAACTACTGAGAACCTGTGGAATTTTGATCCGTGTTTGCTGGTGTGCAGGGTCAATGATTTTTCTGACATACCAGACTCCATGAATTAGAAATAAAGTGTGATGGAAAAAGGAAAAAAAATCACAAAGTTCAGTTGGAAAATAAAGCTATGAGTTTCCCTTTCAATCATAAGGAACATAAACCCTTGAAATCCAATTTGATAATTTGTCTTTACATAGGCAAATTTTATTTTTTTGGAAAAAATCTTTTCTGGGAAGAGTTTTAAAAAAAAACAGGCTTTAACATGGGGGAGAATCCCTACCCTATGTTTAATTACATCTTTGATACTAAGCCTTACAATTATAGCCTAGAGTTCCCTTTGAGGGAAGTGACCCTGAATGGCCCTGTTTGCCTGTTATCTGACCATTTGCTATAATCAGGGAAGTATGATCATTCAAAATCTGTGCATCTATCTATACAATACTTCACTTTGATATTAATAGCAGTAGAGATTGAGCTCATAATTAATGAGAATGTTTTTTTTTATTTTTTCCTCCTGAGCCAGATGTTCTAAATGCCTGCCCAATTTATTCCATGACTATAAATGTTAATTTTGGTTCTGAGTCTCAATATAGACTACCTCACTCTTAGAAGCAAGTTCAGATGTATAACCTCTAGACAGGGAAAAATGTGTATCTTATCTTGTTTATGCTGGAAAATCCAGCAGGTATCTAAATAGATCTAGAGTCTTCAGATCCTAAATGGGATCTGAATGCCTGAGAAAGATCTAGCTGTACCCTAGATCCCTGCAGAGCCTCAGGTATAGGTAAAGCTAAGCTATTATTAGAGTATATGTCACCTCAGGTCCAAGTATATCCCCTTTCACAAAGTGGAGAGAAATCATTATTATAAAGTCCTAGTGCCATACTATTTATGCTGTTCTATTCAGTCTGTTTCTATTTCAGTATTTTCATAAAGGACTCAGATGAAGATCCAGAGAACATTTCAACAAATTTCATATGAAGCCATAGTTTATATGTTGAACAAGGAGAGAAAGCATCCAAAAATATTTCAACAAGTTATAGCACTATGCCAAATCCAATCTATTAATCAAGCATTTTTAAGTGCTTGTATGTAAGGCACACACAATCTTAGATGGTCATCTCGTTAGCTTCCATGGGTTCAATGAATATTTCATGCAGGTCACTCTCAGATCTCTTCATCTAGCCCTAACCTCTTCCCTGACCTCCAGTATCACATCAACAACTGCCTATTAGACATCTTGACCTGGATGTCCTGTTGACATCCAAAACTCAAAATGCTCCAAATAGAACTCATTATCCCCTTTGTGCCAAGTCTTCTCCCTTTCCCACCCTCTCTATTACTTTTTATGACAATATCATCCTCCTAATCGAGAAGGCTTACAACCTCAACATCATCCTCAAATTCTCACTCACACTCTCTGCGCAGAACCAAAATATTGCCAGGTCTTGCCATTTTCTACCAACTTTCCACTCAAGTAGTCACCAGCCTGGTGTAGAATCTTATTACCTCACATCTAGACAATTGCAATGACCTTCTTGTTAATCTCCCTGCCTCAATTATCTCTTCACTTCATTTCAATTTCCACTCAGCTGCCAAAGCAATCTTTCTAAAGTATAAGTCTGACAATTTCAGCCTCCTATTCAATAAACATGATTGGCTATCTATTGTTTCCATAAAATAAATACTTTGATATTTCTTTCACCTATGTATAAATATAAGAAATAAATATAGAAATACAGGAAATAAATAAAATATTCTGACTTTTAAAGCCTTTCAAAACCTGTACCCTTCCTATCTTTCTAATCTTTTTAGGCTATACTCTTCTCCGTATACTCTGATCTATCACTGGGTTTCTTGCCAGTATTTACACCAGACAATCAATCTCTAGACTATGCCTTTTAACAGTCTGTCTCTATGTGTATCAGTAAGGCAAGATTCATGACCTTGAAGATGACCATGAACATGCCTCTATAATTTGGATTCACAAAGTATAAGAGATTCTTTAGGTAGAAGGCAGGGGAAGTATAACATTTATTTAGACACCAGAGGATCAAATCCCAGAACCAATAACCACAATTTGACATAGCTGTAATTGTATTCCAAAACCAGTGAGTCCACTTCAATGTAACCACAAGGAAATTAAAACACAGTATTACAGCAAGAAATCAAGTCATCCTGTAACCTTCCCCCCTGCTGGGGCCTTCCCATAAACAGTCACAAATCTCAACTGTCTGCTTGTCTCTCCCCACTCAGTTCTCTGGTCTCCACAGCATTCTGGTCTCATCTCTCCGCTCTGCACTCTATCTGCAGCTCTGTAGTCTTAGAGTTCTTACTTCTCCTCTTTGGGCTGAAATCTGACCCTACAATGGCATATATACTCCTTTTAGGGCCTGAGGGCTTCAGTCAGCAAAAGGGTGTAGGCCTGGAGCTTAGGGCCTAGTAAGTAAAGAGTGTAGGCCTACCTACAAACAAACCTCTACTCAAGCTTCCTTTAACTAGCCCCACCTGAGGCCTATTGAATGGGCTGGTGTTTCAACAATCTGTCTAGCAGCTATTGTGAGGGTGAAAGACCAACACATGCTGCCAAAGCCTAGGTTCTTTTGATCTGCTTTACTAAAGAAGGCAATGTTAAGGGGTTAACAAGCTTACTTTAATTCAGCATACAAATACCATTCATTTAGTTCAGGGGAAAAAGCCAGCACCCTGAACTTCGGAGCAAATACAAACAAATTACAAACATCGACAGACAGACCAAATACAATTCATAGTTACCAACATCTAGATTCAGCCCAGGAGCTCATAACAAGGGCTGGCCCAGAGCAATGAGTGCCACCATGGCTGTGGGTAAGAGCTCTGAAGAAAAGAAAGCCAACCCCTGGTTTTATATCTTTTTCAGGGTCAAGGGTGAGTCACATATGCGACTCACCCATGTGACCTAAAATCATCACAAAGAGGTAGCTTAAACCCATGTGGTCTAAAAGCCTCTGATGTCCCAAACATGTCACTCAAACTCATGTGTAAACTAGGCCCTCCATTAGTTATCCCCACCTGGGGCCCCACCTTGGTTACCAATTCACACCCACATAGGTTTAGCACCTAATTAGGGTTTGGGCCTGGGGTTTAGCACCTAGTACGACTCAAAGACACTTAATCATTTTAAAACAGTAAGAAAGTCCCAACTCAATTGATAACAGCTGGAAAGAACTTTGATAACTGATTGGCATCACAAGGGTGTAGACCTGCCTCTATTCAAGCCTCCCTTAACTAGCCCCACCTGAAGTTCATTGAATGGGTGGCAAAAGATCTTTAGTCACTGATTGGCATCACACCATGTCTGGATTGTTCTCACAGTTCATTCCCATCTCCTAGCTTCCCTGGTTTCATTCACTAAATATGTGAGCTCTTTGAAGGCAGGAAGTATGTTTTCACCTTTCTTCATAACCCTAGCACTTAGAAAGGGGGTTTCTATGTGTTCCTGACACATGGAAAGGGGGTTTATACATACTTGTTCATTGTCTGAGTGTTAATGTGTTAACTGTTAGGGATACAAACGAAGAGAAACAAAGGCCTTGATCTCAAGAAGCTTCTCTCCTAATGGGGGAGACAAATATTAATGAGCTCGAACAAACTACAGGTATAGTCAATAGTACCTCAGAAGGGAAAGTTAGTGAAGATAGAGGGAAGAGTGAAGGTCTTTTGCAGGTCTTTTTTCAGAAGGTGGTATATGAACTGAGTCTTAAAGGAAACGGGGAAATCTGAGACAGAGAATTAGGAAAAAAGAATGTCTCCAAATTGGAGAACATTTCCAGATAGGGATACAAAAGTAGAGAGTGGAGCTCTGTGTGTGAGAAAAAGATAGTTGGCTAGTATAACCGGACTTTAGAATATTTAAAAGAGAAATATTTAAGAAGACTGGAAAGGAAGGGGCCAGATTTTGGAAAAAAAAAACTTTAAATAAACAACAAATGTATTCTTATTTGTTTCTAGAAATAATAGGAAACCAGTAGAGATTCCTCAATTTAGGCATGAGATAACATGATAAGAACCACACTTTAGGAAAATCACTTTGGTAGTTATGTAGAAGACATTGGATTGGGAAGATGAAACTCAATGCAGATAAATATAAAAATTGCAGTTCAATTCAATGTACATAAAAACAATTAGAAATATGGCTATACTACTTTACATGAAAAAGACCTAAAAGCTTTAATGGACTAAGAATTAATAAAAATAACTAAACAAGCAGATTAAGAGATTTGCCCAGAGCCACATAGTCAGGAAGTGTCTGAACATGATTTTGAATACATGTCTTCCTGAGTCTAGTTTCAATTCTCTATCCACTTAGTCAAGAAAATATTATTTAAGCTAAAATGTCTCATGTAATTAGTTTCAGTTAATGAAGCTTTATTGTCCAGAGCAAGGTGGGGGTGGTGATAGCTTTATTTCACTGTTTGCTTGACTAAGTATATCTAGGAAAGTTACTATTAGTGAGCCAGCGGCTGACTCCTTGAGGATTCTATCCCTTGCTTCTTTTTATATGCTATGATGCCAGGCAAATTAGGTCAGGTTTCTATTCCATGTGACAGCCCTTGAAATATGTGAAGACTTTGGTTGTATTCCTCCTAAATCTTCTCAACTCTAGGCCAAATCTTCACAATTCCTTCAACTGAATAATATGTAGGCTCTCTTCTCTTTTCCTTCTATACTACTTGGTGATCTCATCAGTACAAATTTAATTATCATGTCTATGCTGAGATTTCTCTAATCTACCTGACCAGTCATGTCAGTCCTATCTGACTCTCTGTGACCCCATTTGGGGTTTTCTTGGCAAAGATACTAGACTGGTTTGCTGTTTCCATCTCTAGCTCATTTTACAGATGAGGAAACTGAGGCAAACAGGGTTAACTGACTTTGCCCAGGATCACACAGCTAGTAAGCATTAGGCCAGATTTGAACTCAGGAAAATGGGGCTTCCTGACTGACTCCAGGCCTGGTCCTCTATCTACTGCACAACCTAGCTATCCCTCAAATCTATCTATCCTGGCTGACCTCTAGTCTTATATCTTTAAATGCCTCTGAGACACCTCAAATTGGATTCCAAAATAGAACTCATTGTATTCCTTCCTAAACCGCCCCCCCCCACCCTCCCTCAAAATTTTCACCAATACTGTCAAGGACACTAACTTCCTTCCAGTTTCTCTAGTAAATAACTTGGGTATCATTCTCAGTTCCTCACTATATCTTACTCCAATCCAATTTGTTGCCAAAGTGTCAATTTCACCTTTGCTGCAACTCTTAAATATGTCCCCTTCCCTCTTCTGTTGCTGCCACCATTCTGTTGCAAGACCTCTTCGCCTCACACTTTAAGAATTGCAACAGCCTTCCTGTAAGTCTGCCTGCTTTGAGTCTGTTCTTCCACCAATTTGTCCTCCATCAAGCAGTCAAAATTACTTTTCTACAGTATGGTTTGGACCTTGTCTCACACACACACACACACACACACACACACACACACACACACACGCACAATTCCACACCTACTCAATAAATTCTAGGAATTCCCTATCACTTCCAGGATCAAATACAAAATCCTATGTTTACTTTCAGATGCCTGCAGAAACTACTGTTATCTCTTCCACATCACGAGGGTCAAATGTGCAGTGTCCCCGTGACCTGGAAAATCTGCATAAATTTTTTTGGCCCTCCCTTCATACCAGAGAAAAAGTATTTTTTTTTCTTTTTCTTTTATGGGGGGCTTATCATACCTTATTGCAAAAATTTTGGATTGATAGTATGCAATACTTTACATATAACCAATGAATTTCTGAGTTCTAACTTTTTCCATGTCAGATGCTGGCATCTATGTATCATTTACAAGTTCCACAAAACTCCCCCAAAATCCCCATTTAATTTCTTCCGCCAACCCATGATATATCAAAACCCCAATGGGGAAAGTCATGATGTGAAAAGGATAACTGTAATCCCCACATCCCAGTTTTACAGTCTTCTTAAAACCCATTCCCCACCATGTACTCTTCAACTCAGTGACACTGGCCTGGCCTCATTGCTGGTTCATGAACAACACACTTCACCTCTCTGCTCTGAGAATTTTCTCTAGCTGTGCCTACTGCTTTTCCTGCCTTCCTCTATGTCCCAACTAAAATTCCATCTGCCATAGGAAGCCTTTCCCAACCCATCTAAATTCTTGTGTTTTTCTTTGTTAATGATTTCCTATTTATCACATATATGCACAGGTGTATGTATATATATATATATATATATATATATACATATATATATATATGTGTGTGTGTGTGTGTGTGTGTGTGTGTGTACATGTATATGTGTACATGTATGCATGTGAGTGTCCACACACATACACACACACACACACACATGCACACACACAGAGCTTGTTTGTAATTTTTTATTTGCTTACTGTCTCTCCCATTGGATTATGAGCTCCTTGAAGTCAAGGCTGCCTTTTACTTCTTTCTGTATACCCACTGATTAGCGCAGAGCCTGGCACTGACAAAATATGACAAAATTTCAGACCCCATCATCCAAAACTGTCTCTTCTTGACAGGATCTAGCTTAGTTATAGGCTTCTGAAACTCTGGAACCTAGTACAGAATGGCATACTCTAGATGTGTTCTGATCTCTTCATAGTATCAGGAGACTTTATTTTCTTCATCATAGCTACTATGCTTTAAATACCACCAAAGCTTCCAGGACACAGATGTTCAGTCTCTTGACTTGGCTAAAT
Organism: Trichosurus vulpecula; assembly: GCF_011100635.1. Taxonomy (NCBI): domain Eukaryota; kingdom Metazoa; phylum Chordata; class Mammalia; order Diprotodontia; family Phalangeridae; genus Trichosurus; species Trichosurus vulpecula. Next base: position 366,606,898 of record NC_050575.1, on the reverse strand, counting down.
TGCATCGGCATAGTCTTCATGGATGGTGGTTGATTTTGAGGAATAGCCTATTGAGTCATCCCATTCTCTTCATTTGTGATAAGCAATGGATGTATACCAACCTAGAAATATTGAGAAATTCTATGTATTTTAAATCTCAAAATGTCTTATTGAAAACCACCTTAAATTTTCTAAAATATTCCTAAAGGTATTAGCTATACAGATCCCTCTAGAATAGATGAGGACCATGATCCTGAATTTTTTATGGTACCTTCCAAAATGTGTGACAAATGTTAGTTCATTTATCCTCATAATACACTTGTCACAAAACTATAGTGGCTCACTAGCCCCCATAAAGAAAAATGCTTTTATGTCTTGGTTTGTGGGATTAAAACAATAAATCCAATAATCGTTGATACGCTTCTTACCGATCAGATACATCCCAATAACAGCACCCCCCCAAAGAAAAGAAATTAACTCCCCTACAATTCATCAGGCATGACAATTTAAAAACTGTGGTATAAGCTATTTATGAACCATGAGGCATATCATGATAATATCTTAGAGTATATCTAAGAAGGCAAAAATCAGTCATCTCCCCTGTTAAGTTGGCATAGAACAAATCTGGCAGATAGACAAAGGCAAAATGCTGATTAGGAGAGGGAAAACTTCCTTTGGTCAGCTAGGATAAAGCCAGGTAAAGTAAGTTGGACAAACAAATGAATGATCAGTAAGTAAGAAAAGAGGACTATAAGAACCAAGAGGGCAAAAAGACTTAAGCAATGAGAAAATGTGACTTGATACATAAGAGACAGGGGAGGGAAATACTTATTTGCCACATTGGTTAACCACTCCTTATGCAAATTAAAAAATAATCAGTCATAAAAGTGCATATGTTTCTCTTGTTTAATAATCTGTCTCCATTCAACTTTTTAATGCCTTTATGTTTGGAATGATAAGAAAATAGAAGCTGAATTATATAATAATGTTAATAAAACCAGTAGTCATTATGACAAATTTTCTATGGAATTGTAATGCTAATGAACAAGTCAACTTTTATAAATGTTTGACCTCACTATAATGAAAGATGAGTAAACTAGATTGCATTGCCCCTTCAAATTTTGCATTTGAATAGATATCCTCAAATATTCAGCTCTTTCTAAATGACAGATCCAGTAGCAGGCCAATAATTTAAAGCGCTAAAGTTTCTTTTGCTATCAGTAAGCTAAAAGTTATTCAAGAGAATTAACATTTTACTAATATAAAATATTATAAATAATTTCAATCATTGAAATGGAGAGGTGATTTTTGACTTACAGTCAAACCAAATTTACAGCTACCTGTCACTACCTAGTGGCATGAATTGGGACAAGTTATTTTAGGGTTTGATCTTCATTTTCTAATCAGTAAAATGAGGGGTTTGCATAAGATGACCTCCAAGGTTCCTTCCAACTCTCATATACAATGACACTATAATTTCCCACTACAAAATTCCCATTGCAAAATAGGGGAACTATGATTCTTCAACTAGGGTGTATCAATGAACAAACGTTTATTAAATGCCTACTATGTGCCAAGCACTCTGCTAGGCATTAACTAGCCAAAGAATAAAATAATGCCTACTCACAAGGAGTTTTCATGCTAATGGGGGAGAAAACAAGTACACTTAAAACATATACATGATAAATATTAAATTAATAAGTTCAAATGCATATAAAGTAGTTAAATACAAAGTGGTTTGGGAGAGAAAGCACTAGCAGTTGCTTAAATTAGGAAAGATTTGTGCAGAAAATGGTGCTTGACATATTTTAAAGGGAAAAAGAGATACTTTGAGATAGAGATATGGACAGAGTATATTCCAGGAATGGTAGACAGTTATTATAAAGATACAGAGACAGGAGATAGAGTTTTATATATGAGGAACAGAGAGAAGGTCAGTTTGTTTGGATTACAGTGTGCAATGAGGAGTAATGTTCAATGAGGCTGGAAAGAGAAGCTGGATCCAGATTGTGCAGGGCTTTAAAAAGTGAAATAGAGGAGTTCCTATTTTGTCCTAGAGTCAATAGGAAGGCACTGGAATTGATTAATAGGGGAGTGACATGGTTGCATTGGCACTTAAAGAAAATTACTTTGCCAGCTACATGTATGATGGACTAAAATGAAAAGAAACTCGAGACAGTAAAACCAATTAGAAGGCTACTATAAAAATCTAGGTAAAAGGGGATGGGGCTGGGGCAGGTGGGGGGGATGCGAATAAAGGTGCTACCTGTGTGAATAGAGTGCAAGACTCATATACAAGAGATAGTGTGAAAGTTGAAACATTGAAAATTTGCCAGCTGATTGAAAATTCTTGTTATTTTTCAATTAGGACCAATTACATCACGGTCATGAATTGAACGTGAATTGGATTTAAGTGAGGCATTATTTCACAAAGTCATCAGTCTCATCCGTCTTCAAGGGTCCTCAAAGTCCAGTGGCAGGACAAATATCAAGATGACTGACAATGGCTTGGGATGCAGTGGATGACATTGGCATCTTTGATGTCTGCCCAAGATGTCAATGTTCCATAGTGCCTTCTTCATTTGTTTTCATGGCCATTGGAAAAAATTGTTCTCCTCCACTCATTCTCCTGGATGAAGTCTTTACATGCTTGGGATAGACATCCCCCTTTCTCACTGGCAGATTTAAAGCCTGTCAGTTGCCTTCACACTGGTTTATCCCATATACTAAAATAGTTTTACCAAGGTGTGCTTACTGTCCGTGCTACAGCTTCTTGGAGCCATAGGAGAGAGCTGAGTGAATCAGGTGGGCACCAAAAGTAGATGAGCAGTCCTGAAAGGGGCTTGGAAAGCCCTCACACCAGAAGTACTACTCCTACCTGAATACCCCATATACCTCACCAGCCAATTTAATATATAGGATGAGAAGACCAGGATGATGTCTATTACAGTCAGTCAGTCAATAAATATTTGTTGAGTAACTATTTTGTGCCAGGTATCTTGCAAAGTACTGAAGATACATAAAGAGGTAAGACAGTCCTACCCTCCATGAGCTCACAATTTAATGGGGGAGACACAAAGCAAATAGATATGTACAGGCAAGCTATATACAGATTGAATAGGAAATAATTAAAAGAGGAAAGGCACTGGAATTAACAGATTGGGAAAGTCTTATAGAAGATAGGATTTTAGTTGGAACTTGAAGGATGCCAGGAATTCTAGTAGGTGGATATGAGGAGGCAGAATATTCCAGGCATATGGAACAGCCAGCGAAAACGGCAAAATTCAAGAAATGTAATGTCTAGTTCATAAAAAGCAGGGAGGTCAGTGTCACTGAATCAAAAGGCAGAGAATAAAGTTTAAGATGATGGGATAGGTAAAAAGGCACCAGGCTAAGAATGGATTTCAATACCAAACCACGAATTTTATATTTGATCCTGGAAACAATGGGAAGCCACTGGAGTTTATTGAGTTTATTGTGTGTGTGTGTGTGTGTGTGTGTGTGTGGAGGGGGTGTTAAATGGTCAGAACTACACTTTAGGAACATCTCTTTGATGGTTTGATAGATTATGTATTACAATTGGGAGAGAACTGAGACATACAGACCCACCAGAAGACTTTTGCAATAGTCTAGAAGTGAGATGATGAAGGACTATACCAGAGTGTTAGCAGTGTCAGAGGACAGAAGAGGGAGATGTTCAAGAGATGTTGAAAAAGTGAAATTGACATGCTTTTCTGACACATTAAATGAGAGGCATGAGGAATATTGATAATTAGAGGATGACACCTAGATTATAAGCCTGAGAGGATAGTGACAGAAATAATATAATTTGAAAGGGGAGAGAATTTTGTAGATGGGAAGACAATAAGTTCACTTCTGGACATGTTTAAATTAAGCTATCTCCAATAGGTGCATTTGAAAACGTCCAATAGATAACTGGTGATGCAGGGCTAAAATTCAACCAAGAGACTGGTGATAGAGGTATAGATCTGGGAGTCATCTGTACAGAAATAATATTCAAACCTAGGGGAGCAGATGAGGTCACCAAGAGAGGGATGAGAAAAGACCCTTGCACAGAACCTTGGGAGTTCACAACCACACTAATATGTTTGGTATGTATGAGCAAATGAAACTGAACACTATAAGAAAAACAAGAAAGGAATACAGTCAAAAAAAATCAAGAGATGAAAGGGTACCCAACACGAGGTGTTCTTTGAACTCCTTAAAAAGATGAAGGAAAGAACTAATTGCCCCCCAAATTAAAATTGCTCACTCTCACAGTGCTGAAAAGTGATGTTTCTCTATGTATTGGACTTGGCATTGGAAAAGAATGTGGTGAAGATTGGGCACTGACATATTTTTCCTTGTATGACTTTGGGCATCTCTCTTGACATTTTGAACTTCTGTTTCCTGGGAACAGTAATGCTTCCACTATAAGTTTCACAGGGTGTTTCTGAGGATCATAGGAGAGAAGATATGTGAAGGGTTTGCAGATTGTAAATCTTTGTCTCCATTGGAGCCATTATTGCTGTGACCTATGGCTTCCTACATAGTTCGCGCTTACGAAGAGAACCCAGTTCAACTAATTCTCAGTCTTGTGTTTTGTTTTTTGTTTTTTCAACCATGCATGATATGATCAATTTTCTAACCTTTGGATTGAAGCGATATATTCCATTATCTTTGGCAGCTTGATGGAATAGAGAGGAGAACATTGGTTTTGGAATCAGGAAAACTCATTTTCCTGAGTTAAACTCTGGCCTCAGACATTAGCTGTGTGACCCTGGGCAAGTCACTCATTGAATCATAAAATCAGTATCAGAGAAGGACCTATGAGAATGTTTGGCTCTATGACTTCATTTTCCATGTTTTGAACAAAGAAATATGACTTTTTTGCTTGGAAAAAGAGGACTAAAACAGAAATTATGGATAGAACTCACAGAAAGAGAGATCAATTTGCCTTAAGATGAAAAATAAAATCAATCAAACAACCAAAAGAAATTAAAAAAAAAAACCAAACCCACCACCTAATGTCTAGCATGGGTCAAAACTCCTTATAATTGTCTAGTCTTCCAGTAGAGAGACTGGATGAGGGATGACCATGGCCTTGGTACACAAAAAGGGATTTTTGCTTGTATGTACTCTGACACTCACAACCTATGTCACACTTAACTACCAGAGGTATTAGTTTCTTTGATTGTAAAATGATTAGTTTGGACTTGATAGCTTCTGAGATTCCTTCGACTTCTAGATCTATAATCCTATGTTCCTCTGATCTGTGAGGCTCCTTCCAACATTGATAGAGTCTATGTAATTCATTCAATCTTTCATTTGTTTGCATATTTATTGCTTGATTAGTTGACCAGCTGATTGATTTATGGAGGCTTTCATAGGTAGAATTGAAATCCTTCAGGTTTCTTCCCTATTGATTTCCTTCTCCTCTCCTCCAAAACTCTCCTTCCTGGTAGGAATATATTTCTTTTTTTCTTTCTAATTGTTAAAATTATTTTAAAATGAATTTTAATGTGACCTGTAAATCTGGAAAGCAAGAATTAAGGTAGAAATGCATGTATTTTCTTCCTCTCATTTTTTAAACTCTACCTTGCTTTCTAGGCAATAATTTTGATTTCACATTTTTATTTTACCGAAGCTTAACAGAGTCACACATCATTAAGCATGTATACCCCTAAACTCAAACTATTTATTCCAAGGTTTTTAGGAAAAAAATAAAGAAAACAATCTCCAGTATACACCTTGAAGGAAGTATTTGTTAGAACACATTTGATGGCTCTAAATGTATCTGTATGATGGGCTTTCCAACTACTTAATGTTTTAAGGTAATTAAACCACAAAAAACTCATTGAAGTAATGTTTAGGGCTGACTTATACCCTTAAAAGCCATTAGCTCTTAACTGCCAAGTTGCTCTGAGTCTCAGGCTGCATGAAATTGAATCATATTTGAAGGATTTTGTAGGCTAGTGGCAAAAATCATATAACCCCTACAGTTTTAAATCCCCCATCCAATACAAGTGATATCTAGAAAGAGGAAATAATTATGAATGCAAAGGAAGGAAGGCTTTGAACTTGATTTTGCATCCTGTGTTTTTCTTGTCGTCTTTAGCTAATTAACTCCACTTAACTTATATAGTTCCCACTAAACTAGCAATATTTGGGAGCAAGGCACTTATTCTCACTTTAAATATTCAAAAAGGGAGATTAAGACACTCACTTATCCAAGCGGTCCTCAACTTATTCATACATATGAATGTGTATAATATTAATAACTGACATTTATAAACTGGTTTAAAGCAGTTTACAGCTAATATATGCAAAATACTTTGCAAACCTTCAAGTGCTATATAGATATGAACTACTATTATTATTTAACTTTGCAAAACATTTAATATATAGAACTTGGGTTTTTTTTGGACTACTTCCATTTGCACTATAAACCTTTGAGAGTTCTCTTTAAGCAAAGCATAACAATTAAGTAAAACTCATCTCAAAATGCATGAAACATCACACATCTATAATATCCCTCCTTTTTATTTTTTCAGCAAAATTAACAGAAATCTATTTCCTCTGACTCCTAACACCTTATCGCAGTGGGGAGAAAAGAGAAAAGGAAAACAAATTCCTCATAACAGATGTTTGTCAAGCAAAAAAATTCCCTTATTGGCTACAGACAAACATATTCATGTCTCGTGCTGCACAAAAGATGAATGGCATGTTTCATTTGAGCCTCAAACGAGTCCTGTGAGGTAAGGACTACAAGGATTATTATCTCCATTTTACAGGTGAGGAGAGTGAGGCTCAAATAATTTAAATGACTTACTCATGGTTATAGAACTGGCAAGGGTCTAAGGCAGGATTAGAAAAAAGGTCTTTCTGACTCCAAATCCAGCATCCCCTCCATTATTCCTTACTGTCTTCAGAGTTTCTTAATACACAAACATACCTCAGGAAATTAATTCAGATTTATGTTCCCAAGGAACTCAGAGCATGGATGACCCATTCAACCCCTTTTAAACTCAGTTTCCTGTTCTATAAAATCAAGGAGTATAACTTGTTATACTCTTATGGATCCTTCCAGAATTCTATTACAAAGGAGCATTGACTGTGTATTATATACGCAGAATCACAGAATCCGAATTGGAACATGCTTCAGTAAGCCATCAAGTCAAACATGAACTTTAAGAAAAATAACCTTAAACAGCATTTCATGTGTGGTTATGCAGGCTTTGCTTGAGGACTAGAAAATAAGGAAAACTCACTCTTTCCTAAGGTTGCACAATGCTCACTGGGAAGAAGTTCCTATGTGCACCCATAACCCCTTCCCCCATAAAAAGCCTAAATGTGTATCTTTTCAACAATTTAATAATAATAATAATAATAAATCCTATCTCTTTAAGGTATATGCTATCTTATTTAATCTCTATAATAACTGTATGAAACAGGTGCTAATTTCATTTTTTTGCATGAGTAAACTGAGGCCAAGAAAGGTTAAACAATTTGCTTGGGATCATATAGCTAAGCAAGGGTTGGAAGTAGCATTTGAATTCAGGCCTCCCTGACTCCAGGTCTAACATTATATCCATTTTATCCCCTGGCTACCTTCCCTTTCATGGTCTTTGTTCTGCTCTCTAGAGAAGGGCAAAAATGTATCTTCTTTCCTCCTTTAAAAGATTAGAGACAATTGCCATGTTCCCCTCCATAAGTTTTTGTTTTCTTTTCTTCAGGCTAAATATAAAAGCATGGGATTTTAATAGTAGGGCTGGAAGACATTACAGGACATCAAGTCCCAACTCTTCATTTTATAGGTGAGGAAATTGAGACTCATGGAGGGAAAACAGATTATCTAAGGCCTCATGGGAATAAGTAGCCAAGTAATGACACTAACCCAGCATCCCTGACAGCACTACTTTGTGGATCCTTTGACCTCTCCACCATGCTGCAGAAAGTTCATTATAGGAAAACCTCATCATCTTACAAGATCAACTCACTCTCAGTCCCTCTGTTTGGAAGGTGGAACCACGGACTACCAAATCTCCCTTTAAGGAGAAGGATAAGGAGAGATATCACTTTATTTCCCACTTCAGTGCTCTACTTTGGGAGTTCTCTGACTTCTCACCACACATTCACATCAAGTTTCTCCTCATCTGCCTTTTCAGCTTCTTAAGCTCCTTGAAGGGAAGTACTGTCCTTTTTTCTTCCCTTTCTTTCTTCCTTCCTTCCTTTCTTCCTTCCTTCCTTCCTTCCTTTCTTTTTCTTCCTTTCTTTCATTCTTTCTTTCTTTTTTTGTTCTTCCTTCCTTCCTTCCTGCCTTTCTTTCTTTCTTTCCTTCTTTCTTTCTATCTTTCTTTCTTTCTTTTTTTCCTTCCTTCCTTCCTTCCTTCTTTGTATCCTAGTACTCAACACAGTTCTGGCTCCTAATAGTCACTTAATACATGTTTATGGAATATTTTTCCTGTCTGATCCAGAATCAGTGTTTTTTGTTTTTGTCTGTTTGTTTTTCCTGTAAAGTGTATCTCCTTGATTCAGTCATACATCTATGGTGCAACAACAAACCTAGATGACACGGCACTGATAGAAAGGAAAAAAATGCTTTGTAGTTTCAAAGTGCCAATACCTGTAACGTGCCCCACAGTGTAAAACCAAACCAAAGAAACAAACAAAGCACAACAAATACAACAAGCTGGACATCTAATATGGAAGTAAAATTCTACCTGTTTGTGCATACCTCAAGAAAGCAAAGTTATAATTGTTTCTTAATTAAATGGTAAACACTAATAATAAAGACATCAGTGGAGTGAGGTATGAGCCTAGAAAGTATTAGATCTAATCTCAAATGAAGTATTGTGATTAGTCAGAATCTCTTATACATTATCTCTGTCTTGGACTATTTTTGATAATCTTTTTCTAAGGCTAGAATCAATAAAACCTAAAAGAAGGATTTAGTGGCAAGTAGTAGAAATTTTCTCCTTTGGATAGGTGACATGATGGTGGAAAATACCCTGTATTAATTAGATTCATTTCAATATTACTTGACACATAATTTAATTCTTTTGTTATCCAAAAGACATTTCAAAATGGGCTTTATCTGTACAAAATCATTCATTTTAACACTTGCATGCACAAAAGTCAATCTTTGATCTGCTAGGACAGCAAGGTTATGTAGGGTCATCTAGGTTTTGAATTGCCTCACATAAACATGCAATGACATTTGCAATTAGCAAAGTTTGTAGATCATGAATTTATTGAAAGATCCCCTAGTTATAAGAAACACATTCATCGTGAGTTAAGAGAAATTTACATTTTAAAGATTTTTTTCTTGTTTGTTACATTTGTACAAATTTGGGTTTTAAGGAAATGAACTAAATGAGGAAACAGATGTATCATTAGTAACTGTGGAGTGAAATTTCAAGAAGGGCAATATTCTGGGCTCCCTCTGGAAGCTACCTGCATGAGCTCAATTTGTGATCAGACTTGATATCACTTCAGTTCGGAAGAAACCAATTGCAAAAATGTTAGCCATCTCCTCAGATGAGAGCCAATATGTGGATGTAGGAAAATGTTGCCAGCAAACTGAAATGCATTATAGAGAGAAATTCATAACATTACTAAATCACATATCGAAAGCTGAAATATTTAGTATGGCTGCCTCAGCTAAGCCTCGTACGGCTGGCTACGTTTTGATTTCAGAAATTATAGTAAACATTTTAAAATTTGATAAAACAAGATGTGGTTAGCCAAGATCCTGTCCCTTTCATTTTTAAACACACTCTGTAAGGTAAATTTAATCCAGTCCATTTCTCACTAGATAATGCTGAACTCATTAAAATGCAGTTTGGGAATGCAGCAGGGTTTCAATTTTGTTCGGAAGTGTCCTTCCTTTCAGTATATTTCTTTAGCTAAATGCAGTGTGTATATTTCTTTCCAAAGAATAAACAAATTCCAAAATCTGAAAGTTTGAATTGTGTTCAAAACTCCCAACTCATGATTATTGAACAGATTCTACACTTGGCAAGATGTTCCTCTCCCTTCCTAATACCAGCTGCTTTCCTAGTCTACCAGCATTTCCAAATATTTTATCAATCAATAAATAAAAAAGACAGAAAGGATAGATTCCATCCCCTTTGCATATTTGTGCTTCTAGTCTGACATTTTCTATCCTTCCATGACATCTAGTCATTGGGGATAAAAAGGTTTGGGGTATGAAAAAACACAAATATCACCTAATAAATAGCTAATTCATCATTTTGGTTCACTTCCCAAAGCTGCTTCTTCTTGTGTCTTCCCCTTTGTCCTTGTACTATTTCCCACCCTCCTCTCATATAAATTCCTACTGCCTCCTTACTCCTGCCTTTGGTCTCTTTTACTAATTTTTCTCATTCTACCACCTAAATCAAACTGTATTATGGAAAACTTAGAATGCAATCATAGATTGAAATCAATAGATAAAACATTTATTAAATTATTATAATGTTCCCAAAAGTTCTGGGAAGACAGACTCATGCGAGTATGTCAGTCTCTGCTCTCAAGGAGCCTACATTCAAATGAGGGTATGGAAACATAAAGGGGAGAAGGAAAAGGGGTGGAGAGCACAAAGAAAATGTGTGGGGATGGCCCGGAAGATACTGGGTTCCAGATAAGATAAAATAAAAGTAAACCTCTGGGATTAGGAGAGAGGGAAGGGAGAAGGAAAGAATGAAAATTATGGTGAAAAGATATACGGCAATTGGCATGGAGTGTAGTTCTGAACAAAAGCAGTGCTATTTTTTTCTTTTGAAATTTAATAATACAAGCTGATACAAGCCATAATTATTGGGTATAACAAGATTTTAGCCACGTTCATTGTCTTTGGAACAATTTCTTCTCATCTGCCAGCTCTTCCAAGAAAAATCTTCACATGCTTGAGGTAGACACCCCAATAATTCACCAGTGGGTTTGAGGGACATTGATTACCCTCAATCTGGTTTAGCCAGTCTGCTGAGTCATTTTACCAGGGTGTGGTCACTGCTTGCTATAGCTTCTTGGAGCCACAAGTGATAGTTGAGTGCTAGGTAGATGCCAAGGGTGGATAAGCAGCCCTGAAAAGGCCTGGGAAGCCGCTGACACCAGAAGTGCTAGTCCTCCTTGAACACTTCATACACCCCCGTGTCATCTACCTCCTCAGTGAGGTCCCTATTGTCTCAATTTCTAGCAAAAGCATTTGACAAAGTTTCTCTTTCTGTTCCTCTCAACCCAATGGAGATACATAGACATAATAGTAAAATTATGGAATCATGCAACTACGATCCTAAAAGGTAACCATTAATGGCTTAATATAAACTTGGCAGGAGGTCTAGAGTACAGATTTGGATTCCCAGGGATTATTGGTTTCTCCTAGGCCATGTAACATATTTATAATTTGCTTGGATAAAAGCATAGCTGACCTATTAATCATATTTGTGTGGCCTCTAACTCTTGCTTTAACATTTTCTGCAGTTGGAAAGCTGAGCCGTTTACCACATGAACTTAATGCTGCCAAAATCTTGGATTCAATTCCTCTGTGGCCCTTTTAACTTAAATCCATCAACCAATAGTGTCAAAGACTATCTCCTCACTCTGCATATCCTGAAGATAGGAATCTATTTATGCATGTTTAATGTAAATATGTCTTTTTTCTTAATATTAATCTGTTGTAGGCATAAAACTGCTAGAAAGACAACCAAACAATAAAGGTAAAATAAAATGTAGAAGTAAGAAGGATTTGGGTAACAGAAGGGAAACAAGTATCAAGATAGAGTCAGTTAAGACCTGAAATACAGTATGGCCTATTTGGATATTAAGAGAAAAGAAATTGAAAAGCTCATTAGTATTTTTAGGAAGCTGTCTAAAGAATAGTTTAGACTAAACTCAAAATTGAGAATTCTCAACATAGGCCTTTAAAAGGAATTTAGAAAGCAAATAGATGAATAAATCATAAAATCATTTATTAGGTACATATTATTTGCAAAAGCATTGTGTTAGGTGATAGGTATGCAGATAGATACCTGTTACCTAACATGGTGTTTTTGCACTTTTGATAAGTGATGGGTATATAAATAGAGTGGCAGCTAAGTGGTGCAGTGGATAGAGTGCCAGACCGGGAGTCATAAGGACTTATCTTTCTGAGCTCAAATCTGAACTCAGACACTTATTACCTGTGTGACACTGGGCAAGTCACTTACCCTGTTTGCCTCAGTTTCCTCCTCTGTAAAATGAGCTGGAGAAAGAAATGACAAACCACTCTAATATTGTCAAGAAAGCCCCAAACTGGATCCCAAAGAGATGGACACTACAGAAAACGGCTGAACAAAAACATACAATCAGCATATTAAGTTTATTCATTTTTTTCAAATAACCCACATCCTAATAGGTAGAAAGACCTACATGGGACATTTAAACAACAAGGTAGTCAGAAAGACCCAGTGGTCTTTAGGTTGCAGGAGCAAAGTAGAGAGGAATAGTCCTTCTTTAGTGGTTTTTCATTGATAAAACCGTATGCATTTCCAATATCAAACCATTTGATTGTACCCAATGACTTCAATGGCAATAATTCCTTTTCTGGTTTTTCAATTAAGGTGGCTTCTAATGGGTTTGGAATTGCAGCATGTTCAGAGGCAATTACCAGTTATTGCCTCAATCAGGGTTGCTCTACTATACAGTGATTTCAGTGGCTTAGACTGGAAACAGGGATGAGAAGGTGATACTTTTATTCCTCAGTCTTTTGACTTCCCTGTTTATTGGTAGAAATTGTCTAAAAATGTATTGGTTGTAGAAGGGATAGTTTACATCTCCTGGGGAATGGGGAGGGAGGGAGGCAAGCAAGATGTCTGCTAATGATAATGGTCTAGAGAGCGCTGGCGCAATTGTATCCTAGGCTAGCCTTGTCCATGGTTGAAAGCAGGCTGGTGAGACTGGATTACAGAGTACATTGGGGCAGAGGGTATATTATAAGAAGACTAGAAAGGGAAGTGGTAATTGGTTGTTATGGGCTTTGAAGGCTAAAAAAAAAATATTTTATATTTGATTCTGGAAGTGGTAGGGAGCTACTGGAGTTTACTGGGTAGGGGTGTGTGTATTGGGGATTAAGATGGGCTTTTAGCACTTATTCAATCGAGTGCCCTTGAAGAGTTTGGCCTTTGTTTCCTTGATTAAATTAGGAGTCCTTGATGACCTCCTTGCCTCAAGGGAAAGCCTAGTTTACATGGGTTTGAGTGACATGTTTATGACATCAGAGGCCCACATGGGTTTAAGTCTCATTTTTGTGACGCTTTTTGGTCACATGGGTGAGTCGCATGTATGACTCACCTTTGACCCTGAACAAGATATGCAAACCCTTAGGTTGGCATTCTCCCTTGGGGCTCTCACTCTTGGAGGTGTGTTGATGTAGAGACTCTGGGCAGCTGTAGGTAAGAGCCCTCCAGCTTTGCTTGTAAACCCGGATGTTGGGACTTTGTTAAACCCTGGTGACTATGCATTGAGATTTGAATCAGACGAGGTCAGTCTGTTGATGTTTGTAATTTGTATTTGCTCTGAAGTTCAGGGTGCTGGCTTTTTCCCCTGAACTAAGTGAATGATATTTGTATGTTCGATTAAATTGAGATTGTTAACCCCTTAATGTTACTTTCCTTAGTAAAGCAGATCAAAAGAACCTGTGTTGGCTGCTTTTTGTGTGTTAGTTGTTGGTGGGTCTTACAACCTTCCAGCAGCTGCTAGCCGAATTGTTGCAAGCATGTTAAATGATCAGACCTGAGATTTAGGAAAAGACAAAAACACTTTGGCAGATAGGTGGAGGATGGAAGTGGAGAGGGACTTGTGGCAGGGAGACCAACAGAGAGGACATTTCAATGGTTATTTAGAATAAGCAGTTTTTGAAGAGGACCATAACATCAGGGAAATGATGACAGGACTTGCAATTGACTTTGGTTTGAATGAGGGAAGGCTGTGCAAGGTCATCAGACTCACTTTCTTCTCCAGATCCATCTGGATCCAGTGACCAGATACTCATCAGGATGACTGGAGATAAAGCAGGATGTAATGGGAGACCCTGGCTCTTTTAGGCTAATGCTTTTTCTTGTCCTTACTTAGAGTGAGATAAGGCCCTTTTGGTGAATGGGCCTTTTTAAGAAGTGAATCAGGAGATGGCCCATTTAATTAGAAAAAGAAAAAAACTATCTAGCTGGGAGGGAAAGACCCTCAGGGTTGCTGTTCCAAAGAGAAACAGTTACCATTGACATTCACTCTAAGACTGGAGGGGCTAAAAAGGACCAAGACAACCTGTGAGTAGACTGAACTGCCTGAAAGTGGACCCAGCTAGTTGGGTATCTCAGCTGGTCTTCTCTCTCTCCCTCTTCTTCTTCTTCTCCTCTCCAAAGGAGCTTTAATTTTGATGGCCAAAAGCTGCCCACTTAACTTGGGGTTTACTGACTAGATTTCTCTCTCTCTTTTTTCCTTTCTTTCTTTCTTTCTTTCTATCTTTCTTTCTTTCTTTCTTTCTTTCTTTCTTTTTCTTTCTTTCTTTCTTTCTTTCTTTCTTTCTTTCTTTCTTTCTTTCTTTCTTTCTTTCTTTCTTTCTTTCTTTCCTCTCTCTCTCTCTCTCTCTCTCTCTCTCTCTCTCTCTCTCTCTCTCTTTCTTTCTTTCTTTCACAAAACCTTAAACCCAGTTCACTCTGAAGCTCATAGATTGGACCACAATAGGTCCCTGCCCAAGCCCACTTATTGGCTGTATTTTGTGCCCTCCTGGCTTACAGTCAATGTCAATGGTAACTGTTTCTCTTTGGAACATTAACCCTGAGTGTCTTCCCCTCCCAACTTGATCTTTTTTTTCTTTTTTCTAATTAAAGGGGCCATCCCCTGACTCACTTCTTAAAGAGGCCTATTCACTGAATGGGCCTTAGCTCACTCTAAGTGAGTACATGAAAAGACCTGAGCCTAAAAGGACCAGGGTCTCCCACTGCATCCTGGGTTATCTCCAGTCATTCGGATGAATATCAGGTCACTGGTTCCAGATGGCCCTGCAGGAGAAAGTGAGGCTGGTGACCTTGCACAGCCCTCCCTCACTCAAATCAAAGTCAACTGCAAATCATGTCACTATTTCCCTGATGTCACGGCCTTCTTTGAAAATAAAGGATAGACACAGCAACCTGCAAGAACAGGCAGTTGGAATCCCCTACAATATGAGTGCAACCTATTTTTAAAGTCTCATTTCATAATGTTACACCTCAAACAGGCACCATTCTAGTCTAACTGACCCACTATCTTCTCTCTGCATATAATAGACCTTCTTCGTCACCTTTTTATAAGTTGACCCTCCTATCTGTAATGTCCATCCACTTCACCTTCACTTTAAAGAATGCATAGCTTATTTCAAAGCATATTCCATGCACCACATCCTACATTAGTCCTTTTCTCAGCTCCCTCTTCATCAATAATATTCTTTCTCTCTTGAAATTATTTTGTATTTACTTCTGCACATATTGAGTTCTCCCAGTAAATGTAATCTCCCTGGGGGCAGGGAATATCTTTTTTTATTTGTATCTTAATTGTCTTGTGAATAGAAAGCATACAGTAAGTGTTTGTCAAATTGAAGGCTTAGATTTGTTCTCTTTTTCCCGGAGGATAAACTAAAGATGGAAATTACAGAGTACCAGATTTCAGCTGGATATGAAGAAAGAAATTGTAATGATAAGAACCGTACCAAAGTGGAATGGGCTGCCTTAAGAAGAATTCAAGTGGAGGCAAAATGGCCATTCATCAGTGATATTTTGCAGGGGATTCCTGTCCAAATACTAGATGGTCTCAAATTTTCTTTCCAATTAAAAGATACTGTGATTCTGTCAAATGTTCTTTCTTCCTCATTGTCAGGAGGAGTTGGGATAGTTCTACATAATTAAGTAACAAAAGAAGCATGAAACAATATAGAGAAACAGGGTTTCTGAAGAAGTTGGTCAAGAAAAGAAAAAAAAAACATGAAAATTGATAAAAAATTGAAAAAAAATTTTTAAAAAGGAAAGAAAAAAAAAAAACTTCAGTCCTTAGAAGGTGAAGAGACAAATAGACTCTACTATGAACTCAAGATCCAAGTGGAACTCAGTTAAGTCCTGAACTCTAAAAAAGTTGAAATCAGGATTTTCTTGAACTCTCTGACCCAGTAAGTCTCCGTCCCTAACTAAAAAATTTCTTATACAAAACTCATATCTATCCTTTCCTCACATGAGATTAATAGTGCTTCTTCTAGAAAAGTACTTACTCTAGAAAGGAGACAGCTAAAACACAAAATATTCAAAAGTACTATAAAGAAATACTTAAAATGTAAAACTTAAAACCTAGTATACTCTTCTATCAGATAAAGACTCCTGGTCATCATGATGCTACTGAAGAGATATTTCACATGTATTTCAAATCTGTATTGTTCCTAAGTATTTCACACACTATCCACCATACCTGGAAAGCTCTTCTTCCTCATCTCTATCTCCTAGCTTCTCTGACTTCTTTTCAAGTCCCAACTAAAATTTCACCTTCTATAAAATGCCTTTCCTGGTCCCCCTAAAGGCTAATATTTTGCCTCTGTTGATTATTTCATATGTATATATATATATATGTATATATATGTATGCATGTATGTATATGTCTGTCTATGTATACACACATACATATATTTACATACACATATATGTATATGCATATATATGTATATATACATATATATACACATGTATGCATGTGTGTTTATGTGTAGGTTATTTGCATATTTTATCCTCTGTTAGATTCTGAGTTAGCTGAAAGCAGGGACTGTCTTTTGCCTTTCTTTTGTTATTTCTAGTACTTAGTGAGGTTCCTGGTAAATAGTAGACAGTTACTAAATGCTTATTGACTGACTGACTGAGTGTTCAACAACTTACAAAGGCCGTATCTTCTGGCCAGGTAGGCATGGTTTTGCCTTTCATCATCCTTTCAGCTGTAAGCATCCTCCTGGAAATGTTCATTCTTTCATCTGAGAATGGCATTGTTTCATAAAGTACTTCCTACTGAGCAACCAGCATTCAAGTCAGGAACCCTGAACCCCTGAGCCACTAAGCTGATAAACATCCCTCTCTTCCCTTCATCTCCATGTATTTACAGCCAAATGTGCCCTGAATTTAAGGGAGAATGTTTTGCATCTCCTCTTCTTACTATATCATTTCAGTAAATACTTTTTATAAAGGCTAACTGAAACATCAAGAACAGCAACAAAAATAAACCCAGTCCTTCATGATTCCTGTAGAATTTTGCGTTTGTTGTCCACACAACAGACACATCACAGTATTTAGCAAGAAAAGTGTTGGAGAAGAATCTGTATCTTTCTCAAGAAATCAAGTATGTTTACAAATGGCAGTGTGTCAGGAGTAGTAGCATCCCTCTAAGGACCTGGTCCACTGATGTGAGTGGGACCTGGGGAAATAGCACTGGAGGAAGTGTTACCATTGGAATATTGCCAGTTTCACAATGTGTGGATGAGGTTGGCATTCTTCAACTCTTCCCTGTACTCTCCCCTCTCACTTTCATTCTCTTGCTGGCTATATCCTCATCTTCAGGGACATTAGCTAAAATTAATGCCTATTGCCATTTCCCTATTCACCAGTAAATTAACAATATTTGGTGAAAGAGACTTCATCCTGGGCCTGGAAAGAAGCCACTCAATGAAATACCGTAATAGCTTCTTTAAGGGTCTTATTCAGAGAAGAGAGTTTCTAAGGTACTACCAACTATTAACCTCTTTAGAGGCTGAGAGGCACCTCCAAATGATGCCTGGATTTTTCTATTTTTTTCCTCAATAAAGATTGAGGTGTGAATAACAATTACAGAATCATATTGTCATCTACCAATAAAGAAGCCATATAAAACATGAAAAATTCATTCTTTGGGATTTCCTCATTAAGTAGAAGGCTTGTGTTATAAGTAAGAATATATGAGCATTATTTATCAAATGTCAAAAAGAAAATAACAGAGCTTACCACTGAATGTGTTTATTAAATCGCTCAGCATGATGCAGTTAATAGCCATGGGAAAAAAAACTTGGGTGTGCAAAGTGACCTAGAATAGTACTTATTATGATGTCCAAACTGTTTTTAAATATCCATTGGGTCCCTTTTTTATTAGTTGTCCTTCAAGGAAGGAGACTTTAAAATCTGAAGAGTGTTCAATTTCTCTAGCCTTTCCCATAATGTAAATAGAGGATTATGATTCACAATTTATGGCATTCTCATTGTGTATCTGGGACATAGAGAGAGGGCTCTATCTCATCTTTGGCTGTGTTTTCAAGAAGAAAGCACATCACAAGAAGGAAAGTGGGTCATGTTATTTGCCCCCAAACCATCTTATCCGGGCTCTGCATTCATTATCCACACAACAAAAGCACCACAGTTTGTAGCAAGAAAGTTATTAGGGGAAGAGTCAGTATCTTACTCGAGAAATCAGCTACATGTACAAATGACATCGAAAAAAATATCCTTTAAACAGTATGGTGTCAAGAACTGAGACACAAGCATAAGGATAGAAGTGGGAATAGGAAACAAGAAGGTGAATGGAGGAGTCAGGGCACTTGGGTCAGTAAAGAGCAGGTACTTTAGAATTGTAACTGACATTGGTCCATATGCTCCTAGATTAAGTCGAGGTCAACAAGTCTTTATTAAATTGCTATGATAATATACTTTTTCCTTGATTATCTGTGTTCCTTCTCCTGGGAGGGTGGAAGTTCCTACAGGGTCTAACTTCCTATTGGACAATTGAGAACAGTTTCACAAAGGGAAGACCATATAGATAATAATTAGATTGTCTTGTTAATACTCTAATTCTGTCTAATTAAAAACAAGAAGCTCCGCAGATTGCATTCATAAAAATATTAGTTTGGGGACAAATTGGCTTACCTGTTAAAAAGTAGCCAGTAGTTTAAATTTAAATTCTGGAAGCCAAGACTAAAGTTTTCAAATGGACTACAATTTCATCTTCCTCATACTCTTACATTTACCCTCACCTTGAAATAGAAAAGAAGTTAATCTCAAGTTTGGAAAGGACCTCAGAATCCAAACCATATCTGTACATGAATCTCTTCAAAAACATCCCAGATTAGACACATCTCTTCTCTACCTCAAGAACTTCAGTCAGTCAATCAACTCACATATATAAATGCCTACTCTGTGGCAGGCATTATGGTAAGTCCTGGGGATATAAACAATGCAAAAAAACTATTCATATTCTCAAAGATCTCAGTCTCATGGAGGAGAAAACTTAAAATCAACTATTTACAAACAAGATATAGAGAAGATAAAGTGAGGATAGTCTCAAGGGAAAAAAGGAAACCAAGGAAAATGAAGGGGGGGAAACAACTTCTTAAGGGAAGGTAGGGAATCTAGGAAGCAAAGATGAGTAGAAAGACAATGGCTGGTATGGAGGACAGCCAGTGAAAATGTCTTAGGTAGAAAGGAGTATCGAGTGAAAGGAACATTAAGGAGGAAAGTGTCCCTGGACCAAAGACCACATGGGATTGGGCTTAATGTTTAAGAATACTAAAAACATAGGGTGAAATCAGGTTATGAAGGGCTTTAAAAATCAACCTTATTTGATCTAAGAGGTAATTGGGAGCCATTAGAGCTATTGATTGGGGGAGAGGAGGCCATACTATCATATCTGCTCTTTGAGAAGGAATTCAACAACTTGACAGCTGAGTAGAGAATGGATTGGAGTGGGGAGAGACTTGAGGCAGGGACACCAACCAGAAGGCTCTTGAAATACTCTAGGCATGAAAGTATAAGGACCTGTACCCACCTGGTTCCAATGTCAAAGGAGATAAAAGGGCAAATACAAGGAAGGTCACAAAGATAAAAATGTCAGGACTTGATGGGAAACTTACTAATTTATTCAAACCCAAATGTTAAACTTTGATCTCTGACAGATGGTATGGATTTAGTCCTAGGGGCCTCTCTAACAAAATTCTCTATGGATCACTTTGCTTCTATGGAGATTTTCCCTGGGAACATAAGAATCTTACTTGTATTTCTCTATATGCTCCCTAACCCTCTCTCCTTCCACCTGCAGTTACTGAGGTCAACAAAAGCATTAACCATAGAGCAGCTTATTACAGGCAGTGAAGAACAGAGGGAAACTTAATTCTGAGGTCCTTTAAGGTAGTCATTATTGTAGTCCTTCCTTCCTTTTTCTAAAGATTTTAGTCATACACTCTGAAAGAGAATATAATAAAATAAAATTCTCAAAGCCTGGCATTTAATGGAATCCTAGAATTTTGAGGTAATCCAGGACTTTAAGAAAGTGGAAACTTATTTGTCTCACTTTCTACCACCCCTTTCCCTCATGTATTGGCTAATAACTAGCATTTATCTAGCCCTATAAGGTTTGCAAGCCACTTTACCCATTTGATCCTCACAACAACACTGGGAAGTAAATGCAATCATTATCCCCATTTTACAAATGAGAAAACTGAGGCTGAGAGGGGTGAAGAATCATAGATCCTATGCCTAGGATTGTATAACTAATAAGTATCTGAAGCAAAATTAGAACTCATCTTCCCAAT
This sequence comes from Trichosurus vulpecula, assembly GCF_011100635.1. NCBI lineage: Eukaryota > Metazoa > Chordata > Mammalia > Diprotodontia > Phalangeridae > Trichosurus > Trichosurus vulpecula. Next base: position 366,586,329 of record NC_050575.1, on the reverse strand, counting down.
TCTAAGTTCACCATTAATTGCATTATACCAACTCTCTGTCTATGCCTACTTTCTCCCTCACTCCTGTCTACAAATGTATTATAGCATTCTGTGAGTTTGTAGCTCTTCCTCTAAGACTGACCTTGAAGCTTACACGTTATGTCACAACACATTTCCAGTTATCATGGCAACCATAGCTCCTGGCCTTATTTTTAGGGGGTAATGGTGGTAGAGATTGATCCCCTTTCTGGCCTTCTCTGTGTTCCCCATGGTTGCTCTACCCAGAAACCTCATCTTTTCTCTTTAGCGTATAAACTCCTGACTTTTCTCCAACCCTCCCAGGAGAGGAGAAAAAAAAATCTCCTCCGTTCTTTCAGAGCTGCATGAGACCTTTTAGTATGAATCCGCTCAGAAAATGGATGCTGCACTACTCATTGGTATTTTGTACTTGATATCATTCAGTGGAATCACTGGTACCATTAGCTCTATAGCTGCTTCAGAAAGATGAGCATGAGATGGAGCTCATTTTTCTATTGATCTTACATTAGTATAGAACAATTCCTTTTCCAGAGGGCTTGAATCTTTGTTACGTCTTGTTTGTGTTGCCTAAAAATTTAGCCATTATTTTCTCTTTTTACATTAAGGGATGGCTTCAATAAGCACTGAACTGTTAAGATTTGTGTCTGTGCCAAGGAATTTTTGTTCAAAACACACAAATTCTGCTTAAGGTTTATTCAGTGTAGGAAATTCCTGAGTACAAGATTCATCTTATGTTATAAGACATACCCATAAGCTACTTCCTTTAATAACTTGCCTTTATGCAATTTATACAGTAAGTTATAGGTCAATGATACTAAAATTCCTTTTAAGGAGCAGAGGCATTAAAATCAATAACAACCAAGGGCAACCGTGTGGTCCTAGCAATGTGAGGTTAGATTCAGCAGAAGCAGTTTAAGATCATGACCAAATATCCCCACTTCCCAGACAAGGATATTAGCAATTAGAAACTTTTTTTCCCTGTGTGTCATTCCTTCTCATGCACTAAGGCAGGGATTCTTTATTTGGGGTTTATAAAATTAAAAAAAAATAATTAAAAAATCATAGTGGTATTTCAAGATGGCCAGTTTCTTTTCTAATACTGTGTATTTATTTCACGTATTTAAAAATATTATTCTGTGGGAGGGGTCTATAGGCTTTACTGGACTGCTACAGAGTCCACACACACACAAACACACACATACACACACCCAAAAACATATACATGCATACTCACACAACGTTAAGAACCATTGTACTAAGCAAATATTTATCCCCTTCTAATCCTGGTCTTTATTATTCCCCAAAACAATGAACAATTAATTTGTGATGCATGGAATAGAGAATCTGAGTTTAAAAAGCTAGGAACAATATTTTGTTCTCTGTTTTCTTGTCTTCAAATATCCTAAAGGTTTGTGCATGTGGGCTTACATATATGTGCTATTTGTTTTTACCTTTTTAATTATTCTACAAGAAAGAGAAAAAAGGAGCAGGTTATGTTAACTTCTGGCAACTCATTGTCCCCTTCCATGGCACAAGAGTTAACTGAGATGATTTATATTTCAAACTGTTGATATAATTCACAAAGCTGACCCCCAAAGAAGATTCTTTGCTGTTCAAGAAGTTATATGTGCTGGCTGGCTTGAAGTTTATATTCCCATATGCTGAGCTTTGAAACAAAATGAATCTGGAAATCTGAGAAATAATAAGGAATATATCACCATGCTGTGTTTTTATGCATTGATGTACATGAAGGAGATTATTGTGGCACGTTGTTTATGATAAAATACAGATTACAGAGACTCCATATTTGTGACTATTTTAATAAGTCTATCAAAATAGTCCAGGTGAGAAGCAAATGAGGGTTTGATATATGATGGTATTACTAAGAATCTATTTGGTACAATGTTTTCCCAAAGTGTTTTCTGCTTATTTGGATTTTTACATCTCTTCACAAAACAAAGTGGGAAATGAATGCATTATCCAAGTTTAAGCAGTAAAACAAGAACTCCCTCACCAACAGTAGTTGTTAAAGTGAAGAAAAAGTCAGTCACACAATTTGCTCTAAAGGTTTTGTACCTGTATATAACGTATATGGAGAAGAAACTATTCTAAAGAGCTACACTAATGTATTTTACCTAATTTCAACTGGATGTTCATCATAATGAAGTAAACCTTCTATTCTATTCTGCCATTTCCTCTACGGTACCCTTTCCAAATTTCACCTTTCTTTAAGCATCAAGTAGAACTCTTCTCTAGGTTCTCATGACACTGCTTTCAGTTGATTTTGCTTCGATCTACCAAATTACTCCTTATCAATACCCTTTCTAATTTTTTTCTTCAATATCACACCCAGTGACACCTATGGGTATTCCTCAAGGCTTTTTTTCCCTAAATGTTCTTCTCTTTTTGAAGTTATCAGAGTAGGGTCCAGATATCTTTAGGGGTACCCAAGATCCTTTTGGAGCATATACAATGTCAAAATAATAATGCCAAGATTCTTTAAGTTCTAATATGACAAAGAGTTCTCTATCTCTTTCTCTTTTTCTGTCTATCTCTATCTGCCTATCTGGACCTCTTCTTTCCAAACCACCAATGATTTTCCCTAAATCTCTCTCTCTCTCTCTCTCTCTCTCTCTCTCTCTCTCTCTCTCTCTCTCCTCTCTCCTTCTTCTCTCTCTTTGTGACAACAATGTTGCTAGCAGCTGTTGTGGGGGTGAAAGACTAACAACAATAGCACACAGAAGGGCTGCTAGCACAAGTTCTTTGATCTGCTTTTCTAAGGAAAGCAACTTTAAGGGGTTAACAATCTTACTTTAATAAAACATACATATACCATACACTTAGTTCAGGGAGAAAAGCCAGCATCCTGAACTTCAGAGAGAATACAAACAGAAATTACAAGCATACATTGTATAAACAGAGCAAATAAACACAAATCAGTCTATCCATAGCAATACATGGTTACCAGAGAGAAACACCAACATCTGGGTTTTCAAAGCCAGGGGACTCAATAATGGCTACACAGTGAGTGACAGCCCCAAAACAAAATGCCAACCTCAGATCTCATATACCTTTCTCATGGTCAGAGGGCATCACAACCAATGCTATTCAAACCTATGGGAACTAGGCTTTCTTGTTTCTTAAGCAGGACGAAGACTCTTGATTCAATCAATGAAACAAAGACAACAAAAAGTCCACTTTGCTTGCCTTTACATTTGAAAGGCAAGACTCTTTAAGGTACTTGATTACCTTAGCATTCCAAAAGAGAAAATGGAAAAAGTCTCACCCTAATTACTCACCATAACACTTTCTCTCTTTCTGTCTGTCTCTCTCTGTCTCTCTCCCTCTCTCTGTCTCTCTCCTTCCTCTCTCTTTCTCTCTCTCTGTTTCTCTCTCTGTTTCTTTCTCTCTGTCTTTCTCTGTCTCTGTTTTCTTGTCTTTCTATATACAAATGTATGTGTGTCTATATCTAGACATAGACACATCAATAAATGTTGTCTGTACCAAGCTATTTATGTGAATCTCCTTCTTTAGTATGTATGCTTTGTGTGGGTAGGGACTGCTTTATTTACTTTTATTTGTATAGACAACATTTATCACAGTGCTGGCATATAGTAAGCACTTGATAAATGCTTTTTGAATGAGTGCTTGGTGACTGAATCAAGCAGTAGAAGGAAGAAAGAAGAGATATAAAAGAAGTCAAGAAAAGAAGTGTTCTGAATCGTCCTATAGAAGAATGATATTCTTCTGGCTAGAATGTACCTGTTCTTCCCCTGACCCTCTCCCCTATCATCCCTGTTCTGCAAGACCTAGCTTAAGTCCTACCTAACACATTCAGTCTTTAATGAATTAGCTTGACAAACACAGGGCTGTAGAAGACTTTTTTCCATTCATGATCTTATCTGCTCCCATGATTTCAATCATCTTCTTTATGAAGATGAAACCCAGATCAATATATCCAAGCTACCGTCAATCCAATAATCAATAAGTACTTACTAAGTGCCTATTATGTTCCAAGCTCTATACTAGGCACTGCAGATAAAAGTACATAGAATTAAAAAATCAATGTTTAAAAGAAACATATTATAATGTGAAAAATAAGAAGTGCATGTGAAATATATACACAATGAATAGAAAGTGAATAAATGAAAGAGAGTATGTAAGTTGTGCAGTTGGTAGAGTGCTGGACCAGGAATCAGGAAGACAAGTCTTCCTGAGTTCAAATCTGGCCTCATACACTTACTAGTTGAATGACCCTAAGCAAGTTACTTAACCTTGTTTGCCTCAGTTTCTCATTTGTAAAATAAGCTAGAGAAGGAAATGGCAAACCACTCCAGTATCTTTGCCAAGAAAACCCTGAAAGCCATCACAAAGAGTTAGACATAATTGAAATGACTTAAAAAGCACCGACAACTACAGAGTAAATAAATCTAAGGTCTTTTGGAAGTAGGATACTAACATTTGGAATGTGGTTGATCAAAAAAAAAGGATTCATGCCAGAGGATCGTACTTATATATTAGGAGAAGGATTCTATGTGGTGGAGTTAAGAAGGGAATACATTCCAGGCACTAAGGTTAGCTAGGTGGTATGGTGAAGAAAGCACTGAATCTGGAGTCTGGAAAAATCTTGGTTCAGATCTGGTCCTAGATACTTGCTGGCTATGACTCTGGTCAAATCACTTAATCTCTATTTGCTACAGTTTCCAAGACCATAAAATGAGCGTAATCATAACCTTTCCCAAATAATTCATCCAAGCAAGATAAAACAACATCAGCTATATCCATGTTCTAGGATGCTAGAAACTCCAAAGGTGGTTAAAAATCAATTAATGATTAACTTGAGCTCGACCAGCACCTCCTTCCCCTACAGCAAGCCAGGCTACCGGTAGCAAAGCTTCACTAACCACCCATGGGGTTGCAATACTGAAGAGGTTTTTGCAAATGATGATTGTAGGGGAACCACAGGTTTCTAGGGGTGATCGCCGCGGTCCCAAAATACCTACATGCCGGGTCCTGCCAAAAGAATTCGACTCAAGCCTTCTCAGCCAAGGGAAAAGAGAAAGTTTATTAAGGATTCAACATAATGGGCTGTCTTAAGAAATCCCCCTCTTTGTGACGCCTGTTTCCACAAGTGGGCCAGATTCACCCTACTGAATTAGATTGAATCTGAGCACCTTCATGGAGGCAAGATGGAGATTATATACACAAAGATTGTAGGAGGGATTGAGGGGTGGCCTGGGGTGACTAGAGGAGGGGTTTAGGGAGGGTCTTGAGGGGAAGTCTAAGGAGGACCAGGTGAGGTCAGAATCCAGGAACCTAGAGAATGGAATTAAGGATGGGAAGTAGCTGAAGGCATGCATATCTAAAGTAACAACAGAGGGAGAGATTTGGGCCTAATGATAATGTCAGGCTTGTGGCCTTAGTGGAAGGCCAGATCTAGTTGGAAGATTCAAGGACAGTTCAAGGGGGCTCCCAGAGACTGTATTCCAGATTCAAGGGGCTTCCCAGAAACTGTGCCCTCATCAATACAACCCAATCCCTTCTCTCCCATTCTAATATCATAGAGATCTAAGTTCCAAACTGATGAGGGTTTGGGGTGAGAGGTGCTCAACACCCCAAAGTACCAACACACCGGGTCCTGCCGAAAGAATTTGACTCAAGCTTTCTCAGCCAAGGGAAAAGATAAAGTTTATTAAGAGTTAGCCAAATAGGCCTGCCCCAAGACATCCCACCCCTGTAAGGAAAGCGGGCCAGATCAATCTGAGCTAGATTTGATCTGACCACCTTCATGGAGGCAAAATGGAAATTATATACACAGGGGTTGTGGGAGGGATTGAGGGGTGGTCTGAGGTGACCAGAGGAGGGGTCTAGGGAGGGACTTACGGAGGAGTCTAAGGAGGAGCTTGAAGGGACTGGAATGAGGTCAGACTCCAGGGTGTGGGAAATAGCTGAAGGCTATATGGAAATGACAGACCCTGAAGGGCTAGGGTAACAGAGCTAGGGTATAGGTATTTTGATCAGGATTAAGGATGGGAAACAGGATTAAGGGTGGGCAACAGCTGGACAATAGAGGACTGGGCAAGGTAGGCATTTGGGCTTAATGGTTATAGCCTCAGGCCAAGGCCAGGTAGAGCTGGAAGATTCAAGGAGAGTTCAAGGGTTCAAGGGGTTCCCAGAGACTGTGCCCTCATCAAAACTACACAAATTTGCTGAGGCTTCAATAGCCAGATCCTCAGAAGTTACTGATCTGTAAAAGATCTATATAAATGAGTAGATGAATAGAGAGAAAGGGGCACGATATGTGAAAGGGCTCAACCTCTCTGTCTGCCCCCAAGAGCCTCTAAAATGCAAGCTCCAAAGGATAGAAATCAACTTAGGCTGTAGTAGCACCAGTTAGACAGAGCACCGTGTTGGAGGTTGTACGACACTTCACTAAACCTGAAGGAATGAGCCCAGCATTGAGCTAAGGGCTAAGTCTGTCTCCCACAAAATCACTCGTGGCAAAGTTCTAAGATGTAGACTGGGAGGAAGCTGAGACACTTTGAGATTCACCATCAGAGGGGAGGGCATGACAAAATGAACAATTAGGAAAAATAAGGGAAAAGACTGAAATTAACAAAAAATCTCAGGAGGAAAAAACCTCAAAGACTTTGAGCATAAGCAGACAGAGCAATAGGAAAAAATATTTAGAGCAGAAGGAAATATGACCTCTAGATCTAATGAAGAGTTCAAATATTTGTGAATAATCACTGCAAAACAAGGGAAATTGATGCTACCTTTGACAAAACAGAGGACACAGTGGATTTTGAGAAGATGACAGAAGCACAAAGCATTATTTTTGAGAGATTTAAGAGAAATATGAATTGTGAGTGTAGATTTTATGGCTGGCATAGAACAGAAAAAACTTGAATCTTTAATGGTAAATCTCATCAAAGAATCAAAAGAGAGGATAAATCTTTAAATCATTGGGAATACAAATATATAGAAGTGAAGCATACTTTAGAAGAGGAAAAGTAGCAAGCAATAACATAAAAAAAAATCAACTTCCTATGTAAGCAAAATATATTGATCTTGAAGCCAGGAAGAGTAGAGAAAATCCAAGAATTAAAATTCTATGAGAAAAAAAAAGTGACAAATTAGATAAAAAAAAAAATCTAAGCACCAAAATGCAAGAAATAACACGAGAAATCTGCAGAGAATTTCTCAACCAGAAAAAAATGCCATTTGAAAGAATGCATTGATCACCTTCAGAAAAAAAAAAAAATGCAAGGCTGCAAATTCCAATGCACAAAGCAGTTAAATTTAGCAGTTCCACTGAGAGGGAAGAAAAAAAAAATCTTCAAGTGGCCAGTAGAAAGAACTTCAAATACAAAAGAAAGTCAATTTGAATAACACAAGACTATTCTTCCCCCATCAGAAAACACAAGAGGGAATGGCATAATTTGTTCTAAAGAGCAACAGAGCTCAGGATGCAGGTCAGTATGACCTACCTTGCAGATGTAAGCTTAACCAAACAATGAAAAAATAAAATAAAGAAACATTTGAAACATTTTTAGAAAGAAAACCAGACTTAAAGAGATTATTTGCATCTTGAACACACCAAACAATAGAATTTCCAGAGTGTTAAATGAATGTAAAAGACAAGGACAGCAAAAGCAACAGTAACAGCAGAGAAATAAGTACAAGATTTATTCCTAAATCTACAGGAGGAGACAGAAGTGAAGGCAGAAATCAGATACAGAAGGCAGTGGAAAGGTGGACATAGGATATTATGGAAAGAACTTTATAGAACCCTGCTTACAGATGAATCTGTTTCGGGAAGGCAAACGGGGGAAGGTGAATGTAAGGGAAGAGGATAGAAAGGACTGTGTCTTGTGCAAGAGGTAAAAGTGACTCCTTTTTTTTTTTTCCTCAGGAAAAGAAAAGCCAGCAGATGAGTGGATGAGGAAGTGGAGAAAGGTATTTGAAAATGGGGGTAGGTAAGGAAGGTCTTGTCTTGGTAGTGGGGAGGAGAGTCAATGATAAATAGTCTAATAGCTGAAGAGAGATGTTTTCTGAAGGGAAATGGGGATCTTGCACTGAGTGTTGTCTGTGTTTCTTAATGATTGAAAAGATTACTCATACTGCCTTGGGAAGGGGTAGGGGGGAACTGGCACTTTTTTTAAAAGTTATTTTTAGTTTACAACACATGGTTCCACATAATTTTGGGTTCCAAATTTTCTCCCTTCCCTCCCCCCTCCCTCCCCAAGACAGCATGGAATCTCATATAACTACCACGTATAACTTTGCTTTGAATTAATTTATACACTAGTCAAGTTGTGGAGAAGAATTATGACCAATGGAATGAATCATGAGAAAGAAGAAACAGAACCAAAAAAAAAACCCCAAAAACAAAAACAAAAGAGAAGAAAAAAAGGCGAGCATGAAGTGTGCCTCAATCTGCATTCAAACTTCATAGTCCTCTCTCTAGATGTAGATAGCATTCTCCATCGTGAGTCCTTTGGAGTTGTCTTTGTACCTTGTGTTGCTGAGAAGAGTGAAGTCTGTCAGGGTTGGTCCTCACAGAATCCATATATCTGTGGTTGTGTATAATGATCTCCTGGCTCTGCTCCGCTCACTCAGCATTGTGTCATGTAGTTTTTTCCAGGTTGTTATGAAGTCTGTATCATCCTCATTTCTTATGGCACAATAGTATTCCATTACCTTCATATACCACAGCTTGTTCAGCCATTCCCCAATTAACGGGCATCCCTTTGATTTCCAGTTCTTGGCTACCACAAAAAGAGCTGCTATAAATATTTTTGTACATATGAATCCTTTTCCCGCTTGTGTGATTTCTTTGGGATACAACCCTAGAAGTGGTATTGCTGGGTCAAAGGGTATGAACATTTTTATGGCCCTTTGGGCATAGGAACTGGCACTTTTTTAGGCTATTTGCACCTGGGTGAGTAGGAGAGCATGAAACTAGTCAGGAGATTTTGAAATGAATGAGGAAGGAAGATGATCATGGGGAAGATAGAGATTAGTGGTAGGTTGCATAATTGGGGATGTGGAACACAGGGAAATGTTCTCTATGTCATCTACAAAAATTAGCATGACTTTGGGAGTGAAGTAAAATGGGAAAGTGGGATCAGTGGGAACAAGCTGATTCAAGGCAGTCAGAGAAACTGCTTAGAAGGGAGAGTGCAAAATGATTATGTTTGAAATTTTGATTCCATAAGGAATGCAGAGCAGAGAGAGGGACTAGATAAATATTGTGGACATGAACCAGGGAATAATGATGTAGAGAAGACTTAAAAGGAAGATGGATAATGATGAGGATGAAGGAGATAAATCCTTTCTAGAAAGGGTTAACAAAATAAAATTTAAAGAAATAATGAACAGAACCAGTTGAAGGCAAGGAGAGATAAGCTGAATCAACTTAACAAAGTGAGTAGGGGATAAAGGAGAGGAGAATAAAAAAAAAACAGAAAAAATAGGGAAAGAAAACAAAAATCAGTAAACAAAACTTTAAAGAGACAAAAGAAAAACTGTGGAGGGAGAATTTAGGGTGATGGGAAGAGAGCTGCGAATAAAGCCACCTTTAAAAAGATTCAGAAGTGACACTGTACTGTATTTACAGCAGAAGATCAGAAAGCATTAAAACTTGAAAAATTATAATATTTGAAATAAATGAAGGAAAATACAAATAGCTCCATAACTTTAAATGTGAGAGGATTAAACAATCCAATAAAAAGAAAAAAGAATGGCATGTAGGTAAGATAACAAAACCGTACAAGCTCACTAGAAATACATTTTAAAAAGAGAGATATACACAAAATAAAAGATGGGAAAAATATTATGTAGCAAGTGAATTCTAAAAAAAGAATCAGTTGTAATTATGTTGTCCAACAAAGCAAAATAAAAAAAAAATTATGAAAGGACTAAACAAAGAAACTACATTATGCTGAAAGGAAATATAGATAAGAAATCACAATGCATAATAAACTTATTTGCTCAAAATGATTTACTATCTATATTCAAAAAGTTAACTTTAGCTGAGCTACAATAATTCATAGACAGTAACACAATAGTGAGAGGAGCCTTCAATGTCTCCTTTCTCTCAGATTTGAAAAATTTTAACACATATATAAACAAATAGAAAATATGGAACTGAGCAAATTGCTATGAAAACTAAAACTAAAACATTTATAGTATCTCTTAAATGGGGCTACAAAAGAATATACATATTTCTCAATGCCACATAGAGCTTTTGTTTAAAAAAACTGACCTAGTATTATGGCAAAGAAAATTTATAAATAAAAATAAAATGATGGAAAGATAATACATACTTTACAGAGTATAATACAATAAAAATAGTTATTGAGGAAAGAGAAAAAACATATTTAAATGAACAAAATGAAAGCCTAAATAAGGAGGGGGATTTATGCTAAAAAATCTTATAATATATAGGCATGACTTCCCTTAATATCATAAAAATACTTAAAACCAAAAGGAAGTATCATATGCAATCAGCAGATGCTAGAATATTTTCAAATAAATAAAGGAATAAGGCTAGAATTCCCACTCTCCCCATTATTATATGATATAATTCTGGAAGTTTTAGCATTATGAACAAGACCAAGAGAAAGTAAATACATAAAGATAAGTAAAAAGCATTAAAACTATCCATATTTGCTGACAATATGATGGCACATTTGAAAAATCATAAAGTATAAACAAAGAGAGTAATCAAGACAAAAGCTTCAACAGTGTTTACAGCTACAACATAAGCAATGGAAAAAAGAAACTGCAAGTCTGCACAATAATAACAAAATCCCAGAAGCAATAGAAATAGAAGTCCCTTTCCAAATACCTAATCTTATTTGATTATTTAATTAACTCTATCCCTTGTTTGAATAAGATAAGAATTCCTTTCCATGGCAAGGAGTAATATATTTTCCAATTCCCTTTTAGAAAGATAAAAAGGAAAAAAATATATAATATATAATAGTATAATGATAATTACTTATTTGATTAAAAACTCCAGGAAAAGAGTTTGGTAAAAATTAAGCTTAGATCATCACCTTACTCCATATATAAGACATTCTAAATGGACACAATCTTAATATTAAAGATCACACTATTATAAAAAATTAAGAGAAACAGATCATAATACCACTCGCAACTATGAGAAGGAGATATAATCTTATCCAAACAAGGCAGAGGGGCAATTGCAAATGATGAAACATATAACTTTGATTATTTGAGACCAAAATGTATAAAGAAAATTAAATAACCAGGGAAAAAGGAAAAAATTTAAATAATTTTTCACATTTATCTGAAAAGCATTTGATATTATATACACATGTAATATACATATATATATACACACACACACACACACACACATATATATATATAAAATATGTATACACATATCAATGTGTATCTCTGTGTGGGGATATGTGTATACACATAAGCACACATATACATGTATAGATGCATATATGCATACATACACACAAAGACATACAGACATACCTAGCAGTAGAGAATCAAGTTGGAAAAAATTGATAAAATTTATCTGAGAAATATTTGGTATTAGACACACATGATAACAAACTAAATATTCTTTATATATACATATATTCATAAGTTATATATACTTTATATATTCACATATCATATAAGCATATATATATAAATAGAATAATTAGTGTATATATATATATTATATGTACAAATGTTTGTATTTATAGTTTATATATTCCTATATTTGTTTATATGATATCAAGCACTGTAAGCATATATGATTTTGTTGTTCCATCATGTCCAACTCTTCATCACCTTATTTGGGATTTTCTTGGCAAAGCTAATGGAGTAGTTTGCTATTTCTTATTCCAGCTCATTTTATAAATGAGGAAACTGAAGGAAACAGAATTTTGTGCCCAGGAAATAGAATGTGTGCCCAGGGTCACACATCTATTAAGTGTCTGAAGCCAGATTTGAACTTGGGAAGATGAGCCTTCCTGCCTCCAGGCCCTGGCCTCTATCTTTGATGTGAGGGTGCATCCACAAAATCTTAGGTAAATGGAAGACAGTGTTGCTGATGAAAAGGTCATGAGATGCACAAGGCTTCAGTACTAAGTGATCATTGCTGTTGCCATTTCTGACTTCATTCCCTCTGATGTCTGTTACTACTCTAGCATTAAAATTTCCCATTATTATAAGCTTGTCCTCTTTTGACACATTGATGATGAATGCCTCCTGGTCTTTACAAAAATTTCTTCGATCTCAGGGTTCATCATGGAGAGAACATACGCACTGATGACGGTAGTGATTTCATTGTCATGAGTCTGTCACTCACTGTTTTTCATAGGCACACAACCTTGTTGACTAGATTAATTTTGCAGCACTCCCCATGACTGTGGCCACTCCACAATAACATTTATACAGCTCCAACTTCAATAAGCTGGTCTTCATTTGCCAGCCTTTTTTCACCCAGAGATGCTATTTGTATGTGGTATCTGCCAACTCTTGCAATAAGAGCTGTTCATCATTTAGGTCTACTGGATTTCATGTTGCTCATAAATGTGCACACATTCCATGTACTGAGGATGAGTGGAATCATCTTTGCAAAGTTTTTGTAACATTTTTTGTGTTTTGATCACAGGGGGATCCTCATTGAATGCAACAAGTAGGCCAGGGTTGGGTGATGCAGACAATTTTTAGGATACCCTTTCTAGCCCTTTCTTTATTCCAGAAGATGAGCAGGGTGGTCCTCGAAAAAAGGCTGCTTAGACACCCAGGGAGCTGTCAAATGCCTTTGCTCCTTCAGTCCAGTGAGAAGACAGCCCTAAGGCTTGGGTGCCTGTGACCAGAATTGTGACTGCAGCTCCCACTCTATCTGCCCCTGCTGCTTCATCAATTGCCTGTTGTAACGGAACTTTGAGGTAGGTAAAATGATATGGATGATGTCTTTTGACTCACACATAAACTGGATTTAAATGAAGCAGAGTTGCCTGAAGTCATCAACCTTATTCTCTCTTTCACAGTCCTCAAAATCCAGTGGCAAAACAAAAATCAAGGCAACTAGCAACAGCTTGTTACTCAGTAGATAACTTTGGTGTCCTCAATGTTTAACAGAACTCTAAGTGATCCACAGTTCCTGCTTCAGCTGCCTTCATAGCCTTTGTTCTTATCTACTCATTCTGCTGGGCGAACTCTTCACACGCCTAGGTTAGACACCCTACTAACTCACCGATAGATTTTAAGGCCTGTCAGTTATCCTTAAGCTGCGTAGTCCATCTACTGAGAAGGTTTACTGAGATGTGGCCGCTGTGCATACTACAGCTTCTTGGAGCTACAGGTGAGAGTTGGGTGAACAGGTAAAAACCAAAGAAAGAAAGCAACATCTAAAAGGGTTCAGTATCCCTCAAACCAGAATACTAGCCTTCCCTGAACACCCCACATATTGTACCCTGTATATCTCATGTTATGCTACGTTATGCTTCTTTATGCTATATTATGCTACGTTATGCTACATTATATTATGTTATATTACGTTATATCACATTACATTATATTATATTGTGTCATATTATGTCATTTATTATGTTGCATTGTCACATTGTCACATTGTAGTATTATTATGTCATATTATGTCCTATTATGTTATATTATGTCACATTATGTCATGTCATATGATGTCATGTCACATCATGTTACGTTACATTGTTATATTATGTCATATTACATTATATTATATCACATCAATCATATATCATATTGTATGTTATATTACATTATATTATATTGTGTTGTGTTATGTGTTGTGATGTGAGATTAAATATATTCTAGTATTATATGTGTACTAATACAATGAAATGTACATATCTATATATTATCTATCTGTCTCTCTGTCATCTATCTATCTATCTATCATCTATTTTAGATATATGGGGTGAATAAGAGGAGGTAAGAATGACAACTGGATTTTGAACCTGGATGACCTTAAGGATGGTGATGCTCTCAACAGTAATAGAGAACTTTTTTTTTTAAAGGAGGTACTTTGTACTTTGAATTTCTAAACAAAGCATAGCAAAGTGATTTGAATTGAGAGAGTTTCCAACAATGAGAAAAATAAATCATGAAGAACCTTTACAGAAGGTGGTATCATGCAAAGAATTCTCAGAAGTAGAAAAAGGGAAAGAGTACATTCTAGATAAAGGCAATCATCTAAAAGAAAGATGGCATGTTGCGTACAGCAAGCAGGCTGAGAGCCACTTTGATTGGAATAGAAAGTGAGTATGTTGGAATAATTTTGAATAAGAAAGGAAAGTAGAAAGAAGGCAGATTTTAAAGGCTTTTAAATTCCAGGCTTAGGAATCTCCATTTTATTCTTGAGAGATAGAGTGTTGGACCTAGAGGCAGGAATATCTACTTCAAATTTGGCCTCAGACACTTACTAGCTGCGTAGCCCTAGGCATGTCATTTAACTTAATCTTTGTCTCACTTTGCTCAGCTGTAAAGTGAGCTGAAGAAGTAAATGGGAAACCACTCCAATGTCAGTGCCAAAAAACTCCAAAAAGAGGTCACAAGACTCAGTCACTACTGAAAACAATTAAACAACAACAACAAAATTTTGTTTCCGAGGAAATAGCCACTGAAGATTTCTGAGTAGAAGGAGGCCATCTAATTGGAGACTACCATTGTCATTAAAAAGACCTCACAGAAAAATTGATGAGCAAGTCAAGGCTCAAAGCAATATGCATTATTAGAAGGAATGGGCCCATGTAATGGCAAGCAAAGCAGGACTTTCTGGTTTGCTCTTTTTTTTCTTTTGGAATTCTAGTTCTCAACACTGAGGTAATCAACTGCCTTTCATTGAGTCTTGCCTTTATTTTAATCAAGAGTCTTTGATGACCTGCTTAAGTCACAAGAAAGCCTAAGTCACAGTGAGTTTGATTCATGTTTGTGACACCCTCTGTGGGCTGACCCCAAAGAAGTGTATATGTACTCTGAGGTTAGCATTTTGTTTTGGGGGCTCACTCATTGGAAGAGTTTCTGTGACTTGGCCAGTTGAGACTCTGGGTAGCCATTAAAGAGCAACCCCCCCACACCCCTGCTTTGAAAACCCAGATATTGGTGCTTCTCTCTCTGATCATTATGTATGTATTACCGTGGACAGAGGGTAAAAAGCCCTGCCTGATGATTTGTGCTATTTGCTCTGTTTGTATAATTTCTGCTTGTAATGTCTGTTTGTGTTTTCTCAGAAGCTCAGGGTGTTGACTTTTTCCCCTGATCTAAGCGATGATATATGTGTGTTTAATTAAAGTGAGATTGTAGACTCCTTAAAGTTGCTTTCCTTAGAAAAGCAGATCAAAGAATCTGTGCTAGCCGTCCTCCTGTGCGCTAGTGTTGTTGGTCTTATACCTCCACTGCAGCTGCTAGTAGCATTGTTGTTATAAAATGGCATGGTCACAAGATTCCAACCTACTCAGGGAAACCCCAATGGAAAAAGCCTGGAGGACAATCCTAGTCTCTATCTAGGATGGAATCCTCCTGGCTTAGTTTCCTCATTGTGTTCTTTTTGGAAAAAAAAAAAAAAAACATTCCCCACCTGAGTTTGGCTATGAGGTTAAATTGACATTGCATAGTTGGAGTCTCAATCAAAATGGAGATGACCCTATTTGAAGGATAATAGCCTATATTTGCTTATTCTTTTTGGCCTATTTTTAACCTTTCTGCTAGATTTGTCTCCTCCAGGCTTAAGTCCTGAATAGGACTTATTGCTTAAGCTGGACATCACCCACTGTCCACAACTGCAATCTGTCACCATTGGACCTGGTGTCAATCAAATTCCAGGTGCCAGCTTGCTAAAGAACATAACTCTTGAATGGGACTCTTGACCTCTTGGGGCAAGAACAGCTAATGTCTAATTTCAGTAGGAAGAAGCTATGAAGGATGAAACCTTCACCCATTACCCCAAGATTTTGAGCCCCATTGGATTGAGGGAGTAACAATGATATTGTTCTGTATAACTATTTTTGTATTATCCTTGTTGTATTGTCATACTGTTAAGGTATTATTGGTGCCAGTTTCTCATTGACCTATGTAATGGATACAAAGATCTAGGGGCCCACAGTAAGCCATATAGCCACTCTGGTGATGAGATGTTATGTTAAGTATGTTAAGTATTTGGCAAATGTGATGTGTTTATTTTGAGGGGATTTTATCGTACCTAAGAAACATTAGTACCTACTCAGATACAAGTTGCCTACGTAATGGGGCCAAAAATGATGTTAATGTGATTAAAGATCTTCCTGGTCCATTCAATAGGCCTCAGGTGGAGCCAGTTAAGGGAAGCTTGATTAGGAGAGGCTCCATTGTAGACAGGCTTACACCCTTTACTTACTAGGTAGGAAGCCCCAGGCGTACACCCTTTCACTAACTAGGCATTAGGCCCCAGACTGTGTTAGTAAACAAAATGGGCTCTTAGCACTCAGTTCAACCAAGTGCCCTTGAAGAGTTTGGTCTTTGTTTCCTTGATTAGATTTGGAAGTCCTTGGTGACCTTGTCTCAGGGGAGGGCCTACTTTACACATGAGTTTGAGTGACATGTTTGGGACATCAGAGGCTTTTAGACCACATGGGTTTAAGTTGCCTGTTTGTGAGGATTCTAGGCCACGTGGGTGAGTGGCTGTGATGATTCTACATCATGTGGGTGAGTCGAGTGTGTAACTCACCCTTGACCCTGAAAAAGATACAAAACGAGGGGTTGGCTTTCTCCTTTTCAGAGCTCTTGCTCACAGCCATGGTGGCACACATGACTCTGGGCCAGCCCTTGTTATGAGTTCCCAGGTTGAACCTAGATGTTAGTAACTATGAATTGTATTTGGTCTGTGTGTCGATGTTTGTAATTTGTTTGTGTTTGCTCCGAAGTTCAGGGTGCTGGCTTTTTCCCCTGAACTAAGTGAATGGTATTTGTATGCTGAATTAAAGTAAGCTTGTCAACCCCTTAACATTGCTTTCCTTACTAAAGCAGATCAAAAGAACCTGGGCTTTTGCAGCATGTTGGTAGAATTCTTGTTGTAGGGCTTGTGTTGGTCTTTTGCCCCCACAACAGCTGCTAGCCAGATTGTTGAAACACAGACTCACACCCTATTGCTAATTAGGTCATGAGAAGTATGAAGTCCTCAGGCCCTAAAAAGAGTATATATATATATATATATATATATATATATATATACACATATATATATATATGTATATATATGTATATATATATATATACTCAGAAGATAGTCATTGAGGAGTGAGAACTCAGGAGTCAGAATAGAAGCCAGAATTCAGAATTCAGCCCAAGGAGAAGGAGTAAGAAGTCTGAGTCAACAGAGCTGCAGAGAGAGTGCAGAGTGGAAAGTGGAAACCAGGGAGCTGCTGAGACCAGAGAACTGAGGGGAGAGAGAACACAGGCAAGCAGACAGTTAGGATTTGTGAGTGTTTATGGGGAGGCCCCAGCAGGGGGGAAGGAAGGTTACAGGATGACGTGGGTCCCTGCTGTAATATCATAGTTTAAGTTCTTTACTGCTTTGATGAAGTGGACTTACTGGTTTGGGGACATAATTGCTATGCTGAAGTGGAGTCATTGGTTTTGGGATTTGATCTTCTGATGCTTAAATAAATGCTTTACTTCTTCTGCCTTCTATATGGAGAGTTTCTTATATCCTGTGATACGGAACTATACAGGCATAATCACAAACATCATAGATGTTGCATTTATTGCTTTAATGATACAGTCCATTATTCCATTGATATAGTGAACTCACAGAAAAGGACTTACCCTCTATCAATGTAGGCTGGCACTTCATTTTCAACTTATAATCTCATAGAGTTTCCAGAAACATTAAAAGATTAAGTGCTGTGCCGTCAAGATGGAAGAGAAAAACCAGAAAGTCTCCTGAGTTCTCCTCAGTTTCCCTCAGAAACAACATTAAATCAACCCTCTAAATAGATGCTGGATCAATAGAACCTACAAAAAATAGAATGAAATCATTTTCCAGCTGAAAATAACTTGGAGGTCAGGAAAGGTCTGTCTCACTTAGGTAAAGGGGACCACAGTCCAGTGCATTGTTTGGACAAGTCAACAGGAGGTTCTTTGCCACAGCACAGACCAGCAACCGAGGCCTCTCATTTTGGGCTCAGCAGCCTAGTGGTACATCAGGAAACCTATGGGACCTCCAACTCCAGCACAGAAGACAAATTGCCAGCCCCAGAAACCCAGCACAACAGGCATGACTAGGCCAGGCTATCCTAGCAAAGGGGTCTAGCCACAAGCACCTCTCCATATAGAAGGCCTCAGCATGGAAAGTCAATGATCTGGCACCTGGCACACTGCAAAAGAAGCTTGGGACAGTGACCCTTGTGCCTCAGGAGCAGATTTAAACTTTAAAAGCCAAAAAATAGGCTTAAATGAACAAGAAACAGAAAAGAGCCCTGATCATAGAAAGCTACTATTGGGGACAGAGAAAATCAAAACACAAACTCATAAAAGAACAATGTCAAAATGTATACATGTGAAACCTCAAAGAGGAATTTGAAAAAAGTCTCAAGGCCAAAAAGCCTATTTGGAGGAGCTCAAAAAGAATTTTAAAAATCACATAAGAGAGGTAAAAGAAAAACTGGGAAATGATAGGAGAGGTATGCAAGAGAGAGGCAACAGCTTGGAAAAAGAAGGACAAAAAAAAATGACTATCAAAAACAATTCTTTAAAAAATACAATTGGAAAAATTGTGGGAAACAATCTGCTGAAGAAAAAACACTCCTTTAAAAGTAGAATTGCCCAAATGGAAAAAGGAGGCACAAAAGCTAACTGAAGATTAAAAATTAGAATTGGGCAAGTGGTAGCTATTGACTTTATAAGAGATCAAGAATCAGTCAAACAAAATCAAAAGAATGAAAAAAATAAAAAAAAAATTTAAATGCCTCACTGAGAAACATCTGACTTGGAAGATAGATCTAGGAGAGATAATTTTAGAATGGACTACCTGAAAGCCATGATCAAAAAAAAAAAAAGAGGCTGAACATCTTTCAAGAAACTCAAGGAAAACTTCCTTGATATCCTAGAAACAGAGCGTAAAATAGTCATTGAAAGAATCCACCAATCACCTCCTGAAAGTCATCCTAGAATGAGAACTCCAAGGAATATTATAGTAAAATTCCTGAATCATTAGTTCAAGGAGAAAATACAGCAAGCAGCCAGAAAGAAACAATTCCAGTATCAAGGAGACATAGTCAAGTGTACACAGGACTCAGAAGCTTCTACATTAAAGGATCAAAGGGCCTAGAATATGATATTCTGGAAAGCAAAGGAGATAGGATTACAACCAAGAATCAACTACCCAGAAAAACTGAGCATAATCTTTCAGGGCAAAAGATGGTCATTCAATGAAATAGGGGACTTTCAAACTTTCCTGATGGAAAGATCAGAGCTGAATAGAAAATTTGACTTTCAAATACGAGACTCAAGAGAAGCATAAAAAGGTAAATAAGACAGTGAAATCATAAGAGAATTATAAGGTTAAGCTGTTTACATTCATATATGAGAAGATGATATTTATAACTCATAAGACCTTTTTCATTATTAGGGTAGTTAGAAGGAGTATATTTAGACAGAGAGCACAGGAAAAAAGTCATGTTTTTCAATAAGGTTAAACTATTTACATCCCTACATGGGAAGATGGGTTTTGTAACTCCTAAGAGCTTTATCTCTATTAGGTCAGTTAGAAAGAGTATACATAGATAGAGGGTGTGGGCATAAGTTGACTTTGATGTGATTATTTAAAGAAATAAGGGGTAAAAAAAGGATTGTACTAGGGGAAGAGGAAAGAAAGAGGCAGAATCCAATCAAGTACATCACATGAAGAGGTGTAAAAGACCTTTATAGTGGAGGGAAAGAAGGAAGGAGAATGAGCGTTGTTTGAACCTTACTTTCATCAGATTTGGCTCAAAGAAGGAATAAAGTACACACTCATTTGGGTATAGCAATTTATCTCATTCTATAAGGAATTAGAAGTGGAAAGGGGAAAGAACAGAGAAGGGAGTTGATACAAGGTATAGCGTATTGAGAGAGGTGGTGGTCAGAAGCAAAACACTGCTGAGGAAGGATAGGGTGAAAGGAGAGAAAAAAAGCATAAGCTGAGATAAAAAATGGATGCAGGGAAATACACAGTCAGTAATCATAACTTTGAACGTGCATGATTTTAACTTTCACCTAAAATGGAAGTGAGTAGAAAAGTAAATTAAAAACCAGAATCTGACAATATGTTTTTCACAAGAAACATAGTTGAAGCAGAGACATACTTACAGAGTAAAGGTAAAAGGTTGGAGCAGAATATATTATGCTTCAGCTGAAGTTTAAAAAAAAAAGCATGGGTAGAAATCCTGATCTCAGTCAAAGCACAAGTAAAAATAGAAAAATAGATCTAATTTAAATGACAAGGAAGGAAAACACATCTTGCGAAAAGTGTACAATGGACAATGAAATAATATTAATAATAAACACCAAATAGTATAACTTCTAAATTCTTAGAGAACTTAAATGAGTTAGAAGAAGAAATAGACAACAAAACTATGCTAATGGAGTACCTCAACCTTCCCCTCTCAGAACTAGACAAATCTAACCACAAAATAAACAAGAAATAAGTTAAGGAAGTGAATAGAATTTTTAAAAAGTTACACATGGCAGACATCTGGAGAAAACTGAATGAGGATTGAAAGCAATATACCTTTTTTTTCTCATGGTACATGGCACTTACACAAAAATTTACCATTTTGGGGGCCTAAAAACACCTCGTAACAAAGTGAAGAAAAGCAGAAATGTTAAACGCACCCTTTTCAGATTATGATATAATAAAGATTGTGTATAATAAAGATCCATGGAAAGATTGATTAAAATTAATTGGAAACTAAATAATCTCATCCCAAAGAATGAGTGAGTCAAACAACAAGTCATAGAAACAATAATTTCATCAAAGAGAATGAAAATAATGAGACAACATACCAAAAGTTTTGGGAAACGGCCAAAGCAGTACTTAGGGGAACTTTTTTTCTCTAAATGTTTACACAAATAAAATGGAGAAAGAGGAGATCAATGAATTGGGCATGCAACTAAAAAATGTAGGGGGAAAAACAAATTAAAAATTCCCAATTAAATACCAAATTAGAAATTCTGAAAATCAAAGGAGAGATTAATAAGATTGAAAGTAAGAAAACTATTGGAAAAATAAAACTAAGCTGGTTTTATTTAAAAAAAAAAGTAGTATAAATAAACCTTTGGTTAATTCAATTTACATCAAAAAGAAAGAAGAAAACTAAATTACCTGTATCAAAAATAAAAAGGGTGAATTCACCAACAATGAAGAGGAATTTAAAATAATATCTAGGAGCTATTTCATCCAAATGTATACCAAAAAAAATCAGACAATCTACATCAAATGGATGGAGATTTACAAAAACACAAATTACCCAGTTTAACAGAAGAGGAAATAAAATACTTAACTCCATGTTAGAAAAAGAACTTTCACAAGCCATCAATGGACTCTTTAAGAAAAAAAAAATATTTAATATGATTGTACATGTATAATCTATATTAGATTACTTGTTTTGGGGAAGTGTAGGGAGGGGAAAAATTGGAACTCATAATCTTATAGAAATTAATGTTGAAAACTATCTTTATATGTAATTAGAAAAAATACTATTAAGTGGGAGAAAAATATTAAGTGACTTGACAGCTGTCACATGGTCAGTTTATGTCAAATGGGGGATTTGAATCCAACTTTTCACCATTCCATTACCAGAACTTTCAGTGAAAACAATAGACTGGTTCAATTATTTTGAATAAGAAAAAAGCTTAAAAGGGAAGGATAACAACAATAGGGTGATAGAGCATTCCTCTCACCAGCACCATGATCTACACCTTCAAACTATATTAATCCAAAAATTCACCAACATTTGTTCTGAGACTAAATTCTAGTTCATTCCTGAGTTGGAAATGGGCAGCAAAGAAATCTAAACATGGAGGTCACCAGAGAGCCCTGGGCACAATTGCTTCAGGCTGTGACAAGAAGATCGTTTTCTGATTATCTAGGAATCTAGGAATGTCTATGATTTAGAGCAGATCAGTCAGTCCAAGTGTTACAAAGTTGGTTCAGCTTAAAGGTCATGGTTGCTTGCTCAGCTTGGAGGTCTGAGTCCACATAGTTATCTGTGAATTAGAGAACAACAAAATCCCAGAAAAATAAAAGTTGTAGGTAACTAAAATGTCAGTGGAAAGATACGGGGCAGGCTTACATATGTCACATCCTATTTCTAGTGATCATTTAAGTGTAAGGAGTGGAATAAAATGCATCATCAATGACATACAGGACAGGCAAAGGTTTATGAAATGCTGATGGTATAAGAAGGACAAATGACAATAGATATTCAAGTCCACAATTGCAGTGTTATTAACACACACACACACACAAATATAAGTCCTAGGCTAAGATTTCCAGCATGATGGGTGTATCTATTAATAATGACTTATTGAGGGGCAGCTAGGTTGTGCAGTGAGTAGCGCACTGGCCCTGGAGTCAGGAGGACCTGAGTTCAAATCCAGCCTCAGACACTTGACATATATACTAGCTGTGTGATCTTGGGCAAGTCACTTAACCCCAATTGCCCTGCCAAAAAATAAAATAAAAATAATGACTTATTGAGGAATTTGGATGAAAATCAAACAGGATGAGAAAGCATAAATGATTTTATCTGTAATGATAGAAAGAGGATCTGTACCAATAAGCTTATTTTTCTAAGCACTGGGTAACCTTTTCTCTCTTATGAAATCTCAGCCATTTCTCCAGTTCAAAAGACATAAACACCTTTAATGAAATATACATTGCACATAGGTGAACATTCTACCACAAAAATCACAAGCAAACATTGGCTTCCTCATGTTCCTTCTTGCCTATGTGGGACTATAGTTACCTAATCTATAGGTTACCTTTCCCTCCTGTTTAAATTCTGTTAGGAAATGATCCTGTCACACCTCCACTCTAGTAGGAAATCAATTCTCTGGTTCCTGGACTAAACTAAAATGTTTCTGTGTTAAACACACTCTTAGGTGGTAACCTCATGTCATCCATTCAAGTCAGAGTCACTAAAACTAGCAAAGACCATTAAATAAATTTCTAGGATCATATGAATTAGACTTGGCAAATTCTTTTAACACCATACAATACATATTTGCTGTGAATATCAATTTGCCTCTAAATATAATACAAATTTATAAAATTATACTTCTTGTTGATATGTCTATATGTAAAGACAATACCATCATATTTATCTGGGTGATCATGGACAAATTACTTCCATTATATGGCTCTTAGCTGCCTCCCTATATAAAAAGATGTCTGCAGAATATTCTAGTTCAAAATGATAATGTCCTATAGCACAATCAAATTGGAATATTAGAATCTTTGGGGAAAGGAATTAGAGATTTTTTTTTTTTAAAATCATATATTTAGATGTTTGCTTTGTTTTCTCTGTTTTCTGCAGGGACATACTTTTTCCATGCCAAGTGTGATAAGTCAATGCAGTTGATGGAAAATAAACATTAGAATATATTTCTTTTGGTGATGTACAAGAAATTATCCATCCCTACCCCAGGGTAAATAAAAATTGTGTTCATGAACTTGAGAATAATAGTTACTGAGAAAGACTGTTTAGAGAGTGAAGACCAGTAAAGGGCTGGGGAAATGAAGAATTATTCACCTTGGTGGATGTAGATTTATCCTCTGTCAATGAAGATATCAATTTATTCTCAACTTTCCATACGTGATATAAGTTATACCTTCCTAGTTAAATTTTAGTATTTTATGGATATTAAATCAAAATTCAATCTGTATATCTGTTTTTTCTTCATTCCCAGAGGCAACTGGGTGGTTAAGTGGATAGAGTATTGGTCCTAGATTCAGGAAACCTTGAGTACTAGTCCAGCTTCCAATACTAGTTACGTGACACTGGGAATGTTACTTAACCTCTGTTTTCCTTAGTTTCTTCAACTAGAAAATGGGAATAAGAATTCCAAATATTTCCAAAGATTGTTGTAAATATCAAACAAATTTTTTATATTTGTAAAACGACTTAGCACATTGCCTAGCAAATAATAAGCACTTAATAAATATTTATTTACTTCCTTGTTTAGACTACAAAAAAAATGTACCTCCTTTTCTGGTCATACGTGTACTTAAGAATGCATTTTTATTACACTTTGCATGCAAATCTTTATTGGTAGTATGCCATAGATTATTTGTAATTGCCACTTTGTCTGCAAATTGCCAGTTAAGGCATTTGCAATTTTGTGTCTTCTCTATTTTTAGTTTTCTATGACTGGCATCCATATAATCAACAGGAGAATATTGATATTAGAATAAATGGGCTTTTCTGGCAGAAAACACCATTCCATCACTGAAAGCCTCATACAATTTTTCAAGTAAATAGAAAAGATTTTAGATTTTGAACTCAAAGGGACGATTTCCCTCTACTCATGTATCATCATTATCACCATCACCACCACCACCACCAATACCATCATCATCATCTATGTATAATATTAAAAGTTTCCAAAGTATTTTACAAATGTTAGCTTATTTTATCTCTAGAACAATGCTGAGTTTCACTGCTAGATAGTACCTGAGGAAAGTTTTGAATTTAGGTCTTCTTAAATTTAGAGTCTTTGCTTGCTTTACTCAACCACTTACCTAATTCCTACTGATGAAGAGACAGGTTTAGCTAGAGTGTATTCATACCCAAGTTCACATAGATAGTAAGTGGCAAAGCTGTGATTTAAATCTAGGTCCTCTGATAACAAATGCAGCCTTCATCCACCTTACCATATACCTTCCAAGGAGATTTTTTAATATTGCATTTTATTGGACAATGAATAGTCTGCCATTGTTCCTGACTTAAACATAGAAAAGAAGGGGAAGTCTTCAGGGACTGGAATTTTAACAAATCACTACATGTGCACTTCTCTCTGGATTATATGGTCACAACTGCTTAAGCCTCCTCTTCTAGGAGGGGCAGCTAGGTGGTACAGTGAATAGAACACAAGTCTTGGAGTCAGGGGGACTTGAGTTCAAATTCGGCTTCAGACACTTGACACTTGCTGGCTGTGTGACCTTGGGCAAGTTACTTAACCCAAGTTGCCTTGCCTTCCCCCTCCCAAAACAAAACAAAAGACTTTTCTTCTATTTTCCTACTGTCCTTTCCACTCCTTGACTCACTTCTTAAAGAGGCCTATTTACTGAATGGGCATTACCTCACTCTAAGTGAGTACCTGAAAAGTCCTTAGCCTAAAAGGGCCAGGTTATCTCATTGCTTCCTGGGCCATGTCCAGTCATCCTGATGAGTGTCTGGTCACTGGATCCAGATGGCTCTGGAGAGAAAAGTGAGGCTGGTGACCTTGCACAGCCCTCCCTCACTCAAATTAAAGTCAACTGCAAGTTATGTTATCATTTCCCTGATACCATGGTCTTCTTTGAAAATGGACAAATACGCTCCCTTCTCCACCCCCCAGGCTGCCATGCAGTTCATATCAAACTATCACACAGAGGACATCATTGTGGCAAAGAACAAAAGTCATGTCAGCCTGCTCTGGAACATCAGCCTTGCCAACCAGGAAGCCATGATCACCGAGCTCTCCACGGTCATGGCTCTCTATGTCACCTTGAAGTTGACCATTCAGAGAACTCGTCCTAGTTTGATTCTCAAAGCTCTGAGCACAACAGCCGGAACAGAAGCTAAGATTGCTCACTGGTTGGAAGTTGTCCATTCTGAAAAACCCCAGGACATTGACAGTCTGGCTTTCTACCAAAACATCGCCATCCGACTGCAGCAACTGGAAGCCAATGCCTCATCCTCAGGCTCCAGGACCACTGAGTGGTGGGTTATCCAAGAGTGGAGACCCAGCTGTGCAAAGAACCAAGGCTGCAGTCAGGATTTCGAGATCATTATCTACAATGACAAAGTCAGCCCCCAGAGCCTAGGTTTCCTTGCAGAATACGATATTGTTGGGCTGTACATGTCTGTTGTCACAGTTATTGCTAAGTTTATCCAGGAACACTTCAATGGCATCTCCCAATCCATCATGTACAAGGAAATCCCCAACATGGACCTCATCCTCAAGCTTTGCACAGACATCTTCCTGGTCAGGGAAATGGGCAACCTTGAGCTGGAGAAGCTGGAGGAGCAGCTCTTTTTCAAGCTCATGTTGTGGTATCACTCCCCCAAGACTATGATCAAGTGGACTCAAAAGGCCCAGTCCCCTCCCCAGCAGCTGGTGGATCAGTGATCTGGGTCCTGGCAATCATGTAAGACCCCATGTGGATACACTCCCCCATGCTCACCTGCATTCCTTGCTAAAGTTTAGTTCTCAGTGCACAAAGAACAAACCCCTCACAGCTGGTCACCCTGCTGTCTGCCTGGCACTGTGGCCCTGCTGTCCTGTTGGCTGGTAGCCCTGGCCAAAGCTGAAGCAAGAAAAGCTTTCTCTGCTGTTGTAACTAGCAGGGGCAGCAGGTGAAGGTGACATGTAGGAATATTTGTCTTCAAATGGTTTTTTGCTAACAGAGTAAAGTCTGGCTATTGTTGCACATAGCAGTGAATGGCCTTGGACAGTCTGACAGACCACATAGCCTAAGTAGCTGGCAGCAATTGCTCCTCTCTTAGAGCACAGACTTGCAGGTCCCCACTCTTTGGCATGGCAGCTAATCAGGTAGTCTTGAAATCTCTTGTACCATTATTTAATTATTCAATTAGACTGTAAGCTCTATGAGGGGCAAGAACTTTTATTTAAACTACATGATGGTACAACTGCGCAACCAGTTGTTCAATAAATTGTGTTGATGAACCCAAAAAAAGGGACAAATACAACAAGTTTCACTTTACTGTGAATGAACAGTATAAACATGGAAATCAGGTTTAACTCACTACTTTGTTGTGATATTAATTTAAATTTGTCCCAATTGTCATAATTAGATACTTTTATCTATGTTCTCATCAGTGTGGGTGCTCCTCTATTAATATAGATTGGAACCTATCAAAGTCTTTTTTCTTCTATTTTTAGTTTTCAACATTTGCTTTTACAAGATTTTGAATTCTAAATGTTTTCTCCTTCCCTCCACTCCTCCCTCTCCAAGGTGGCATGCGATCTAATATAGGTTATACATGTATGATCATATTAAACATATTACCACATTAGTCGTGTTGTGAAAGAGAAAAAGCATGAGAAGGAAAAGACAAAACAACAACAGCAAGAAAAAGAGAAAATAGTATGTTTCAATTTGCCTTCACACTCCATAGTTCTTTATCTACATGTTGACAGCATTTTTTATTTTCCATTTTGGGCAGTGAGAGAAAATGTAGGCTTGCCGCTGCACACTCTTTTGTTTGTCACATGACCCACTGTAAACAACCATTGTCGGTCTATCTCTGGTCTAACCTATCTGTGGACCAAACCTACTGCCAAGTTGTATAGGTCTGATTTAGAACATTTTATTTTTTATATGACTATAAAATGTTCTGATTTCTTTAGGTTACCTAATCATATCCTTTGACCATTTATCAATTGGGGAGTACCAGACAGTCTTGATAATTACTGCTTAAACTATACTTTAAGATTTGATACTGTTAAACCTACCTCCTTTGCTTTTAAAAATTTTATTTTGGTGTTCTTGACTTTTTGTTCTTCCAAATGAATTTTGTATTTTTTTATAATTTGGTATTTTCTTTGCTAATTTAATTGGGATGACATTGAATATATAATTTAGTTTAGATAAGATTTTAGTTTCTGTTATATTCACTCTGCCTATATATGAATAATTACCATTTCTACAATCATTTAAATCTGATTGTATTTTTATAAAAAAAAAATAATTTTGTTTATATAGTTCCTGGATTTGTTTTAGCAGGAGTCCTTGTTTTAACAATCCAGCTTGCAGCTTCTGTGGGGGCATAAGATGCACCCAGGAGGCTGCCGGCACGCTGGGAAAGCACAGGTTCTTTTTATCTGCTTACACAAGGAAAGCACGGTGAAGGGGTTGACCAGCTTATTTTAATCCAGCATTCAGTTAGTTCAGGGAGTTTCATATGACTGTAAAATGTTTTGATTTCTTTAAGTTACCCAATCATATCCTTTGACCATTTATCAATTAGGGAGTACCAGATAGTCTTGATAATTACCGCTTAAACTACAGTTTAAGATTCGATACTGTTAAACTTACTTCCTTAACTTGTAAAAATTTTCTTTTGGTGTTCTTGACTTTTTGTTCTTCCAAATGAATTTCGTATTTTTTTTTATAATTTGGTATTTTCTTTGCTAATTTAATTGGGATGGCATTGAATATATAATTTAGTTTAGATAAAATTTTAATTTCTGTTATATTCACTCTGCCTATATATGAATAATTACCATTTCTACAATCATTTAAATCTGACTATATTTTTATAAAAAAAAGAATTTTGTTTATATTGTTTCTGCATTTGTTTTAGCAGGAGTCCTCTCAGGTAGTTTATACATCTAGAGTTATTTTAGATGTTGTATCTCTTACTATCTCTTCTTGAGGATTTTGGCTTGTGATATATAGGAATGCTGGTGATTTATGTGGGCTAACTTTATCTTGCTAGTTTGAAAAAATTATTAATTATTTCAATTAAATTTTAGTTCAGTTTTTGGGATTGTCCAAGTATATCATCGTATCATCTGCAAAAAACATGTGGTCTTGTTATCTCATCGCCTATTCTGATTCCTTCTATTTCTTTTTTTTTTCTTTTCTTATTGCTACTGGTAAGACTTCCAATACAGTATTGAATAATATTGGTGACAGTGGGCATCCTCATTTCACACCTGATCTTACTGTGAAGGCTTCTAGCTTATCTTCACTAAAAATAATGCTTGCTGATTGATTTAGATAAATATTTTTTTTTATCAATTTAAGGAAAAATCCATTGGTACCCATACTTTAAAATGTTTTTAATAGAAATGAGTATTGTACTTTCTCAAAGGTTTTTTTCTGAATCTATTGATAGGATCATATGTTGTTTTAACTTTTATTATTGATTTAATCAATTATGTTAAGAGTTGTTCTTATATTAAACCACCCCTGCATTCCTGGTATAAATTCCACTTGGCCATAGTTTATCATCTTTGTAATATATTGTTTTAATCTTTTAGCAAGTATTTTATTTAAGATTTTTGTATGAATATTCATTCATGAAATTAATTTATAGTTGCCTTTCTCTGTACTCTTCCTGTTTTAGGTACTGGTATTATATTTGTTTCATAGAAGAAGTCCAGTAGGATCTGTTCTTTGACTATTATTCTAAATAGTTTATTTAATGTTGGAATTAATTTATATTTAAGTGTTTGATAGAATTCACCTGTAAATCACATGCTGGTCCTGCTGATTTTCCCTGAAGCTCATTTACAGGACTGGTTAAATTATTTTCCCTAAGATTGGTTTTTAGACATTGATTCCTTCGCAATCAATGATATTTGTAAAGACACTGATTGTAATTTTTTTTAAATTTCTTATTTAGACATTTTGATTTCTCTCTCCCCCTCTGCGCATGAATCCATATACGCAATCGATGAATTAATGCTTATCGTCGTGAAATATTTTGACAATGGATGAATTCACAGAACAAAAAAAAACCAAAAACAAAACAAAGAGAGCGTAAAGCAGCTTAGTGTGCCTCAGTCTGGGAAAATAGGTGAAGAAGGAGTCCTACCAAATTCTTTTTATGACACAAATATGGTACTAATACCCAACCAGGTAGAGTTAAAACAGAGAAAGAAAATTATAGACCAATTTCTCTAATGAATATTGATGCAAAAATTTTAAATAAAATATTAGCAAAAAGATTGCAGCAACTCATTACGAGAATAATACACTATGACCAGGTAGGATTTATTCCAGGAATGCAAGGCTGGTTCAATATTAGGAAAACTATTAGCATAATTGACCATATCAACAACAAAACTAGCAGAAACCATATGATCATCTCAATAGACGCAGAAAAAGCCTTTGACAAAGTACAACACCCATTCCTATTAAAAACACTAGAAAGCATAGGAATAAGTGGAACCTTCCTCAAAATTATAAATAGCATCTACCTAAAACCATCAACAAGCATTATATGTAATGGGGATAAACTAGATGCATTCCCAATAAGATCAGGGGTGAAACAAGGATGTCCATTATCACCCCTATTATTCAATTTGGTACTAGAAACATTAGCTGTAGCAATAAGAGAAGAAAAAGAAATTGAAGGAATTAGAATAGGAAAAGAAGAAACTAAATTATCACTTTTTGCAGATGATATGATGATTTATCTAGAGAATCCTGGAGAATCAAGTAAAAAACTACTTGAAATAATAAACAACTTTAGCAAAGTTGCAGGATATAAAATAAACCCACATAAATCCTCAGCATTCCTATACATTACTGACAAAGCCCAACAGCAAGAGATAGAAAGAGAAATTCCATTCAAAGTTACTGAAGGCACTATAAAATATTTGGGAATCTATTTGCCAAGACAAACCCAGGGCCTATATGAACATAACTATGAAACACTTTTCACGCGAATAAAATCAGATCTAAATAAATGGAAAAATATCAGTTGCTCATGGATAGGCCGAGCTAATATAATAAAAATGACAATTCTACCTAAATTAATCTATCTATTCAGTGCCATACCAATCGAACTACCAAAAAATTTTTTTACTGAGCTGGACAAAATAATAACAAAATTCATTGGAAAAACAAGAGGTCTAGAGTATCTAGGATGTTAATGAAAAGACATGCTAGAGATGGTGGTTTAGCCACACCAGATATTAAACTGTACTACACAGCAGCAGTCATCAAAACTGCCTGGTACTGGTTAAGAAACAGGGGTGTGGATCAGTGGAATAGGATAGGTACACAAGCAGGTGAAATCAACAAGTTTAGCAATCTACTCTTTGATAAACCCAAAGAAGCCAGTTTCTGGGCTAATAATTCACTATTTCACAAAAACTGTTGGGAAAATTGGAAAATGGTAGGGCAAAAACTGGGCATAGACCAATATCTTACACCATATACCAAAATAAAGTCAAAATGGGTTCATGATTTAGGAGTAAAAGTTGATACTCTAAGTAATTTGGGAAAGCAAGGAATAGTTTACTTATCAGATTTGTGGAAAAGTAAGAATTCATTGTTAAATTTATTGCCATATAATTGGGCAAAATAATTCCTTATAATTGCTTTAATTTAATCTTAGTCAATAAGCAGATTAACCTCAAAGAACATACTAAGGAAGACACTATCTGCATCCAGAGAAACAACTGATAAAATAGAAGTATGTATAGAATAATTTTACATATATATGTTAGTGTGTGTGTGTGTGTTAGTTACCATCTCTATTGCAGGGGTGGGTTAGGGAAGAAAAAAAGAAAAACAAGAAATTTACATGATAACTTTATTACATATTTAAAAGTAATAGCACATTGTACATAATAGATCTGTTGTTTCATGCACAGTCATCTTTTTATAATACTATGTTATGGAAATGCTTGTTTTATTACATAAATTAAAATTAAATTAAATTAAAAAGAAAAAATCAATTAGTAGTTCTTAAAGTGTGGTTGAGAACACTGAGGGTACATGATGTTGAAATTTAATAGTAGTACTTAGATGTTTTTTATTTATAATATGATAAGTATCAATAGATATAATCCACATAAACAAAAACTCTTGGGGGAATGGGGGTCTTCCATAATTTTAAGAGTTTAAAGTGTTCTGTTAGTCTATTTTCAGATCTATTGCTATAAGTAGTGAAAGCTTCTTTGTCCCTTCAATTTATCTAGACTATTGGTTTTCCAAGGTTGGCTTCAGATAGATTACAATAAAAAGTCTTAAGGAAGACAGTATGGTAAAGTGGCAGGGTAATTCACTAGGAGACAAGAGAATTATATCTTCTTGAATGTGAGCTCTACTACTGCCTCACTTGGGGATATCTATCTCTTTTGGCCTATGTTTCTTCATTCCTAATAAGAAACCTTGAAAATTATGTTGGTTTTCAATATTTACCAAATGCTTCCTTTTCAACAACTCTGTGGCATAACCCATTTTCTCTATTTTATAGATAAATAATTTGAGAATCAGAATGTTTAGTTCACTTCCCCATGGTCACATAGTCCTGGCCAAAGCTAGGACTAAAACCAAGGAAAAGGAAAAGAGGAATCAATATGAAAGGGAAAGATAAAAATATAAGACAAATAATGGGAAAAAGGAAGGAATGTGGGAAAAAGATAGGGAGAGAGGAAGAGTAATAAGGAGAGAGAGGGAGAGAGAGAAGGGGAAGTTCAAGGAGGGGTGAAAATGAAGGGAAGAACAAAAGGAAAGGGCAACGCAAGATTAGGCAAAGAAGCTTTCTCACCATTAGAAAAAAAAATTCTTCCTGAAGAGAGGAGATTTTAATTATTATTATGTAACTGAAATTCTAACCTATAGCCAACCTATGTGGGAATTGTCTGGTGCCATAAGGCAAACAAGATTGTGAAAGGTCTGGCTTTCATGCCATCTGGGAATTAGCCAAAGAAAGTAGAAGTCTTTAACCTGGAGCAGAAGATAGCAGATTTGTGGTCGCATGATATCTGTCCTAGTAGCCCAACAGAATTCATGTGAAAAAGCAATTAGATTTGTTCTGTTTAAGCTTAGAAAATAGAACTACGGGCAGAGGTTGAGAGTTGGTGATCCCAAAGTGAAGAGGGACAGATTTAGGTGAAAACCTCTGTAAATATATATATATATATATATGTATATATATATATACATATATATATATTCATATATATATATAATGTGGTATCAGCTTTGAAATCATATTCCTAAGAGAGGATGATGTAGTATGTTTCTTGACAGTCATATGGTAAATGTGAATGTCAATCAATGACCTCTTTCTCAATGAGTGGCAGACCAACATCTTAATAAAATACAATTTGGATCACATGACTATCATTCATTTTCTTCTAATTTTCCAACGAACTTATTTCATCCACAAAGGTACTGAAAAACACTGTAAGTCTAGGCTGCTGAGCTATGGGAGAAAGAACTTAATAGCTATAGATAATCTCCTACCTATTCAGTCATTATTTTCAGGTAACAGATAAAAGCATGAAGTACCAAAATGTTAATCTGTGTTTATTAGGCTACCTATTCACTAATGCAGTTTTAGAACTTCGTGGTAGAAAGAAAGAAAGTCAGTCAGCTGAGACTTCTTCTAGAGGTGCAGAATGGTCTTCAGGGCCTAGTCTTGCTGAATGATTTCTCTGAAAGGGATGAGTCTATCTAAATGACCCAGTATAGGAACTAAAAATATATTTTACACAAATAAGTAAGTGATGAACAAAGGTCTTTTGATGACAATGAAATTATAAAACAAGAATCTAAAACTTTTGTTTAATTTTACTTTCTGAATATTTTTCATGGGGCAGCTAGGTGGCACAATGGATAAAGCATAAGATTTGGATTCAGGAAGACTCATCTTCCTGAGTTCAAATCTGACCTTAGACACTTAATAGCTGTGTGGTCTTGGGCAAAGCACTTAACCATCTTTGCCTTGGTTTCTTCATCTACAAAAGCAGCTGGAGAAGGGAATGCCAAACTACTCCTGTATGTTTGCTGAGAAAACCCCAAATGGGTTTATGAAGAAATGTACACTGAAAAATGCTTGAATAATATTTTTCATGGAAATTGTAAGTAGGACTTGAATTCTGAAATATACTTTTTTTTCATTGGGCAATCATCACCAGTGCATTCATCCTATTTCCTATCTGTTCATTAAAATCAGCTATATCTCAAACAGTCACAGGATCATAGATGTGGAACTAGAAGGGACTTTATAGATGATCTAGTCCAAAAATGTGATTTTGCAGATAAGAACATGAGAACATGAGAGGTAAAAGAAGATATCCAAGGTATTGCAAGCAAGTAGAAAGTAGCAAAGCTTATGGAAACCCTGGTCCTCTGGCTTCAAAGGCAGCTTTCTTTTTACCCTTTCACATAGTTCTCATACTATTTTAGTGTGTATATGTGTATATGTACACATATATTTAAAACATCATATTCAAAGTTTCACATTCCTATAAATAAATAGGACATTTTACTAATTATATACGTATATGGCTATATACATATATGCAATAATTAGTGAAATTATTATATTTAGTTATGGAAATGTGAAAAGTTTGTGCTGTTGTAAACTTTTTTATTAAACATGAACAGGATATATAGAGGAGAATAATTAGACATATTGGATAACAGGTCATCCCTATGGAATGTCCCACACATCCATATTTTGGCAATTCTATGAAATATAGATTTCATACCAATTAATTCTTAATGACATGCCAGCAATTATAACTCTTCCTTGTATCTGGCTTTGAGTTTTGTTTGTGTCATATGTCATTTTTTTCTGACAATCATGGGAATTGTAAATTATATTTAGCAAATCATACACATTGAAAAATGGCTAAATTATCAATTTTTACATCTTTTTACTTCAACAAAATATTTCAAGACACTGAAAATAGCATCCCCATTATGCATTGTTTTTATTTCCCAAGGCCTTGCACAATGCTTGAGAATTAAGTACATCTTTTAATAAATAGAAATGATATGGAACATGCTCTAAATTTAAATCTTTATGCAGCATGAAGGATGTCATTGACATGGCACCCATTCCTCCTATATATTCTTTGTGAAAGGATATTAAGAAGTTGGATCACTCAGTCTAACTTGTTCTAATACTGGCAGGTATATGAGGCTATCTGGAGGATAATGGTTGAGGGAAGACCTTCATACTACTAGCAGTCATTGTCAAAGTCTTGGCGTGGGGTGGGGGGGGGGTAATCTTGATATAGAAGAATTCCATGATTACATTCATCACTGTAGTTCCAGAACTCCTACTTGTCAGATTCTCATTTGCAAATATAGCCATTAATTCAAATGTGAAACTTTTGCTAAACTAGAAAACAAAACTAAGAATATTGGATAATAATTACTAAATAAAAGGCAAAAGTAGCAATGAGAAATTAGAAAAACATGACAGTACATGCAAAATTCTCACCATGCTCTTCTACTGTCAGAGGCAACTTTCATGTTCTATTTAGTGCTTGGCACCACATTTTCATGAAGTAGAAAAATAATCTGGAAAACTCTGAAGGAACAGTACCAGGAGAGTAGAGAAATTAGAGAACATATGAGACAAAGGTCAGTTGTAAAGGATTGTTGATGTTGACTCTGGTATAGGGAAGACATTGGAGGCTTGGTAGTGTTTTTTTTTAATTTATGGAATAAAACAAGCATTTCCATAACATAGCACAATAAAAAAGATGTGTATACATGAAACTGCAAATTTACTACACACAAATTGTTATTTCTTTTAAATATACAAAAAATTATCATGTAATTTTTTTCTTTTTTTTCTTCCCTCCCCATCTAGATGGCTACCATTAGACAAAAATAGGTGAATGTATGTGTGTGTATATGTGTGTGTATATATATGTGTATATATATATATATATGTATGTATGTATATATATATATGTAAAACAATATAATTATTTTTCTCAGTTCTTTCTCTGGATGCAAATAGAGTCTTTCTTCATATGTCCTCTATAGTTACTTTGAGCATTTATAATAGGCAGAATAACTTATTTGCTCAAAGTCATTCTTAAAACAGTATTGATGTTACTATATACAATGTTCTCTTGGTTTTGCTCACTTTATGTACAAGTCTTTCTGTATTTTTCTAAAATCATTGAGCTCATAATATCTTACAGCACAGTAATATTCTATCATGATTCTCTACCATAACTTGTTCAGCCATCCTCCAATTGATGAGTATCCTTGGTATTAAGTATTTTGACAGAGGTACTATGGAAAAGAAGGCAGATTTATTTTATTCAATTCCTGAGGACAAAGGTTGCATAGGTGTAACCCCAGTACCTTGAAGGAGAAGGACCTAGCTCAGAGTGTTTTCCTCTGCTAAACTGAAAATTCTAGTCTCTAACCCTTTCTCCATTTCCCTCCAAGATGGAGGAAGAAGACACAACCTAGATATCTTCTTTCTATTCTGACTTTATCCCCTTCAAAGCAGACCAACAGGAATAGGAATGCGGTGTGATTATTTGTGCATGTATGTGTGTGTGTGTAATGTATAAGTGCAACTAGATGGAGTGCTGAGCGTGAAGTCAGAAAGACCTGAATTCAAATCTGACCTCAGAAAATGACAATGTTTGCTGATGAGCAAGTCACATAACCCTGTTTGCCTCAGTTTCTTATCTATGAAATGAACTGGAGAAGGAAATGGTAAATCACATCAGTATCTTGGCCAAGAAAACCCCAAGTGGGTTCTTAAAGAGTTATACATGATTAAGCAAAAATATAATACAATATTAGATAGATGTAGCTTTAGACATATATATATATATATATATATATGTATACACAAACAAAGTGCATATATATACATATGCATATACTTATACACACACATATATATATATGTTACATAGATGCATACTATTTTCATATGTAGGTGTACATATACATGTAGAGAAACCTAGATCTGCACACATCTCTCCTATTAGAGAGAAGGCAGAAACTGTTTTGCTTCTGCCTTTGTATCCCTAGAACTGAGCAGAGTGCCTGGCACATGATATGGACTTACAAATGCCTATTGTTTAGGTGGTTGATTATTTGCACTTTTTAATGTACTTATATATTGTTTCATACTGCAGGTACTTGTTATCTCTTATATCTATTCTAGTCCAACCCTCTTATGTGGCAGAGGAGAAACTGTAAGGAATGAGAAATTCCCTGCCTTAGAGCCAGCATGTTGGAATGGAGATAGTCCTGGCACATGGAATCAAGAAAATCAGGATCCTAATCCTGCTTTGGCCCTTAATAGTGGTGAATCACTTCATATCTATGAACACTGGACAAATTATTTGAACTCATCTTACTAAATTACCTGTTACAAATTCATCACATTTACACAAGTATGTCTTCTAGACCAGTGGTGTCACCTAAATAGAAATAAGACCATGCTGGCCACATACTGAATTAGAAAACCACAAATTAACATTATCTGTGTTGGATTGTATATTTATTTGTTTAAAAAATCTTAATTATATTTTAATCTGGTTCTATCTGTACTCCAAAGTTTTGCTGGGAGAGTCTCATTGTCCGAGTTTGACACCTCTTCAATTTGCTTCAGGAGGGCAGAGGATATCTCTTAGTCAAATTTTATATCTCTTTGCCTTTCTGTATACTCTCTATATTGAAGGCTCTCATTATTTACTTTAATTTTTTCCCCTTAGGAAAAGAATAAATGAATATTTCACAATCTTAACTATGCTTTCATTCCCCTGAGGTTTATCTCATTACATGAACACAATACAGATAGAGTGGTTTATTGATTTGCCTATATGATTTAGAAAATATTAATTTCATGGTTTGAACAAACTTGTAAACTAAATATCTCTACTATTTCAGCTGCTTGAGGTCAATACAGAGGTTTCTTGGGGAAGATAAATGGTGCAGTGCTTCTAATACTCAGGATCCTACTTTTATGTGACTCTGAAGTCATGTCACATTTCAAGCTGTAGGGCAACTCAAAGTCACATAGCTCAGAACAATGGCAATGGAGACGACCTCAAGTGCTCTTCAAGTCTCTTTCCTGGAAATAACTTGTACGTGTAGGTGAGAGGCAAACAGAGATGTATGTTATTCTCTATTAGAAAAGGAAACAAGCCATCACACTGTCTGCAAAGGTATCTAAGGAAAATGTTGCCTTTTTCTTTGGTTTTGATTTTAGAAGCTCTAAGCATTTCCCAGCCAACAAAGCAGTCCTGATGCTTCTTAAACAAAGGAAAGGACAGTGAATCCCCTCCCCTTTTGCATTCAAGCAACAAACATGGCAATCACGTATAGATGCAAGGTCTTCTAGTCCTCTCCCTTCACAAACTTGGAATTCATGTGGCCTTTCATCATCTTTTAGAAAACAGAAGGCACTGAACTTTCATTTGGCCCAGTTCAACAATACTGGAAGAAGAAAAGCTCATCATAGCCAGACATTTTATCTTATTTTTTTACAGGAGGCAAAAGAGTGCCCCCCCCTTTTTTCTTTGCCATAGTGGGAATTGTTAGAAAACATCTTCCTCAAATTCTACTTAAAATGTAATAATTTGTATTTAAAGAAGACTTACATTAAAATAGTATTTGGTAGTAAGTGAGCTTGTGATAGTGATCTAAGAACAATGGAAACACACTGGGCAGTGAGGCTATACTCATTCCAGGAGTCATCAAATCACTCCTAGAAAAACAAAGGTAAGATACATTGAGGCCTGAGTGAAAAATATGGATATGGACAATTTCTATTTTATAGCCTTCTTCAAGTTTTCCCATCCTTATATTTGATGTTTTAGCCCAACTGTCAATCTTCCTATCACTCTGAATGCAGTTGTTACCTCCTGTAATATGCTGATAATGAACTATTCTAAAGTAGGTTTTAGTAGAGGAAAACATTATTCTCACATTCCAATTATTATAATATTTAAGACAGCATTTTAACCTATTTTCAAAGGTTTATCTACTGCAAATATGAGAATGCTTTTAATTCCTTTCTTCATTATAGTCTGGTGTATCTATACTAATCCGTCTTATATTGGCATGAAATCATAAAAAGAATATCATAACAATTTTGTATTTATTCTAAATATGCTAGATAAGCCTTATGCATTAATACAGTTACAATTTTATTATGTCTCTTCCCAGGAAGATTGGAAATTGGTTTATTTAATATTATATGATGCTTTTTTTAACTACAGTTAAGATTTGGCTTTGTTTAAAAAAATACATCTTAAAACAGGCAAGGAAAAGGGAAATTCAAATTAGATGAATCACATAGACTGCAATAATAAGTTATGTGTGGATGGTCTCATTCTGTCAGTTTCAGAAACCAAATCATTAAAGTCCATATTTTGAACCATCCTCTAAAATGATTCCACTCAATTTTGTAACTTGTGTAATCTCATTCTTCCAAGATCTTAGAGATATTCCATTTATGATGAGATAAACTTAAATCACATTTTCAATGATTGTGGAAAGAGGGCTAGGCTTAGAGACAAGAGAATTGAGTTTGAATCCCAGGTATGACATTTAATAGCTATGACAGTGGAGTATACTTTAACTTATCCAAGCCTCAGTTTCCCCATCAGTACAATGAGCATAATTATACAGATGCACTTAAGTCATAGTTGCAAAGAATATATTTTTCAAACTTGAAAGCTCTACATAAATCTGATTTATTATAAAAACTGAATGTATATCCTTAATTATGTATTTTAGCATATTTCTTTTTTAAAGAATAGATGGGAAGTCATAGATAGAACCACTAGATGTACCCACTATACCCCATACACAAAAGTCAAAGAAATAATGTTATTTTACGAAGAATGTGAGGATTACTCAACTTGTTAATAACTAGTCAGTTAAAACTGACATCCTTAATTAATTTTAATAATAGAACAAATTGTTGGCAATGAGAAAGATACATATAGATGATAGATAATAGTTTATACACAACATCATTCAAAAATAAAATGATAGTGATTAATTTAGTACTGTGATAGTGGAGGATAAAGGGCTAGCTATAGAATCAGGAGAACCTTGTTCAAGCCCTATGGTCAAGTAATTTCACAGTTAAATGCCTGACAACTCTAGAAGAAATGTCCTAAGCAGAACAGTGATCTGTACATAATGTTCCTTGATTTGATCAAGGCCCCTGATACTGTCAGTCATGAGGGCTTATAGAAGATCATGGCAAAATATAGTTGCACTGAGAAGTTAATCAGTATTTTAAGCCAGTTCCACAACAGCATGCTTGCACAGATTCTGGATGATAGACTATGTTCTTACAATTTCTCAGGTAATAATAGAGTGAAGCAGGGTTGTGTGCTTGCTCACATGCAATATCACATGATATTTTAAGTGATGTCAGATGCAATCAACAAGGACAAAATTGACATCAAGGTCAGCTACAACACAGACAATAAATTATTTAACTTGAAAAGTATACAAGCCAAGACTAAAGCAGAGGGAGAGTTGGTGTAGAATTTTTTATTCACAGATGATTGTGCATTTAATTCAGCCTCTGAGGTTGAGATGGAACAAAGTAGGGGTGAATTATTTGCCTCTCATGTGAATTTTGGCCTGACAATTAACATCAAGATAGCAGATGTTCTGCATCAGCCAGCACCACACCATTCAGGTGTAAAACCATCAGTTACAGCAAATGAAGAGATTTTGAAGGCTGTGGATAAGTTCACTTACATTGGCAGTATACTTTCCAGAGATGTCCACATAGATAATGAAGTTGACACACACATTGCCAGAGCTAACTCAGTATTTGGGAGGCTCTGAAAGGAAGTACGGGAAATAAGAAGTATTAGGTCCATGGAGCCCTTGTGCTGATTTCATTGTTGTGTGCCTGGGAAACCTAGGCAGTATACCAATGTCATCCATGCTAGGAAACTGAATTGCTTCCATGTGAATTTACTTAAGAAGATCCTGAAGATCACTTAGCAAGATAAGGTACCAGACACTGAGGTCCTCTCTTCAGCTGAACTTTAACAGAATGCTTGATGCATTCAAACTGTACTGCAGAGAGTACAACTTTGATGGTCTGGCTACATTTTTTGAATGCCAAACCTGTCTTTGCCTAAAAGATTATTTCACAAGAAAACTCACATGTAGGTCAGAAGAAGTGATACAAGGACATTCTCAAGGTCTCACTAAAAAACTTTGGAATTAATTGTGTAGCGAGGGAGACACCGGCACAGAACCACCCACCGTGGCATAGCTGCATCAAAGAAGGCACAGTGCTCTATAATCAAAACAGTAGCTCAAAAGAAGTGTGAGATGCACAAATTTGTAGACATCTCCACTCCAAATGTTAGTAAGGACTATTCGTGCCTGACCTGTGATAGAGTCTTCCAAGTTTACACTGACCTGATCAAAAACAGTTGGATACACTGTACATCGACCCATCGTAGTGATGTCATTTTGGTTCTTTTAGATTACCAAGCACAAGAACCAAGTTCCCTAATCAAATGTGTAAATTACAGATCTGCTTTGGCTGCCTTAATGGCTGTTGGACCAAGTGGTTCCCATTCTCTCATTCTACTAGGGAAAATCTTCACATGCTTAAGGTAGACATCCTTCTTTACTCACGGATAGGCTTGAGGCTTGTCAGTTACCCTCAATCTGGTTAGGTCCATCTGCTGAGACAGTTTTACTAGGGTATGACCACTGCATATGCTACAGCTTTTTGGAGCCACAGTTTAGAGCTGGATGACAGGTAGATGCCAAATGTACATAAGCAGCCCTGAAGAAGGCTCAGAAAGACCTCAACTCAGAGCTGCTAGTGCTCTCTAAACACCTCATATACCCTACTCTTCTTTACCTACAGAACTGCTCTTAATTGCCACTTTTATGTGAGATAATTTACCCCATTCTATCTCTCCCTATCTCCCTCTCTCAATATATTCCTCTCTCGTTCCT
The DNA here is from genome assembly GCF_011100635.1 of Trichosurus vulpecula. NCBI lineage: Eukaryota > Metazoa > Chordata > Mammalia > Diprotodontia > Phalangeridae > Trichosurus > Trichosurus vulpecula. Next base: position 366,544,619 of record NC_050575.1, on the reverse strand, counting down.
TAATTTGATTTTATTTCTTTTAGATATCTTCTCTTCATCTTCAACTCACCCTGTGCTCTCTCTCTCTCTCTTTATATATATATATATATATGTATGTATATATATGTATATATACACATACACATATACATACATACACACTCAAATATACATACATATATACATATATACGTGTATATATATATATATATATATATATATATATATATATATGAATATTCCCTTCAGCTACCCTAATACTGAGGTCTCATGAATCATACACATCATCTTTCCATATAGGAATGTAAACTAAACAGTTCAACTTTAGTAAGTCCCTTCCAATTTCTTTTTCTTGTTCTTTTTCTTAATTACCTTTTCATGCTTCTCTTGAGTCTTGTGTTTGAAAGTCAAATTTTCTATTCAGCTCTGGTCTTTTCACTCAGAAAGCTTGAAAGTCCTCTATTTTATTGAAAATCCATATTTTGCCTTGGAGCATGATACTCAGTTTTGCTGGGTAGTTGATTCTTGGTTTTAATCCTAGCTCCATTGACCTCCAGAATATCATATTCCAAGCCCTTCGATCTCATAAAGTAGAGGCTGTTAGATTTGGGTTATTCTGATTGTGTTTCCATAATACTCAAATTGTTTCTTTCTGGCTGCTTGCAGTATTTTCTCCTTGATCTGGGAGCTCTGGAATTTTCGACAATATTCCTAGATTTCTTTTTGGGATCTATTTGAGGAGGTGATCTGTGGATCCTTTCAATTTCTATTTTGCTCTGTGGCTCTAGAATATCATGGCAGTTCTCCTTGATAATTTCTTGAAAGATGATATCTAGGCTCTTTTTTTGATCATGGCTTTCAGGTAGCCCAATAATTTTTAAGTTATCTCTCCTGGATCTATTTTCCAGGTCAGTGGTTTTTCCAATGAAATATTTCACGTTGTCTTCCATTTTTTCATTCCTTTGGTTCTGTTTTATAATATCTTGATTTCTCATAAAGTCACTAGCTTCCACTTGCTCCAATCTAATTTTTAAAGTAGTATTTTCTTCAGTGGTCTTTTGGACCTCCTTTTCCATTTGGCTAATTCTGCCTTTCAGGGCATTCTTCTCCTCATTGGCTTTTTGGAGCTCTTTTGCCATTTGAGTTAGTCTATTTTTTAAGGTGTTGTTTTCTTCAGTATATTTTTTTAGTATTTTTTTGGGTCTCCTTTAGCAAGTCATTGACTTGTTTTCATGGTTTTCTCGCATCCTTCTCATTTCTCTTCCCAATTTTTCCTCTACTTCTCTAACTTGCTTTTCCAAATGCTTTTTGAGCTCTTCCATGGCCTGAGACCAGTTCGTGCTTTTCTTGGAGGCTTTTGTTGTAGGCTCTTTGACTTTGTTGACTTCTTCTGGCTGTATGCTTTGGTCTTCTTTGTCACCAAAGAAGGCTTCCAAAGTCTGATACTGAATCTGGGTGCGTTTTTGCTGCCTGGCCATGTTCCCAGCCAACTAACTTGACCCTTGAGTTTTTCAGTGGGGTATGACTGCTTGTAGAGTTAAGAGAACTAGGCTCCAAGCTTGGGGGGATGCGCCAGCTCTGCCACACTAGCACTCCTCCTTCCCCAAGAACCCCCAACCTGGACTGGACTTAGATCTTCAGCAGGCTCTTCACTCCTGCTCTGATCTGCCACTTAATTCCTCCCACCAGGTGGGCCCGGGGCAGGAAGCAACTGCAACTGTACTTCTGTAGCTGCCCCACCTCTGCTGCCCCTGGGATGGTGGCTGAACTGCAAACTCTAGCCCCCTGTCCCCAGTAGCTTTTCCCATTAACCTTCTCTGTTGCCTTTAGTGTTTGTGGGTTAAGAAGTCTGATAACTGCTGCAGCTCACTGATTCAGGGCGCTAGGGCATGCTCCGCCCAGCTCCTCGTCTGGTTGGTCCGCGCCGCCCATGCTGGGCTCTGCTCTGCTCCCAGCTCTGTGTCAGATAGACCTCACCTAGAGACCATCCAGGCTGTCCTGGGCTGGAACCCTGCTTCCCTCTGCTATTTTGTGTGTTCTGCAGTTCTAGAATTGGTTCAGAGCCATTTTTTATAGGTTTTTGGAGGGACTCAGCCAGGAGCTCATGCTAGTCCCTGCTTTCCAGCCGCCATTTTGCTCTGCGCAGTATGTGCCTCTTAAGCCTATCTGTCCTGTTCATAGAGATATGGGAGCTAGGCATGACAAAAGGTACATACTTTTGAAGCCATTAATACTATATTGTTCAATTTTATTTAACATGCGTTTTCTTTGTTACAAGGAGGATATTAATGGGAAAATGACATTAGCATAAGATACAAAGGGCATCAATAAAAATTTTCCTACAATTTAAAAATGAGATGTAAAAAAACAAAATTTGAGTTCTTCTGACCTTGTGAAAAAACCCCCAGTGGGAACAGACATGAAAAAGAGAATTGATGGGAATTAATTGCTTTCTAGAATCTACCTAAAAGGCAATTTACAAAATATTTATTTAATGTTAAATGTCAGAAGGAAACAAAAATGTGTATGTATGTATACACATACATACGTGCATAGATACACACGTCAATTCCTCTAGAAGAGGAGTTCTGAAACTTTTTTGTTCTTGACTATTTTGGTACTTTATTATTCTCTATGGCTCCCTGTTCATAATAATATTTCTAAATGCAGAAAGTTAAAATACATAGAATTACAAAGAAAACTAATTAGACTGAACTGTAGTTATCAACACCATATAGACATATTTCTCTCCATACATGCATATGCATATATGCGCATGTATCAAATATATATACATATATATGTACAATACATATGCATAAATTTATACATACACATAGGCATAGATTATATATATTTAGATGTATGGAAAGACATCTACGTATAGACTATATACATGCATATATAATACATATACAAATACATATGTGTTGACAGACATGTGTGTGTGCATGCATGGATAGACACTTAGCTAATGTCTAGTCACAGACATTTGACTTAGTTGGATAGATAAAATATGATCATGTATGCATGTGTGTATTAACGCATACCTGTGTATATTGTATCTGTACTGAGTTTATACTCATATACATATATGTATCCTCTGCTAGAGTCTATGACCACAATAGTGTAGTGGAAAGAAAACTGGATTTGAAGTCTAGTATTCTACATTTCCTAAATGGGTGATTATGTCATTTAGTCACATTGAGCCTTAGTTTCCTCATCTGAAAAATGGGTATAATAACGTTTACAATATTTTACTCATAGGATTGTTGTGAGAAACAGGCTTTGTAATTTTTAATGTTTAAATATAAATGTGATCCTTTATATACATTTCTCATGTTTTGTTAGATATGTAGAATGAAATATACCTGTAGCATGTCATCTCATTCTTCTGCAAAATGCATATGCTGTATTATGATTTAGGATGCTGATACCTGGTCAATCTGAGTCTCTTGGCACAGGGATAGAGATAGAGTAAGTGAACAGATGAATACTTAAGTAAAAGTCTAATGTCAGGTTCCTCATGTGAATCTTTAGCTCAATCATGATGGATTTATACAAACAGTAGGCAGGGTCTATTTACCCTAGATTGTTGTATCTACAAAAGGCTCCATTCCTTTTGCCTTCTGGAGAATAATATAGTACAACTCATAACCACTGTGGCTAGTTGGACATAGCCTGTAGTCCTTAGCAGAACTGGATGTTTTGGAACTGCTATGTAGATGCTGCTTTGACTCTCAGTGATCAGAGCAGAGAGCTGAGTGACTGATTAGCACATCCTCTCATACTTGTATCTTCTTGTCAGTGTATATTTCTAGTAATTTTCATGATGCCAATAAAAATTTGTGCTTGGAATTCAAAATTGTCCCAGGAAAGTTAGGACCAAACTAATTGTTATGATTGCAGTACTTTTCTACATTTTTCCTGAATTATGGTATTGAGATACTTTAATTTTTCATATTCTTCCTATGATCCTTAAGTTATCTCCATGTATCCTGTGTTTAAGGGTTTATTTTTTAGTCACATTATTGAGAATTGTCTTCTTTTTTTAGATTGGACAAACAAAACAAAACAAAAAATCCTATAAGGAAATGAGGACAGTGGTAAAAAGGGAAAAAAAGAACAAATAATCAAAATCCCAAATAAATAATAAGTTTCCTGGCTCCACTTTTCCCAAATTGTCTTCTAAGACCTCATTCTCCATATTGTTCACTCTATGCTGGTTCTCTGCTGTCTTTGTTATGGCTTTCTACTCAGTCTTCATCTCAGTCTACTGGTGAGAACTTTGCCTTCAGAATCCTTAGCTTTTTAGTCAATTTTAATGATGGTACATCCATCCACAGAAGTGCTCCCAGCAGCCTGGATGACAGGGCTCAGGCCAGACCCCATAGCTACCAGCACCTCAGGGATCACCACTATGGCCATGTTGTCCAAGGCTCCTCTATTCTGCATGACAGTTTAGCTCAGCAGTGCCAAGCTGGATGAGGGGTGGATGATCACTGCAGCAGTGTTGGTGAAAGAGGTAACTATTGCAAAGCAAAAGAGCTGGGAGCCAGAAAATGGTATGTAGATGGACATAGTCACTGTCCTTCGGTTTGGTTTGGATAGACTACATACTGAAATATGTACGTATATGTATTTTTATATAAAATAAATAATGTATCACATATTATATATGTATACCTATATGTTGTATATACATGTTTATATAATTGCATTGTTGCCTTTTGCTACTAATTTTTTTTTTTATTTTCTTCTACCTTAGCATATTTTTATTCCAAGTTTGTTTATCTCTTTCATTTTGGAGAAAAATTCTCTATCATTGATTCATTATATGATTCATTTCATAGAAGACTATGTCTGAAGACAGGAAAACCTGAGTTCAAATCCAGCCTCAATTGCTTTCTAGCTACATGACCCTGGCAAGTCACTTAACCTCTGTCTGCTTCAGTTTTCTCAACTGTAACATGTGAGTAATAATAGCACCTGCATCACAATGTTGTTAAGATTAAATGAGATATTGTTAGTAAAGCACCTAACAGTGCATGGCACTTAATACCAGGGACTTAATAATGTTTGATCCCTTCCCCTTTTCCTAATCTGCTAATTTTACTTTTATATTCTTTAGGGAAAATGTTATTTTATGATATATTCATGCAAATTTTTCTTTTTTAAATATAATTTCTCTTTTGGATAATTACTTTTATCTTAATAGGTGTTTTGCATGAAATTTGGGAAGACCAAGGTTTTGTCTGTCAGGAACTACTTTTGTTTTCCTTTATATTATATTTGCTAAGAGAGTTTTGCATTCTTTTTCAGTTTTTAGTTATTCTTTCTTCCAATTTTTATGATCCTCTGTTGATTTGTCTTAATGCATTAATCTTTGAGGCTTTTAATAACTTTGGTATTTCAGGAATTTTCTTGTACTCCTCAATTACCTAAATTTTAATCCTTCTAACTAACTTATCCCCATTTCCTGGTGAGCAAATTCAAGGTTTGAATTCAAGACTGTCTCAGCCTTCTTGTGTTGGGAGACACAAAATTCACCAGGGTGAGCTTATTCTCCCCCGAGTAGCTTTTGGCAGAAGGTACTGGTCCCTAACTGGGTTTCAGTTCCCTTTCCTTGAATCTCATGGAAGTCACTCTTATTTATAGTGCTTACTAATTTCTTGCTCTGTTCTCTGCCTTTCCTTTGTCTGACTGGGAAGAATTAGCACTTGTTCATTCTTTCAGAGTGGAAAGATATTTGCCGTAGTCACCACAGCATTGAGAGTTTCTTACCCTAGTCACAAGTCTCCAGGCATAAGCTACATGTTTTCAACATATCCTATTCCCATTTTAGTTCAGTCCTTTCTTCATATAGGTGCGCAGAGTCGGTGCTTGTGCTTTGTGTGAAGTGTAGGAATGGTGGTAATATTTAGGGAGAGTGATTGTAGCAGCAATGTGAATTCATACAGTTTGGTTTTGACAGAGTTTCTTTTCCTGTATATTTGGCAATAACCACCATACATATGACATATTTTTATAGTATTTTATTTCTTCCCCAGTTACATGTCAAGAAAAATTTTAGCATTCATTTTTACAAAATTATGAGTTCCATATATTTCTCCCTCCCTTCCTTCCCCTTCACTCTTCTAGGTAGGTAGTTTGATATAGTTTATACATGTACTATCATGTAAAAAAATTTCCATATTAGTCACAGTTCTTAAAGAAGAAGCATATTTTTAAAAATATGAGAAAGAATAAAGTAAGTGAAAAAATGCTTCTATCTGCATTCAGAGTCAATCAGTTCTTTATCTGGATATGGACAGCATTTTCCTTAGTACTAGTCTGAGATCATTGTGTTGCTGAGAAGAGCTGAGTCATTCATAGTTGATCAGTACACGGTGTTGCTGATATTGTGTACAATGTTTCCCTGGTTCTGCTCATTTCACTTTGCATCAATTAGTGCAAGTCTTTCCAGGATTTTCTGAAGTCTGCTTGCTCACCATTTCTTATGGAACAATAGTATTCCATTATATTCATATGCCACAACTTGTTCAGCTCTTCCCCAATTGCTAGGCCTCCCCTCAATTTCTAATATTTTGTCACTGCAAGTAAGGGTGCAATAAGTATTTTTGCACATGAAAGTCTTTTTCCCTTGTTGATGTTCTTTTTGGTATACAGACCTAGTAGTAGTATTGCTGGATGAAAGGGTATGCACAGTTTTATTGCCCTTTGTGCATTGTTCAAAATTGCTCTCCACAATGGCTGGATAAGTTCAAAGCTCCACCAACAATCCATCAGTATTGCAATTTTTCCAAATCCTCTCCAACATTTATTATTTTCCTTTTTTGTTATGTTAGTCCATTTGATAGGTATGAGGTGATAACCTCTGAGTTGTTTTAATTTGCATTTCTCTAATCAATTACCAATTATTTTGTTGATTAAAATTAATCTGGAAGAACAAAAGGTCAAGAATATCAAGGAATTAATGAAAAAAAATTACAAAGAAAGGCAGTCAAGCAGTACTAGGTCTCAGACTATGTAATAAAGGAATAATAATCAAAACTATGTAGTACTGGCTAATAAATAAAGTGGTGGATCAGTGAAATAGATTAGGTACGCAAGACACAGTAGTCAATGACCATAGTAGATGTGCGTCATAAACACAAAGACCCCAGCTTTTGGAATAAGAATGCAGTGGTTGACAAAAACTGCTAGGAAACTGGAAAACAATAGGACACAAACCAGTTATAGACCAACATCTCATACCCTACACCAAGAAAAGTTCAATATGGGTTCATTATTTAGATATAAAGAGTGACAGCATAAGCAAATTAGAAGAACATGAAATAATCTACCTGTCAGACCTACAGGAAGGGGAAGTATTCATGACCAAACAAGAGACAGAGAGCATTACAAAATTCAAAATAGATATTTTGATTACATTAAATCAAGCTTTTATAAAAAAAAAAAAAACAATGCAATGAAGATAAAAGGAAAGCAGAAAGCTAGGAAACAAATCTCTGGTACCAGAGATGCAGAGATGAGAAAACTGGAAAGACTGAGAGAGAGATTGAGAGAGAGAGAGAGAGAGAGAGAGAGAGAACTGGAAGGGCATTCAGCACTTCAAACTATCAGAACTGTGGGAGGAGAGGATGCAGGCAAGCAGACAGTTATGGGAAGGCCCTAGCAGAGGGGAAGGTTACAGTACAGCTTGACTCCTTGCTATGATATTGTGTTTTAATTTCCTTGCTGTTATAGAGAAGTGGACTTACAGGTTTTGGGATGCAATTGTTGCTGTTTTGAATTGGAACTATTGGTTTGGGGATTTGATCCTCTGGTGTCTGAATAAATATTTTACTTCTTCTGCCTTCTATATGGAGAATCTCTTATATTCTGTGATACTTATTCATGTTCAACATAGATATTGTGAATCTTGCTTTGCTGATACAGGGTCTTATCACAAAAGTTCTCCAAAGCATTGAGATTTTAACTATGGACCAAAAAAAGTGTTTGTGTTGGGGAGGGAAGCAATATTGCAGATAAAAATGGACTGTTTTATAAATTAGAAATTATTTTTACAAAGGAAAATGAAAAATATTTGGGAACTATCCAATCAAATATTTTAATCAGGTAAAATATACATAAACAGCAATGAGAAAATATATTTTGGATTTTCAAGGTAGATCTGTCATCAGTCAAGACCTATATATAGTTCTTGGTTCCTTGTTCCTGAAACAGAAAAAAATATAACAAATCTCATGCCTCCATCTTATGTTCACTCACTTATATTACCTACATAAGCATATTGCTTTTCATAATATATCCCTACTACCCTCAAATGCCAAGTCTTCTTAACCTGTATGGTTTTAAGTAAGATCTCATTTTACATTTTCTGATGTATTTTTGTCTAAGCAAATCTTAAATGCAAATCTTGACATTTTTTAGATGGAAAAACTGATTTTATGTGGAAATACACAATGAGTGTAGATGGAAATTCTCATTAAATGCTTTATTACCCCTGAATTCCTATATATTGCTAGCAAGAGTATTTATATTTTCTTCATTTCAAAAGGCATATTTTTAAAATGCAAATATCCCTTGCTATGATTTTTAAGTTGTCAAATAGAAACTTAACTTAAAACCTTAAAACTAAATATAAATGTTAGATTTTTGAAACTTCAGCCATTTAAAAAAATAAACCCTAATTCAGGGTCAAAAATAATTCAGGATTTCAAAGGAAAGATCACTTAATTCCCACCTGCACACCTTTCAAAACTTTGAATAAAAATATTAGTCTAAAATTATAATAGTTCTCCTTCCTGACCTATCACTAGACTGGAATAGAATAGATTTCTGAAGCAATCATAAAGCCAAAATGTGACATTTTAATGACTAGTTCAGAGTGGGATTTTTTTAAGCTTCTAATCTAGTGCAGTAGATGATTACATAATGGAAATATTAGAAAAGTGAAGAGGCAAAACCTTCTTGCAGTGTTATTTTCAATGTTGCCAACATTATTTTTCTCAAATCTGGTTCTCATTCTAATGCTGTGTCCCCAAAGTCTTAGTGTTAGAACTGCATTAAGATGTTGGGAACATTTTAAAAAAAATACTTTATTCTAAAATTCTCCTATGATGTCTTAGGACATGTTGATTGAGGAAAGAAGGATATACAGGAAGAGCTCTGGTTAACCAAGCTGCAAGATGTTTCAGGCACAAGCTGGTTGCCGAACTGAATATATGCTGACTTGAATACCACTCATTATTAAGTTAGCAGTAACATGATGAATTTTATAGCCACAGTAACTTTTAAACACAATCCATTAAGTCTTAGGGGGATTACCATCTATCTCTTTAATAGAAAGAATACTCATAATGACAATATCATGGATTGTGAAAGTTTAGCAGAGTTTATGTGTATGAGAATGTATGTATATATATTTGCATAAGTGCATAATATTTATGTATGTAAACATATATCCTTAAGTATTTAAGTGCATATACATACAAATGTGAGCAAATGCATGTGTGTATATGTATGTCTATATACATATGCTTTAAAAATAATGGTTTTGTTTTAATTCTTCATTATTTTAATTTAAGCAGTTATTTCACTTTTATTTGGCTCAGTTCCTTTATCTGTAAAATAAAAATAATAATGTTTGCTTCAGTTGAAGGGTTACAAGTTAAGTGGGTTATAAACTTTAATGTGCTACATTTATGATCTATAATTTTTTCTATATTAATCATAATCATGTGAATTATTATTATTATCTTAGAACATAGCACAAATGCCTATTGATTAATTTATCAGTCTTCATCATGGGAGCTATGATGATGATAATCATCATCATTGAAACCAATTAACTTTGAACTGACTTATGAACTTTCAAACTCTCTAGCTTTCATTAATTAATTAAAAAATATTGATTAAGGGCCTATTAAGTCTTAATGGTATCTGATGTGCTGCTAGAGATACAAAAGTGGAGAACTATACTATTAGGCTTCAAGATTGTCATGTTACAGGGATAAGAAATACACAATACAGATCAAAGGTAACTCATACAGACCCCATTAGAGTCCTATTCTATTACCTCATAGTGATGCAGATATGTCTCTAGAATCTTACATATTATGCAAATGGCTTAGCACAATGTGCTAGTGCCTAGCAAGAGAAGTAGGCAGTGCTGACATGTAGTAGTTATTTAATAAATATTTATTGATCAAATGATTGATTAAGGGAGCCTAGATTCTGGAAGGTTCTACCAAGCTGGAAATGATTTTACTGTGAGCCTAGAAACAGTCAATAGCTAGTCAAAGCATTTACTGAGCACTTACTTTATAACAGGCACTTTACTAAGCGCTGGGGAGACAAAGAGAGGCAAATTTTCACTAACTTCAAGATACACACATTCTAATGGAGGAGACAAAATAAAATAAATACATAAATATAAAATCTATATAATTTAAAAGGAAGGCAAACTCAGGATATGCACCAGTGGTAGGGGGTAGGAGTTAGGAACAGGAATGGTCTCTTGCAGAAGGTGTGATTTTGACTATAGTCAGGAAGAAAGTCAAGAGTTAGAGAACTTGCCTTACAAGTTCAAAGGTTCTTACTTAGATAGTATTTATACTCCTCATTTTGGGAATATAACTCCCTTAAAATGGAAAAGAAACACGTAATGAAAGCAGAAAAATGCATCATATAGGCACTCACATTACATGCCTGTGCTAGGTTATTTGTGCCATCTAAAGAAAGCCCAATTCACATAAGAGCTTGTAATCCCAGGTGGTACACAGTCAAAGTCCACATATTGGAGTATATTCCAAATAAGGGGGATAGCCAGTGAAAAAGCACAAAATAGCCCAGTATAGCTGAATCATAGAATATGTGGAGGGAGAACATAAAAAGTATAAGAAGACTAAAAGGTAAGGAGAGTTCAAACTGTGAAGGGATTCAAATATCAAAGAGAATGTTATATTTACTCCCGGTAGTAACAGAAATCCAGTGAAACCTATTACATGGAGGTGGGAGAGGTAATATGCTAACATTTTGTCTTTTGGAAAGTAACTTTGGTAGCCAAGTGGAGAATAATTTGGAATTATAATAAAGGGAGATCAATCAGATAGACATTGCAATGGCTTGGCCATGAGGAGATAAGGGTCTACACCAAAGTGGAATGAGTATAGAGAAGAAGACATCAATGGGTGGTGCTATGTAGGTAAGATAACAATGAATTGGATATTTAAGGTGAGTGTTAGTGAAGATTCATGGGTTACACCCATGTCGTGAGCCCAGGTGATTTGGAGAATGGCTGTGCCCTTGTGGTAACAGGAAAGAAGGGGAGAAAGCAAGATTTCTATTTCGAGAAGACCAATAAGCAATTGTCAATAATAGATTCAATCTCCATTTGGAGAGTAGAGATAGATATATAGATCTTTAAATCATCTGCATAGTGCTGATAGTTGAACCCATGGGGACTAATGAGAAAAACAAACAAGAGAAGACCTAATACTTAAGATTGCATTTATTTTCTGAAGACCAACGTGGCTATGTTTGAAAACACTCATCACTTTGGGGCCTTGCAGAAGGTTGACCCCGAAGTGGTTGATTACATTTTTCAGTCATGGAAACTTAACATGCACACCTAACAAAGTTGCATAGGGGTTATAATCTGCATTGATGTAAGACATGTAGGCATTTAAAGAATAATTCTTAAAATAGTGCAAGAAATGTACAAGGAATAAACTAACAGATTAAATAATAAAATTCAGGGATAATAATATGGGTTTTTTTACTTCTACCAAAATGCTGTTGGAGAGGAAAATTAAATTGAGTTCTTTGTCTACAGAAAAGTTTCTATTCTTCCTTAGTTCCTCTCGATCAACAATCTGTTAAAACCAAAGGAAACACACACACAGTGAAGTTATTTTGTACACGAGCCATTGGATACAGAGCTTGACAGAGTCTCCCCTTTATTTTCAGCAGCCTAGCATGCATCTCAGCTACTCTACAATTAACCTATCTGAATTAGGCTCCCAATTACCATCTAAGAAAGCTGAAGGTACCCTTTGGGTATTTTCCATCTGGGGCTGAGTTAAGTATACATTTATATGTAAATGGTCTCCCTTTCTCTCCCACTTCAGTCCGTTAATGAAAAGTTCTGCACTGCACAGTACCATAGTACATAGGTGTATTTTAAATACAGAAATATTCCTTTGTGAGGACATTAAAATAAAGTCACAGCAAAAAACCACCCTGAAAAGGACCACTCATTTTCTTTCCCAGGGCAAGTAATCAATTTGGCCAAAAAGGTACCTTACTACCATTCTGTCTCATTAGGTCATTAAGCAGAGTTTGGAGGAGTGTGTGTCATGAATATTATACAGAGGATTTCTGTTCAGATGAGACTTAGACTTGGTGACTATTAAAGGGTCTTTTATCTCTGAAATTCTGCAATTCTATTTCCCTATTGGCTTACCATATAGGCCTACCTATTCATTCTTCACAAAGTATGTATTGATTATTCTGAGCTACAAGGAAAATTATGCTAGACTTGGAATCAGAAGAACTGGGTTCAAATGCTCTCTCAAGACACTATCTGTGTTATTATGAGAATCTCACTTAAAGTCTCTGAGTCCCAGTTTCATCAATCAACAAGAGGAATCATATATTTAGTCCCTACTTCACTGGATAATTTTTAGTAAAGTATTTTTTTTTAAATTAAAAGTTCCATATCAGTGTAATTACTTGTATTCTGGTAGGATAGAGACAGAAGAGTCCACACTTATTGGAGTGCATTTGAAGTTTGGAAATAGTCATAAACATGTCAAAGATTTATCTAGGACTCTGAGACATTAAGTGACTTCTCAAAAATTGAACATATGTCATTCGCAGGACTTGATTGTATCTTCTTCCCTTGAAGTCACTATTCTAGTTTGCTTAATCATTATCAGAAAGGTGAAGACTATGGTTATTTCCTATATGAGTCAGTAATTAATCCTATCCTTTCTATTTGTTTGTTTCTCTTCTTTTGGACAATATCATCTATTTGATGTTAGCATATTTTTTTTTTCCTCCAATGAAATTGTGAGCTCCTAGAAAGCAGAGGCTTTGTCCTCTGTTTCTTCATATCTCTCCCTGGGCAAAATGATATACATAGAGTAGAAAACTCATGAATACTTGTTCCTTGAATGAATAAAAATATTCCACGATGACATAAAAATTCCTCTATTCTGACTCTGTTTTCCAAATATATTATATTAATCAGCTTTCCATACTAGTGAAATAACCATGTCTAGGACATTGTGTGTGGATAACAGCAATAACATTCTGCTTTGAAACGAATTTGTGAGGTAGGTTGTATATGCATTATTTTGCTTCTTGGCAACTAAAAAATGAAAGTTTCAACTCCAAGGTCAATGTTCTTTCCATTTTCTTCCTCTTCCTCTCTTTGCCCTGCAAGGTTACATATTATATATTATGTTTGTACTTAAGCATATATTCACATTCTCCTTCATTAGAATGTGGGCTCTTTGAGGACAGGGGCTTTTTCACTTTTGTTTTTGTAAGGCCAAAGGCCTTGGTTCTGGAATACCATTGATAAATATTAATGGATTTATTGATTTGCAAACAGTAAAGTTCAATATAAATACCAGCTATTTTATTATGCTTAAATCTAACTTTATAAATGGATAATTTCACTTTCTCATCCAATTTGTGCTCAAGTGCTTGAGGAACCAGTTCTCCTTCTACCTCATATTCATTCATGGTATAATAGCTCTCCTTTTCCTGAACTCTGTTCCAACCCTTCTCTTTTTTATGCCTGTTACTATGGAATATGAAGATATACATGCCCTTTTCTTTCTTTCCACAGCTCATCTGATCATTATTTCTCAAAGTCACCTTTTGGCACTCTGAGAATATTCAGTTTCTCTAGCAAAGAAACTATAGGGGCTCTCCTCAACTGCCTTACAAGTTCAAAGGTTCTTACTTAGATAGTATTTATACTCCTCATTTTGGGAATATAACTCCCTTAAAATGGAAAAAAATACTTAATGAAAGCAGAAAAATGCATCACGTAGGCACTCACATTACATGCCTGTGCTAGGTTATTTGTGCCTTCTAAAGAAAGCCCAATTCACACAAGAGCTTGTAATCCCAGCTGGTCCCCAGTCAAAGTCCATATCCTTTTCAGTGCTATGACCTGCTCAACAGATTTTTTTCCCCTTTAACCAGAAGGGTTATTTTTTCATTCATCTTGAGCTAATTCTAGTCTGATCTTAAATATTGCTAAATTTTAGAGTACTATAAAATAGTATGAAACTAGATAAATTATGCCTATCTTTCATGTTGGTAACTTTTCGTAAATATCTCATGAGACAAATCAAAATTATCACATTAAATGAGATTCAAAGGGAGAACTAACATCAGTAGTTTCACTAAAGCCCGAGATGCCAATGCCTTGCCTCCAGAACCCCAAAGCTCTTCTTTTTAGAGGTAAAGGCTAATAATGAACACAAAACATTCATAAATTTAGTCTATTAACTCCAGAAATATTTATTAAGTGTTTACTGCATTGAGTGCACTGTTATAATGCAGAGGATATTAAACATTTAGAAAGAAAATAGTCATTACCCTTTTGGCACTTATAGTCCAGAAACAGAACAAACATAAAAAAGCTATAAAATGTGATAGTGTATTTATGATAAATGCTTTAGAAAGTTGCTAAAGTGCTAAATAAGGTCAAAGGATTGTAGGAACATAGATTTAGAGCTGGAAGGGGCCTCCAAGGTGATCTAGTCCAATCCCCTCATTTTATGTTTATATATATATATTAGGAAAATAAAGATCAGAGAAATTTGATGACTGTAACAGAACCATTGCACAAACCTAATTTATTAATCTATCTGTTAGTTTGGTTGTCTGTTTTCTTTTCTTTTTCCCACAAGATAAAGATAAGGGATTTTACCAATAGGTGATATTGGGAAAGGTTTTCCAGGGAGTGCAAGATTTCAGTCTGGCTTTAAAGGATGATAAAGAATTAGGCAGATAAGGAGGATATAGGGTAGAATGTCTAAAGGGGCATAATGTTCCTTTATATTTTTTGTCTGATCCAGTTTTTTGATCAGTTTGAAAGACCCAGTATGAAAACTCCCTCAACCGTTGTGGAACAATAAATTATCCATAACTTCTATGGTCTTAGAAAGTTGTCTGTCATCACTGCGATGTTCGGCAACTTGTCTATTGATACACAACTACAATGTACCAAGTGGTAGCATTTGAACGTAGGCTGACATACTCATGCCAAGTATCACCTAGTATATTTTTTTTGTTTGTTTGTTTTAATGACAATGCTATGTTACCTAAACAGCAGGTTCTAACAAGGGCACTAACCTGAGAGCATGACCTAGTATCCATGTAGATGTTAGGTGAGTGATCCTGTCTCTTGAATTTCATTAATACACAGATGTAGGGGCCCAGCTCTATATTTTTGGGAACATATACATTTTCTGTGACGTTATTGTCTACTTACTATATGATGAAGAAAAGGTCTCCACTTGGCAACTCAGCTGAAGCTGAGAGTACATTAAAAAGGCCAAAGGGCCTCAAGTGAGAAAGTCATTCTGTATCCTCCCTGAACATCATGAAAAATAAGGAGATTCTCTGAACTCTGGAGGGCCGCCAGTAAGTGAGAGTCCTTTCTGTCAATTAGGTCAGCCTCCTAGATAAGTCTGTGCTGGGATGTACCTTCCTCTTATTTCTGGATTCTTTAAGTGTAGAACTCTATTCTTCAACATACAATAAGATGTCAAGAGACAGAGAATGACTATTCATACTTTGTTTTGCAGCTACAGACACCTCTATTATACATTATCATGACCTAGCAGAAACAGAATCACCAAATATCCATGTGGGTTTTCTGTGAATGTTCCAAAAGAGAAGAAAAGAAGGAAGGAAAGAAGGAAGGAAGGAAGGAAGGAAGGAAGGAAGGAAGGAAGGAAGGAAGGAAGGAAGGAAGGAAGGAAGGAAGGAAGACACTCAGGTTCTCAACCTAGGTGTCATTCTTGGCTGCTCACTGCTTCTCATTCTCCATATCCAATCCATTGCCAAACTCTGTAGACTTTACCTTTGCAATATCTATCATATATGCTCCCTTTTCTCCTCTGACACTGCCACCACTCTGGTGCAGGCCCTCATCATCTGTACCTGGATTATTTCAAGAACCTTCTGGTAGGTCATCCTGGCTCATCTCTCCCCACTCCAATCCATCCTCCATCCAGTTCAGGCACCAACTGACTGGCTATCCAATGTACCACTTAGTTGTAACCCAGGACTGAGCCTTCATTGGTCAATCCTTGTTAAAGACCTAATTTTCCCAAAAGAAGAAGTCTGATCTTGTGACTGACCTACTCAATATATTTCACTGATTTCCTATCACCTTCAGGAATAATTTTTTTTAATTCTATTTAGTGTTCAAAAACCTTTATGGCCAACCCCTTTCGACCCTTCCAGTCTTCTTACACCTTATTGCCTGCTTCATAATCTTTGATCTAGTGACAATGGCCTCCTTGCAGTTCTACAAATAAGATATTCTGTCTCTCAGCTCTGGGGCAGCCAGTTGGCTCAGTGGATAGAGTGCAGGGCCTGGAGTCAGGAAGACTCTTCTTCCTGAGTTAAAACCCTGCCTCAGAAACTTATAAGCTATGTGACCCTGGGCAAGTCACTTAATGCTATTTGCCTCAGTTCCTCATTCATAAAATGAGCTGGGGAAGAAAATGGCAAATCGCTTTAGTATCCTTCCCAAGAAAACCCCAAATGGGGTCACAAAAAAATGGACATGACTGAGAAATACCTTAATAACAACAAACAACATTCTTAGCTCTGAATATTTTCTCTGGCTGCCCCTCATGGCCCCCCTCCTTATCTCTGCCTAATGGTTTCAGTCCCTGACTTATGTGTCAACTAAGATCCCATCTTCCAAAAGAAACCTTTCCTAATCCTGCTCAATTCTAGTGCCTTCCCATTCCCTATTTTTTCCCATTATACTCACACACATACACAGACACACACACATATATGTACACATATATGTATGTGTATGTATGCAAAACTTATTTGTATGTTTATGTATTATATCCCCCAACAGACTGTGAGCTCATTCAGTGCAGGGGTTATCTTTTCCATCTTTTTTATATCTGCTGTACTTAGTACAATGTCTGTAAAATAGTAGTCACTTAATAAATATTTATTGACTAACTGAACAGCTTTCCAATGTGCCATGTAACTGTGACTCACGACTGAGCCTTCTTTGGTCAGTTCCTTGTTAAAACTCTAAAAATTATGAAATTTCTAGCTTTGTAAAAAATGAGCATGTTTACCACACTCATTTTATTTATCCTACTTCCCCAGATTTGTCTCCCCTCCACACACTCCCAGGTCTAGTTAATAGATTTTTATACTCTTTAAATTGTCTTCAACCTTGTTGACTGTCCTGGTTGCACATTCAAAAATGGTGGACTTTCTGGTCTCAACCATTTTTTTTAAATTCTCTAAGTACTGCACGTATTGGCAAGTTCAGACTGCCATCTCTTTGGAGTTATAGCTGAATTTCACAGTCAGTCTTGAGGGATGTGAAAGATGGGCAAAGATTGGTTTTGCTTTGGCATTCTAAATCCACTCCCTCTCTCTCCACCCCTGTGACACATCTAGCCTACTCTTTCTCAGAGCAAAATTCCAGCTCCGTAGTCCTCTATTAAGTATTTTATTTTGCCTGTCCTCACAACAGCACATGATCCAATCTTGCCCAGACTTTTATTTTCCATTAAAATTCATTACTTTTCATTTCATCTTTCTCTACTTTCCTATGTCATCTTCATAGGCTCTCTCTGATACCATTTCAAGAAATGAACTGGCCTGAATAGTAGCAATGATGCTACCCATTTCAAAATATATTTTTTCAGCCCTTAGAAAACCAAAGCACAGCCATAGATTAGTGGGAATTCAAGAAGAATAAACATTCAACCCTTGAATTCATTAAAAGTTTTCCAAAGGCTTTGAATTTCAAGTTGTTTTTTTAAGTAACTTCTCAATTTCATTTCTGATTTCATTAAATTTAGGCTGAAAGATGAAGTTATTTCTTATGATTGCCTTGCAACGGATGCCAATATATGGCATGGTGTTACTTGGAACTAAGTGCTATTCACCATATAAGCAGTATGAAATCTTTGCCTATAACTAGGAAGCACATTTTTTCTCCTACATTTTGTTATCATGTAGCACTGATTCATAATGAAAGTATATATGTCTTCAGTTCATTTCATAGATACTGATGGTCAGCAGCATCTTCACTGAAGCATTTCTAGCAAGAAAGGTATTAAGTGTTTCTGATTTATTCTAACATATGATATCTTATGGTGCGAGAATACAAAAGTACTATTCATTCTCATTTTCTTCTGTTCCAAATTGATTGTCAGTTTAATTTTGAATAGGAACAGACTGTAACCCTATGTTGTCTTCATTATTTTTTTAACTCAGGAACAGTTGCATTACAATGATCATGGTGCTAAGCAAATTATTGATACCTCCAGAGCCCAATTATCCAGTGTTTCAAGGAAGCTGTCGTGCCTTCACAATTACCATGTTTTCAGGGTCCATGAAGTCCCCACTGTCCATCAGGCTGACTGTCATTTTACTGCCACTTTTCAGTTGACCCCCACCTCATAACATGGAAAATGGATTGTTAAATTAAAATAACATTCACGAGTATATATCAACATCTCAATTATCTTTTGTTTTACGATTTGTTAAGAAATAGTCCTTTTTATCCTTCTAGTTTAATTTTTGTTTTGAAGTTGTCCACAAAATTTGTTAATTCACTTATCCAGTAATTCATGTACTCACTCACTAAGCATTTATTAATTTCCTATGGTGTACGAGATCCTATGAATATAAATAGAGAGAGAAAGAGAGAGAGAGAGAGAGAGAGAGAGAGAGTCCCTGTCCTCAACGAGCTGATGTTTTATTAGGTTAAAAACGTGTACGCACACAAGTGTAAATCATATGAAAGTAAAGTAGCAGGGCTGACTTAAATAAAGTAAATGTCTCCCAGAGGCTAATATTTCTGAATCAGTCTAATGCTCAGAAGCATGGGAGGAATGAAGATTAGGAAACTTTACTTTCCAGTCTGTGTCTTTGAGATTTATTTTATCATCAATTCCCTGACCTGCTAGTCTCTGCAATTCTAGACTATATCAGTAAGTACAGTGACTAACACAATGCCTGACATATAGTAGGTGCTTAATAAATGTTTATTACCTTTAATATTCCTTTCAATATCCATACTATCTGCCATTTAAGTTAGGGGGATAAAAGAAATCTGGGTATTGAGCCAACATTTTTCTCTATCCAGGAAGCTTTGGGGTATAATCACTCTGAATGGCTGAAAGCACATGGTACTTTCCGTTATTGTTGCAGGATAGTGGAAATCAGTTTCAGATAAAAACCAATGGCTTATGATGGTAGAAATCTCTCCTCAAGTAACATGCACATAAATTAACTATACCTTCCTGGGCTTGATACATATAAATCTCCTAGGGAAGTGCATACTCAGTAATAGCTGTGTAACTTTGTGTCTCTTGGCCTTTGATTCTTCATTATCTGTTTACTCATTCTCTAGCTAAAGTCTTGCCTTTTTACTAGGATGGTGGACACCAACTAGTGCTTGCCTAAGATACTTCAACATCCATCTCTTGTCTTTTCCATTTAGGTACCTCCAAATAGCACTTAGTTATGGATATCACTATAGAAGAGTCACAGGGATAACACTGATTTATGCTGTACCCTGAGTTAGTAGACAGTAGAGGAGGGGTAAGGAATGGTTGGAATCTACACCATTTCCCCGCCCAACTTTGGATTTGGATGAGTCTAGTGTGGTACAACAGTAGTCCCTCAAGAAACAAGTCCCAGTATGTGTACTGCCCTCTTGGCCAAACAGAATAAGTATAATCTATTTTTCACATGGTGTCCCAGCAGCTATTTGAGGGCAGTTATCATGTCCTACCAACTTGGTCACAATCTTTTCTTTTCCAATACTGTTTTTAACTACCTTAAGCAGAGGGCTTTACCTTTCCTGTCAAGACTGTTACGTTGTCTAATGAACTGGCTCCAATATGTACTCTAGAGAAGCCTCAGTACCTAAGTGTCCTTAATGCTGGAACCCAGCATCTATTGGTTGAGTTATCGGTCCCATCTTCTACAACAAGCTTTCATCAACCTTTGAATTCTAGTGCCTTCCTTCTTTTAATTATTTCCTATTTATCTTGAACATAGCATATTTGTATGTACTAGTTTGCGGGTTGTCACCCAAATTAAATTGTGAGGTCCTTAAGGGAAGGGTCTATCTTTTGCCTCTTTTTGTATTCCTAGTACATAGTAGGCATTTATTAAATGTTTGTTGATTGATTCATTAACTGACTGACTGATCCATTTATAGCTGGGCTGCTTGCTTAGTTAGATTCTTGACCTGATTTCTTTCTGGTCTGGAATCATGATTGTCTCAGTGAACTTTGGTGACTTGTTTTATATTGCCTGATTCCATGGATTGCCTTTGGCTGTCCTTCATGACTAGAAAATGGCTCATTTCTGCTTGTAGTCCTTTCTGGCTTCCTTCAACACTCATCTACAGTACAATCTTCTGCAAGAAGCCTTTCCTGCTGGTACCTTATAATACCAGTGCCTTCCCTCTCAAATTACTCCTAATTTGTCCTGCATATATCTTGTCTGTGTATATTGTTTGCATATTGTGTCTCCCATTATTTTGGAGGTCCTTTAAAGTAGGGACTTCTTTCTTTTTATTCCTAGTGTTTAGCATTGGTACCGGCAAATAAGTGCTTAATAAATCCTTGTTGGCTTGACTTCGCAATAGGCGTATGTGTTCCTCTGGTTTCTTACTCATTGGTTTCAACTAATCAAAGTTTGCCCAAATTCTATGCTACTTCAGCTCATTGGTTTCACCTTGACCATTGGCACTGATCATTCCCAAAGCCACCTGGCCAAATCGACAAGATTATATTAAGGACAGTTCTACCCTGGGTCACTATAATTGCATGCCAACTATGCTCCTCTTTCCAGCTGTGGATTCATATTAGACTTGGGTCATTTCCTCTGAATATGTGTACATAGGCAATATTAATTCATTATTTACTTCCAAAATGATCTCTGCTTTGTTGCAGAGACATTTTTAAAATATTCAGCCAAGTACAAATTAGCACAAATTCTAAAGATATTACAGTGAATTCTAACTTAAAATGAAATTTAACATTTAGAAAATACTTCCCTACTCCCACCTGTATTGGCTAATGATAACATAGTCCAGTCAGCTAAAACAGATTACAAACATTTCTTTTCTAAAAAAAAAAAAACTTTTTGGAACTATTTTGCTATTGAAACAATATTATACATTTTGGAAAAAAGTTTGAAATATATCATAAAATATATTTAGTCTAAATGGTAGCTTATATTCTATAGTAAAAGGGAAAAAAAAACTAGTAGAAATAAATATCTCAGCACCCAGATATGGACTCTATGATTGTTCAGACTTGTCTGTCATATGTAGAAATTAAGTGATTTGCCTAAGATGCAATAGATAGTAACTATTAAAAAAAATCAAACTAATAGCCATGTGACCAAGTCATTTAATCTCTCAAAGCCTCCATTTCCCCATCTGTAAATTAGACATAATAATTTCACCTAACTCTGGATTACTGTGAGATTCAAATGAGATAACATATGGAAAGCACCTTGAAAAACATAAAGTTCTATATAAATGTTCTTTGTTATCACCATCATCATCATTATCTTTCAGAGGGTAGATTGAAATTCAAAGATTTCTAATACTGAGCCTATATTTCATTCACCACATCATATTGATTCTTCCTTTTTTGATTAGGATGAAAATGACAAATTAAACTGTGTAAACTTTTTTTTTAATTGTGAATGCTAATGTTTGAGGAAAATCAGTTAAAATTTTTAAAAGATGGTTCAGTCAATCAATCAATAAACATGTATTTAAAGTGCTTACTGAGTGCCAGCTATCACACTAAGCACTGGGGTTATGAATACAATTTGTTAGAAACAACATACACAAAGAAGCAGAAAATGGAGGAGAGACATAGAACATGATAGAGAATGTCCATAATCCATTGCAGCTTGGAAAGGATGAGATGTGGCTGAACTAGGTGCCCTCCATAAAGGGAGTTCTGAAAGGAACCATCCAAACAGAGGGGGAGACTACAAGAGCCAGGCTACTCCCAGTATGTGAATTGCAAGACTTAAGTGAGGTTTCTAAACAAAGAGCTGGAGAATGGTAGTACATGAGAAAATGTCATGAGACTTCCATGGGACTTCCAAAGGGAATTCTGAACTTTTTCAAGGGCTTCTGATGGTTACTCTACCCCTAGTACTTTGTTACATTTAAGTTTACTTCAAAACAAAAGATGCTGCTTATTCTTAATAATAATAATAATAGTCTTAGTGTATTTCTTAGCTATAGATGACATTCATTCATCTCCTCTGATTCTTAGTAAAATTGTAACAATAGCATATTTATGTTATCAACCAAGATTAGATAACACTGATTCATTTTATCATATTTGCAGTTTTCCAGGGTAATGTGGGTATACTGCATGAACAGACCCCATCAACTTACTTAGATGGTGCTACTTTTCTACATGGAAGATGGTAGGGAAAATATGAGAAAAAATTTTAATGGAAAACAAGGGAAATGTTTTGAAGATACTATAAAGTATGGTCTCTTCCAGTGCCAAGATGACAGAGTGAGGAAGGAACCCCTTGGAGTCCTCCCAAATTCTCCTACAAATAACTTGAAAACTGCCTCAGAACTGATTTAGGAGTGGAGAAGCACCTTACCAGCACAGCAAGAGAAGTCTGTCTCACTGGAGCAGGCGGGGAGCAAGTCTGTAGAGAAGACCGAGCCAACCTCACAGCAGAGTGAGCTGCAGTGAGGCTCCAAGCCTGGGGCATCCACTAGCAAAGCCCTGCCCTCCTGCAAGCCAACAGTGGAAGCACAGCAAGGCCCTATCCCAGAAGCCCCACTCCCAGCAGAGGCCAACAGCTAGTTTCTCCTCCCCCCTCCTCCCCGCACCTTATCTCTGACTAGTAGTAAGGCACTGCCCCTGGAGCCAGCCAAAAGCAAGACCATGCCCCTGGAACCCCCAGCAGCAAGATCACTCCCCCAGCATCTGCCTTGAGAGAGGCCCTGTTTCTACAGCAATTTAGAAGCAAGGCTGCACCCCCAGGGCAGACCAGCAACAAAATCCCTCCCCCAGGGCCAGTAGAGAGAGAAGGCCTGTTCCCTTAGCAACATAACAGCAAAGCCCTGGTCCAAGGGCAGGGCAGCAGCAAAACCCTAAATCCAGGGGAGGCAAACAGGGAGGTCCCACGCCCGCAGTACAAGCCAGAAGGGAACCTCCCCTCCAGTGCAAGCCAGCAGCTAGGCCCTGAAACCCAGTGAAAGCCAGCAGCAAGACGCTGAGCTCCAGTGCAAGAAGCCTAGGACAGTGGAGGACCAGAACCCAACTCTCATATAAAAACACCAAGTCAAAGAAAAAAAAGACTTAAGGCACAAACTTAGAAGAGGATAACAGTGTCAAAATGGCTACGTGTGAAACCTCAAAGTAGAAGGTAGTTTGTTGTTTAAAATTTAAATATGGTACCTCCAGTGAACATGCAAGTTCACTAAATGTGAACAGCTTTGCTCTTCAAATGATTAAGACCCTCTTCCAAATTGTAGAAACTTTTCAGGAACCATATTACTCTCATGGTACTGCATTAATCTCCATCATGTATGCAACCTTGACACATTTGACAGTGAGGACAATGTGGCTTGTTCCTTTTTGAATCTACAAATAATGCATGTTTTACAGTACTCCAGATGTCTACACTCAATAAAACATTTGACAACGCCCCCACCCCCCCTGCCAAAAAGAAAAAAGTACTTTGGTCTCAGGCCCAAAAAGAACTCCTAGAAGAGCATAAAAAGGATTTTTAAAAATGAATTAGAGAAGTAGAAGAAAAATTGGGAAGAGAAATGAAAGCAATGCAAGAGAATCATGGAAAAAAAAGAGTCAACAGTATGGGAAAAGATAAACAAAAATTTCCACTACCACCACTCCCCTCCAAAAAAAAGGACAAGTGAAAGCTAATAGCTCCATGGGACATCAAGGAAGAAGAAGAAGAAAAAAGAAGAAGAAGAAGAAGAAGAAGAAGAAGAAGAAGAAGAAGAAGAAGAAGAAGAAGAAGAAGAAGAAGAAGAAGAAGAAGAAGAAGAAGAAGGAGAAGAAGGAGAAGAAGAAGAAGAAGAAGAAGAAGGAGAAGAAGAAGGAGAAGAAGAAGGAGAAGAAGAAGAAGAAGTTGTTAAATTTCTCATTGGAAAAAACAACTGACCTGGAAAATAGTTCCAGGAGAGATATTTAAGAATTATTAGACTACCTGAAAGCCATGAAAACAAATAAACAAACAAAAATAATAGAGAGATAAATAAATAGAAGAATGAATGAATGAGTGAATAAATGAATAAATGAAAAGTAAATTAAAAAATCTAGACATCTTTCAAGAAATTATCAAGGAAAACTACCCTGATATCCTAGAACCAGAGAGCAAATTAGAGATTTAAAGAATTCACAAACCACCACCTGAAAGAGGTCCCAAAACAAAAACTCCCAGTTATATCATAGCCAAATTTCAGAGCTCCCAGATCAAAGAGAAAGTACTGTAAACAGCCAAAAAGAAATAATTAAATATTGTGGAAGTGTTACAGTTAGGATTACAGAGAATTTTGCAGCTTCCACATTAAAGAACCAGAGGGCTTGGAATATGATATTCTGAAAGACAATGAAGTTAGTATTACAACCAAGAATGACCTACCCAGCAAAACTGAATATAATCATTTAAGGAAAAGAAAAGGACATCTTAAAAATGGAAGAATTTCAAGCATTCATAATTAAGATACCAGAGCTGAATAAAAAATTTGGTCTCCAAAAAGGAATAACATACAAACTCACTTGAACATAGAAATCCATCTTACCCCACAAGGAAGTAAAAAGGAATGGAGATAAGAGAAGGGGGTAAGATTAATAGAAGGGAGGGCAAATTGGTGGAGACAATAGTCAGAAGTAAAACTCTAGTGAGGAGGGAAAGAGTGAGGGTAAGAGAGGGACAGGGATAAGCCGGAGAAAATAGCATGGGGGTAAATGCACAATTACCATAAATATAAAAGTGAATGTAATGAACTTACTTATAAAATTGAAGTAAATAGATGAATGGATTAAAAATCAGAATTTTACAATATATTGTTTACAAGAAGCATTTCTGATGTATAAAGACATACAGAGGAAAGGCAAACTGCTGGAGCAAAATCTATTGTGCTTTAGTTGAAGCAAAAACAAAACAAAACAAAAACAAACAAAAAACAGGATAGCAACCATGAACTCAGAAAAAAAAAGTAAAAGTAGATCTAATTAAAAGAGATAAGGAAGACAACTATATCTTGCTGATACTTATCCTAGGCAATGAAGTAATATCAATACTAAACATATATGTGCTAAATGGCATAGTATCTAAATTTTAGAAGTTGAATGAATTACAGAAGGAAATAAACAATAAAACTATACTAATGGGGGACCTCAACTTTCCCCCTCAGAACTAGATAAATCAAACAAAAGAAAGATAAATAAAGAAATATAATATTATTTTTGATATCAAAAAGTGTTAATGTGAAGACATCATGAAATCTGAGGAAAAGGTATATTCCTTCCTAACATTAAATTTTCTCCAGAAGTGTATCATAACTAACTGTTCTAAAATTATATTCACTTCCTTAACTTCTTTCTTGTCTAATTTGGGGTTATGTTTATCTAGTTCTGAGAGGGGGAGGTTTAGGTACCCCACTATTTCTTCCTATAAATCATTTAACTTTTCTAAGAATTTGGATACTATACCACTTGTTGCATATATGTTTACTATTGATATAATTCATTAACTATCACACCCTTTCTCAAGATATAGTTTCCTTCTTTATCTCTTTTAATTAGACTTATTTTTGCCTTTGCTTCACATGAGATCAGGATTGCTCCCCTGCTCTTTTTTTTTAAACTTCAGCTGAAGCATAAGATATTGTGCTCCAGCCTTTTACCTTTACTCTGTGTGTCTCTCTTCTTCAAATGTGTTTCTTACAAGCAACATATTGTAGGATTCTGGTTTTTAATCCACTCTGATATCCACTTCCATTTCATAGGAGAGTTCATCCCATTCACATTCACAGATATGATTACTAACTATGTAGCTCCATCTTTTATTTCTGCCTATTTATACTTTATTCTCCTTTCACTCTGTCTTTCCTCATCAATGTTTTGCTTCTGACTACCACCTTCCTCAATCTGTCCTCCTTTCTTTCTGACCCTTCTTTTTCTTTCCCCTTTCCCCTCTTATTTCCCTATAGAATAAGATAAAATTCTATACCTGTAAAAACAAGGCTACTTGTTTCTACTGTGGCTGTGTCAGGCCAATAATGCCAGAAAAAAGGAGGGCTACTAGCACAGGCTCTTTGATCTACTTTGCTAAGGAAAGCAACTCTAAAGGGTTTGCAATCTCGCTTTAATTAAACATACATATATCATTCAATTAGTTCAGGGGGAAAAGTCAGCATCGTGAACTTCAGAGAAAACAGAAACAGAAATTGCAAACAGAGAAAATATAAACAGAGCAAATAACACAAATCAACAGACAGGCTTCTAGCTGTCTAACAAAAGCTATATATCCATATTTACCAGAGAGAGAAGCACCAACATCTGGCTTTTCAAAGCTGGGGGCTCCTTAACAGCTACTCAGAGTCTCCACACCAACACTCTTCCAATGAGTGAGCCCCAAACAAAATGCTAACCTCAGAGAATATATGCTTCTTCAGGGTCAAAGTACTTCATACCTCTCAAGGGTTTCACACCTCTCGAGGGTTTTGCATTTCTCCTGACCTAATTAGCAAAAGGCTGTAGGCCTTTCCACAAACAAATGCAAGACTCAAACAAAGGCATTCTATTGCCTTAGTGCTGAGAAGCACTCCAGAACAAAAGACAACAAAAAGTCCCACTTTTCTTGCCCTTACAATACCCAACTGTGTGTATATATTATTCTCTCTTTGAACCAAATCTGATGAGAGTAAAGTTCAAACAATACTCACTCCCTTACTTCTTTCCTTCTACTGCAATAGGTCTTTTGTGCCTCTTCATGTGATGTAATTTACCCTATTCTGCCCCTCCCTTCCTTCCCCCAACACAATCCTTTTCACTTTTCACTTCTTATTTTTTTTAATATCATATCAAAGTTAACCTATACCCACACCCTCTGTCTCTATATACTCCTTCTAATTATCCTACTAGAGAAACAGTTCTCAAGAGTTACAAGTATCATTTTCCTGTGTTTTGATGTAAACAGTTTGATCTTATTGAATATTTTTTCTTTCCTTTTTACTTTTTTATGCTTCTCTTGAGTCTTGTATTTGAGGATGGAATTTTCTGTTCTGCTCTGGTCTTTTCATCAGGAAAGTTTGAAAAAAAGTCCCCTATTTCATTGAACATTCATCTTTTCCTCCAAAAGATTATGCTCAATTTTGCTGGGCCATTGATTCTTGGTTGTTATCCAAGCTGCTTTTCCTTCCAGAATTTCATAGTCCAAACTCTCATGTAGAAGCTGCTAACTCCTGGATAATCCTGACTGTGGCTCCTTGATATTTGAATTATTTCATTCTGTCTGCTTGTAATATTTTCTCCTTGAACTGATAATTATGGAATTTGGCTACAATTACTTGTAGTTTTCATTTTGGGATCTCTTTCAGGAGGTGATTGGTGGATTCTTTCAATGACTATTTTACCTTCTGATTCTAGGATATCAAGGCAGTTTTCCTTGAGAATTTCTTGAAAGATGGTTGTCCAGGCTCATTTTATGATCATGGCTTTTAGGTAGTCCAATAATTCTTAAATTATCTCTCCTGGATCTATTTTCCAGGTCAGTTGTTTTTCCAATGAGATATTTTAAATTTTCTTCTTTTTTTATTCTTTTGATTTTTTTAACTGGTTCTTGACATCTCATAGAGTTATTAGTTTCCACTTGGCTGACTCTAATTTATAAAGAATTGTTTTCTTCAGTTGATTTTTGTACCTCCTTTTTCATTCGGCCATTATATTTTTCAGGAGTTGTTTTCTTCAGTCAATTTTTGAGTTTCCTTTTCCAAGCAATTGACTCTTTTCATAATTCTCCTGAATAACTGTTGTTTGTTTTCCCCATTTTTGTTCTCCCTCTTTTACTTGATTTTTAAGATCTTTTCTGAGCTCTTCCAAGAAGACTTCTTGGAATTGAGACCAATTCATATTCCCCTCTGAGGCTTTACATGTATGCATTCTGACACTGTTGTCCTCTTCTCAGTTTGTTTTGATCTTACCTGTCATCAAAGCAGCTTTCTATGACCAGGGTTCTTTGTTTTTTTTTTTGGGGGGGGGGGTTGCTCATTTTTTAAAAATTGGGCTCTGCTTCTGGGGCACAGGGAGCATTGCCCCAAGTTTCTCGTGCTAGGGGCCAGAGGTCTGGTCACTGGCTTTGTGTGCTAGGGCCTCAGGTGCTTGCAGGTAGCCCACTGTGCTGGGATAGTCCAGCCTAGTTGTGCCTGTTTTGACAGGATTCTGGAGTGGGCAACTTGCCTTCTGTGCTGGAGCTAGAGACCTCATAGCTGGCCTGCTGTGCCACTAGCCAGCTGAGCCAGGACCAAGTAGTCTCAGTTGCTGATCTGTGAGGTAGCTAAGAGCCTCCTGCTGGCTTGCCCAGGCTCTGTCTGCTCTGTTCTGTCCTCTCCTTTTACCCAAGTGAGACAAATCTTTCCTAAAGTCCTTCTAACTTATCTTAAGCTATCTAGTTGTTTCACTCCATCTTTTTGTGGATTCTGTTGCTCCAAAATCCAATTAAAGGCTTAATTTAACATTGTTCCCAAGAGAAACTGGGGAGCACTCGGGCAACTTCCTGGCTTTTCTCAACAATCTCAGCCCCTCCTCCAATGTCCCTATTTTTAAAGACCCTCTCCAACATCTGTCATTTTCATTTTCTGTCATGTTAGCCAATCTGATAGGTATGAAGTGGCAATTCAGAACTGTTTTGATTTTCATATGCTCTAATCAATGGTGATATTTTTTCATATGAAAATTTATACCTTTGATAACCTCCCTTAAAAGTTGCTTATTCATATTTTTGACTATCAATTAGGGGATTAACTCTTTTTTAATTGACTCTGTTTCCTATATATTTGAGAAATGAGGCCTTTATCGGAGAAACTTACAGTAAAATTTTCACCCAATTTCATACTTTCCTTCTAATTTTTGTGACATTGTTTTTGTTTGTGGGAATAAAAAAACAACTGCTTTTTAATTTTTTGTAATTAAAATTATCCATTTTACTTCCTGTGATCCTCTCTATCTTTCATTTGGTCATTAACTTTTCCCTTATTTATTGATCTGCCAATTAAAATGTTTGGTACTTCTTTCATTTGCTTATTATATTAACCTTTATATCTAAATCATGCTCCTATTTTGAACTATCTTGGTATCCAGTATGAAATGTTGGTTCATGCCTAGTTTTTGTCAATCTGCTTTCCAGTTTTCCCAGAAATCTTTGTCAAATAACGTGCTATTGCCCACAGAACTTGGATCTTTGGGTTTATTGAACACTAAATTATAGTTATTTGTTCCTGTATACTGTACGCCAAATCTATTCACTGATCTACCTCTCTATTTCTTAGTCAGTACCAGATTGTTTTGATGATTACTGCTTTATAATATAGTTTGAAATATGGTACTACTATGCCTTCTTCCTTCACATTTTTCTAGTTATTCTCTTGATTTTCTATACCATTCATTTTTCTACATGAATTTTACAAAATTATATAATAGAATTATAAAATAATACTTTTGTAGTTTGATTGGCACGGTACCAAACACGTTAATCAATTTAGATAGAATTGTCATTCATATTTTATACATCTAGTAAATAAATATTGGCTGATTGACTGAAACTCTCCATCCTTTGAATACTTTATCACTTATGAATGTTCTTCTAATAGCATGAACACAAACTTAAACTTCTAAAGCTGAATATAACATTCCATGGATGGCCTGAGTAGATTACAGGTGGACTGTCACCTCAGTATTCCTAAAAGTTATAATTCTCTTAATGCAGCAAAAGATTTTGTTACTTCTGTTGGCTGCTTCCAGGTTGAAATTGAAATCCTCTGAATTCCTTAAATCTTTCTTTTTTTCCAGAAAATAAGATCACAAATTTCTTAGGTGTTTTATTATTTGTCCTTTTTCTTTTCTTTTGTCTTATGTGAACTTCTAAGTCTCTCAATATGTGTTCTTCATTCATTATAGCTACTTTCTGTACCTTATACATGGGCAATTTTCCCTTCCTGATATCCTTTTAAAGCCCTCAGATTAAATTTTCCCGAGACATCATCATCAACTTTTGTTGTGTGTATTCTATAGTTGGCCAGGATTTTGTCATCATCATACATTAAACCATGGTATGGAAATCTAAATCCTATTTAAAGATAATACTTTGTTTTGCCAACTATTTGCTTTCCGCATCATTGTCTCTTTTCCAGCCTTTGTCTTCAATGGGCAAAGCAAGGATAACACATCTCTTATGGCCTTCAATTTCTTGTGTTTTTAAAAAGAAACACAGGGCTCCAAGAGAAGAATATCAGTGATTTTAATACTGAAGTTGAAAAATATCACATAATTTGAATAATATTTGTCTTATTAATGCAGATTGTATTCTTGCTTAATCAATGGATAGAGCATTGTGTTCATTTCTTGTCCGTCTACTTGAGAAAGAGCAGGAACAACCTGGAGCATATCCAGAGGTGAACAGCCAAGATGGTGAGATGACTCATGCGTGAGCTATTTGGCAAATATTATCCGGAACCTGAAGAAGAGAAGACCTAAGTTGGAAATAAGTACTATTTTTTTTAGAATTTGAAGACTACCTTTTTCTTTTAGATCAGAGATATTTCTGGGTCCCAGAAGGTTAAACATGAAATATTGTACAGAACACTCAAATAATTAATTTTAGATTTCCTGAAGGAAAGAAAGCGGGGAGGACTTACTATTGAAGCTATCCAAAAATGGAAGGGATTGTCTCAGGGAAGATTAAATCAGAATCCCACCCACTAGAAGTCTTTAAACAAAGGCTTTAGTTATGCATATTGTAGAAGGAATTCCTTATTTAGCTATGACTTGGTTTGAATACCTTCTGATGTGCCTACCAACTTAAAGATTCTGTGAGTCTGTGATAAGCATGTTTTATATTTCAAATAACAGAACTTATCACAAGGTTAGACACATAAAAATGCTGAATTAATTCCTGTTGGATTTAATTTATTATTAATTAGGTTCTTATAATGGTTTATATTAAGTACTTTCAATGAATAACAAATTGACATTCTTTCTAATAAAATCATATTTGTTTCATTTAATAAGCATTGATTAAGTACTTGTTATATGCAATGCAATTGTGATATGTACTAGAACAGATGCAAAGGGAATTAAAAAAAAATAAAAATGACAGAAATTAAGAGATGGGAGGAACTTTAGAGGACATGCAGTGCAGTATTTGGACATAAATCCCCTATACAATAGGTCTGACAAGTGATGATTCAGTTTTTGTATGATGATGTTTTCTGAGTGTGAACCCAAGACTCTCCTAAGTATCCTGTCTAATATGTTCTAGGTATTAGAATTTTTTTTTTAAAATTAGACAAAGTCTGAATTTGCCTCTTTAAAACTTCCAATCATTGCTCTGAATTCTACCTTCCAGATTCAAGTTGAAATCCTTTTTCAGATGACAGCTTTCTAACACCTGGAATCCAGCTCTTTTAATAATATGATCCCTACTCTCAGAAAGGTTATAATGTAATAGAGACATCAAGAGTCACACAAGATAATATAAATACTAATTATAAAGAGAAATATTGAATTCAAGAATGTAACATACTCTCAGAAAAGATGAGAGATGAATCACTGGGTTGGCAAAAGTTGTGAAAGTGCCATTAGAAATACATACATAAATACATACATACATGCATACATATATACACACATATTATATATGCATATATGTGTGTACACATATGCAGACTTTTAATGCTTTCAGTATTATAAGTGATTCATTCAGATCTTGTCTTCTTTCAATATTTGGTCAATGTTATATTAAAATAACACCCAAATATTATACTGCTACATTATCAGATGCTAAATTGAATTACTATAATCAAATACAATAAAGATTGTTGGGTTTTTTTTTTAATTTCCATAAAGACATATCTCTTTTATTCCATGAGGAATATTTGGGGACTCAAGAAACTTCTGGTGTGGATAGAAACAAGATGGTTCCATTGTACTGTAAAAACAAAAAAATCTGTAAATAACTCTAAACCAAGCTGTGTGGTATTTTTTCCCCACAGCTGGAACACTAGTTTTTATTACAGCTCAACTGGCATTGCAAATTAAAATTCATCTCTGTTTGTTAAACTGCTACTTAAAACGGCTTCCACCAACTGTTACAGTTGGATATTATGTTGTCATTTATGCATTTAGTGGGAATGGTTTGATAGCATGAATATTTAAATACAAGTACACAGAAAGTACTTTTTTCCCCCAATTGGTTTTCAATAGCTCACTAGCTGTGATCTATTTCCAGCATTTGGTCCATGTTGGCTTAAATTTTAAGAGTGATAAGGAAGCTGTCTTCTTTTTTAATTAAATGATGTTCTTTTCTTAGTGTCTTGTGAACCTGGTCCATGATGATGACAGAATGATTTGGCACTGGTATTCCACTAGAGTTACCTTTCCCTGTTGATATGCCAAGAGACAGAGCAAACCAAGGTGCTCTTCACTTGTCTTCTTTTTCTTGTTTTTAAATCAAAGATAACTGAAAAACTAGGTCACTTTCTAGCTCTGAGAGTCTATGAATCTATATTTTTTATAAAACACAAACTACTGCAAATAAATATATTGTGGATGATTCATGCATGTGGTATTTGAACATTTCATTGCTCCACACTGTGGGAGCCTAAAGTCATCTCTATAAGAAGGATCAATGGGGGAAAAATATGCAAGCCACTTTCAGCATGCTGCTGGGATGGTTCTCTAGAAGGGGATTGTGAATATCAGAGGAGGCAGCCTGGCAAAAACATAAGGTTTGAAGTAAAAAGACTGGAATTTGATCCTTAGCTCAGCCACTTACCAGCTATGAAACTTTGGGTAATTTACTTTTTCTCTCTGTGTTTGTCTGTTCACCTGTAAAATAAGAGGGCAAGGGTGTTTGCCATAAACAGTATCTAAAGTCTCTTCTAGCTCTAAAATCCTGTGATATTGGTGTTTCTATAAACTATCACATGATAATAATATCTAGCATAGAAATAATCTTACTAAAATTAATGAGAAAATAGCTTGAAATTCCTGCATAGAATGCTCTTAAAATGTTGCTTGGTTTCTATGGCCTCATTTTTTTATTTCCTTAGTGATATTAAAGACATGACTCTTCTTTCAGATGATGAAATTGATATTTTCATGTACCCAAGTTTTGCAGAGAAAGTATTGAGACTCATTTGGGAAAAGAGTTCCTTTGTTGTGGTTAAAATGAATTTTGTAAGGAGGAAAGAATATTTCTCTGTGTCCTGCCACCCTGGTTGGAATATAAGGTGACATTAGGTGACATGCTGTGACCTGGAAGAGGGTTGTTATATTAGAGGATAAAGTGGGCCAAGGTCAGGAAAAGTTACAGCTATGACTGTGGTACCCAGTGACAGGGGAGGGAGGAAGGACACAAATCTGAGCTGTAATTAGGATGGGGCAATAGGAGCTTCTCACTGAGGCACTTAAAGGACACCAATAGGACTTGTATTATTTTAGCAGATTCAGGTAAAATTTATCTTAACATCTAGTGGCCAGGGCAATCAATTGAAATAGGAAACAGTAAAATAATAGGCTTTTTTTCTCCAACTCAGCACCTGGTACACTCAATGGCATACTCCTTTCCAGGCTATCCCCAATCTACTGCCTCCTCCAATAGTACTATATGCAGAAGCAGCCTTAAGGTTTCCTAATATTTTTGTCTCTACTCCAGAAGAGTGTATCTTAGGGCCTCTTTCCCTGGTAAAACTTAATTGGAGGCACAAAATCTCTCCCACTAACCCCACGTAACTTTATCATAAAATGAAATGATTTAATAGTATTATTTGTGCTGCTTACCCCCTCTGTGTTTTGTGGTGCTTTTCCTGAATGCTAGGGTTGTTAGTTGTAGCTCTGCCAGTAACAGTACTACCATATGAGCCAAGTAGAGATGGGGTGAGGGGGGGCAATCAAGTTACAGTGGTAAAAGTCAGACTAGTCCAGAAGCCACCAAAGTAACCCAGAAGCTACCAAACTAGAGGACCTGAAGGTAGACAGTTTGCCATGAAGGTTTAAGCATTCCAATCATATTCATCCTTCCTCTTTAAATGGAATATCCCACTAGGGAACTGACACTTTGATTCCATGCCAGACAGTTTGCATTTCCCACAAAACAGATCCTGACATTGCCAGCTCCTTAATCAGATTGCCCAATAGGATGGATGATGTATGCAATGTGATTAAGCAGAAGACAAATTAAATGGGAATTCATAGGTACTGTGTTAAATGACAACAGTAGAAATGAAGAAAAGCATAATTTATGATCCCCTTCTGTTTTTATACTGAACTTACTGTGATTCCTCAAAATCTACCATTCTAAAATCGTATTCTTTCTGTGGGTGGGAGGGAATTTAGGGGGAGATGTACTCAGTTGTATGTGTGTGTGTGTGTGTGAGTGTTAATTTCTTTTGAAAGAAGAATAATACTAAAATCTCAGAATCCCAAAATCATAGCTCAAAAGCTGGAAGTGACCTTAGAAGTCATCTCTTTCAACCTCTCCATTTTATCGATGATTAAACCAAGCCATAGGGACGCTGAGGTGACTTATCAAAGGTAACACAGACAGTAATATCACAGAAGCAATTCTCTCTCCCTCTAATACATCTGATTCCTAAGGTAAGATTTGCTAAAAATTCATATTTTTTTTAACTTTGTTTAACAATAGAGCCCCAGACTATCCTCTTTAGGGTTTAAATGGGTCTGCTTAGTTGTCTGGAGAGGTCTAATGGTTCAGGAAAGAAAACAGTCTCCCCCTTTCTGTTCTGGACCTACGAAGCAATAGTAGATAAGTGCCTGTAATATGACACTGGCCCAAGAGAAAGGTGGGAGGTGGCCACAATAAAAATAATTGAGCTAATAACCTCTGCAGGTCTATCATTGTGGCTGGTGGCAATAGAATACAAGAGTCTGGAATTACCTAAAGTTATGTAAGTTGCAAGTGTATTTGTTTTTAGGATAAAACTAATATTTTGCTCTCAATAATCTCTTGCAGTTCCTGCCTACATCAGAGCTCCCTTGAAGATAACTTAGCTAAAAGGCAAGGTAACTTCCTGTTTTTTAGGGAAGATTTTTAACATTAACTTCAAATTGTAAAAAAGAAAAGGCCTGCTAAGTGCTCCCAATTGATAAAAGGAGTTCAGTTCAAAGACATAGGGTCATATTTTTTGCTTTAGGAAAAAAAATGGGCTTACAATTAACCATTATTTTTGCAGGGTCATCAAAAATTGCAATCCATCCATTATGCTTCAGTGTTTTCTAGAACAAAGAAACTTTGTCTCATTATGTAAATTGCATTTTCTTAAAGGATCAGATCCTTTATAAGTACTTAGCGCTCAGAAGGGCACAATACATGTCTAATTTATAACCCATTCATTTTCAATTGTTTCATCTTAGAATCTGCCAAAAAGAGGAAAGGAAAAAAGGAAGAAGAAAAACTTTGTGCTGATTTTATAGCTACCACTAAGAAAAATGTTAACCTTTTCTTCCTTTAATTTACTTCTAGAACAACATTTTTACACAGCATTTATCCACTTACCATTTTAATGACACTGTACATTGTGAATTTTGAATGTGGAATAGATTCAATAACCCAGCAAAATGTCATCCAGTTCACAACTTTCTCAAAATAGGTATGGCACTGAAGTTCCACATTGATGTTACATTATAAGCAATTTTCTTCCAAGTGTGGAAATGGAGGCACTGATTGGTTCTGCAATATATACAGTTAATATAGTTAATGAATGAAATAAAAATTAGAGTTCTGACTCTAGTGTTCTAGAACCAAGATGTTTAATGAAACCAGAAATCAAATTTTGTAATAGAATGGAGAGAAGGTCAGATATCCGTTCAGAAGAAGTAGTTTTGTATCCTAACTTTGCTACATATAATCTGTGTGACCATGAACAACTCACAGTTAGGGAATTGGACTAGGTCACCTCTAAAGTTCCTTCTAGTTTGAACATAAAATTGTCAAAATATCCATTTCTAAGCTAGAAAATTAAATTGAGATTATTTACTAGAATTAATAAAGTATCTATGAGCCTGTTTGGGAGTCATACACATTTCATTTTAGAAGAACAATGAACATTTACCTTAAATCTTGAACAAATGAATTTTTCAGCAATAATATACTTCATGCTGGTAGGCATAAAATCAGACATTCTTCTATCCATCAATCATATTTTCCAAAATAAAATCAGTGCCAGCTCTATAGCCTACCTACTGGGAAATAGTACATTCATCTTGGAGCTGGTTTTTGGACCGAAATAAAATATTCTGAGAAGTTAGTTGCAACTTTTTAACTTCATAATCTTGGCTAATCATGTAATAGAAGAAAGTTGAAGTCAAAGAACATTCTGTAGTTGAGGCAGAAGGAAAATTATGCCTGACTAAGGGAACATAATAAGCTTAGTTTGAATCCTAGGTGGAATTTTTATATGATTATCCTTGAGATATATTAGATAAGTATCTTCAAGTGTGTCCTTTGAAATGTCTTCTCTAATCTTAGTGTGAATTCCTAACAAGATTTCGATGCTATTCCAATGCTATTGAAGGAAACAATGCCCCTCTGTATTAATGTGCAAAAGGGCAAGAAAAGAGTGTCACCAAAAATCTTACAGTTAGAAATTATGAAATATTCAGTGAAGTGGGGAGGGACTACAGGAAATCACAGAACTACACATAGAAATAACCACAGAAATACACAATATAATAGCTAAATTATTTATGAATTAGGACATAATAAGTAAAAGGGATACTCCAATTACTTAATAGAATGGATATATTTTGAACAGCCTTTTACAGATTTGTTTTGTCTCCCTTGAATTTGCTTCCTTCTTTTGTATTTTCAGCATCCAGGAGACAGACTGGCACAGAGTAGGAGCTTAATGTCCTATCCATTGATGAATAGAATATAACCTCCTTCTGGAGGACAAGGACTGTTTCAGTTTTGGCTTGGCAGTCACAGTATTGTTGCACATAGTAGATGATGATTAAATCCTTCTTGGGTTAAAGTATAGAGGACACAAGATGGCAGCTGGAAAGCAGGGACTTGCGTGAGCTCCCCCTCAGGTCCCCCCCAAAACCTATAAAAAATGGCTCTGAACAAACTCTAGAACTGCAGAACCCACAAAATAGCAGAGGGAATTAGGGCTCCAGCCCATGACAGCCTGGAATGGTCACTGGGTAAGGTCTATCGCACAGAACTGGGAGCTGAGTGGAGCAGAGCCCAGTATGAGCCCTGCCTGGACCAACCAGACTGGGAGCCCAGCAGAACAGGCCCTAGCATCCTGAATCACTGAGCTATGGCAGTTACCAGACTTCTCAACCCACAAACACCAAAGACAACAGAGAAGAACTGCAGAACCCATGAAATAGCAGAGGGGAGCAGGGCTCCAGCCCAGGACAGCCAGGATGGTCACTGGGTAAAGTCTATTGCACACGGAGCTGGGAGTGGAGCAGAACAGAGCCCAGCGTGGGTGGCAGCAGCACCAACCAGACCAGGAGCCAGGTGGAACAGGCCTTAGCACCCTGAATCAGTGAGCTGTGGCAGTTACCAGCCTTGTCAACCCTGAAACACCAAAGACAACAGAGAAAGTTGGTGGGAAAATCTGTGGGGGACAGTGTGAAAGGAGTTCACAGTTGGGCCATGGCCCCAGGGGCAGCGAAGGTGGTGCAGCTACAGAACTACAGCTGCAGTTGCTTCTGGCCCCAGGCCCACCTGGTGGGAGGATTCAAGTAGAGGATCAGAGCAGGAGTGCAGAGCCTGCTTAAGATCTGAGTCCAGTCCTGGTTGGCAATTCTTGGGGGAGGAGGAGTGCTGGTGTGGCAGAGCTGGCTGTACAGAAATAGCTCTAAAAACAACAGTGCATTTCCTCAAGCTTGGAACAAAGTACTCTCTACTCTACAAGCAGTCAAGTAGTTGGCTGGGAACATGGCCAGGCAGTGAAAATGGACTCAGATTCAGATTCAGAATCTTTCTTTGGTGACAAAGAAGATCAAAACATACAGCCAGAAGAAGTCAACAAAGTCAAAGAGCCTACATCAAAAGCCTCCAAGAAAAACATGAACTGTTCTCAGGCCTCTGGAGAGCTCAAAAAGGATTTGAAAAAGTAAGTTAGAGAAGTAGAGGAAAAATTGGGAAAAGAAATGAGAATGATGCAAAAAAACATGAAAAACAAGCCAATGACTTGCTAAAGGAGACCCAAAAAAGAGTGAAGAAAACAACACCTTAAAAAATAGACTAACTCAAATGGCAAAATAGCTCCAAAAAACCAATGAGGAAAAGAATGCCTTGAAAGGCAGAATTAGCCAAATGGAAAAGGAGGTCCAAAAGACCACTGAAGAAAATACTACCTTAAGAATTAGACTGGAGCAAGTGGAAGCTGGTGAATTTATGAGAAATCAAGATATTATAAAACAGAACCAAAGGAATGACAAAGTAGAAGACAATGTGAAATATCTCATTGGAAAAACCACTCACCTGGAAAATAGTTCCAGAACAGATAATTTAAAAATTATTGGACTACCTGAAAGCCATGATCAAAAAAAAGAGCCTAGATATCATCTTTAAAGAAATTATCAAGGATAACTGCCCTGATATTCTAGAGTCAGAAGTTAAAATAGAAATTGAAAGAATCCACCAACTGCCTCCTGAAAAAGATCCCAAAAAGAAACCTCCTAGGAATATAGTTGCCAAATTCCAGAGCTCCCAGATCAAGGAGAAAATACTGCAAGCAGCCAGAAAGAAACCGTTTGATTATTGTGGAAATACAATTAGAATAACACAAGACCTAGCAGCTTCTACATTAAGGGATCAAAGGACTTGGAATATGATATTCTGAAGGTCAATGGAGCTAGGATTAAAACCAAGAATCACCTACCCAGGAAGATTGAGTATCATGCTCCAAGGCAAAATATGGATTTTCAATAAAATAGAGGACTTTCAAGCTTTCTTAGTGAGAAGACCAGAGCTGAATAGAACATTTGACTTTTCAAACACAAGAATCAAGAGAAGCATGAAAAGGTAAACAAGAAAGAGAAATCATAAGGGACTTACTAAAGTTGAACTGTTTTGTTTACGTTCCTACATGGAAAGATGATGTGTATGATTCATGAGGCCTCAGTATTAGGGTAGCTGAAAGGAATATGCATACATACGCACATAAACACACACACACACATACATGTGTGTGTGTGTGTGTGTGTGTGTGTGTGTGTGTGTATAGACAGAGGGCACAGAGTGAGTTGAATATGAAGGGATGATATCTAAAAAAATAAAATCAAATTAAGGGATGAGAGATGAATATATTGAGAGAGGGAGAAAGGGAGAGATAGAATGGGGTAAATTATCTCACATAAAAGTGGCAAGAAAAAGCAGTTCTGTAGGCAGGGAAGAAGGGACGAGTGAGGGGGAATGAGTGAATCTTGCTCTCATGGCATTTGACCTGAGGAGGGAATACCATACACACTCAACTGGGTATCTTACCCCACAGGAAATAAGGAGGAAAAAGATAAAAAGGGGGGATGATAGAAGGTAGGGCAGATGGGGGAGGAGGTAACTAAAAAGAAACATTTTCGAAAAGGACAGGGTCAAGGGAGAAAATTGAATAAAGGGGAATTGGTTAGGAAGGAGCAAAATATAGTTAGTCTTTCACAACATGATTATTATGGAAGGGTTTTATATAATGATCCACATGTGCCCTATGTTAAATTGCTTGCCTTCTTAGGGAGAGTGGGTGGGGAGAGAGGAGGGGAGAGAATTTGTAACTCAATGTTTTAAAACAGATGTTCAAAAAAAAAAGTTTTTGCATGCAACTAGGAAATAAGATACACAGGCATTGGGGCATAGAAACTTATCTTGCCCTACAAGAAAGGAAGGGAAAAGGGGATGGGAGGGGAGTGGGGTGACAGAAGGGAAGGAAATGGAGCAAGCAGAATATATACCATCTTGGAGTGGGAGGGAGGGTAGAA
This sequence comes from Trichosurus vulpecula, assembly GCF_011100635.1. Taxonomy (NCBI): domain Eukaryota; kingdom Metazoa; phylum Chordata; class Mammalia; order Diprotodontia; family Phalangeridae; genus Trichosurus; species Trichosurus vulpecula. The sequence continues at coordinate 366,504,114 of NC_050575.1, read as the reverse complement.
ATGGAAAGAAAATGTGTAATTCAACCTCTTGTGAAAATCAATGCTGAAAACTAAATATATTACAAAAATTTAGTTAAAAAAAATAAAGTATAGAGTATACCCTTTCAAGTATTTAAAAAATCACAACACACCCTTAAATTCCTCAAAAAAACAGGTGACTCCAAAATATATCCAGAGCAAAACAATTTTTGTGAGCAAAATGAATTTTTGTTGCATTTCACTGTGTTTGGTTAAATAGAAAGGGATAGGGTTAAGGACAGAAGATTTTGTTGTTATGGAGAATTCCCAGGGAAGGCAACTCCCTCTATCAATCAATACAAACTCACATTTTCTATGTAAGAGATAGTTTTAGAGGGTTGACTAGAGCACAAAAAGGTTAAGAGAATTGTCCAGAGACACTCAATTTATGACAGAGGTGAGAATCAAATCCAGATGATCCTGGCTCCAGGACCAGTTCTCTCCACCATAAAAATTCTCTTAAAAGGAAAAAAATAATTTTATATTATCAAATGCATTTTATGCATATTAGAAACCAAAAAACAAAAATATGGACATTGTATATTAGGATATGGGTAGTTTAAAGTGGACTTTGTCTTTGTGATCAGATGGTTACAATGAGAAACTATAAATAGAAATCACAGTTGGAATTAGAATAGAATAGGGTGAAAACATCCCTGAACTGACTAATCCAATTCAAGTCAGACAGTATTTCTGGTTGTTGTTCAAAGCTAAGCAGCTAGTTTGGCTGGGATTGAGATCATCTTCAAAACATACCTGAGCTTCATGACATATCTGAAACAAAGCATATAGGTATATCTGTTAAGACCATTAAGAATTCTTTACTAAATCTCTACATTCATGGTGTGGTGGTAGTGGGGAGCATTTAAGGGAGGGAAAGTGAGCCTTAATGACTATGACAGCAGGTATAATAACTGTAGTGTTGACTAAGGCAAGAAAGCTCTAGAAAAGGACTTTTTTCTCCTTAAACCTTTTTTTTTCCCCATTATCCCAATCCTGATCTGCTAGGGATGTAGATGAAAAATGTGGAGGAAACTAGTATTTGTTTAATGAGCTTACATGGTCACATCTTAAACCTCATTTCTCTTCTATTTTGGAATGAGAGCTTTAGTTATTAATCTTTATCCTTCTTCCTACCTAGATGTGAACAGTATGTTTAGCTGATGTAATTCCCATATTGAATATAAAGTACTTGTTAACATTATCTAACAGCTTTCAGTCTACTAAACATGTGGCGAAGAATAGATAGCCTTTTGATTGTCTGTGGAGCCAAAAATGGGATGCATTTAAAAGTCACCAAATAAGTCCTTTGGTTTTACTCCTTCCTGGTTGGTAGTCAATAGAGAAGATGAACTTCTGTGAACTTCTGAGTGGGGGTAGAGCCACAGACCCTATTTCTTATAGTGTGAGCACGAGGCCAAGAATTCAAGCCTTGCTGTTGTTTCTTTGGCTGTTGTCTCTTTCTTGTTCTTAGCTGAAAGAGTGCTATGACCTCATGAGCTTCAAAAGGTCAAAATTGTGAGCCACCAGAGGCACTATAGTTTATGTTGGGATATGCTAGAAACCAAATAGTGAGGGGCAAAATATCTATGGATCTGCTTGATCCATCCCAACAGTAGTTGAGTCATTGACCAGTCCAATGGCTATGCTTCATTTGAATGTGAAATGCATGAGAACATTTCATGAACAAAATTCTTTAAATTGAAGCCCTGAATCTTCAAGGACTGGGGTGGCATAAAGGGAAATGTGCCACTAGATGATTGTGAAAGGATGTTTATATTTCTTTTCTTCCTATATTTTCCCAGTAAATATTCCTCCGCAAAAACTAATTTATGCTTAATTTTTAAATGGAACTGGGATGCCAATCAGCGATGGCTAATAATAGGAGAAATACAGTGGAATGGGCATTTGAGTGGATAGAATTAGAGAAGGGCATCATCACATAACCTCAGGGGCATCCCTGGAAACCCGGAAGGGAGATGTAGCTGATCTCACTGTGGGAGAGTGATTACTAAGTAAAGTCCTGCTACACAAACAATCTCAATCATGATTTATAATAGCTTGGTTTATTTGTAATTGAGTCTGCCCATCCATACACATTAGCAAAGGCCTGGTGCTAGAACTGGATCTCACCTGGTAAGAGTGATCTGAGGGCTGATGTCAAATTCTTAACTAAGAGCTATAAAGTCTTGCTTGGAAGAACCTCAAATGTCTAAAAAAAAAAAAACTTATAGCAGCTGATAGGTGTCCCTTTGTTATTAATCAGTGAACAGTAATATAAACAAACAAAAAGCCCTTCAGTTCTTTTAAATCAATATTCCAAGAATCTGTTTCATTGCAGTGCCTACTCCAAAGTGATCTTCATTCCTTCTGACTTAGCATATGATCTGAAAAAATTCTCTTCCAGCAGTCAACTTTGTAATGAACCTTTCTCTACTTAGGTTGGCTAGTCTTAATATAGCAGATACTCCATTGCTCATTTGGCTAATATATATTACATCCACCGGTTGGGAGGATCTGCCAAAGTTTTAATTTCATTGCAGTATGTTTTATGGGAAATAGCCAATCAGGCATTAAATATTTATTAAGTGACTACAGTATCAGTCTTAAGCATTGGGGATACAAAGAAATTTCTAAGATCATCCTTGCCCTTGACATGCTTACAATATAGTGTCATCCAACATACAAAGTATATACAGGCAATATATAGGAAATAGTTGACAGAGGGAAAGCACTGACATTAAGCTACAATGGAAAAGGCTTCTTATAGAAAGCAGAGCAGATAGATAATATAGTGGCATAGTGGCAGTCCTGGAGTCAGGAACAGTCAATTTCATGAGTTTAAATCCCACTTCACACACTCATGCACTGTGTGACCCTAGGCAAGTCACTTAATCCTGCTTGCCTCTGTTTCTTCATCTGTAAAGTGAGCTGAAGAAGGAAATGACAAATCACTCAAATATCTATGCCAAGAAAACCCCAAATGGGGTCAGGAAGAGTCAGATTCTTCCTGAAAAACAACTAAGCAACAACAATAGAAGGTAGGAATACTGGATTTGGAATGAAAGAAATTGGGTTCACATCCTTGATCTGCTTCTCAATCCACATGACCACAGGAAGTTATATTGATTCTATGGGCCTGTGGTATTAATGTGATTAAATATCTTCCCTGCCCATTCAACAGGGCCTTTATTTATTTACTAGGTGATACAGGTGCACACCCTTTTGCTAATTAGGTCAGGAGAGGTAAGAAGCCCTCAGGGCCCTAAGGAATGGTGCTAAGACCAGAGCCAATTGTTTGTGCACTGAATTCTAGCCAATCAAACATGCATGAATGCAACCAATCAGAGAGCTGAGTTCTAGCCAATCAGATGCTGGCTAGAACTGAGTGATTGTTTATGGGAAGGCCCTAGCAGGGGGAAAGGTTACAGGATGACTTGGTTCCTTGCTATAATACTGTGTTATAATTTCCTTGTTGTTACATTAAGCGGGGCTTACTGGTTTTGGAATACAATTGCTGTTATATCTAATTGGAGTCATTGGTTTTTGGATTTAATACTCAGGTGTCTAAATAAATGTTATACTTCCTCTGCTTCTACCTAGATAGCTTTTCATACTTTGCAATTCTGAACCATACAGGCATGTTTGTGGTCATCCTCAAGGTCGTGGATCTTGCCTTACTGTTACAGGGCCCTAGTTTCGTTATTGAAACATGTTAGGCAACAGACATTTGGTAAGTACCTACTTATAGTGAATGTACCAGGCACTGTGCTAAGTGCTGGAAATGTGTGTGTGTGGATGTCTGTGTGTCTATTTGTGTGTGTGCCTGCATGTGTGTGTGTATGTGTGTGTGTGTGTATGTTGGATGAGAGAAGGGTGGATTAGTTATCCGTTCCATTTCTAATTGTATAACAGTATATAGAAACAGCCTTTGAAAACAGGGTCACCTTCACCATGATAAAACGTCAGTGTAGGACATAAGTGTCACATTAAATGACACACAATTATCCAGAATGAAATTAGGATCAATCAATTTTCTGATAGATGGGAACAAAGATTCCATTCATGAGGTCACACTGTTCAATGATCCTAATTATGAAAAGAGCACAGTGACATGGTAGAATGTTTTTAGAACTACTACAGCAGTTCTGAAAGTATTGCTTATGAACTGGGAAAGTAGTATCAAGAGAGAAGGAGAACAATTGAAATACTTATTCTTTATACTTTAATGTATAATATATTCATAGGTGGGAAAGAAAAATGTAACAGTTGGAATAGAATTCATATCAAATAAGATTGGAAACTAACACCTAGAAGACTAAACGAATGGCCAATTATATGTTGCACTCAGCAACCTTTTGAGATAAAGGTAGTGAAAATCATTTACCTATGTGTGTATATGCCAAGCTTTGCTTTTCTGAATAGTATTTGCTTTACAGGCCTCGAAAGGTTGGAAGAGTCTCAATGATAAAATGTATAGGGAAGGACCTTGAAAATCAACAAGAATATAAGTAGAACCTAGTATACTTCATAATACGTACAATGATACATGCATTGTTACAGAAAGATAAATGTATAACATACATATACACATGTTTCGACATAACTTTTTTACTAGTCATACTTTTTAAAAAGCTCTTTCATGTACTTTATCTAATTTGATCTCTTCATGTGAGATATATTGGGCTAGTATCATGTAGACAAAGAAAATGAGACAGAAAATCAAACAGAAAACCTAATCTTTAGGTTTAAAGAGTCCTTAGTTGCCATAGTCCAACCCGTGCTTGGCTGAGGATCTCTGCCACAACATACACATAACATTCATTGTACTTGAGTCTTTTTGATGACCTTTAGTGATGGGGCATTACAATCTTCTGAGACTGTTCAAACTTTACTTTCAGGTATTTATTTTGATGTTTTTCTTAAATATCAAGACTAAAATAGCCTCACTTCAACTTCAATCCATTGCTCCCAGCATTACCTCCTTGGGGAAAGAAAAACACACTGAAACCCACTTCCAAAGAGCAGCGTGTCAAATCCTTCAGACATGAATAATATAGCATTTAGATCCAGAAGAAGGTAAGTTACTTGAGGGAAGGGTTTTTTGTCCTTGTATCCCCAGCCTTTAATAGAGTACCTGGGACATGGTAAGCACTTAATAAATGTTTACTAAGTTGAATGGAATAGGTCCTTGTGCTTGTCATCTTTTGAATGCCCTCTAGTTTGTCATTTTCCTCCCAATGTTTGGAGGTTTTTTGCTGTCAAAATACAATGTTTGAAGCATAGGAATCAGTCATACAGGATGATACTTTTATACAGTTAAGTTCATTAATGTGATCCCACAAAAAGTGGTTAATAAGTGGACCAGGTGAATATTGAGCTCACCCAATTGCAAAACTCTTGGTTCAGTGTCAGAAACAATGTGCTCATAAAACAGCCACATGATGAGGGGTATTGATCTGTGAAAATGGAAAAACGGGCAAATTGACTGTGAAAAACAGACCTTCAGAAAGGACACTGAGAGAAGAAGGTCCATAAGGCTTTGGTAACTGATAGAAGCCACACAGCTCCCATAGTTTCAATAAATCCAGCCAGTAGTACCAAAGGAGGCAGAGAAGGTCACTTGCTTCCATAGCAGCCTTCACAGTTTTGACAGAATGACTTCCTTTCAGCAATCCTCTTTTATTTCTCTAGCTCTTATCTAGATTCTGAAAGCAATTTTATAGTCCTTATCATCTCCTACCTCTTGGAGGTAGTCAGGAGATAGGTCGATTGTCTGAAATCTCAAGCTAAATAACTGCTGAAGGAAAGCAGGACCTAAGTCACTCAGCTCTTCCTGCAAATTGTAAAAAGTTAGTAGAAGAAGAATGTTATCTTAGCTGAGCAATAGGACAGCAAAGGAGAAAAAGAAAAGTCATTCTAGTCCTGAACTTTCATACATATTAGCTTAGTTGCATAACCAACTCATGGGGCTGATGAATGTTATTGCTACTGTGCAAATCAGCAGAGGTGCACAGCACCAGGACCTGCACTCAATTAGTAAAGGACTTAAAAAGGAATCAGATTGGAAGCAAGGAAAGTTGGTTTTAAGGGCTAAAGAAAGCAAACACTGGAGGAACATCGATCTCAGCTTCCTACTGTCTGATTCTCATTCCAATGAAAGCAACTTGTGAATGCAAGTCAAAGCCAATAGAAACATGACTATTCTGCAAATTCTGTTTTCATTGTCAGCTTGAACAGAGAGTCAATGTATTCTGCTTAGAATGAGAAGAAAGATGTTGAAGCAATTAATAGACATTCTTAAGAAGCAGATTTTGACTTGACATAAAGAGAAATTTCCTGGTAATTAGAGCTGGACAAAAGTGAAATGTGCTGTTTTGGGAAATAGTGGGTCCCTCATCACAGAAGGTATTCAAGCAGAACCTGGATAACCACTTATTGAAAATTATAAGACCAAGATGTCAAATTGGAAGGGACCTTAGAATTTGTTTAACCCAACCCCTAAATTTTAAATATCATTATAATTAATATTCTGATTTCTTACTTCTTTGGCTTCCTTCAAGCCTCAGCTTAACATTTTCTGCAGGAGTCCTTTCCAGAAAGTCAGATATTTTAATGCTGTTTACCCTCTATATCTGAGATGTACAAAGTTGTTTACATGTTATCTACTCCATTAGAATAGCAACTTCTTTGAGGTCAGGGACTATTTTTATCTTTCTTTGTATCCACAACAATTAGCACAGTACTCTGCTAATTCTGGCACATAATAGTCACTCAATAAATGGTAGTTGACTTGATTTGTTGACTGAGAGGTCAAGTGACTTGCATAAATCAGAGAAAAGAAAATCACATGTGAAATAGTGAACCTATTTTATATGCAGCTATTTTGTGAAAATGTATATACATTAACTTTAAACTAGTAAATTAGATAACTTTAGTACACTAGTAAAAACTGCCTTGCTTCTCTCTCTCCATTTGAACTTGCTTGTGTTGTAAGTATTTTTTAATGATTTATTAATACTATCAGATTTCATTCTTTTTATTTATGTTACTTTCATTGTCCACCAGCTCCCCACTCAAATAGAAGCCTTCCTTTGTAAATAAATATAGCTAAATAGAACAACTAAATATTGTCTCTGTCTGAAAATGTACACCTCATTTTGTACATTTAGTCCATCATCATTCTGCTGAAATGTATGAATCATGCTTCTAAAACAGTTCTACTAGGGTACTAGCTGGTCATTGTATTTATCAGAGTTCTTAATTCTTTCAAAGTTGTTTATATCATTTATTTATTTGTATTTATATCATTTATTAATGATTTATATCATTATTGTTGTTGTGAAAATTGTTCTACCAGTTTTGTTCCCTTCACTCTGCATCAGTTGATAAAACTCTTCTTGCGTTTCCCTGAATCTGTCATATTTGCCATTATTCAAAGCATAATAATGTACCATCATATTCATATGCCAAAATTGTTAAGCCATTGTCCAATTGGTAAGCATCTAGTTTCTAGTATTTTGCCGATACAAAAAGTACAGTTATGAATATTTTATACATGACTCCTTTCCTTCTGACTTGGAACTCTTTCATGTATGTGTATATGAAGGTGTGTGTGTATGTAGCTTACTTTAAAAAATACAGTTGACTGACTTTGGAAGGATAACGCCAAATTATTTTCCAGAATGCTCTGACAATTCAAAGTATTAACAGTTGTGTGTTATTGGAGGGGTTAATAGTTAATATATACTCTTAAAAATTATCATTTTCTTCATCTTTACCAATTTAACAAGTATAGGATTGAATCTAAAATCTGGTTGGGTGTAATTAGTGATTTGGGACATTTTATGTGATTATTAATATATTGTATTTCTTTATTAGAAAACTGTTGATTTATGTCCTATGTGTTTGTAATCATTTCCCTATAAATATCATATATCAGATCTTATCAGGAGATCCAGTTAAGATATTGCATCAGTAAGGCAAGTGTCACAATATCGATGGTGTATAGTTCTGTATCACAGAATATAAGAAGCTCTCCATACAGAAGGCAGAAGAAGTAAAACATTTATTTGGACACCAGAGGATCAAATATCAAAACCAATGGTTTCAATTAAACATAGCAGCAATTATATCCCAAAACCAGTAAGCCCACTTTATCATAACAGCAAGGAACTTAAAACACAATATCACAGCAGGGATCCAAGCCATCCCATAACCTTCCCCCACACTGGGGCCTTCCCACAAACACTCACTCACAAGTCCTAGCTGTTGCCTTGCCTGAGTACTCTCCTCCCACAGTTCTGAGTGAGCTAAACCACTACTCTCAGAGTATATATACCCTTTTTAGATCCTGAGGGCTTCACAACCCTCATGACCTAATTATCAAAAGGGTGTGGGCCTTCCTACAAAGGAGCCTTTTTTTTATCAAGCTTCCATTAACTAACTCCACCTGACACCTGTTAATGGGATTAATGGGTGGGGAAGATCTTTAATCATATTAATACCACAGGTGTCACTGTGTACAATCTATTGCAAAATCCAACTCTTCCCACATAAATTCTAACAAGCAAATGAAACTCAACCCAGAAGAGCAAAGACAAAGAAATCTGAATAGAAGTAGAAATAAGCTGCCACACCCATTTCAGAAAAGCATGAAAAGGATAGCTAGTGGAGAGGAGAGGCTGACAGAGGGGGCTCAAACTAGAAAATCCCTTGCCAGCTAAGTTAAAAGGAGTCCTTCTAGAAAAGCTGGGTGCATGCCATGAAAATAATTATTTTGCCATAGACCAGAAAGGCTCTAAGGTAGCATGGAGCCTGGAGTTATATGCACGAGAGAGCACAGAGAGTATTCTGAAGAGAATATTTCAGGTTGGTCAGAAAACCACCACACTCTGACCCTGGACATGGAGAGTGGACCTGAAAAAGCTCATATCAGGAGGGCTATGAGAAGTCCATATATAATAATGTCTGTGAAAGTTTGTAGAATATGACCTGAACTGATCATAAGTAAACTGAAAGATGCAGAATTCTATATGTATATTAATCAGGCAAGCTACATTCGGGTCATTACCCTGAGGACCAGTAGACATGAAAACCTATAGCAGGACCTCAAATAATAAAGATCAGGACAAGACAAGGGTAAATTATTCATCAGTGTCTGGTACAAATATGGTCAGAGCTGGTCCTGACAAACAATTGTAAGTCAAGAAATAAAATTGTAATTGTAAGTAAACAGAAGATATCAACAATAAAGAAAATTTAAAGATCAAGAGTCATTCAAAATATAAACCTAAAAAATAAGTATAACTTTACAATAACTTTATCAGAAGTTTAAAGGAAAATAGAGTTGGCCACAAGGTCTGTTAGAATTCTTGGAAGATATTAAGAAAGAGATAGATAGATAGATAGACAGATAGATACACACATATGCGTGCACATATACATATATATATATATATATACATGTGTGCATGTATGTATACATGTATATGTGTATGTCTGTCTGTATGTATATGTATAAAGATAGATGTGGGTGCATTTGTGTATGTATACATATATGTGCATACATATAAAGAAAGAGATAAATAGACACAGAGAGATATAAATGTAGTACATGCAAAGATAGGTCTAGGAGGAAAGTATGAAAGAAGAATAAATTGGTGTTATGGGTGCTAAAGCTTATCCAATAACATACTTTCAGAAAATTAGAATGGACCAAAATGAAATCAATTATTCCAAAAGGCAACAGAAATATTATATTAAAGCAATGAAGAATTAAGTAGAATAAAATGTAAAATATCTTCTATCAGAAACAATTTAATGGAAAAACACAGATCAAACAAAAAAAAAATTTAACAATCATTAGACTCTGTGAAAACAAGGTCCAAAAACCCCCAAAACAATGAATACCATGAAGTATCCCCTGAAAGAAATGTAAAAGCAGGCCAAGATGGAAGCTAGAAAGCAGGGACTTGCATGAACTCTCCCCCAGGTGCCACCAAACACATATAAAAAATGGCTGCTTCCAGCTGCAGCTGCTTCCGTCCCCAGGTCCACCAGGTGGGAGGAATTAAGCTGCGGATCAGAGCAGGAGTGAAGACCCTGCTTGGATCTAAGTCACGGTCTGGGTTGGAGGTTCTTGGGGGAAGACGTAGCTCTGAAAACAGCAATGCAAGGCCCCTAAAGCTTGGGACAAGATACTCTCTACTCTACAAGCAGTCATACGCCGATGAAAAGCTCAAGGGTCAAGTAGTTGGCTGGGTACATGAACACGCAGCGAAAATGGATCCAGAATCAGAATCAGACTTTGGAATCTTCCTTGGTGACAAAGAAGACCAAAACATACAGCCAGAAGAAGTCAACAAAGTCAAAGAGCCTTCAACAAAAGCCTCCAAGAAAAACCTGAACTGGTCTCAGGACTTGGAAGAGTTCAAAAAGAATTTGGAAAAGCAAGTAAGAGAAGCAGAGGAAAAATTGGGAAGAGAAATGACAGTGATGCAAGAAAACCATGAAAAACAAGTCAATGACTGGCTAAAGGAGACCCAAAAAATACTCAAGAAAATAACACCTTAAAAAATAGACTAACTCAAATGGCAAAATAGCTCCAAAAAGCCAATGAGGAGAAGAGTGCCTTGAAAGGCAGAATTAGCCAAATGGAAAAGGAGGTCCAAAAGACCACTGAAGAAAATACCACCTTAAAATTAGGTTGGAGCAAGTGGAAGCTAGTGACTTGATGAGAAATCAAGATATTTTAAAACAGAACCAAAGGAATGAAAAAAATGGAAGACAATGTGAAATATCTCATTGGAAAAACTGCTGACCTGTAAAATAGATCCAGGAGAGATAATTTAAAATTTTTTGGACTACCTGAAAGCCATAATCAAAAAAAGAGCCTAGATATCATCTTTCAAGAAATTGTCAAGGGAAACTTCCCTGATATTCTAGAGCCAGAAGGCAAAATAGAAGTTGAAAGAATCCACTGATCACCTCCTGAAAAAGATCCCGAAAAGAAAAGTCCTAGGAACATTGTCACAAAATTCCAGAACTCCCAGACTGACAAGAAAATACTGCAAGCAACCACAAAGAAATAATTTGAGTATTGTGGAAACACAATCAGAATAACCTAAGATCTGGCAGCTTCTACATTAAGAGATCGAAGGGCTTGGAATACAATATTCCAGAGGTCAATGGAGCTAGGATTAAAACCAATAATCACCTACCCTGCAAAATTGAGTATCATGATCCAAGGCAAAATATGGATTTATAATAAAATAGAGGACTTTCAAGCTTTCTGAGTGAAAAGACCAGAGATGAATAGAAAATTTGACTTTTAAACACAAGAATCAAGAGAAGCTTAAAAAGGTAAACAAGAAAGAGAAATCATAAGGGACTTAGTTGAATGGTTTTGTTTACATTCCTACATGGAAAGATGATGTGTGTAATTCATGAGACCTCAGTTTTAGGGTAGCTGAAGGGAATACACATACAAACACACACACACACACACACACACACACACACACACACACATATAGAGGGCACAGGATAAATTGAATATGAAGGGATGTTATCTAAAATATTAAAATAAAATTAAGGGATGAGAGAAGAATATATTGAGAGAGGCAGAAATGGAGAGATAGAATGGAGTAAATTATCTCACATAAAAGTGGCTAGAAAAAGCAGTTCATTGGAAGGGAAGATGGGGCAGGTGAGGGGGAATGAGTGAATCTTGCTCTCATCGGCTTTGACTTGAGGAGAAAATAACATACACACTCAATTAGATATCCTATCCCACATGAAAGTAGGGGGAAGGGGACAAAAAAGGGGGACAACTGAAGGGAGAGCAGATAGGGGGAAGAAGTAATCAAAGGCAAACACTTCTGAAAAGGGACAGGGTCAAGGGAGAAAATTGAATAAAGGGGGACAGGATAGGAGGGATGGAAGTATACTTAGTCTTTCACAACAAGACTATTTATGGGAGTGTTTTGCATAATGATACATGTGTGGCCTGTGCTGAATTGCTTGCCTTCTTAGGGAGAGTGGGTGGGGAGAGAGAAGGGGAGAGAATTTGGAACTCAAAATTTTAATAGCAGATGCTCAAAAAAGGTTGTTTTTGCATGCAATGGGAAAATATGATATCCAGGCAATGGGGCATAGAAATCTATCTTGCCCTACAAGAAAGTAAGGGCAAAGGGTTGGGGAGGAGGGGAAGGGGGTTGATAGAAAGGCAGGCTGACTGGGAAATGGGGCAATCAGAATATATGCTGTCTGGGAGTGAGGGGGAGGGTAGAAATGGGGAGAAAATCTGTAAATCAAAATCTTTTGGAAATCAGTGCTGAAAACTAACAAATATCAAAGTAAAAAAATCTAAAAAAAGAGAAATCTAAAAGCAAATATTCCAAGGAATATCATAGCCAAAAATCCAGAGCTTCCATGTCCATATATCAGTAAGGCAAAATTAATGACCTCAAGGATGACCATGAACATGCCTGAATGGTTCCAAATTATGGAGTATAAGAAATTCCCTAGGTAGAAGGCAAAGGAAGTATAACATTTATTTCGACATGAGAGAATCCAATCTTAGGACCAGTAATTCTAATTCCACATAGTATCAATAATATTCTAAAGCCAGTAAGCCTACCTCAATGTAGCAAGAAGGAAATTATAACACAATATTATAGCAAGGAGCCAAGTCATCCTATAACCTTCTCCCCTACTAGGGCCTTCCTGAAAACAATCACTCACGAATCTTAACTCTCTACTTAGCACTGTCTTCTGCAGCTCTGTAGACTCCAAATTCCTGCTCCTTCTCCTTGGGTTGAATTCCACTTCCTGTACCTCTCGCTGCCTCAATGTCTTCTTGATGTCTGCTTCTGAATCCTGCCACTCTCAGTTCTGGGCTCTCTTTTTATACAGGCCTAGTTGGCATCTGATTGACTACAACTCAGGGCACATACTATTAGCTCTGGTTTTAGAAACTCCCCTTAGGGCCCTGAGGCCTTCACACCTACATAGCAATTAGCAACAAAGCAATCCCATTAGCAAAAGGGTTTGGGCCTGGGGCCTTACATTTCCTTAATGAAAGAGTGTGGGCCTGCCCCTAATCAGTCCTTCCTTTGTTGACCCCACCTTAGGCCTATTCAATGAGTGGGAAAGATCTTTCACTTAATGATTAGCTTTACAATCCAATAAAAGATGCTCTAAACATCCAGAAATAATGGATTTTAAATACCAAGGAGACATAGTAAAGATCATTCAAGTCTTGGAAGTTAAAACACTAAAGGAAAAGACAACTTGAACTCTAGTATTTCAAAAATTAAAAAATAGAGAATTTTAACTGATAATAACTTACCCTCCAAAAGTGAGTATAAATCCTACAAGGAGGAAATCAACCTTTATTTGAGTAGAGGATATTAAATATCTGTGATTTAAAGACAAGAGGTTAAAAAATCACTTAAAATTCAAAATGTAAACTCAAGAGAAAAGTCAATAGAAAAGTATATGCAACTGGAGAGCTATACCAGTGGTGGGGAACCTGTAGCTTCTAGGCCACATGTGCCCTTCTAACTCCTTGGGTGCAGCCTTTTGACACAGTCCAAGTTTTACAGAACAAATCCTTTTATTAAGGGGATTTTTTTCTGTGAAGTTTGGATTCAGTCAAAAGAGCCACATTTAAGGATCTTGAGGCCACAGGTTCCCCACCCCTGAGCCATACATCAACTAGCTGCTTAGATTCCTGTCTCTAGAGAAGCAATAAGTTTCCCTCAGAATCCTAATGCCTTAAAAGGCCAAAGAGCAAGTTAAAAATAGAATCAGAAGACTTTGGGATAGTTTTGTTCTCCCATGATAGACTTAAGCAAAAACAGAGGGAGGGATGTTAGGGGTGGATAAAAGGACTACACTAAGGACAAAAGAGGGAGGAGAGTCTAAAAATAATTGTCACTAATTGAGGTAAATGAGAAGAAAATCATGCAAACATGAAGGAAGAAATGGAGGATGTGATGATTACACGAAACTCACTTTTATCATAACAAGAAAAAAAAAGGATTGAACATACAATCCCACACACAGTGTAGAAATTCATTAAACTCAATTCAGAAATATTTAGGAACAAGGAGAAATGGGGTGACTAAATGGGAGGGAAAATTGGGAATGGATTAGTCATTAATAAAAGAAAATTGAGCTTCAGATGGTATATTGTGAAAAAGAAACTAAAAGAAAAGATGGAGTAAGAACCTGTGATTGGGGATTAAGTGACAAATACAAGATAGTGAAACAGAAGCAAATTATTTCATTTATACATGACCACTGTTGACTGCACTTCCTCTTTTTTTTCCTTTTGGTAAAGAATGTGTACCGGTAAAAGAAAAGAACAAATATAAGAGATGATGGAAACATTAAATTAATAATGATAACCCAAAATGAATGGGTTGTACTGAGCCATAAAATGAGAGTATGTAGTAGAATGCATTGAACATAATATTTTGTTGTTGTTGTTCAGTTGTTCAAGTCACGTCTGACTCTTTGTGACTCCATCTTGGGTTTGCTTGGCAAAAATCATACTCTAGCAAGAGGCTCTTTACAAGAAATACACTTGAAACATAAACAAAATACAGAGTTGAAATAGAGGCAGGAAAAATCTATTATTATGATTCATCTGAATTCATAAAAGCAAATGTTTTATTTACTTTAATGTGTACTTTTCAGATGTGGACAAATCCAATGCAAGGTAAAGAACTTAAAAACCAGAATAAGATTTTGATGGGGGAGTTGGGGGGGGGGGGACTTAGATCGATCTCTATTGACTGCTTAATGGGAATAGGAAAGAGCACACATATTTTTCTCACCAATGCCTGGTATACTTTAGAAAAATTGACAAAAATATTTAAGGCCATTAAAAACCTCACAAACAAGTACATAAAACCAAAAATATTAAGCACATTCTTTGCCTAACATAAAAATATATTCAATAAGAGGTCTTGTAGAAAGGATTAAATTTATTGGAGACCAAATAATTTAATCATAAATGTAGGTCTGTGTGTTGGTGTTGTGTATGTTATGTTACCCATGTAAGTTATGTGTACCCACAAAAATCTGTCTCAGATTGACTCAAAGTGAGGCAAAAGGATATCTTTAGACTTTTCTGTTCTATTGTTCTCTGATGGAGACTTTTTCCTCTGCCAAGAGGGAAAACCAAAGGACGGTACCCAAGGCTATCTACTCTGCTCTGCTCAGAGAGAGAGGGTATCAGGCTAAAATCATTTTATCTGTTTCCTTAAATAATGTTAGGTTAGGAAAAATAATTTTTAGGTACAGGCCTCATTCTTGTTACCTACATCTTAGAGGGGAAGGAATTTTCCAGCTATATTCCCTTCACACCAAATGCTAGTTCCTCAATGAATACATGTGGTGAAAGTGAATAAACCATTTATCCATTTTGATAACAAAACAGAAATCAGAGAATGTATATGTCTGAAAATATAACAGACAATAAGGAGCTTTCCCATTGGGAGTGAGATAATAGCTCAACCAAGAAAGTCTTAAATCTCACTCCATGGGAAATTCCTCAAACTTTTTTGTGTAGGAAACTATGAATAGGGGCATGATTTAGGTGATGGATCCTCTTGATTTCATCTTCTTATTCTTCTTAGAGTCTTTCTTTTCTTTCAGGAATGTTAGGAGAATCTGGAACCTTGTGATTTTTCTCCTAAAGATGGAATTCAGAAGATCAGGCTCCCTTTTCTCTGAACCTCTCAACAATGAGCAGAGTTCCAATGAGGAGAGTTCCATGAGACTGAGCTTTGAGGTACAATATTTAAAGAATTAGGAGGTCAAAAAAAAAAAAAAAACAACAAATTGTAGACACAATATTAAGATGCATCCAAAACATTCATATGAGTTATCTCTAAATAATTCCACCAATAAAAGAGAGAAAGGTGAAATTGGTAAATTGTATATGAAACTAATCAATTAGAAATGAGATAAAGTTAACCTTTATACTCAATAACAAAATAGAAATTCTGAAAATCAAAGAGGAGATTAAATTTACAAGCAAAACCTCTTTGAAATAAACAATAATAAATAATAAAAAAATAAACAAAACTAGAATCTAAGCATTGTTTTGTTTTCTTTTTGTTTCATTTTGTTTTTTGTTTTCTTTTTCGGTGGGGAGAGGTTTGGGAGAAGATAGCTATCATAGGGAAATACAGTAGCAAGATGGAAAAAAGAGTATCAATGAAATATTTAAAAGATTATATGTATATACATACATATATACTATACACACACACATGTGTGTGTGTGTGTAGATAAGGGGAATAGTTTAAAGGTAGAATTTGAAGAATAAAACAATTTTAATACTATTCTGCTAAATTTCATATATATTTAAGTGATTAAAATTTGTCTCTTGTTTTCATATACAATTTCCATTTTTGGACTTCTGAATAGAAATTTTTGTATTATGTTATCATGGTTTTCTACTTTGTAATTTCTAAAGAATCTTTTATTAAAGTATTTCCCTTAAAAGTTTTTCACTTTTCTAGTTTCCTCTATCCTTTAATACTAACTCAATAGATTTTGACTTGCCAAAGTAAAAGCCCTTCCTAGCTTTTCAGTCTTCTTATAAGTTAATCCCTTCCCATATAGTTTGCAGTCTAGTGACATTGACCTTTTTACTTTTCTTAGACTCAAGATAATGAATCTCTCTGCGCTTTTATTGGCTGTCCATCATGTTTGGAATGTTCTCCCTCTTCACCTCTATTTCCTAGGTTCTTTAATTTCTTTTAGGCTTAAAATGAAATGTGATGATGTTCTTTCCTTATCTCTCCTTATTCTAATATCTTCCATCTAATTAATCATATGTATGATCAATAATTTTCATGTAGATAGAAACATATGATCCATATATAAGTATTGATATTTATAGAGGTGTCTATTGTACATAATTGCTCATGTGTGGTCTTTCCCATTAGACTATAAGGTCTTTCTGAGCTAGAACTGCATAGTCATTTTGCCCCTGGAAATGTTGTCATGAAGTGACTCATGAATATGTCAAGAATTATTGAGCAAAAATTTTTCAACAGTGAGCTAGCATGTTGAGATCCCAGCCCTGTACAAGAAAAACCTCATTCTCTTTTTCTTCAGTTCTCGCCACCCTCCTATGCTCTCATATCTTAAACAAAGAGATATCAATAACAGAAAGGACAGGGTCAATCATAGTTATTTATAAGAAACCTGATTAGGTCAATCAAAAGTGGTTTTCACAGATTTTTTTAAAAGGATACAATCAGAAATGTGTTCCGGTTGCTCCCAGTGTATGTAAGGCAAAGGGCCAGAGTAATGACTGCAAATTCCTCATATCTGTTTTCCTTATAGTGCTTTAGCTACTTAATTGTGATTGCTATGAATACACAGGTACACGTGCGCACAATCACATACACACACACACAGACACACATGTATGTGTGTGTGTGTGTGTGTATATATATATATATATATATATATATATATATATACAGGCAGATCATATATTTCTCTACTTGTTTATTTAGCAGTCATCTCTCATAATCTCTCATAATATCCATGAAGTCTGGAGTTTAAAAATTAAACTGCAAATATTACTGCAATCAGCTCCAGCTGTTCCATTTGTCCTGACATCACCTTTTCTTCTTTCGGTCACTTCGCCTCACTATCTTAAGATACCCCAAAAGTTCCTTTGGTGTAGGGGAAACCCTACCCTACAGTCATTATTCAGCTTTGGTCCCCCCTCTTTTCAAGCTCAGGGCGGGGGAGGGGGGAGGAACTGGCTCCCAGGATCTTTGCAACCAGCCACAAACTTGCTGGAAGGCTGGAAGAAATGATAAAAAGAAAAAAAAATCCATTTAATAGGTCTACAAAATGCAGAAAATATCTGAAAGTCAAGACACAGAAAAGACATATAAATACAATTACAAAACACTATAGAAATAGGAGAAAAATAAATGAAAATGAAAGTGCCTGGAGTCAAGAGATAGAGTCTTTTTGTGTAAGGAATATCAAGGAGGCCAGTGTCACTGGACTGCAAAATGTGTACTGACAAATAACATGTAAGAAGACTGGAAAGGTAGTAGGGGAAGAAGAAGGTTATGAAGATCTTGAATGACAGGGAATTTTATATTTGATCCTAAAAGTGATAGGGAGATCTAAGAATTTATTGAATGGAGGTGGGTGGGGAGCGATACAGTTGAACCAAAACTTTAGGAAAATCACTTTGACAGATGTGAGTGGAAGGTGGAGTGGAAAGGAGAGAAGATTTAAGATAGGGAGAACACAATTTAGGATTATGCAGTAATGTAGGAGTGAGGTGACAATGGCCTACCTCAGAGTAATTGTAATGTCAGAGGAGAGAAGGAATGGGGGGGGGGTGGTAATAAATGAGAGTTATTTCAAAGGTAAAATCAAAAGGATTTGGCTACCAATTTGATATGGGGAAAGTAAAAGATAGTGAGGAATTTAAGAAGATATTTAGGTTGAGAGTCTAAGTAATTGGGAGGATTGTGGTGTCCTTGATAGTAATACAGAAGTTAGGAAGTTGGGGAGGGTTTTGCTGGGAAAAAATAATGAACACAGTTTTGGACGCGTTCAGTTTCAGATGTTTAATATGGATATGTTGAATTTAAAACCAGTTTGAGATGTCTAATAAGAATTTGGGGATGTGCAGGTGGAGGTCAGGAGAGGACAGGTTTAGTTAAGTAGTACTGAGAATTTTTAGTATAGTGATGACTGAGTCCATGAGAACACCAAGTAAAATAGTGTAGGGGGAAAAGTAAAGAGGCCTGAGGACAGAACCCTTGGGGGCCACCTATCATTAGTGAGAATGACTTGGATGAAGATCTAGCAAAATAGACTCTGAAGGAGTAGTTAGATTGGTAGGAGGGAAACAGTAATAGAGTAGTATCATGGAAACATAGACAAATAAGAATTTCTAGGAGAGAGGATAATTGAGAGTGTTGAAGGCTGCAGAGATGTCAAAGAAGATGAAGATTTCAAAAGGGACACAAAACTTCAAAATTAAGTAATTGCAAACTTTGGAGAGTTCAGTTTTGCTAAATAAGATTGGAAGTTAAGCTGTAAAGAATTACAAAGAGAATGAGGAACTGATTGTAAATGGCATTTTAAAGGAGGTTAGCCATAACAAAGGAGGAGAAAGATGAAATGATAGCTAGTGGGGATGGAGACATCAAGTGAGGGGTTTTTTTTGTTTGTTTTATGATGGGGGAAACATGGTTATGTTTATAATCAGTAGGGAAACAGCTAGTAGACAGGAAGAGTTGGGGGATGATAGAAGGGTCAATCTTCTGGAGAAGACAGGATAGAAGGGGATTGCCTGCATATATATAGGGGTTAGCATAGATAAAGCCTACCTCTTCATGTGAGAAAGGGATGAACAAGTTAGATGAAGGAGCCATCTGCATTATGTGAGATGAAGGACGAATAGAAGGATCACTTTGAATGACAATTTTTTATAGAAATGTGAGTTACAGTTCTCAGCTGAGAGAGTTGGAGTATAAAGAACTATTACAGATTTGAGGAAAGATAAAAAGGGTTGAAAAAGCCCCTGTGGTGAGTAGGTAGTGAATCAATTAGGGAGATATAAAAGGCTTTGCTCGCTGCACTTGCATAAAATTTTGTGATGAATCCAGTCAGCACGTTTTCGTGATTTTCTCCAGCTTTGTTTAGCAATGATCAATGTAATGATAAACCTAATGTCCAGAGTAATGAGAATGAAGCATACCCTTCACAAACTGCCAAAGAGGTGATAAACTTAACCTGAGAACAGAAATATGCATTTTTAGGCTTCTCTAATATGGTATTATTTTTTGCTAGGTTATGCGTGCTTAATTTAAAGGCTTTGCTTTGTTTTCTTTTCTATTCAAATAAGGGTAGCAATTTTTTTCTGTTCTGACCAGAAACTTTGGGGGTCTTTCCTATCAATATTGATACTTTTGTGATGGTAAATTAAGCCAACTTTTGTCTCAATTCTTAAGCAGCCCTTAGTCATTGAATAATGCTTGACTCAGACAAGCTGAGACTCGGGAAAGATTTAAACTTGAAAGGCCAAGGTTACCCACTGCATTCTGGACTATCACCAGACTTCTTGATTCTGTCTTGCCACTGCATTTCAGTGACTCTGGAGGATAGAGTGAGGCTGATGACTTTGTGCAGCTATGCCTCACTTAAATCTAATTTTCTTCAAGGGCAAGTCAAGATATCACCCTCATGATGTCATTGGTACTTTTCAAGAACAATTATTATTTGTAATTATACCCAGTCTATACACTTTGGCACAGCTATACCACTACTAGGTCTATTTCCAAAGACGATTGGGGAAAATGAAAATAAACTATACATTATAAAATATCTATAGTGGCTCTCTTCGTGGTGGTGTATCAGTAAAGCAAGATTCATACTATTGATGGTGACGATGAATATTCCTGTATAGTTTGGAATCACAAAATATATATGGAAATATATAGAAGGCAGAAGAAGTAAAACATTTATTCAGGCACCAAAAGATCAAATTCCCAAACAATAATTCCAATTGGATAGCAACAATTGTATTCCAAAACTAGTAAGTCCACATCAATATAACAGCAAGGAGATTAAAACACACTATCACAGCAAGGAGCCAAGCCATCCTGTAAACTTCCCTTCTGCTAGGGCCTTCCTGTAAACATTCAGTCACTAATCCTAACTGTCTGCTTGCCTACATCCTCTCCTCCTGCAGTTCTGAAAGCCCTTGCAGTTCTCAGAGCCATCCCAGTTTTCTCTCTGTCTCTCCATCCATCTCTTCCAGTTCTCTGTCTCTCCTGAAGTTCTGTCTTCTCTGAAGCTCTCTCTACTCTGAGCTTAATGGCTACCCACATGGTATATATACCTTGTTTGGGGCTCTGGGGTTTAGGACCTACTTAGCAAAGGATGTATGTGCGTGGGGTGGCTAGAGTTTAGCACCTAGTAGCAAAAGAACATGGGCCTACCTACCTTGCCTGATCAAGCTTCCCTTAGCTAGCTCCACCTGAGGCCTATTGAGTGGGTGAGAAAGATCTTTGATCACATTAGCACCACAGGTAGCAAAGAACCGGAAATTATTGGGATTCCCATCAATTGGGGAATGACTGAGAAAATTGTGGTATATGATCATGATGGAATAATGTTGTGCCATAAGAAATTATGAGTTTGATGATCTTAGAAAAGCATGGATAGACTTGAACAAAATAATGAAGAGCAAAATGAGCAGAAACAAGATTATAAATGCATATAAAATAAATGAAAACATTAATTAAAAAATAAATATTCAATATTAGACATGTTATCAGAAAATATGCACTATCACACTGTTGGAGCTGTAAATTGTTACAACCATCTGAAAAAAGACTATTTTGAATTTTGTGGAGACCCAGATATCCCAATACTGTTCATATGCCTCAAGGAGGCAAAGATAGAAAGAAATGTTCCCTGTACAACAGAATATTCATAGTAGCACTTTTCTGGTAGCAAAAAAAAAAAAATTAGAAATCATGATTTGGGATTAGCTATCATCCATGGAGTATAATTTGAATATAATGGTATTATAAGAAATGACAAATAAGGGGAAATTCAGGAAAATATAGTAAAACATATGTCCTGATAGAGAGAAATAATCAAAGCCATTAAACAACATAGAAATAACTAAAAAATATAAATGAAAAAGTTGTCAAATGATATTGAGTGCTGTTACTATATGGATCATTCTTGTCCCTGAAGCAGAGATGAGACAATTCAATTCATTTCTTTTGGTGCAAAATAGTGGGACCAATGGATATGTAGTGAAATCAAGTTTCTATGCTGTCTGGTTTTACTTAGTTATATCTAATAAGCATTTAAGAGTCTAGAGAACAAGAAATAAATGTCTCACTTTGTACTTGTATCCTAAGCTGAAAACACAGTGCTTCTCAAAAAATAGATCCTTAATAACTTGGTCTTAGTTGACTATTGGAGATACTTCTTTTTCCAATAACTTTTTTATATTATTCACATGCATTAGAAATCAAGGCTCATAAGACATCTGACATAAGACAATGCATTTGTTCTACCAAAAACAAACAAAAAAGCATGGTTACACATGCGTTGTTTTCACACAAAGTGCTAAGCCCTAGCCTGAAAAAAACCCACTAACTTTAATCTTCACAGGTTTAAAGGGCATGCTTACATTTGACTCCATGTGTGGTTTAGAGAAAATGTGTTATAAATGTGTTCATGTCAGTATGACTCATAAAAGTTACTAGTTTATAATACCTTTGTTCCTAACAAACTTCCCACGTAAACTGATACAGCCTTCAAAATATAAATTAACTTAGCATTTATTGAAAATGTATGTAAATTCCACATGTTACTAATAAAAGGGAAATAAATTGGGGTTAAAAAAATTTCAATGCTTATATAGTGAGTAAGATAAGAGAAATGATAGAAACAAACAAAAAAAATAAAACCAAAACCTCTTTTAGGACCTACCAAGATGGAAACTCTTCAAGGAAGATCTGGTCTGGCAATGCATGTTTGTCTATGTTCTTGTTCCCAGACTACTTAATTCCAAAGAGGCTTTTTGGTAAATTTGAAACACAGTGTTGAATTTTCTGGTCACAGAAACACAGTCAGATCACTTACCAATATGGAAAATGAGTATTCCTATACCTAAATACATGCATGTGCATATACACATGGGTGCATATATGCATATAAATATACACAGGTTTAGATCTAAGCATATACATGCATTTACACATATACATATAGTTATAGTCATATACACATATGGAGTTAGATGTCTCAATGTATAGGCAGAGCTGGAGAACCTACAGCCTCGAGGCCACATGTGGCCTTTTAAGTCCTTGGGTGAGGCCTTTTGACTGAGTCCAAGTTTTACAGAACACATCTTTTTATTCAGGTGATTTGCTCTTTGAAATTTGGATTTAGTCAAAGGGCTGCACTTGAGGACCTTGAGGGCCACATGTGGCCTCAAGGCTGCAGGTTCCCCATCCCTGGTATAGAGTGATGGATCTCAAATTAGGAAAACTCAGTTTAAAGCCTGCCTCAGATACTTACTAGTTCTGTGAACCTGGAAAAGTCATTTAATCTCTCTCTGACTCAGTATCCTTATTTGTAAAATGATGATAAGAATAGTAGCTTCTTCCTCCCAGAGTTGTTGTGAGAATAAAACAGTATAATATTTTTAAAATGCTATATAAGTGCTAGCAAGTATTACATACAACAACACATACATTTATATGTGTATATATTGCTTTTTAAAATGGATTCTTCAAATATTATAATACTAATTGATATTTGCATGGCATTTTTAGGTTTGCAAAAGCATTCTAAATACATTCTTGATTTTGATCCCTACAGCAACCTTGTAAATTAAGTAATAGATATATTATTATTCCCATTTTTCAAATGAATAAACTATAACCCAGGGACTAAATCACTTACCCATGGTCAGATAGCTAGGAAGTCTCAAGGGCAGGGTTTGAAGCAATGTCTTCCTGCCTCCTAACCCATCATTCTTTCCACTACCCCACACATTTGTACAGGTAAAAGCATCTTTCTGTACATCAGCACACATTCACAAAGCTAGAATAAGTATATGCATATATGAAAGATTCTCTATATGACAACTCACAATTTATATAAAACAAATTGAGTTATTTGCACATATAAATAACTGTCCAAGAAAATAGAAGTGGAATCTTCCAATGATCAGACTTCATGACCCCGACTTCTTTGTTCCTTTCTGTCAATTGATCCGCAATACAATAATCTCCATCCCTAAGACAAGGTCTTTCAGAAAAAATACAGAAAGGCAGAGGTTTAAAAAGATGATGGGTCTACCTGAAAGCCTGTTATTCCCACTGTCGACATATGTTCCATTGTTGAACCCTTGTCAGACTAAAAGATTTCTCTTCCTAATTGACATTGATACTAAAATCCTTTTGGAGGATGATGATTTCCTATTCCCATACTTACGAAGTTTTACACAAATGGTTGAAACCTCTTTAATAAACAGAGTTCCCTCTTGAAGTTAGACCCAAATGCATAGGTCTGAGGGTTATGATGAATAAGATCATAATGATGATGATGATGATGATGATGATGATAGCTAGCGTTTAGGTTATGCTTCATGGGCAAAGTTATGCAAAAACACACATAGATAAATAGATAGATAGAAAATAGGTAGGTATAAATCTAGATAGATCTATACATGTATACATACACACACATAAACTTACAATAATTCTATGTGGTAGGTATAATTTTCCTAATTTTGCAGATGAAGAAATTGAGGCTGGGATGATTCAAGTGTGAATTGTCCAAGGTAACACAGGTTGGAAGGAAATATAACACTCAGGTTTTCCTGACTTCAAGTCCAACCCTTTCTTCATTGAGTCACCCAGCTGTCTTGATAGAATAAAGGCCCTAAATAAAATAAAACATGTTTCCTGCTTTGCCTTAGTGACCAGAAATTTCAATCTCTATGCTTTACTTACAATTTGTCCTGCCTGATTTCTACGGACATCTATGATGGTCAACTGCCATGGCAGGTGTTTTGCTATATTTGTCACCTGCTCAACTATAGCCTACTTCTCTAGCCTGACTCCTGATAACATGGTCTCACTTACCTTAAGAATGAAGAAAGGTACAAGAGGGTATGATTCTGCAAAACTAGCTCCTCCAGGGAATGGAAGGGACCATTTTCCTTATACTTTAAGTCTTTCCACTCGTTAAAGAAAATGTTTCCTTCTGGGAATAACTTTTAGCCAAACCACCTTTAGGGTTCCTAGTTTTACAATCCCCATGGAGAAATGACAAATTTGTCTGCTTAGAGTTCAAACCATAATATATCTGGTTTTGTATGTGCTGCAGAAAAGAATTATATCAAATTCAACACATCAAAACTTGAATTCATTATATTCCTCTCTAAAGTAATTCTCATGCTCGTCTCCCCTATTGAAATTTAGTCTCCCCAATATCCTAACCTCAAAATCTTAGGGTAATGACAGCTTTCTTTTCCTCCAGATTCAAATGATAAAGTAGGACATAGCATTGGACTTGGAATCTGGATACCCAACTTCACATCCTGCCTACAAAGCATACTGGTTTTGTAACCACTGAAATATCAGTTCACCTCTCTGAGTTTTTATTGGGAACATAGACTTGGAGCTGAAGGGACTTGCGTCATCTAGTCAAATCACTTCCTTTTATAGATGTGTAAATTGACAGCCAGAGAAATTAAGTGAATTGTCCAATGTCACACAATTAAAAAGTAAGAGAAATGGGATTTGAATACAGGCTTTTGATTCCAAATGCAGCATTCTTTCCACTCTATCACATTGCCTTAGAATGCGTATCTGTAAAATGATAACAATAATATTTAAGTTACCTTTCATCAAGGCATGAAGAGATTATTAGGTTTAGAGTCAGTAAGACATGAATTCAAATCCAGCCTCACTTATCTGCTAGTTGTATTACCAAGGCATAAAAGTGAGTAATCCTATCATCAAAGGAAAATGTTTATGAGCATTATCTTATGTCATACTCACCCCAAACCTGGAAAGTATGTATTGCAGTTATTATATCATTTGTTAGATGGCCAAATTAACAGAGGCTAATTTGCCTGTCCATGGTCCAGTAAGTAATATAAGTAGAATTTGAAAAAAGTATTTTCCTGACGCCAGGTCCAGCTCTCTATGGTGGCAGTTATGGGGATGGCAATGGTTGTGGTGAGCAAGAACTACTTAGCCCATTCTTCAAGAGGAAGGTAGGGATGTTACTGAGAGATGTGTGAGATGCTTAGTGCAACTCAAGTAGATAGATGTAAGGGTTTTAAATTCTCACTTGGAGGATACATGAGACCACACTTTACTGATGTGTTTTGGGGTGGAAATGAGGTAACTGCATCATCCTGTAAGATCTCATTAGCCTTGGTACTCTATCCTCTGCCCCTCTAATTGGAGCATGGGGCTGTTAACTCCAAACTTCCATCTAAGGAGAGAGCTCAGCTCAGATATCTCTTCATTTTTTATACTGACTTTTCTACCAGGCCCCTATGGCAAGAACCTCCTCTCTACCCTCCCCCTTTTTGGCTTCTTTCTTTTTCCCAATTAGATGGTAAGCTCCTTGAGGGCAGTGATTGTCTATTTTTTACATAGTTGTATACCCAATTACTTAGACAAGTGCCTGGCACATAG
Source organism: Trichosurus vulpecula (assembly GCF_011100635.1). Lineage (NCBI taxonomy): Eukaryota > Metazoa > Chordata > Mammalia > Diprotodontia > Phalangeridae > Trichosurus > Trichosurus vulpecula. Next base: position 366,477,832 of record NC_050575.1, on the reverse strand, counting down.
TAGGTACTTAAATATATATATTGGCTATTGATCATTTGATTCTATTTATTTATTTGTGTACATGTTTGCTCCTCTAACAAACTATAAACTCCTTGAGGAAAATTTACAGTCTGTATCCTCTGCACTTAGTATAATATCTTAAACATCATGACCACTTAATAAGTATTTCTTGGGCCAGAGACAAGATGGCACAGAAAAGGCAGGGAGTCATCTGAGCTCTCCTCCAAACCCCTCCAATTATTTTTAAATAATGCTTCAAAACAAATTCTGGAGGGGCAGAACCTCAAAAAGGATGGAGTGAAGCAATCTTCCATGCCAAGACAACTTAGAAAGTCAGCAGGAAATGTCTGCTGTGCCAGGGTGAGAGTGGATCACAGTACTATATAGGACTTGCCAGCATAGACCAGGCTCCAGCAAACCAGGAGAAGACCTTGGGGGAAATTGAATCAGTGGCTGCAGTGGTGGTTTCTGGACCTGTCAGCCCACAGACAGTAAAGGGGTGTGAATAACTAGTCAGAAGGAGATTATAGGCATCTTTTTTGCTGGCACCAGGGGCAGCACTCTGGGGCATTGACCATACTTGGATCTGGGTCACAGTCCTGGTGAAATAGAGCACTAGCACAATAGAGCTTACAGCTACATAGGAGTGGAAACCTTGGTCACAGTTAGAGGGTGGAAAAGAGTGCTTGTGGTCCCTCACAGACCAGAACACATGACAGGAGAATAGTAAACATACATGTCCCTAAATTAGACCAACTTGGAAGAACTAAAAACTTACAGGTCCCTAGAATTACCTCTGAAAACAGCTACACAAAAAACCTGAAGTTTCAGAGGGTGCCTCCTTCACACTAACCAGAGCCCCATGTTAGCACAGAGTTAAAAGTCAAGAAATAGGTTAGAAAATGAGTGAACAGAAGAAAAAGAGCCTGACTATAGAAAATTACTATGGTGACAGGAAAGACCAAAACATAAACTCAGAAGAACACAACAAAGTCAAAACTTCTGCATTCGAAGCCTGAGAGAAAAATATGAATTGGCCCTAGGCCACAGAAGAATTCAAAAAGTATTTTAAAAATCAAGTTCAAGTAAGACAACTAAAGGGGAAAATGGGAAGAGAAACAAGGGTGATGAGAGAAAATCATGGGAAAAAAAAAGAGTCAACAGCTTGGTGAAGGAGACACAAAAAATACTGAAGAAAATAAGACCTTAAAAACCAGAATAGGCCCAGTGGTTAAAAAAAAGGCACAAAAATACAATGAAGAGAAGAATGCCTTGAAAAGCAGAATTGGCCAAATGGAAGAAGAGGTACAAAATCTCACTGAAGAAAATAATTCCTTAAAAATTAGAATTGGGAAAGTGGAAACTAATGACTTTATGAGACGACAAGAAGCAATAACACAAAAGAATGAAAAAAATAGAAGAAAATATGAAATGTCTCATTGGAAAAACAACTGACTTAGAAAATAGATCTAAGGGAGATAATTTAAGAGTTGCTGGACTACCTGAAAGTCATGATAGAAAAAGATCCTAGACATCATCTTTCAAGAAATTATCAAAGAAATGTACCCTGGTATTCTAGAACCAGAAGGTAATATAGAAATTAAAAGAATCCACTGATCACCTCCTGAAAGAGATCCCCAAATAAAAACTGACAGGAATATTATAGCCAAATTCTAGAGCTCCCAGGTCAAGGAGAAAATACTGAAAGGAACCAAAAAGAAATAATTCAAATATCATGGAGCCATAGTCAGGATAATGCGAGATTTAGTAGTTTCAATGTTTAAGTATCAGAAGGTTTGGAATATGATATTCTGGAGGGCAAAAGAGCTAGGATTACAACCAAGAATCACTGACCCAGAAAAACTGTGTATAATCTTTCAGGAGGAAAAATAGTTCTTCAATTAAATAGAAGGCTTTGGTCTTTACCAAAGTTGAATAAAAAATTTGGCTTTCAAATACAAGACTCAAAAGAAGCATAAAAAGTAAATGGGAAAGAGAAATCATAAGGGATTTAATAAACTTTCTTATTATTAGGGCAGTTAAAAGGGGTACACATAGAGCACACAAGTGTGAGTTGAATATGATGGGATGATAATCTAACAAAATAAAATTAAGGGGTAGGAATAAGGAATTCACTGGGAGAAGGGGAAAGGGAGAGGTAGAATGGGGTAAATTATCTGACATAAAAGAGACACAAAAGAGGTTTTACAGTGGAGGAGAATATTAGAGAAAGGGTGTGGTGGAGCATGTGAACATTACTTTCATTAGAATTGGCTCAGAGGGTATAACATGCACACTTAAAAATCTATATTACCATATAGGAAAGTAGGAGGGGAAGTGGATAAGAGAAGGGGAGTTGTTGATAGAAAGGGGGGCAGATTAGGGGAGGTAAAAGACAGAAGCAAAACACTTTTTAAGAATCACGAGGGTGGGGTAGAGCAATGGCCCTGGAGTCAGGAGGACCTGAGTTCAAATCTGGTCTCAGACACTTGACACATGTACTAGCTCTGTGACCTTGGGCAAGTCACTTAACTCCAATTGCCCTGCCTTCCCCCCTCCAAAAAAACAACCAAACAAACAAAAAAAAAGAATTGAGAGGGTGAAAGGAGAGAGTGAGAGAAGTAGAGAGCAAGAGAGAGAGAGTGAAAGAGAGAGAGACAGAGAAAGAGACAGAGAGACAGAGACAGAGAGAGACAGAGAAACAGAGAGACAGAGACAGAGAGACAAAGAATAAATGGTCAAATTATATGAACAGTTTTCAAAGTAATCAAAGCTATCTACAACCATATGAAAAATGCTCTAAATTACCATTGATTAGAAAAATGCAAACTAAAACCACTCTGAGCTACCAAACCACATACCTATCAGGTTGGTTAATATGACAGAAAAGGAAAATGACAAATATTGGAAGGGATGCAGGAAAATTTAAACACTAAGGCACTGTTGGTGGAATTCTATACCGATTCAGCCAATCTGGAGAGAAATTTGGAACTATGCCCAAAAGGCTATAAAACTGTGAATACGCTTTGACCAAGCAATACCACTAGTAGGTTTGTATCATGAACAGATTTTTTCGAAAAAGGAAAAAGTCCTCTATGTACAAAAATATTTATAGCAGCTCTTTCTGTGGTGGCAAACAAGAAATTGAGGGCATGTCCATCAATTGCAGATGGCATTGTATCATTGTGATGGAATACTACTATGCTATAAGAAATGATGAGCAGTAATTTCTCAGAAAAACCTGGAAAGACTTACATGAACTGATGTAAAGCAAAATGAGCAGAATGAGGAGAAGGCTGTACACAGTAACAGCAATATTGTATGTGATGATAAACTGTGAATAATTTATTCTCAGCAATACAATAATCCAAGACAATTTTGAAGAACTAATGATGTAAGGTGTTGTCTATCTTCAGAGAAAGAAATGGTTGATCCTGAATTCAAATTGGAGATATTTTTTCTTTACTTACTTTTTCCTTTGGTCTGTTTTCTTTCACAGCATGACTTAAATGGATATGAGTTTTGCATGACCACATAAGTAGTACCTATGTCAAATTGATTGTCATCTTAATGAGGGGTAGGTGGGGGGTGGGGAAAATTTGGGACTCAAAATTTGAAAAATTAATGCCAAAGTTCTTTTTTTACATATAATTGGGACAAATAAAATATTTCATGAAAAAAGCAAAATAAATGAATAAATGTTTCTTGACTTTAATTGAATTAGTTCCACAATTGCCTCCCTAATAAAGGCTGAACTCCTTAACTTGTTATTCAAGATTCTCAGTAATTAGACACACAATTTTCTTATGCTTCTATTCTTTTACAAAAATAGTTCTCACAATTTTTGTTAAAAGTTAAATTTCAAAAACTTTTTTCACTCTTAAAAAAACTTGAGCTTTTGTTTATATGGACTATATTAACTGATACTCATCAAATTAGCAATTAAATCATCTTAGTGTTATGATGAAAAGCATTTTGATCTTAAGGCTCACTGAAAAGTTCTTAGTCACACGTTGAGATGGTTATACTTTGAGAACCATTGTACTACACAAAACTTACACTAATATGCTGCACATGTTTTTATCTCTTGGTCATTGCTCATATTGACACCCCTACTTGGTGGTCTCTCATACTCCATCTGTTTTGTTACCCTTGCAATATAGAAAAAAAAATATAGGTTAATCTAAATATAAACATAACACCAATGTTTGTTGTTATTAAAACATAGGCACTAAATAGCACGTTGGAATATCTTTCCTAGACAAATAATTTTAAAAATTTCAAATTTTATTTCTTTTCTTTAATGAAAGTATATGCTGTACTAAGTAAGATTTTTTAAAACTCTCTCTGAAAGTTTTGCAAATGGGGAAGTGTGGTTTAAATTAGACATCTTGGGTAATTTTTGCAACTAATAGTACTGCAAAAGATAAGAGGAGAATCATGCTAGAGCCCAGTGGAAAGCAAATGAGATTCAATACAGACTCTGAGATTAATGAAAAAGAATGAAGAATTGGAGGAAGAAGAGGAGATGATTGAAAATACTGATTCTAAAATATGTATAGTCATTGAGGAAAGTTCTGCAACAAGGGAACCAGCCAGACATCCAGGAATAAATAAGAATGCTTAAATCCATGTCACAAAGCACCTCATCAAAGCTAGTGACAATTTTTCTTCCCTTACCTTGACTGCCTGCTGTTTTCTAGCTTGATGACAGGTGTTTCTGATGTTAGAGGGGAGGGCCCTGTAGTGGCAAGAAAATGAAGTTCATGAAGATAATTTAGGAATAGTGGGTTTAGCCACACAGTTGTTAAAAGATTGAAACATACTTTTTTCAAACCAAATGAACCAAATTGGGAAGCAATGTTTGATCACTTGTTCTCCCTATATGATTATGCTTATAATTATCTGGGACAGAAATCATCATTATCCAGAAGAACATTTAGATGCAATAGCTGAGAAATGAAAAGAAGGACTTCTAAGAATTCCAAAAAGATGGCACAAAAGTGGCATCCTAGAACTCAAACTCTTGGTTTCACTTACGATGTAAGAGAAAAGAGAAGTGTGTGTCATGTAAGAAGTTATCCCCAGGGATATTTATTGTCTATGTGATCATGAGCAAGTCAAATAAAAATTCTAAGCCTTATTTTTGTTTTCAAAATGGAATAATATTTATACTACCTGCCTCATAGGTTTATCATAAGAAAAATTCTCCTATAACAGTAAAAACAGTATAAAATGTAATTAAGCAATTACTCATAAAATGCCTCTTATTTCTTGAAACTTAATTATGTAGTTATTGGGCCATACTTGATTCAAAATAGTAAGAAAGAGGAGGAAGAGAAGAGTGACAAATAAATACATTCATGTCACAAAGTGAGAGCTGGTAGAAAGGGAGAACTCAGGGAAAAATTATTTTAAAAAAACACAAGAACATAAAAAGCTCAGTGATATGGGACCATTGAGTACAGTGCAAAGTAGACCTACAATTATCAGCAGCATTTTAGGGCAGTATTGTAGTAGGAGGTTAGAATTTTATTGCTTTTGACCAAAGATCATAACCATATTTAATAAAGAAAAAGTAACAATGTGGCCTTTAAAATTATCATTAACTGATATTTTCAGGTGGTTTTTAATATCAAAAGAGAAAAAATAAAGTTTTCTCAATCCTGTCTTCTCAACCACCATGATATCCCCACCTTTTCATTCCCACAGCTATCATCCTACTTTAGTCCCTTGTTGTTTATCTTTCCAATCAGTCTTCCTGTTTCCTATCTTTCTATTATACTATCATACATATAGAATCTTTCTAAGACACAGCTTTGCCCAGGTACCTGTTTGCATAGAAATCTTCTATAACTCTCCATTATTTAACAATCAGTCAACTACTTAGCACTTACTTATTGACAAGACACTGTATTAAATGCTAGGAATAAATAGAAGGGTAAAAAAGTCCCAATCCAGTGGAGGAAACAAGGTGGTAGGCACTCACCTCAGCTCTCCCCCTAAACTCCTTCAGGTACCTTTAAAAATTACTCTAAACAAATTCTAAAGCAGCGGAACCCACAAAAAGATGGAGAGCAACACTTTTCCAGCCCAAGACAACATGGCAGGTCAGCAGAAAAGTTCTGTTGCACCAGAGTGAGAGAGGAACACAGTGCAGGGTAAGGCACTTGTAATGGCAAGCAAAGTGGGATTTTTGCTGCATTGAATGTGCCTTGAGTTTTAGCCAATCAGACTTGTATGTGTGTTGAGTTCTAGCCAACCAGATGTGCATGAATTCAGCCAATCAGAGATGTGAGTTCTAGCCAATCTGATGCCAGCTAGAACTTTGTGGGAGAGCCCAGAGCATGTCAGAAGCAGGCATTGAGAGGGCATTGAAGAGAAGACATTGAAAGAGCTGCCATCATTGAGAAGAAGACTGAGAGCAAGCCAGTGTTGAGGGAGCTGCCAGAATTGAGAAGAGAAGAGCAGAAGAAGAGTGAGTTATGAGCATTGAGCTGAGAGAAAACCTAAAAGAGCTGGGAGGAGACATCTGGAGCAGAGAGGAGATCTCCAAGAGCAAGGAGACCTTTTATGGCAGAAACTTGCTGAAGGAGCCTCAGAATTTTGAACACAAGTGGAGGCTAGTGGAGCTGCAGTGTAGAGACCTGCCCATGGGAAGGAGGCTTAGCTTAAGACCCTTTTGAGAGCTGTTAAAGTGAACTGAGCTGTTAACACAGAGGATCTGGACTTTGGAGGTGAATTGAGATGGGGGTGTTGGTGGTGTGTGTTGCTTCCCTGTTAAACTTCATTTTCCCAGAAACAGAAGCTGTGGGCAAGAACCCTTTCTGCCTGCTGTTGGGAAAGAGCTTGGAGTGGAGCAGTTTATGTGAGCTGAGACTTGGTGCAGGAGCAGAGAGCTGCTTATATGTGAATCCAGGTGAGGGTCAGGAGCAGTCAGCCTATAAAGAAGGAGCCAAGGAAGTCGACTTCAAGTCAAGATGAAAGAGGACTTTACTTGGACGCTTGTTCTAGTTCTTCTTAGCACTAAGGCAGTCAAGCACCATTGATTGAGTCTTGCCTTTGATTGAATCAACAGTCTTTGATGACCTGCTTAAGTCACAAGAAAGACTAAGTCATGTGAGTTCAAGTCACATGGTTGTGATACCCTCTGACCCTGAAGAAGTGTATAGATATACCCAAAGCATTTTGCTTTGAGGGCTCACTAATTGGAAGGGTGTTTGTGTGGAGACTCTGGGTAGCTATTAAGGAGTCCCTTGAGTTTGAAAACCAGAAGTTGGTGCTTCTCTCTCTTGTAACTGTGTACGTAGTGCTATGGACAGACAGAAGCCCTGTCTGCTGATTTGTGTCATTTGCTCTGTTTATATAATTTCTGCTTCTACTTTCTGTTTGTGTTTTCTTGGAAGCTCAAGGTGCTGACTTTTTGCCCTGAACTAAGTGAATGATATATTGTATCAGTAACTATGGTGGGACTTTCTTTTACTGTTTTTTCTTTTAGAACTTATTTAATCAAGTGCCCTTGAAGAGTCTGGCCTTTGTTTCTTTGATTGGACCAGGAGTCTTTGATGACCTCCTTGCCTCAAGGGAAAGCCTGGTTTGCATGGGTTTGAGTCACATGTTTTTGATGCCAGATGCTTTTAGGTCATGTGGATTTGAGTAGAATGTTTGTGACACTTTTAGGTCACATGAGTTTGAGTCTAATGTTGTGACACCCTTTGAACCTGAACAGGGTATATAAACCCAGAGGCTGGTGTTTTCTCTTGAGGCTCTCACTCATTGGAAGAGTGTTGGTGTGGAGACTCTGGGTAGCTGTTAAGGAGCCTACTGGCTTTGCTAACCCAGATGTTGGTTTGTATTTGGTCTGTTTATAATGTATGTTTGCAATTTGTTTGTATTTTCTCTGAAACTGAGGTTGCTGGCTTTTCCTCCTGAACTAAGTGAATGATATGTATATGTTGGATTAAAATGGGATTGTTAACCCCTTGAAGTTGCTTTCCTTAGTAAAGCGGATCAAAAGAACCTGTGCTGGCAGCTCTTGTTGCTGGTCTTGCTGGGTCTTACACCTCAACATATATATATATGTGTGTGTGTATATATATATATATATATATATATATATGTATATATATATATGTATATATATATGTGTGTGTGTGTGTGTGTGTATACACATATATATATACATATATATATGTATATATACACATATGTTTAAAGTGAGATTTTAAACCCCTTAAAGTTGCTTTCCTTAGAAAAGCAGATCAAAGAACTTGTGCTAGCAGGCTTTCTGTGTGCTGGTGTTGTTGTTCTTGTTGGTCTTACACAGCCACAGTACTTTCAAGTAACATTGTTGTTACAGCACTCTTATCAGAATTGACTCAGAGAAAGAATTACATACACACTTAATTGGGTGTAGAAATCTATCTTACCCTACAGGAAAGTAGAAGGGGAAGGGGATAACAAAAGGGGGGAGGTTTGATAGAAGGGAGAGAAGATTAGGGGAGGCAGTAGTCAGAAGGAAAACACTTTTGAGGAGGGACAGGGTGAAAGAAGAGAGAGAATAGGGATAAACCAGGTGGGGAATGGAATGGAGGGAAATACAGTTAGCAATAGTAACTGTGAAAAAAAAAATTGAAGTGAGTTTCTCTGATAAAGGCTTCATTTCTCAAACACATAAAGAACTTAGTCAAATTTATAGAAATAAGAGCAATTTCCCAGTTGATAAAGGATCAAAAGTTATGCTCAGTTTTCAGATGAAGTAATCAAAGAAATCTATAGCCATATGAAAAATATACTCTAACCCACAATTGATTGGAGTAATGCAAATTAAAACAGTGCGGAGGTACTACTTCATTGCAATTAGATTGACTATTAGGACAGCAAAGGAAAATGACAAGTGTTTGAAGGGATGAGTGAAAAATGATACATTAACACACTGTTGGTGGATTATGAACTGATTCAACCATTCTTTGGAGCAATTTGGAACTAAGCCCAAAGGGCTATAAAACCACGCATACCCTTTGACCTAGTAATACCACTGCTAGGTCTATATCCCAAAAGAGATAAAAACCAAAAAGGAAAAAGACCTACATGTACAAAAATATTTATAGCAGCTCTTTTCTGTGGACAAAGAATTAGAAGCTGAGGGTATCCCTATCAATTGGGGAATGGCTGAACAAATGATGGTATGTGATTGTGACGGAATTTTATTGTACTATGAGAAATGATGAGCAGGAAGCTTTCAGAAAAACCTGGAAAGGCTTACATGAGCTGATATAAAGTTAAATGTTCTGTCCACAAAATAACAGCAATGTAAGATGACCAGCTGTGAATAACTTAGCCATCCTCAGCTATAGAATGATCCAAGTCAGCTCTGGAGGACTTAAGATGAAAAATGCTGTCTGTTCCTAGAGAAAGAACTGATGGTGTCTGAAACAGATTAAAGTATGCTTTTTTTTTGCTTTATTTTTCTCTGATGGGTTTATTTTGTCTATATTTTCTTTCACAGCATGATTATTATGGACTAGCATGGACTTTAGCTTTTGGACATTCAATGGTTCACCATTGGGACATTTTAGAAAGTAATGATTGAAGTTGTCTCTAATACTTAACCCAAAGTAATAAGCACAGACAGAAGAGAGACCCAAAGAATAATAAAGCTTTCAATGAAATCACGGACCATGTGCTAGCCCCTGTAAGTAGTACGGGTATGTTGGGGAGGGGATAAAGACTCGAGGACTCCATCACCCCTCATCAGATATTTCCCAGAAACAGGTTCTCCAGCCTCTTTCAGGTGACTATTAAACCAGCACAGCACACCAAGTCTGATGAGCAGTCACCCCCACCCTCATCAAACGTCATAATCTTATCCTTCTGGGAGATAGAAATCCTCACCTTCATTTAGGTAATGTATGATACTGGGACAATTTTGACAGAATTAAGATATAGTTGCTAAAGTGTGTGTGTGCTGATTTATGAGAAGAAAATTAATTGACTGGGTTGAAAGCTGTATCTGCTTCTGCAAATGCAGAAGAGAGTTGATTAGTATAACTTTGGATGTGGGTTATTATAAGTAATGAAGTTATTTAAAAAAAGATTGTTGATTGGCTCATTTCTGAAATTACCTCAATCTGACTGGGTATTGTTATTGGATTTTTCCTCTACTTTAAATTGTCTATGTATCGAAAAAAAAAAAAAAACGTTTATCTAGCCATGACTTTGGTAAGCTGGCCTTCATTTGTCAGCCTTGTTTCACTCACAGCTGCCATTTGGATGGGATGCTTGCTGAGTTCTCTCTCAACAAGAGGCGTTTATCTTTCAGGTCCACTAGCTTTTCTGTTTTCATTCATTGTGAGCACATTCTATGTATCAATGGTGAGTGGAATCATCTCCATGGAAGTTTTTGAATTTTTTGTTTGTGTTTCAACCACAGGGTAAGATCTCTGCCTGAGGTAAGCAGGCCAGTGTTCGATTAGGTGAAGCAGACAATTTTGATGGTATGATCTTTAAAAAATGACTGGTCAGATAACCAGAGGGCTGCTAAATACCACTGTTGCTTCAGTCCAGTGAGAAAACTATCCTATGGCCTGGGTCATCTGTGTGCAAGGTTGTGATTTCAGCTCTCACTGTATCCACACCTGCTGCTTCATCATGTGCCCATTGCCACAGGACTTTGAGGTGGGAGGAAAATAATGAGGAAATAATAGCAAAATGTAAAATTTTATAGGTAAAATGGCAAATGGTATGAAGGATTTCTTTTACTCCCACATAAATTGAATTTAAGTGAGACAGAGATACATGAAGTCATCAGTCTCACTCTCTCTTCCAGAGTCATTGGCCTCTAGCGGCTAGGCAAAAGTCAGGATGACTCATAATGGCCTGGATAACCTTGGCATCTTCAATGTCTAACCAAGCTCTAAGCATTCCACAGCACCAGCTTCAGCCACTTTCATGGCCATTGACACAAATCGTTCTCATGTACCAATTCTGCCAAGGGAAATTTGTACGTGGGGTAGACACCCTCCTAACTCACTAATAAGTTTGAGACCTGTCCGTTACCCTCAACAGACAGGTTAGCCTGTTCATTGAAATGATGTTATTGGGATGTGGCTGCAGTTCAGGATGTAGTTTTTTAGAGCCATAGGTAAGAGTTAGGTGGCTGTTAGATAACAAAGGGGGAAAGCAACCCTGAAAAATGGTCACAGCAGCCTTCATAACAGAGGTACCAATATTCCCTTAACACCCTATACATCCCTATAATATATAATACTATACTATACTACACTACCCTACACTACATTGTACTATACTATATTTAGTCTACACTATGCTCTACATACACACATATATAGATACAAATATATATATCCACACACATTCACAAAATGTATATCTATATCTACCCAGATAGATCGTTATCTGTCATCCATCATCTTGGGGTGTGTGTGTGTGTGTGTGTGTATACATATATATACATATACATATACATGTATACACATATACACATTTATACATATATATGTATATATGTGTGTGCATATCATATAGAGAGTGACAAATTTCTATGTGTATCTCTACCTTTATTTCTACCTATAGAAATATATATACATGTAGATATATAAAATTATATGCATATGTAATACATATAGACATATACACATGCATCTGACTCCACACATGCATCTAATGTGACATTCAATATATTGTATATACAATATATCTATGTATATGTGGCACAAGAAGATGCAAATGATATGTCTATATATGCACATGCACTCTGGGTCATAAATCTGCCTATATATTATATATATATATACATTTATACACTTACATAAACATGTGTGCATGTATATATGCATATATATGTGTTGGATTCCTATACACAAGAGTTATACATATGAATGTAGACATACACACATATCCCTATATATATATATATATTTATGTATGTGTGTACATATATATATATATATATATATATGTGTGTGTGTGTGTGTGTGTGTGTGTGTGTGTGTGTGTGTATACATACATAACTTTCTTTAAGCCAAATGATACTGGATATTATTCCCCTTGTTTATTTCCAAAATACCTTATCATAATTTCTGCTCTATGCTTTCTCCTTGAATAGAAAAATTCTTAGGATGGTATGGTACCACTAGATTGGAGGAGTTATTGAATTTCAGACTAAAAATTAAACTTTTTTAGGCAATAGGGAGTCACTGACAATTTCTGAAGTGAAAACTAACATAACCAGATCCATGAATAAGAAAATTCATACTGTCAATAGTATGAAGGAAATACAAAATTATTTGCAAATAGGCAGAATAGTGCTATGCCTTAAGAAAGACCTTGTTAAGCTTGAGAGTCCATAGGAGGGCACGGTTGATTTCTAATGGCCTTAAATTCATACTGTGTGAATAGCAGTTGAAGGAAATGGAGAAGGGAAGATATTTAGGGAGAAGATTAGTATCTTCAAGGATCTGAAATGGTATCATTTAGAAATGAGATTAGACTTTTTTCTGCTTCACCCCAGAGAATGGAACTGGAAGCAATGGGTAGAATTTGAAAAGAGAGAAAGCTAGGGCTGGATTTAAGAGAAAACAAAACAAAACAATTACTGCTATTCCAGAGAGGTGAAGTGTGACTCAAAAGGCAGAGTATAAGGTTTACCCTCAGAGAAGGACTTCAGCCAAAGAAGGATAACCACTTATTAGGTATGTTGTAGGCTATGTATTTTTCAAAAATGGTCAGTCAATGGACAAGTGATTCTGTGTTCTGTGTGGAAGTCAGTCAAGACATCAACTTATAAGTCTTACATTTCCAATTTATCATGTATATAACTTCTTTGTATTCAGTTATTTATAAGTTTTCTCTTTCATTGCTCAGTACTTGAGAACAGGTACTTTTCTTTTTTATATTTATTTCTATCTCACAGATTTAGCACAGTACCTGGAATATAGTAGGTGCTAAATAAATACTGACTAAACATTTTCAGAACAGGTTTATCTTGCTAAACAATAAAAGATAATGAAAACTTAAAGACCCTGGATAAATTGGCACTGTAGGCATATAGCAAAAATAAAATGCAAAATAATTTATCAGTTGCCTGAAGGATCTAAAAATTAACCCATTTCTGAAACATTATCTTCCATTTTCTCCAAGTAATATAATCTTTAAGATCATCTTTGATTATATAGTTAACACTCCCCAGAAATAAAAATAAACACAAGCTCTCAATTTTAATATCAAATTTAAAAGTCAACCTATCTGGAAATTGTTTAGAAAGAAACATATAACACTAACTATATTGTTCAAATTTTAACAAAATAAAAGCAATAACAATTTATTTATACAGGATCATCTTGTGACTCCGTCAGTGAACTTACAAAATTTAATTTCCTTCGTAGGTTCTTTTTATGTCCTACTCTGAAACCTCAGTGTGGAGGGATTGTCAATGACAATACTGGCAATGGATAAGCTCTTGAATATTCTGCCAAGCTTGAAAGGCCCAAAAGGTTAGACTAGTAATGGGTTATGTCTGTTTTTAGATGACCGATCTAGAGAAATTCAGAGAGCCTCATTATTAACTTTGCTACACAGTAGTGAATCTTTTGGCTATTGCAATCCTTGAAGACTTTTTAAGATGCTTACTTATAAATGGGTTTCCCTTCTGTGTCAAAGGAGGGAGCATCCACACTGAATTGAATTACTGAACCTTGTCATATTGACATAATAATTGTGTACATTGTTTTGCTGCTGTATAGGATAATCACATACATTAGGAGGGAAAAATACATTCTAAATAAGTGAGAAAGAAACTTGGAATAGTGGATAACAAAAAGACTGGGAGTCAGGAAAAAGGATTTGTTCATTCATTTCAGTTGTGTCTGACTCTTGGTGACCCCATTTGAGGTCTTCTTAGCAAAGATACTGGAATGGTTTGCTATTTCTTTTTCAGTTCATTTTACAGATGAAGAAACCGGGGCAAACAGAGTTAAATGACCTGCCCAGGGTCACATAGCTAGTGTCTGAGGCCATATTTGAACTCATGAAAATGATACTTCCTGATTACCAGCCTAGTGCTTTATTTACTGAACTATAACAGCTAGTATTTATCTAAAGCCCTCAGTTTTGCAAAGCAACTAACAAACGTTAGCTCATTTTATGCTCGCAGTAGTGTCAGAATGGAGGTGCTACTTTCCCTATTTAACAGATGGAGAAATAGAGGTAGAGGGCCACACAGTTAAGAAATATCTGAGGGCGGATTTGAACACAGGTCTTCCTGAATCTAGTCTGAAGACAGTAGATACTGCACAGTCTAGCTATTTTACAAAGATTTGTGTTCAAGTTGCACCTCTGAGACTTTCTGGCTGTGGGACCTTGGACAAAGCCCTTCTCTCTATGTCCTGAGCAATTAAGATTACAAATTGTGGAGTGGTTGCTCATCTGAATTGGTAGAAGTTTTCTAAATTACACATATGAATGGAAAGACAGATTAATGAAAAAAAAGTTATCAAAAAGTGAAATCCACTGTCTCAGGAAATATAGTTGCTTTCTCTTTACTAGACATTTTCAACAGTGCCTAGATACTCACTTGTCGATGTTACAAATCAAATTTTTGATCTGGTGTGGGTTGAGCTATATGGCCTCTGAGTTCTCTTTCAGCTCTGAGATTCTGAGAATCAATGTTATCTTCACTTACAGTCACAACAGAAAATCCTCTAATATTATGATATTATTTTAGAGTTGAAAGTTATCCTCAAATTCACCTTCTATACCTCCTAATTTACAAGGGAGAAAATTGAGACCCAGAGACTTTTTGTGACTTGCCTAAAATCCTACAACTAGTAAATAGCAGTACAAGAATTAAATTAGGCATTCTGAGTTCAGTTACATTGTTTTTCCTGTAGGTTGCCTCCCAAGAACATAGGAAATGAATTTATTTGGTCTAAAATTCAATTTGAAATTCTTAGAAATTCTATTCATTTTAGTTTTCATTCATTATTAAAATTTTAATAGTGGGAAAATTATATACATATGCCAATAATTAATACCCAAGAGTGTCTATTACCAAATTAATTCATTTTAAATTAATTTCAACTACCACAATTTATTAAGTCCCCTATTAACTATAAATTCTACATTGTATCATTATCTAATATCATTTCAAAATTGTATATTTTTAATCTGGCCTCAGACACTTGACACACATACTAGCTGTGTGACCTTGGGCAAGTCGCTTAACCCCAATTGCCCTGCCAAACAAAACAAAAAAATTGTATATTTTTATAGATGGTGATATTTGAATCCCTGAAAAGAGTTAAACCAACTCCTCAAACCCATCTGGACCCTGGTTATGTCATACAAGATCTAATATCTGCAAAACAAGGTAGCTTCCAGACTACTGGGTCATATTTCAGCAAATAGAATCATAGGATTGTAGGGTAGCTAGTTGGCTCAGTGGATAAAGTGCTAGACCAGGAGTTAGGAGATGTGAGTTAAAATCTGATTTCAGACTCTTAAATCATTTGCCCCCTCTGGCTTCAAGTTGTAAACCCTGTTCTTTGTCCACACGATTACCTCTGATTCTTTGACCACTCATTAGTTTCATTGGATTCAATTATCATCTATGGTAATGATTCTCCAATCTACTTATCCAGCCTTATCTTGTCTGCTGAACCTCAGTCTCACAAATCCAACCGGCTATTAGAAATCATGAACTGGATGTCCCATAGACATCTTAAATTAAAAGTGTCCAAAACTAAATTCATTAAGTCTCCCTCCTTCAAATCTTCCCCTTCCATACTCCTCTATTACTATCCAGGGTATTACCATTTCCCCAAGTACCGAGACTCACAAGCTAAGTGTCATCCTCAACTCTTCACTCTCTCACATACCCCAAATCCAACCTACTGCTAAGGCCTATCAATTTTATCTTTGTAACATCTCTCACATTTTCCCCCTTCTTTCCTCTGATGCTGCCACCTTCCTGGTACAGGCTCTCACCACCTCCACACATGGATTATTACAATAGACTGAAGATTAGTCGCCATGCCACAAGTTTCTCCCCTCTCTAGTCCATCCCGCATTCAGCTAGCAAAATGATGCTTTTACAGCTCAGATCTGACCATGTCATTGTCCTTCTCAACAAACTCCAGTGTCTCTTTGTCACTTCCAGGATTAAATATAAAATCTTCTTGATATTCAAACCCTTTAATAATCAGCCTCACTTCCCGCCCACACTTTACTCCACTTTTCAAATCTTTGTACACATTAACTACCCCTGACCCCCACCCCAAACACACAGAGAGTACTCTGATTCAGTGACAATGACTTCCTTGCTGTTCCTGGAACAAGTCTCTTCATCTTGATTCTGAGCATCCCACTGGCTATGGAATGCTCTCTTCTCTCTTCTCCATCTCCTGGCTTCCCTGGTTTTCTTCAAGTCCCAGCTAAAATCCCATCTTCTACATGACGTCTAACCAATCACTCAATTCTAGTTCCTTCCTTTTGTTAATTATTTCTAATTTATTCTGTATATAGCTCATCTGTAGGTACTTATGTGCACGTCATCTCCATTAGATTGGGAGTTTCTTGAGAGCCATGACTATCTTTTAGCTTTTGGTGTATCCTTAAGTCTTAAAACAGTATCTGGAAATCACAAAGTAGACACATAATAAATATTTATTGATGATTAGTTACCTCTGTTTCCTTATCTGTAAAGGAGGGATGATAATAGCAACTAACCTCCACTGTTATGAGCATAAAATCAAATTATAATAAGCATTATATAAATGTATGCCAATTATGTCTGTGTGTATGAATGTAACAAGTTACTTATAGGTTTGGTGGAATCCTAATAAAGCTGCCCCCAGCCCCAATATTCTAACTTCCTTATAGCCCCCTCTGAACAGTCCACTGCCCCTACCTAGCCATTCACCACCCCCTCCCAACTTAATATCCTAACTTCTTCATATATGTCTCACTGCTCACTAGAACAGCAGGGGTATCCATGAACTCATATTTCTCACAGAAACAGCAGGCGTGTCCATGTGATGGGATCCCAGTCTCTAGCTAGGGCCTTTAGCTAGCCACTGCCCCCAGAACCATTTCTCATACTTCGCATAGAAACAGCAGGTGTGCCCAGGCACTCAGCCATAACGACACCCACCTAGTCTCAGGCAGGACCACAATACTCAGCCAATCAGAAAGGAGCACCACTAGGATGCCTAAGCAGGATGTGGTGGGACTAACCCTAAGTAGGTACCTGGGCAGTATTAGCAAAAGCTGTCCTTTAGGTGAACTTATGGCATAGAGTGGCTTATTATAATGTCATTATCATACATATATATTCCCCCCATGGGTTTTTCTGTATGCATTGTGGGTAATTGAACAAGTAGTTCCTCTGTGGCTGGGACCCCTCCTCTCTTACCTAATCCTTTAACAAACTACTCCTGACTTTTTTTAATATTCATAATTTCTTCTACATAATTACAACTTTACCCTATAAAAATCTATCTTGTTTTCTCTGAAGTTGCTGGTTCCTCTTGGAACTTAGCCTGCTTTATGAGGGGTGTCAATCTTAATAAATGCCTATACTTGGATTAGAGGACTTTGAATTCTTTGAGATGGTTCCACCACAACACATCATGAAACCACAACAGTTTTTGGCATCCCTGGGAGGGCAGTCTCTGACTCTGATTCGGCCCCCTAACCCTCTCCACTTGAAGCAGAGTCTCAGAACTGCAACAGATTCATTCCACTCATATTAGAGATAAAACTGGAAAGAAGGCATAGATAAATGAGATTTAGATTGGACACCCAATTTATAGTCTATTCTTTATGTTATAAATAGATATATTTATATAGATGTACATATTGATGTAGATCTAGATATACACACATATATTTGAATTATTGTTTTCTGTAAGAAACAAGTGTAATAAAATTATTTTTTTAATATAAGTTTAAGGAAACGAAACACGATAGAATGTGATGGTTTATAATTTCTTTTTAGCTATTCTATTCAAACATACTTAGTATTTCTAACTTGCTTTTGCCTGTTTAGTCAATTTCAAGCCTACTCTCAGCTCTCCTGAAACTGATGCCAGAGACATCCAGCTCAAGCTGTTTGTCTTTATGCTGTGGTGAGGTTTGAAGGCTTTTGAATAGCAGCATTTTATGAGCTTTTACAGTACAAACTAAATAATTTCCCGTGCAGCTCTCAGACTCCTATCCACTCCACTGTCTGAAGTATTCCAGACTCTGGAGAAGCTAAGTAGCTTCTGCTAGTCAATGTAAAAGCAGAAGCCCTTTGGCTATTCCCTCCCAGAGACTGGTTCCAAGTGAACTTAACCAAAACTTAATTAACACAAATAATTATCACTTTCTTTCCACTTGACTATCCTTCTTCTCTGGATCAAAGTTTATTTCAGTTAACATATAATGGAGTCTTACCTAAGCTCCCAGCTAACTCACTCTTGCCCCCCACCTCTGATCAATAGCACATTTACATTTTACAGCTTTCACACCCCAGGTTACAGACCCCAGCAGGCATTCCTTTGCTGACAGTACTTTAAAGTGGCCAAAACTTGTTGGAATGTCCCCAAGTATAGAAAGCACTTTTTGAACAATTATGCAGAGACTAATTTCTTCACCAAAGCAAGACCCTAGGTAACAAACACTTAAAAGCTAAGGACACAATTCATTTGATGGACCTTTTCTGAGAACTCAGCTGCACTAATTTAAGTGGGAACAGAAATAGCATTCACAAAAGAAGATTGGATCATTTACTTTTAATCCTACAAAAACTAATGACCATGCCTACTATAGACAAAGGCATTTCATGACATTCGTTTAGTCAGTGAGATAATGAACAATTATTAAGCACCTGTTATGTTTTAGGCACCATGATAAGCACTGGGAATACAAAGAAAGGCAAGAGACAGTCTCTGCTCTAAGGGAGACCACAGTCTAATTGGAAAGACAACATGTAAACAACTAAGTACATGTTAATTAAGGGTAAATTGGAAATAATAAAAAGAAAGAAGTCACTGGAGGTAAGAGGATCAAGAACACCTAGGAAAAGGGAAGATTTTAGCTGGGACATGAAGGAAGCCAGAGAAGGTAGAGCATTTCATGCATGGAGACAGCTGGTGAAATTTGCCCAAAGAGAGAAGATGGGGAGTATCTTGTCAGAGGATCCTAAGGTATTTAGGCCTGCAGGAAACTTTTTGTTGCTGTTCAGTCATTTCAGTCATGTCTGACTCTGTGACGACATTTCGGGTTTTCTTCGTAAAGATATTGGAGTGGTTTGCCACTTCCTTCTCTAGCTCATTTTAACTGAGGCAAACAGGGTTAAGTGATTTGCCCAAGGTCACAAACCTAGTAAATGTCTGAGGTCAGATGTGAACTCAGGTCTTTGTGACTCCCTGCTGGTCATCTGTCCACTGCATGAACTAGCTGCCCATGGAAGATACCATAGATATCAATTAATCTAAACCTCTCATTTTATGGGCAAAGAAACTGAAGCCAGAGAGATGAATTCACTTGCCTAAAGTCACAGAAGATATAGTGAACCTCAGAGCCTGGATTTGAATTCATGTCTTCTGAATCAAAAGCCAAGGCTCAGCAATAAACCATGTTGCTTCCTGCAACACAATATCTCTATTCTCATATCCTTTACAATTTGTGATGCTGCTTTCTCCTGTATATAGAAAATGAGCTAAAACATTCTTGCTTTGTCATCAAACAAATGGGAAGTTAAATTACATCTCTTAAAACTTGGACAAAATCTTTAAAAGCTGGCATATACAACTCATATATTATATTTTCCTATTCTCAATTGTCACAATTTACATAGTATGTATTTTGGGGGTTGATGGGAATGTAGATTCATAATGTATTTTCATTAAGCAAGACTGTACATTTTACCTTCAGTACTTAATAAACGTTCATTTAGTTTAAATGAGTGGGGAATTCCATTTCACAAAGTCTCTAAAATTTAAATGTGCTTCTTCTGATTAGGATTACCACAATTTTGGAACAATTTTAGGACTAAGGGCTTTAAGTTTTTAGACTGTTATTTCATTTCCTATTGGTTGAACAATAATCATGTAAGAAATAATGGTTTTAAGCAGGACTTGGAAACTGTACTGGATGTTCCACTTTCCTTCCTCATATAAATAGAAAGTTTGCTTTGATTTGTACTTAACCAGCAGAAACTATTTGATACACAGCCAAATGTAGAGTTTCCATTTTTGCCTCCATAATAAAAAAATCAATTTATCAAACTCCTTGTAGTTGAGTCATTAGTCAGAAACTTTCAAAAGATTACTGGTGACATAGGGACATTTTTAACAGTAACATTTGCATGGTATTTTTGAGCTTGTGGTTGTTTTTAAAATATTCTTTGCCAAAGAGACCTACAATTACCTACATTGAATTCTGGGACAAGTATTATGTCCTGATATGTTAGAAATTCAATTTGTAGACTTGTTACATATCTGAGATGGATGAGATAGGGACATTGTAAAAAAAAGAAAAAGAAAAAAGAAATAGGGCAGCAATGTGCAAAAACCAAAAAGAATGTGGAGAACAAATAGAAAAATGCAGGGCATGGAAATATTGCTCCTGTTGTGCTAGATCAAAACATTGAATTTGTCAGTTTTTTGTGCAAAGGCCTAGATTTACTTGAAATGGCAAGTAAAAACATTCTTGTATTTTGCAATTAATAACTATTCAGATCATATCTTAAGGAGCTAAGATGTCCACTGTTGTTCAGTCATCAGACATGTCTCATATTTTGTAACCCCTAGTGGGTTTTCCTGGACAAAGGTACTGGTGTGGTTTGCCATTTCCTTCTTTAGTGGATTAAGGCAAGCAGAAATTAGGCAACTTCTCTAGGGTCACACAACTAGTAAGTTTCTAAGGCAGGATTTGAACACACATCTTCCTGACTCTAGGCTGAGTCATCTAGCTCCCTATATGATTTTATGAGTAAGGTAAGATTCATGACCTCGAAGACAACTATGAACATGCCTGTATAGTTTGGAATCTCAAAGTATAAGAGATTCTCTAGGTAGAAGGCAGAGAATATGTAACATTTATTTAGATACCAGAGGATCAAATCCCAGAACCAATAATTCCAATTTGATATAGCAGTAATTGTATTCCAAAACCAGTAAGTCCACATCAGTGTAACAACAAGGAAATTATAACACAGTGTTACAAAAAGGAACCAAGTCATTCTCTAACCTTCCCCCCTGCTGGGGCCTTCCTGTAAACACTCACAAAACCCAACTGTCTGTTTGCCTGTGTTCTCTCTCCCCTCAATTCTCCAGCTTCCACAGCTCCCTGGTTTCCACTCTCCACTCTGCACTCTCTCTGCTGCTTTGTTGTCTCAGAGTTCTTACTCCTTCTCCTTGGGCTGAATTCTGACTTCATAATGGCTACCTTCTGAATATATATATATATATATATATATATATATATATATATATATATATATATATATATATATATATATATATATATATACTCTTTTTAAGGCCTGAGGGCTTCACACCCAATGAGGGAAAGGGTGTAGGCCTGGGGCTTAGTACTTAGGAAGTAAAGAGTGTAGGCCTGCCTACAAACAAACCTCTAATCAAGCTTCCCTTAACTAGCCCCACCTGAGGCCTTTTGAATGGGCAGAAAAGATCTTTTAATCACTGATTGGCATCACAATGATCCATAATGACATTCATTATTATAATGCATAGAAGGGAGATTTTACTAACTTCCCTGAAAATGTCCCCCATGGTTGGTGACAAGATCATACTCACTATGAGCCTACAGACTAGCTGATGCTTCTGGGAAAAGACCTTTGGGCTCTATTCAGTTAGCAGTCCTCATAATTTCCAACATGGAACCTTCTAGAAACCTGTTGTCTCTTAATGTTATTGAGATTCTACTGTCCAGGGCCCCTGGTGACCCTCTGCTTTCCAAGACATTTTACAGAGATCTGTATGCCCTATTGCCCTACTTGTGGGAGGTTTAAATTAACATTACTGACCAAATAACCTCTTTCAAATGAAAGCAAACATTTCCATGGACTATGATAGGGACTATTAAACGGAATACTCTAGACAGGGAGATAGGCACTACATCTAGTTCGAATTCTCTGGCTATATTTAATTAGTAGTTTCTCTGAGTTTTCTATATGTAATGTAGACCCAAGGATATTGGGAAGATTTTAAGTATAACATCATTGGGTATAATTACAGGAAAAAAATGTAGTAAATATAGTTACAAAGATTTCAATGTTGTCTAACAAAATTCCTTACAGATAACAGGGATTTAGGAAATTTTTGTTCTATACAAAATGACTTTTCTACTAAAAGACAAAATTATTTACTCTACTATGGATATTTTTCTTCTAAAATATTTATGTAGCTATATAGCACACAGCTTGGGTTAGACTGAGGATGTGCAATAGGACACTCTCAATGTGGCATTTAACACATATTTCCTCCAAGTGTTTCATGCAGGCTATAGGAAACAAGGATGGAAGAAAAGAATGAAGGAAGGAAGAAATAAAGGAAGGGAAAAAAGGAAGGAAGGAAGAAAGAAAGAAAGAAGACAAGAAAAAGAAAGAAAGAAAGAAAGAAAGAAAGAAAGAAAGAAAGAAAGAAGGAAAGAAAGAAAGAAGGAAGGAAGGAAGGAAGGAGGGAGGGAAGGAAGGAAGGAAGGAGGGAAGGAAGGAAATAAGTATTTATTTAGTACCTACTGTAAAAATGCAAATTGATGAGTCATTTTATTTTGTATTATTTATTAATTATTGATTGAGAATTGTATCTAATCACTATAATCAATACTTAGGGATTAAAGTTTGATTTCATTACATAGGCCTTATTATTAGAGCTTTTTTTAAAAAAAGAATTTAACTTCCCTATTTCTCAAGCTACAGACTAAACTCAATCTATCTTAACTCAGAAGGGAGGAGAGGGGATGGTTTGACATGGTCAGGAGATGCTCTGCCTGATCATAAGCCTATAAGCCTAGCACCAGATCATTCTGGTATAGGGGATTACCTGACATAGGATTTTCCAGAGAGTGTTGATTAACTCTGTTTGTTTTCCCCATTGCAATGTGTTCTGGAGATCCCCTCATGTAAATCAGGCAAAATGTAAGCCCACCTATTTACCTCTGACATAGGCCAACAACTATTAATATAGTTTTCATCTCAAAACTATTTTTAACACTTCATATCTTTTCTACTATATGAAAAAATGCTGCTCTGGCTGTCAAAGTTATCCCTAGCCACTGAGGAGATTGGGATCTCACTTCATTGAAAACTTCTACTCATATCTTTTTGCCTCAGTTTCTCTTCATTGCAGATTTTTAATTGCAACACTACTATACGCTAAGTACTTAATAAATACTAACTAATTTGATCCTTTAACAAACCTGGAAGTTACAAGCTACTACTATCCCTGTTTCACATTTGAGGAAATAGAGGTAAACAGTACTTAAGTGACTAGCTCAGGGTCACACAGCTAGTAAGGGTCTGAGATCATTTTTGAATTCAGTTCATCCAAACTCTAGACCAAGCCCTCTGTCCTTTATATCACCTAGCTGCCCTGTTTTAGTGGTCTATCAAACTCTAGCACTCCATGGATATATAGAAAAGGAGATATGCCAGTCTTGATATGTAAGGATGACTCTCTGCGTTCCAGAAAATAGGTGGGTGAATGCTCTTAGCCATGAATTCATTGCCTCTTAGTCAAGTCTGTATCTGTATGGGGCCTATGTCCTGTTTGTGTCTTCCTTCGTGTGTTACAGGCCTTATGGGATCTCAAAATGCAAATGGAATCTTCCTTGCTTCCTGGGCAAATGAACAGTGAAGGATTAGCTACCCAGGCAGGTACAGATTAGTAGAGAGTTACTTATAAAGAAACCACCAAAAGAAACAGGCTCTATGATATTGATCTATACTCCATGGAGATAAAATGTAAAAGAGATAATAAGCAGCTTTTACAAAAGAAAATTTCTTATGCTTTGAATATTCTTCTTTCAGGGTCTTTGTAATAATTCTACAATTCTTTATTCTTCAGCATTCCTTTTTTTGCCCGTGAAAAACTATTGCCTATTTGATAGCCAATTTATATTAGAATTCTGTTTTCCTTGTCCTATCTGGGGAGGGCTCACATAGACTAGAATCAAAATTAGGATCATTCCTCAGGGATCTGTGGTGGGAACATAATTAAACTACAGAAGAGGCTAGTTCCCCTATTGAAGAGACAGGGAGCCCCAGAGGAATGAACCCAGTACAAATGGAGATGAAAGAAAAAGAACAGGGGTTGGGCAAAGGTTGTCTGCCAGAGTGGCCCCAGATTAACTGGCTCACGCTAGATTATATCACATTTGTCTCAATTAAATGGAAAGAACATTGGATTTTAAGTCAAAGAACCTCGGTTTTAAACCAAGTTGTCAAACCCTGTACGACGTTGGGACTGGTCATATGGTCCAATCCATTCATTTTATAGATGAGGAAACTGAGTCCCAAGACAGTAAAGCAAATTAACTAAAATCATACAACTTGAAAAAGACGGAGTTGGGATTGGAAACCTTGCCTTTCCCATTAGGGCAAGTTTCTTTTCCACTCTACCACCCTCCATCCTTCTCTGGGCCTCAACTACCTCATCTCTAATATGAGAGACTTGGATTAGACATCCTCTAGATGACTTTCATCTGTAATATTTTGTGAATATATGATCCATTAAAAATATTCTTGCATGAAGTTGGGGAGACCTTTGGCTGAAATAGAATAGGTTGTGACAAATTATTGTATGAAAGCACTATGAGGGCAGACTTGCAGGTACATTGCTACAAGGAACTACCAGTGAAGAAACTTGTTCTCTAATTTATAGTCTTATGGATTTGTTTAGAAACCTGAAGAATTTAAGTTTCTCATGCAGGTTAATATAGTCTTTATGTAGTGAAGGTAAGATTTGAAAATGGATCTCACTCACTAACCAGGGGGGTCTCCCCCAAGGCTTTCTTGTGACTTTCTTCTCTTTTCTATCTATATTGTATCAATTGATGATCTCATTAAGTTCTATGTGTACAATTATCATCATTATTATGGTCACTCCCATAGTTACATACAGTAACCTACTCTCTTTCCTGAGCTCTAGACCTGTATCACCAACTGCCTTTCTGACACTGTAGCCAGAATGGACTTTGTTTTCTTTGAATGACTCAGCTCGCCTCGCTGAGCTTCCCTGGATGCTGGGGCTTGCTCTTCCGGGGCAGGACCAGAGCTTCCTGTGTGATGAGTCGTGGCGCTGGCTGAGGGGAGGTGTGTTAACGTGGTCTACGCTGGGGGAGGGGCCAAGTCAAGAACCAATCGGCCCTGGTCGTTCAGGCAGCGCTTGATGATGTCAAAAACTCTATAAGAGGGGAGAGGACAGCTTGAAGATCCTCCTTTCCTTTTCCGGTTGGAGCCAGAGACGCCTACAGCCAAAGCTGAGCTGCCGGTGGCAGAGCTGACTGGAGGCTAGTGGGTAATCTTCTTACCATAGAGGGGAAGCATGTATACGATTTTGCCTTATACCATCTCGCTTCTCTGCGGCCTCTTGGTAACCCTTGTGAGGTGGACTTATTGGGCCTGGAAGCTTTTGATGAAAATATCAAAATGGGGATGCTGGTTTGTGGGCTTGTTACTGTGGAGTGTAAATACATGCTTTAGTTCTCCTGCCTTCTGCCTAGAGAATTCCTTATATCCTGCGGTTCCAGACCTTTTAGGCACATATGAGATTCTCTTTGAAATCATAAATTCTGCCTTCCTAATATAGACATCTGGAATTGGCTTTTCCCGTAGGAATCTCAAATTCACATTTCCAAAAGGAACCTATGGAAAGTTTCCCCTAAATTTTCTGAACGTCCTTGTTGTCATGTATACCACCATACTCCTCATCACCCATATTCATAGCTAACATTTCATATTCAATTCCTCACTCTCACTCACTTTATGTATCTATTCTGTGGCGAAATCTCCTCATTCCCATTTTCATATCTCTAGTGTGGGCATCCTTCACTCCATGTGCACTGTTACAGAACTAAATCAAGCTTTCAATATCTCTTGTCTCAACTATCGCCATAGCTTTCTAATTCAACTCACTGTCTCAAATCTTTCCCCACTCTGATATATTCTCCAAAATTCTTACAAAGTGTTTTTCCTTAGATATAGTTCTCACCATGTCACTTTCTCACTCAGTAAACAAACTTCAGTGGTTCCCTATTACCTCCAGGTTCAAACAGAAATTCCTTACTTTAAAACTTAAAGTTATTAGGATCTGGTCCCATCCTACTATTCCAGAAATCTTATACTTTACTCTCTTTCATGAGTTTTATAATGTGTCCTTACTGACTTGTTGCCGTTCTTTTGTACAAAATACATTATCTCTTATCACCATGCATTTTCACTGGCTGTCCCCACGACTGAAATCTTCTACTCCCTTGCTTCTACCCATTGGAACACCTGACTTCTTAAGAACCAGCTCAGATGCCATACCTGAAGGGTGACTTTTCTAGTTCTCTTAGCTATTAGATCCTTTCCCTCTAAAGTTGCCATCCATGGAGTTTGTATGTATATTTTATGTAATCATTTACACATTACTCACATTAGAATATAGACTTCTTGAGGACAGAGACTGTTTTGACCTTCCTTTATATCTCTACCATTTAGAATATTGCCTTGCACTTTGTAAGTACTTAATAAAAGGTTGTTGACTGACTGATGTCAAAGTTTCATCTCACCTTTTATTGAGTAGGTAGTTAGTAAATGGCTGTTTAGTTGAATTGATCTTCCACCAAACTCCTCAACACCCCCATATTATAACACAGAATGCTACTATTGCCTAGAAGCCCTTCCTCCCAAATCTACCACCAGAACAACTAAACGGTGGGCTGACAACATTCAAACTTGCCCAGTCAGCTATATTAATTATAAACATGTTATAACGAAATATGATTCAAGGATAATAGACAGATAAAAAAAAGACTTCAACTAGGAATGACATTTGGAAAAGTGGAACAAAACATTCTTGCTACTTTTTCTCTTAAAAAATAGAAGTATAACTTCCATAGGGCTAATGGTTAGTTTGAATATTAGTGCTTTACAATAAGGGAGGTAAAATAAATGATTTAATAATTAAATGATAAAAGAATAAATACAATGTTGATAGAAGACAGAGTCACCTTAAAGCAACTTTCTTAGTATACTGATCATGTGATCCCACGCAAGTCACAACTTCTCAGTGTCCTAGAAATTCTAAGGTTAAAAATTGCCAAGCAGCTTCCACTCTGTATTAATAGAAGGATTTCCCTCACCTGAGATTTCCAGTGCTTAGCATAGTGCTGGGCACATATTAAGCACTTCATAAATGTTTATTGACAACTAACTATACCAATTAAATCAATGATCCTGGCTCATTTTTATTCCCTAATAAAATCACTAATGAATAACTTACTCTAGATTTACCAGCAGGTATAAACATTATTAGCTGTTAATAATGCTTTTTTTTCCAAGACAAAAGCAAATTCACTGGACAAAAACATGCAAAGCTCCATTTAAGTGAACAATACTGCCAAATTCTCATCCAACTTTCTGTTGATTTTTGTCAGAACCCTCTTGACTTTATTATCATTGTTATTAATAGCAACAGCAACTATTATAATGATATCTAGCATTTATATAACACTTTAAGGTTTGCCAAGTGCTACAGGCAGAAGCTTAAGACTAGCCTGGTGATACAAGGGCCAGTGGAAGGAAATGCAGATGGAGATTTGGAGGCAAGGAAAGGCTTTCATTGGCAAATGTGAGACTGGCCGATGTAAAGTTCACACAAGGAATGAGGTCTAGAGTTCCTTCAATTAATGATTTGGAGAAACTACTCTCTAATTGAACAATTACCAAAGTATCGTATTCTTGTTTTCACTCTTTCCTACATGTTTTGTTATAGAAAATACCACCCCCCTCCACTTCCCACTCCTGAGAGATGCCCCCCCCCAAGATATGATTCCATTTAGGTTTGATGCATAAATGAAATAAGGTTAATAGGTCTCAGGCTAATGTGTCACAAGAACCTTACAAATGTCAACAGAAATATAGATAATTTTATTTACTTTCTTGTCAGGAGCATCCAATCCATGAAATGACAAAAGTACCCATGGAGGCCCTGTGCAGAGAACTAGGGAGATTAATTTCTGTATTGACTACTCATAGAATATTTATTAACCCCCACTGCTCTCAGGAAGAGTTAGACCAAACTCCAACCATCTCAGAAATGGAAAACTAAGGATTTCTGCAACTGTTTGAGCGGTTATCTTACTTCAGAAGTCACACTATTTTGTGATGCTTTATAATTAGCTGGCGAGCCACTGATCTTTTCAGAGTTGTGGGTAAATAGACACATCTGGAGATCATCAGCAACAATCTGCTACCCAGCTATTAAACTGGGGTTGTCTGCTAAAGTCAATATCCTAAAGTCCGATGTTACATTTATTCTTATGGAGAATTCTATTCTATTCTATTCCACAGAGAGAAAATGTTGGTTTGGATTTTCAATTTTCTTTCAACCATTGTATACCTTTTAGGACCTTTATATACAATCTATTTGTGAGCCATATTTAATTAATTGTTTATTTATTATATTTACGTGTATCTATATTTACTGTGGGGCTGAATTGCCATGAATGAAGACTCAGGATAAGTGGGTAAGTGCCTTCAAACTGCATCACCTCTTTATAACTCGTCCAACTCCAGTACTTCAACAACCACTGCTTGGACTAGCAAATGCAATAAATGACTCACTATGTGCTCTCCATTTCCCATGGGTGGATCAAATGATAAATAATGATAGTAATAATAGTAATGAAATATAGTCACACCAAAGAAGACAAAAATGGAGGATCCTCTACAAAATAAAAATATGAAACTAACAAAATATGATATGGAAACCTTCAAAAATACAATTTCACAAGTAAGAATTGAATTTATTATAAATGGTATAGTGTAAAGGAATTGCCAGTGAAGGTTGATGGGCAAAAAATACGGTGTGGAAATATATTTATAAGTGAATTATCTTATTTGTTGCTGTTGTTCCATCATTTCTGATGTTTTGTGACCCCATTTGGGGTTTTCTTGACAAAGATACTGGAGTGGTTTGCCATTTTCTTCTGCAGCTCATTTTATAGGTGAAAAAACTGAGGCAAACAGGGTTAAGTGACTTGCCCAAGGTCACACAGATAGTAAGTATCTGAAGCCAGATTTGAATTCAGGAAGATGAGTCTTCATGATTCCCGGCCCAGCACTCAATCCACTGATCCATCTAGCTGCACCTATCTTAAATACATAAATGACAATTAATATTTATCATATAATAAGCACAACACAGGGAGAAAGATTACCAAAATCACAGAATTACAGAATACAGAATTTGAACATTAAATGAGACTCTAAAATCATGTAGAGCAACAAAAGCTTAAAAGCAATTTCTGTGTAACATATTTAACAAGTGTTACTTTTTAGGTTCTTCCTAGAGGTGCAATTTGTGTCCACAACGTATAGTTGTTCAGTAGTTTCTCTACTATATCTTGATCATGTGCCAAAGATGATGGACTTCTCTATTATTGGTATCATCTATAGATAGTTAGGAGGGTGCCTAGAACCTACATTTAGAACAAAGATAGTCATTCAATAGTGGTAGAAATACAAATCTTGTACATTTATGAAAAAAAGCTGAAATGTTGTCCCTATTTTACATAATTGTTGATATTTCTAGACTTGTTTCTTGAAATTACTTATGAATGTACTTATTTAAAAAGATTTTATAGACTATTGTCACTTCTTAATACTTTGAATACCTTACTCAGATTATTTTCCTTTGTCTAACTACACAACTGTTACCCCCATTTGCCATTCAGTCTCAAAACAATCTTCTTTCTCTTTCACCAATTTCTTCCACTAATCCAGTCTATGAATTTGCTCCACTTACCTTGTCTCACTTAGTTTTCCCGGAATTGCCACCTAGTTTTTCCTTTTCCTTCTTGAGTCTGCCTTTTCAGGTCCAAAACTGTAATCCTACTTTATTTTTCCTTAGTCCTTTTATACCGTTTTGCTTCCTTAACAACTTTGTGGTTGAATCTGGAGTAGTTCTGGGTCTAGATATTTTTCTTCAATTTTTCCTTCCTTTCTTCAAATTTTCCTCAATTTCTTCCAAATCTTGATTAATTCCATTGCCCCAAATTCAGCTTCTGAGTTGTTTATTCAGTCTAAAGCCCTCTCAGTTGGGAATGATCTCCTAAACCTAGCCTCCTCCTATCTTATGTAAATCAGGCTAGTTCATCCTATTAAAAATAACAAATCAAATCAAATAAAAACTGTCCTTGGAGTCTTTCCCTGCTTCTCTTTGTGGGGTGACATCTGAGAGCTCCCCCTAGACAGTTTGAGGAGGGCGTCTGGGGACTTCACTTCGTCATATTCCAACCAGCTGATATATTGGATTTCATAAGGGTCAGAAACACAGTTCTACAAGATAAATTTGATTCCTCATGATTCCTCAACACTACTGTGTCTGAGGTCGCTTTATCTTGACTGGAGAAGGTAGCAGTTAGATAATGGATACCTCCTCCCTAATCTTCTATCATTTATGAGCACACCAATGGAATTCATCTCATCATTTCCCATAGAGCTTATCTAAATTTAACCTCATAATTCTCACCTCTTCAGACCATTTCCCACTCTGGCTTCAAGATTTTATCATCCCGTATCCACTTCCCACTTTCAGCTTCTTTTTTATGTGCTGTATTCTCCAATTAGATTGTGAACTCCCTGAGGGCAGGGACTGCCATGCCTTCTTTGTATTCCTAGGACTTAGCACAGTAATGACACATAGTAGTCACTTAAAAATATTTATTGATTCCGACTAAAAATTGATGGCTATATGATTTGATTGGCTTGGAAGAGCAGATAAATAATGCAGCTTACTGGTCACATGGGTATAAAAGAAAAAAACATATAAGGGTCTGGAGCTCTGAGCTGAGCAGCATGAACAAGACTAGGAAGTTATCCTCAAACGAATCAATGCTTTATTCTAGATGAACATTAATTCCCTACTGTGAAGATTCTTCCCCTGCTGGCCCTAAGTAAGTCTCCTTTTTTTAACTGTTAGATGAATTATAATTGTGTCATTTTCTTCTAATTTTAAGTTATAACTAGCAGAGACCTGACTGAGTCAGATCAGCCTATTATACCCTTTGAATCACGTACATAATTTTCATATATACATATATGTATGTATACATGGTAGAATATAGCGATATACATAATTTATTGCATATATAATATTTTGTAATTATATACATGTAACTCAAGCTTCTCTGGGCATGTTTACTTAATATGGAGATTGCTGCATCTAATAATAATAATAATAATAAAAAGAACATAATTACAACAATGATAATAGCTGATATTTATATAGTGCTTACCCTGTGCTGGATGCTGTGCTAAGCACTTTGTAATTTGATCCTTACAACAACCCTGGGAGGTATTATTATCACACCAAGTTTCAAGGTGAGGAAATTGAGATTAAGTGACTTACCCAGGGTCACAGTGCTAGTGAATGTCTGAAGTGGAATCAAATACAGGTCTTCCTGAATGTCATGTCCACTGCTCCACTTAACTGCCTGTACTACATGGGTGGGGATAGCCTCCTTTAATTGGCTAAAGTGTCTTTAAAACTGTTAAGACTGAGCTGTTTACTCCCTGTTTGCTGCTTTCTTATCAGCTGCATCCAGACAGTGAAGATTCTACTTCATTTTCACCAAGAGTGTCATGAATTAACCAGTGACAGGGGAAAGACTTTCTTTTTCTTACTCCCTCTCTTTAACCTTGACTCTGAGAGATAGGTCTAGCAGTATTTGCTTCAATTGTGTTGTTCAATCCCCACAGATCATAGGAATTTGAGCTATGGTGACCTTAGAACCAGGCCTGCGGGTACTGTGTTGCAGCCAGACAGCATAACATGGTAGGGATTTGGATTTGGAAGCGGTACTGTGCTCAGTGGGAACCAAGCTAAGCTGTGAACTCCCTTCTCCCCAGAGACCAAGGTGATGCAGCAAGAGAGGAAGATTCAGACTCTGATAATTTACTGGGAGGGTAAGTTTTTATATTTGTGATTATGTCTTTGAGTGGCAGCTAGGTAATGCAGTAGAACACTAGGCTTGGAATCAGGAAGACTCATCTTTATGAGTTCAAATGTGAACTCAGATATTTATTAGCTGCGTGATCCTGGACAAGTCAATTAACCCTATTTGCCTCAGTTCCCCATCTGTAAAATGAGCTGGAGAAGGAAATGGCAAACTACTTCAGTATCTTTGCCAGGAAAACCGCAAACAGGGTCATCAAAAGTCAGACAAGACACTGAACGACAAAATATTTTTGAGTAATTTTTTTTATAAAGGTGAATCTTATTGTTAATGGCTAAATGAAACTGGAGTACAGAGCCAAACACCCTACAATTAAGGGGACAACATTAATGGGGGTCAGAGCCAATGGTAAAGAGACTATACACCCTCTAATTCCCTCCAGGATGCTTGAGAAATCTGTGGAGGGGTGAAATGGAAAACTCTGACCTTAAGACAGCGAGGACTAGTACATGGATTTGGGACTTTCTTCTCATCGGCGAATATTAGTGTTATGCACCTATGTGGGACAGGTAGAGAAGGCAAGAGTAGAAGGAAGAAGAGTCTCTTCGGTCTTTTGAATCTCTTCACATCCCTTCAGGCTCTGCAGTAGCTTTGTGTGCTTCTGGCTTCCCCCTTCAAGAGAAAACATGGAAAAAGCCAACCCCACTTCAGGTTGCTAAAGGGAGAGTAAGACTGGGAAGAAGCTTACATGAAAAGAGCTAACATTTTCCATCATCTCTCTATCCCAAGTCTGTAAGACCAGAGACTTTAAGCAATTTCCCTTTGGATGAGATCTAGGGATCTTTCTCTTGGTTGAGCCAAATTATTTCACTCCCAGTGAGAGAATTACTTCACTTTATATTGCTTTCTATATGTTCAACTATGTTTATATGCTCTGACTTCTGTTTAGCTATTAACTTGGATAAACGTGTTTCTTTGCAATGTACTATATGTGTGTTCATTGGGGAATGAGTATTTGATGGGAAGTGAGTCAAGCCTTGAATATAAAGCTTGTGGTCCTCTTTTTGCCATTAATGAAAGCAGTCAGAAGTTTAGCTTGAACCTAAAAGCCACATTCTCTATATTGTCAATATTTAGGGAAGCAGATAGATATAATTCTGGCCCATTACAATCTTTCTCTGAGGATAGAAGATTGACAAATCTACTGGCCCCAAGATATTGCTTCACCTCCTGGCAGGAATTAAAGTCTCACTTGGAGAATGGTGGAGGGAGAAGAGGCTGGAGATGTCTGTTTTGCCTCCCTTCATCACAGCATGTAGCATGAGGGCGTCATAATGGCATACCCATGCTACATGTGCAAGAGTGGTCTTGCTACATGTACTGTATTATTAATTATACTACACATTCTATGAACTATTAAAACTTTTAAAACTGAAATAAAACTTTGGGGACAAAATGTCAGGAGAGAAAAAAAAGATACTGGGTGTCTGGATTTGAGAGAATGAAGAAATCGTGAAACAAAGGAAAGACTAAGCTATGACAGAGATCAATACAAAGGAGAGTCATTTGCAATACAGTTATCTTGCAAAAGAAGAACCAGGATGAGTAAAGTCCTGAGAAATGTTTTTTTTTCTCTTTCCCCAGTTCCCCTTCCTGATGTCCATGTATCCACAGAGTCTATAGTATAATAATCTACTATTCTTGTTACCTGAATGATTCCAATATCAATGCTTATATTTGTAGCTATAGTTATAGATAGACATATGAATTTCAGGCCAGGCAGAGGTCCAACTTGTGCCTAGGTGTTAGGAAGTTTCTTAACTGGGGACTGGATTTATTGAACTCAGGAATTTTCATCTAAAATGAATTCCCTAAAGAGGAAGAAGAGATCACCAGGTGGATCTTTAAAGTCATTTTATTAGTCCTGTGTTTAAAAGATCTCACCAATTTAACAGGTTATTACAATGTCAAACATTCAAATTCTGCAAAGCAACATGATTATATAATAGCAACAAACAAAACCTTTGACAATAAACAAAAGTCATTTATGCTAAAAACTCTTTAAAGCAAAAGCGTGTACATTTTAACAGGAAAATTGCATACAAATAGCATAGAAATTACACAAACGTAAGTTAACTCTATATGCAATGTGGACATGTTAAGCGATATCCCCAAAAATACTGGACTAAAGCAAATATGATCATTCCTCCATTGTAATTTGACATACTTCTAGATATTTTTCTAATGACAATAAGAAAACAAAAAGAAATAAAGTATGTGTATAAATATATATGAAGAGGAGAAAAATAATAATAACATAAGATTATCCAACAATATAAAATGTTATCACTATATGCTCTCTTTACGACAATTTACACAGAAGACTATTGAGAATCAGCAAAGAAATTGATAGAGAGAGGTCACGAAAGAAATAACAGAAAGTAAATTCATATTCAAAATCACTACAAAATTCGTAAAATATCTGGCAAAATATCTAATTCAAGATTGTGTGACTATACATGCAATTATAGCATAGTACTCTAAGAAATAAACACAAGTGATAAGAATTGTACTAATGTCCTCTAATGATTCTCCCAGATCTAAATCTATGTGTGTGTGTTTATGAATGAAAATATGTATATATGCATAGGTGTATACATATGTATATATATGCATATGTGTATGTGTGTGTATTACTACTGAAAAGATATTCTGAGCTCATTCCTGGGTCACATAAATATAATGAAAACAGCGTTAGGCAAAATAATAAATAAGTTCATATGGAAGAATAGATGCTCTATAACCTCAAGAGAAAAAAATTAAATATAAAATGAAGAGACAATAGCACTTCTAAATAGTGAATTATATTATTAAGCATTAATCATTTCAAAATACCTGTCTGGCCCTAGAAAAACAATAATAAAATTAATTAATTGAACAAATGAGACAAAAATAAGCATACTTTAATTGAATAATTCAATGCTTGATAAACATTATAACAAATTACATAAGCAATATCTATATTTGAGAAAGATTCCTGGGAAAAGTGCAATGGAGTTTGATACAAATTACCTTTTCATATTATTCTCTATACCCTATAAACTTAAAACAGATATAAGCTACATTTATTTTTCCTGTTTTGTCACAACTCTTCAAAAATTAACTACTTTTAATTTGCACAATATTGGCTAGATTTATAGCTATGAAATGATATCTTAGAGTAGTTTCATTGTGTGTGTGTGTGTGTGTATGTGCGTGTTTTTAAGAACCTTCCTGTTTTTATTGTTAGGATCCGGGTTACTTGAGAGGGATGAAACGTGAGGAGTGGGTGGCTCTAATACCTGGCCAGCCATGTTTCATAGGCTTGTAGGTGATAGAGAATTCACCCAGGTAGTGGCCGATCCTTTCGGGCTTAATTTCTACCTGATTGAAGGTCTTGCCATTATAGACGCCCACCATACTTCCCACCATCTCCAGCAGGATGATCATGCCTCGAAGGTGTGTCTTCACTACTTCTGGCTTTTCTGTGGGGGGCGCCTCCTTCTTGGCCTTCTTCAGACGCCTCAGGAAGGAATGCTGTTTGTGTCGCAGACTCCTGTTGAGTAGTTGACGCTGCCAAGCGCTTTACAGCTGCATGAACTCTTGATAGGACACGTCCAGCAGCTGATCCAGGTCCATGCCGTGGTAGGTGAACTTCCGGAAGGTTTGCTTCTTCTTCTGCTCCACTTCTGCCATCTTGTCTGCTGTTGGGAAAAAGCTGTTTCTATATCCCTCCAATCTCTCCCTCACCACCACCTCATTGAGCAATTTTCAAAAATTAAAATAAAACTCTCAATTCAGAGCTATGTAGTGCAAAACAAATTCCCATATTGCCCATATCTCACAACATATGTCTTTTCTTCATCTGAAGTTCATCTTTTCTATGTCAGCAGGTGAGCTGGATATTTCACCCTCATTCTTTTTGGATTTGTGTGGATCAGAGTTCTAAAATCTTTCAAATTTACTTTCCTTTATAGTATTCTTATCATTATATAAATTGAATTGCATTCTTTTCTCTAGCTCGTTTCATAGATGTCTTCCCAATTTCCTCTGAAACTCTACATTTTATCATTTCTTATGGTATTTCGATATCCCATTACATTAATATAGCACAAATTGATTGACCCTTCCACAGGGGGAGGACACCCCCTTAATTTGCAATTGTTAGTTACTGTAATAAAAACCATTACAAAATTTTTTGGAATGTGTATGTTCTTTTCCTTTTTCATGTGATTTATTTTGGATATGAGACAAGTGGTATAGCAGAGTCAAGACGTATGTATATTTAATAACTTTGGAGGACATAATTCCAAGTGGTTTCAAGAATGACTAGAATAATCTTAATATTAATCATCAAATGCATAGATCAATTCACTTTTATAGCTTTGAATATGGGGAAAAGTTAGAGGAGATGACACAATGTAACAGAAAACTTTGATTACTTAAAATGGGGAGGAAATGTTTGCATGGATAAAATCCATGTAACAAGGAAAAGAATGGAGGCTATCAATTAAAATTTTAAAAGTTTTAAATATCTCTGAGAAACATCTTATATAAAGGACAGAAAGAGAAATTATGTAAATACATGAAACTAAGAGTCTGTGGGGCAGCTGGGTGGCACAATGGATAGGGTGCCTGGACTGGAGTCAGGAAGACTTGAGTTCAAATGTAGCTTCAGAAACTTACTAGCTGTGTAACTCTGGGCAAGTCACTTTGCCCTGTTTGCTTCAGTTTCCTCATTTGGAAAATGAGCTGGAGAAACAAATGCCAAACCATACTAGTACCTTTGTCCCCCCCCCCCAAAAAAAGGGGAAATCATGTAGGGTCAGACACTACCGAAGTATGACTAAACAACAAAAGAGTCTGTGATCATTCCTCAGCAGGTGAATGACCAAGGCACATGAACAAATAATTCTTAAAAGATTAATATATTATCAACTACATGAAATATCATTAGAAATCACTAATGATAATAAAAATGAAAATCAATACAATGCTAAGGTTTTATCTGCTACCCAGGATATTGGCAAAAATTACAAAATATGGGGATAGTTGATGTTGAGGAAGCTTTGGTAGGACAGGCATATTAAAATGCTCTTGAAATAGTCTGAACAAAAAAAAGAACAAAAAAAAGAACAAAAAAAAAAAGAAATAGTCTGAACATTCTGGAAAGCGATTCAGAATGATGAACTGGTGACTAAAATGACCATGCCCTTTGACCTAGAGGACTCACTGATTGCAATATAGCCCAAGGTATATAAAATGGATAAGGAAGATCTTTATACTTAAAAAATATGTATATTTTCTTCATTTCAAAAAATGGGAACAAAGAGCATAGTTAATAAGCAGATGATTAAACAAATCTGCTAGAGGAATTTACTAAAAATTATCATACACACACACACACACACACACACACATATATATATGTATGTATGTGTGTATATATATATGAAATGATGACAGTGATGTAAGAGGAAAGAATGGGAAAAAAGAATCTTGCCCAAACTTGATCCCAAAGAAGAGTTTACCTTTGCAGAGATGTGGGTCTATGGGGGTAGAATGCCCAGTCTTTGTTATATGATATTATATGATGGGTATTTTGCATGACACTGAGAGTGGCAGAATCACTAGAAACTTGGGCCTTTTAAATCAGCCTCTTCAGAACGTGATCATAACATAGTAACCCTAATCAATTTCATTTGTTTCTAAAGTTTGAAGCATCTTGTCTTGCAGAGTCTGATCTTAATATTTATATTTATTGACTGATGGTCCGCCTCTCAGTACCATGATTTTCATACTGATTGTCCTCCATGCCTGTGACACCCTTCCTCATAATCTTTGTCATTTCAAATCTCTTGTTTCCTTCACAAGTGAACTCCAGTTCAATCTTCTATATGAAGCTTTTCATACTCCCCCCGCCATGCCTGTTTTGCAATGCCAGTCCCACCCTGCAACCTCATGTCTCCTTGTAGTTAGTTTGTATGTAACTTGTGTATATTACTAAAAAAATTGTCCATTGATTGGAGAGATGGCTAAGCAAAATCTCATACATAAATGCAATAAAATTATACTACATGATAAGAAATAACAAATATAAATAACAGAGTCATGAAGAAGAATCATAGATAATTCAGCTATAAAGCAATATAAGCATTTGCAGAAAGTACTGTGTGACACAAAATTGTGCAATAAAAATTCTCAGATGGGTTTAGGGACACAATATTCAAAATCTTTATCAGACACACATAAGAAAAAATAGGAACCTAATAAAAATGGCAGCACCACCTTTATATAATAAATAGCCAAGATTTAAATAAATACTACAATACATAGTGGTGGTCTGTGCCCATGGGCTGATGCTCAAACTGCATTTCAATTTCCAAAGGGTTGGGCAAATCATAAATAGGCGTGGGGGCAGAGCAGAAGACAGAAAGGTTTTTTCCGCATCTTCCCACAGCTCCTCTGTCCCAAAAGATCTACAATAATTATGGCACTTTACCTTGAAAAAGAACAGAAGTTTGCTTGTGTAAGTGAGCGATGGAATGGTTGTATGTTGTGAGTTATTATGAAGTAGTACAGTTTTCTTTATTGTCTTTCTTGTGAAAGAAATCATTGAGAAATAAACTTAAAATTCCCATTATGCTCAAAATATTCTCTAGTATATAAATTGTTTAGGAACAAATTCACATTTTTTAAAAAGTATTATAGTAAAATTGACTGTACAAAGAATCAGGAAAACAATTTATACAATACCTAAAATAGGTAAATGGAAAGAATGATAAAACAAAAAATGACCAGTGTGTATGATATTAATAACTATAATAATTCTTAACAATAATAATCACTAGCATTTACATACACATTATAGGATTTATGAAATGTTTATAAATGTTGACTTACTTTATCCTCAAAACAATACTGGGGAGGTACAAGGGCTATTTTTATTCCCATTTTACAGATGAGGGAACTAAACCTGAAAGTGGTTGAGACATGCCAAGAGTCACACAACTATTAAGTATTTGAGACTGCAACTGAACTTATCTTTGTGACTACTCCATTTTTGATGCTCTATCCACTGAGCTACCTAGCTAGAAAAAGTTGAGGGGAAAAAAAAAACTTCCCTTTTTTTTGATAAGTATGAGACTATGCACGAAAAAGATTACATTTGTTGTAAGACATACCTGTTTTTTTCTGATTTTGCTCTACTGACTTTTTTCCTCTTTCCATCTAAATCTGTGTATAGGAAGTGGTTCAACGGTCAAAGGGTGGGGGTGCTATTTTAAGAACTGAATTGATATAACAGCAAAAGAAATCAGGAGAGATATTAAAGAAAGTTAAAAAAAAAAGAAAAAGCAATAACTACATCTTCCAAGTATGACCAGAAAAAAAACATGGGCACACCATCTTTCATGAATGAAAGATG
This sequence comes from Trichosurus vulpecula, assembly GCF_011100635.1. NCBI lineage: Eukaryota > Metazoa > Chordata > Mammalia > Diprotodontia > Phalangeridae > Trichosurus > Trichosurus vulpecula. Next base: position 366,438,174 of record NC_050575.1, on the reverse strand, counting down.
AGAGAAAATAGTCTAGTCTAAGAATATCACTAATGTTGATAAAATATCAAAAGGCCTAGTGGATATACTCTATTATGTTGGCTATATCTCCTATGGGGGGTTTCAAAAAGATCTGGGGAAAATTGTAATGGATGAAAAGTCAAATATGAATTGCGATTTGTCATAGGAGAGGAAATGTTGAATGCATCTGTACTGAAGTATTAGAATATGTGCAGTGTATTATATTAGAGTTTAAAAGGAATTTATTTAGATAACTTCTATAGGAATTCATTTAGATAACTCATCCTCATAGGCTTGAAACTCCAAAAAGAGCTTGCGATTTACTTGTCTACATGTAGCTTAAAAGTGATGAAATCTCAAGTTCATCTTTCTTAGGATTAAGAATTGAAATGGGATTTTAGAGATCCTGGTAAAACTCCTTCATTGTATGCATAAGGAATCTGAGGATTAGAGAAGATAATTTTCTTGCCCTAAGTCTCCTTCTCAATGGCAGACTCAGGACTTGGGCCCATGTATCCTAATCTACCTTATTGTGCTTCTTGCAGCAATGCCATCTTTAAATGAGCCAAAACAAGGGTTTAAGGCCAAGACCAAATATTGTAGAACAAATTGAGTTTCCTCTGGCTAAGGGATCATTTCTTTTACAGGTTCCAAAGAGCTGTCTTCTTTACCTCTTGCATTTGGGTAAGCTTTTCTCCATCTACTTACTACTCTGAATTCAATCATATTAGGTGTGCTTTTCTTCTATAATAACCTATTCCCTAAAATGGTTTCTATGAACTCTGACCTGCCTTCCCCATTCTTGGCATTGAAATATCTTCCCTGTGTCTCCTCTCATAAAGTTAATATAGCACCTAGCTGATTATATGAACTAATCTATTTTAATTTGCCTACCAAATAGCTGATTTGTTAGGAGTTTGGGTCAAAGCCAGAGGATTTTAGGTCAGGATCTAATGATGGATGGTTATGATCCTGGTCCTAGCATCACCAGGACTGTGGAAGGATGCAAGCCCTGATCAATTCAATTAACATTTATTAAACCTACCATGTAGAGATGCAAATGAGAAAAAGAAATGCAATTCCTGGCCTCAAGGAGGTTACAAAGTGATCTAAGGAAGGCAACACATTAAAAGGAAGCTGAAAAGTGGGGAGGGGGGAGTGCGCCACAGAGAATCTGGCATGAAGGCCTGCTATTCCATGAAGTCCCAATCAAGGAGACCTGCTGATGGAAAGTGGAGAGTTAACTAGATAGTTCTGGAAATTCATATCCCTCTATAAAGGAAGAGTTTTGGAGGAATTTAGTGCTCTACCCTTTTGTCCTCCAAAAAAATAGAAAGCTACCACTGAGTAGTTGAGAAGTTATTGGTTGCCATTAATAATGAGATTTCAGATAATCAGTTTTTCCTGGGTGAGGCCTGCTGTTCCAGAGTCCAAGCCAAGCAGACCTTCTCATGGACAGTTACCTAGATACTTGGGATATTCTCAGCCAGGGTCTCTGGTAGACGAAATGAAAAAAAAAATACACAGAATCTGGAGCATCAGCAAAAGAGTGGCACCTAGACTACAAAGGAGACAGCACCTAGTCAAAATTGGGGATTACGGAAGTAGTAAAGACTTGGCCTTACTCACACTATCTAAGAATGGAAGGATTGAGATCCTGGCTTGTACAATATGCCAATCCAGGAACTAAGTTTATAATCATGAACCAGTGAAGGAAATTTCTAATGTAATGAAAAATATTATGTATTAAGAAAATCCCAAAATAAAATCCCAGAAGATATAATTCATTAGGAATTACAAATAGCATGCTGAAGTGAGGGGAGGAGAGAATAAACTGACAATGAAAACTGTATGATAGAAAAAAAATAAAGGTAAAACAAAAAAAGATGAAATTGGAGCACTTGGAAGTAGTTTAAATACCTTATAACAGGTAGAAAAATTTACCCAAGAATTCTATAGGATAGAACCACCACCACCACAAAATTACAACAAAACAAAAATCTTAAAAGTCGAATTTTTCACCAAAAATATGGAAAAAAGTTAAAAACAAAGAAGGAAAAGCTAGGAGAACATATATCTTTAATAATAATAAGAAGAATCTGGAAGATAACATGAGAAGATACAAGTTAAGAACCACTGGAGTTGGAGGTAGAGCCAAGATGGTAGAATAGCAGGAATTATAGCCAAACTCTTTTAAACATGAATCTTCCACAGAAATTGTGAAGTTGCACCAGACCAAACCCTGATAGAGAGATCCAAGGGGTAAAAATCATGTAGTAATTTTTCTAGCCTGGAGAAAGATGAAGATGTTACTGGGGTTGAGGGTATAGCCAGGATTTCACCATGGAGAACATTCCAACTCACTAACTGAAACAAATTAAGAATGTTCATCTGGGTAAGATGAAGTCCCAGACCTATACTGGGCTACCATGACTTCATGTATACTATGTATACTGAGAAATTATGTCACTCACTACCCAATTCTGGGCCAGAGATTCAGGATGATCTAAGGACAGGACTATCACTATTGATGGTGGGGGTAGATGTTGAAGTGTAGGTAGTGATCTCAGTCTGTGTACTCAGTAGTTCAGAAGGAAGCAGCCTGTTTTAATAGCTTAATATAATTTTAATTTTAAAAAACATTCTAAGATTAAAACAGGATTCATTTCTTTTACTTTTTTCACTTGTATACAATTCAGTTACATCCAAGCAAAGTTTCTGTAATGAGCAAAGTAATAGACTACCTCCTATGCAGCAGCACAAAATTACAAACACTCAAAGGTGTAAGTTAAACAAAGATCCTTCATAAATCACAGCTCAACCATATAAACAAAATATAATGCTTATTCATTTAGCAATTACAAAAATTTATATCTCCCTCATGAGAGGAGGCATGAGTTTGCAATGCAGGCCTCACAGTTTTGTGAGGAGATTTGTCGTTTTGGAGGGAAAGTAAAAGCAGGAACTTTCTTAAACCTGAATAGGGGAAAGGCTGAACAAGCTGTGGTCCATTTTTGTAATGAATACTACTGTGCTATAAAAGTAATAAGTTCAGTGATCTTAGAAAAAACATGGATAAACTCACGTGAAATAATGAAGAGTGAAATGAATAGAACCCATACAAAATTGCACACAGTAAGAGTAATATTGTTTTAAGAACAATTTTGAGTAGCTAAGTCATTTTGACTATAACAAATACCCAAATTAACTATAAAAGACACATGAAGAAAGATGCTATCTGCGTTCAAAGAAAGAACTGATAAAATAGAACTATGTATAGGATGGTTTATATATATATACATATATATGTACATATATGTACATACATATATATATATACACACACATGCGCATACATTTGTGTCTAACAGCTATCTCTAGGGTGGGGGCAAAAACGTTACATGATAACTATATCATACATTTTAAAAGAACAACTTGTACATAATAGATTTGTAGTTTTCTGTACAATCATATATTTTTTCTATTCTACTATGTTATCAAAAATTCTTGTTTTATTTCTTACATTTAGATTAGAAATAAACGAAATTAAAAACAGAGAAAATTCCTCAGGGTGATCTAGAAAAAATTTCACATCAAATTATTTTAGTCCTTCTTTCTACACATAAAGAGAATGGCATAAAGTCAGCAGACCTTATTTTATTCATATCATTCAAAGAGAAAACATCTTGATGACTATGTAAAAGAAAGATTTAAAAGAAAGAAAACTAATAAAAAAAAAACCGAATAAGTGTTTGTTTATTTGTTAGCAGAGCTTCTCTTATTAAGAGGAAGATAAGTGAGGAAAGAAAGTATCTGGAAGTGTTTGATTTTTAAAGTTTGACCCTAGGTAATAAGGAAATCATACTTAATGGTTTCCCTGATAAATGGTACTCGCAAAAGAATTATTTAAAAAATATTGTGAAATGCTTGCTTTCACCACAGGTCAAAGTTGTCCGTTTGCAAACACATAAAGAAATGCATACAATTCGAACTACAAGCCTCCTAAAGGTTCCCAGAAGTTCCAGACTCACCCTGACCCTCTTTTGTCCTGTAAGGTTAAGAAGCAAAGGACACTGTTGCTCTTAGTGACCAGATTTGATAATATCAATTTTACAGGGCTTCTCTACTCCCCTGTACTCAGGAACTCAGCTCCAGCTATCTGTTGGCCCATATCTCAGCATGTTATTTGCTACCATGGAAACTTACAAAGGGAAACAAAATATTTACTCCAGGATTTATTTATTACATTTCTAAAGTGCCTTTCCTCCTCAAAACACAACCACTGTAGCAGGAAGTTAGTGACTGCTGTGCTTTGCTGCACGATCCCCCAACCTCTGGGGATCCTGAAAAGGATAGTAGATAGATCCTGGAGCTCCCCAGAAGGGAGGTGGGGGTCCCACTGGGTGGAGCCTATGTGGTCCAAAGCTTGTTGGGTATGGAGATGAAATCCCAGGAGGAGGAAGCAAGACAATATTAACCTCTGAAGAATACCACCAGGAGAGAGATTAAAATAATTGGCCAAAGCTGCTTCTTCAGCTGCTGGATGAAGAGGAAGTGCTCCTAAACTCCTGGAACATACTCTAGCTTATTTCCAGTCTGTGGTTTCTTCATTTTCCATTTCTCTTCCTCTGGCTCACTGGGATCTTCCTCGTTTCACATTACTCATTTACACCCATCTAGAATCAGTTTATTGAAGGACTCTGGGTAATCATCTCTGCGCCTTGCCTTGTAGCAAACTGGATGAAAGCATACTGCTGCCTCTATACATCTGTTATCATGCAGATCTCACCAGATTGGTAAAAGGGATTTCTGAGATCAGTCTCTTTGATTGTATCTTCCAGGTCAACCAACATATAGTGTGGTAATAGTGTTATCAACTGGTGAATCCAGACAAGGCATTGTTGAAACCTATTTTAGAAAAGCTTATCTGCAACAGGATTATTAATGACATAATACCATACTATTGATATTCTGATCAGCAAGAGAATGATCAGTATCTGTAGGCTTCTAATATCTGTATGGGCACTCTTCTCTTACATCCTCCTTTTGCCCAGAAGAAATGAATTTGAGGACAATTCTTTTTGTACTAAAGGGTGGTCTGATCCAGTTTAAGCAGCATGTTACTTTTGACTGCAGCCTTCCCAAGAACACCAACCAGCTGAGTTTCATCAGAGTTTGAAATCTCTTGTTCAACATTCTGGGTATACTATTTCATTTGCAACAGACTTAGGTATGTCCATTCCTGAGAGGATAGTCTTGCATCAGGGACCTGCATAGGTAATCTGTACTTTAGGTCTGAAGGGCCGTGAACATGAATACTGGGGCACCAGAGTAACACTGAAGAGGCTGGAATAAATTTTACATTCTTTTCCATACTTTTCTCTGATCTGAATTTAGGGATTTTCTCCAAGGCATATCTGATAAAGTAGAGGGAAGTCTTAGTCCTCCCACCTTTGATTGTTGTAGGAATTTAGAAATCACCGTATTGGAAATAGTGGGGTCCATGGCCCTGTCAGGGGAAGTAGAAGTGGCAGAGCTGGCCCTTGGGTCCTATTTTTCTTGCTTTCTCAAATGAAAGTGGGAGAGGTAGGAGAGAATGTGGATCTGAAAAATAAAATAAATTTAATTAAATAAAACCCCCTACTAGACTCCTTGAAATTTAACAACAATCAACTAAAGAGCATATTTTAAGAAATCATAAAAAGAACACCAAAAAAAAATCATAATACTATACCAGTCAACTATTGACAGAAATTCCTGTCACCTTGATGTATAATAGCTGAATTCAAGAGCTTCCAGGTCAAGGAACATAAACTATGATCACCCAGAAAGAAAGATATGTCTTATGAAGGGATCATAGCCAAATTAAAGATAGTGGACAATGGAGAGTTCCTCCCAGTTCTCCATTTACAGAGGGTTCTCAGGTCAATCATGTCTTTATTTCCCAATAGGCTATACTCCTCTGGACTTCATCATGACCCCACCCTGGGTACCAGCCTTTCTTCCACAATTGTCAGCTTTTTATATCTTTTCCTCCATTACATTGTGATAACCTCGAGGGGAAGACTATTTTATCTCTCTTTGTGTCCCCAGTTCTTAGCACAATTCCTGGTATATAGCAGTGATTTAATAAATGTTTGAGTAACACAAGATTACAGTAATTAATATAAGGAATAGATAATTTGGAAGATACCAAGAGACAAAAAAAAATTTGCTAACATTTATTTTGTACTTTAAGGTTGCAAAGTGATTTACATATTATCTTATTTGATCCTCACAATACCCCTGTGAGTAGTTGCTATAATTATAGATGAGGTAATTGGGACTCAGAAGTTAAATGACTAGCCTAAGATCACATGGCTAATATTTGAAGGAAGTATTTGGATTCAGGTATTCCAGATGCCAAATACAACCATTTAGCCACTGCAACACCTAGTGTACTGTTTATGGAATAGGAGGATCTTTCCCATCCATTAATAGGCCTATGTGACCTGCTTTGAACCTGAGTCACATGGAAGCCTGAGTCACATGAGCCTGTGTCACATGGAACTTGTGGTGGGAGGAGCTTGCCAAATGGGTGGAGCAGAGCTGAGAGAGAGTGAGGCAGAACTGAGAAAGAGAGCTGGGATAGCTGAGGCAGAGCAGCTAGTGTGAGTGAGAGAGAGGGGAATTTTGCCTAAGGGAGCTTGTTTATAGGGAAGCCTGACAGAGGGAGGGCTTGGGGATGGCATTGCTCCCTGCATTGGTAATGTATACAAACTTCTTTGTTACTACAGTGGATTTGTCTTTGTGGTATATGAATAAATATCTTGGTTTTGTCTTTGAGGAAGAGAGTCTGTTACTCAAAGATGGAAATATGCCTGCATAGTCATAGCAGCTGCTGTGGATATTGCATTGGTGATATACTTAGTTGCTTACAATTAAAGATAATTTATATAAAGACAATTTATCTTAGAATGCTAACTATAATCCCCATTGGGAAAATATTTTACTAAGGTAATATTTGAATACTGTGATCTTGCTCTAATTATCTAATGATGGGAATTTCAAACCACAACACGTTAATGTTCAGATGTTTTTTGAAGTAACTCACATTTCTTTTGGTTATTTTTTGTTTGTTTTTGGAGGGGGGAAGGCAGGGAAATTGGAGTTAAGTGACTTGCCCAAGGTCACACAACTAGTAAGTGTGTCAAGTGTCTGAGGCCAGATTTGAACTCCAGGCCTGGTGCTCTACTCACTGCGCCACCTAGCTGTCCAGTAACTCACATTTCTATAATGATTTAAGGGTTATGCATCACTTTCCTCACAACCACCATGTAAGTTGGTAGTACTGATGCTGTGCACATTTTGAAAATGGAGAAACATAACATGACTTACACGGGATCACACAGATAGTAAATGTTCCACCTAAGAAATGAACCCTTGTTTAAATATTAATTCCAGATTTATAGTGATTTTTTTCCCCTAAGCATATCATACAGCCTGAATATCTGGTATTAACATAAAGGCAATACTATTTCTATCATATGTCAATGTTAAGAATTTTATAGATCTGACATAAGTGAGTCAGTTTTTGGATAATACTGAAAAAATAGGCAGTGATATCAGATATTCACTGGGAATAATTTTGGTATTTTGATATGTGGTCGATTGCACAGTAATATGAATGGAGAGGAATTACCTAGGTGCTCCAGGCATGAAGTAGTGGTTTGTCCTATAGAGAATAACAAAGTAGAGACACATAGCAATCAGAAGATAGTTCATTCAGTAGTTTTCAGAAAAAAAAACGATAATTGAGGTTTTGTTATTCACTGTTCAAGACTAGTGAGAAAGATATTTTTAGACTTTATAACATTAGAAAGTATGTTTTCTTCCCAGGATACTTGTCTAAGACATAGCAAAAATGTTTCTGATATCTATCAATACACAGAGTTTACAGAGTTACAACCCACTTCTGGTAATTCATATAGGTACATACAATCATATAAGAGGAACCTAGAAAGTATTACAAATATTTCAGTTTCTTGAGCAAAAAACTGAAGACCATAGGGGCATGGATTATGCTGTCCTCCCTATTGTTCATTGAAGGCAAGGTTACATAAAAGAAAGGCAATTTAGAAAGTTAACTGCTGGCTAAGAATATAATGTCCAAGAGTGGATGTTAGACTTCTGGACCGCAGTACAAATAAAGTGATGGCAGATGCCTGCCCAGAGGTGAAGTAAACCAGATGGAGCCTGATATAGATAGATAGATAGATAGATAGATAGATAGATAGACAATTTGCTATCTCACAAATGCAACCAAGAGGGTGTGTGTGTGTGTGTGTGTGTTGTGTGTGTGTGTGTGTGTATGTGTGTGTGTGTGTAAGGAAAATGGTTATGTTAGGTAACATCCATAATTTTAAGTACTAGTGTTTACCTACAATGAGAAAAGAAAAATAGCATTTGAGACACCCGGAAGCTCACTAGAAAGCTGGAAACAAAAGTTCATGAAGGAGTTATTAGTATAACCTAAATAGAGGAAGCAGGGAAGGAAGGGAAAGAGAATAAGCAGTTATTGAGCAGCTACCATGTGGCAGACATTGTGCTAAGTGCTTTAAAATATTTTCTCATTTGGCATTCCAATGTTTATATAAAAATGCCCCAAATTAAGACAATAAGTAAGAAAACCTAGAAGCCCTAAGAGAAGGAGGGGAATTTGATTTTATTGGCAATACTCTGTCTTGGTGGAATAAAAACAGTGGCTTGAATATGGTTTTAGTTGGGTATAGCTTATCAAAATAAAATGGGTGACATTCTTGTATCAGGAGCTGTTTTACATTGTTTATTTGTTTTGCCTTTTTGTGCATTCCCGAAGCTTAGTATAGTGCCTGAAATATAGTAGGTTTTTAATAAATGCTTGTCCAATTAACTTCATTACATACCATTGTATATTACATAGCTATAATCATGTGAGGAAATCCAAGAATAAGAAGGAGAAAGCATGGTGCAGAGTACTTGGGTAAATGCCAGTGGTTTCAGATAATTTGGAAATAGTTTGGGTGCCCAAAGGTGGCATGAAATTATTTTTTTGGCACAAAAATGCTATCATCCCTTTGTAAATTATATAAGGTGATGCCACTTTTAAAAATACTTTGTTTGCTAAAAGGTTAAAGGAAAAAAACTTTTGTGTACTAAATTCTGATAAAAAGAAATTTTGAAAAAAAAACATGTCAGAGACAGAGAATAGTCACAGGATTGATTTGAGGTCTGGAAAATGTCTCAGGCTGCAGGGCATTGTGATCCCTCAACTCATTTGCATGTATCTGCTTTTAAGGCTTAAGTCATTAACACTTTCACAAGAATAGATCAAATACCTGTCTGCAGACTATGGGGTGATTAAATATGACAGCTGGTTTTGTAACTAACAAAAAATGGAGAGATCTTGAATTTTTCTTTGAGCCACTGAAAGTAGGAGAGCACCTAGCAAATGCTGAAGAACATGGCAAGGAATGAGAAGAACTAAACACCTGATAGAAAACTCAACTCTGATGGATCCACATAAAGAAACCAGCAGGAGTAGAATCAGCTGAGAAGGCTTTAGCTATTACTTCCCAATTGTCTGGATAAAAGTTGATTCCCATTACAGAAAACCTGGAGTCTGCTGTCATTTTAGTCATCTCCCTTTAGGTCTATCCATGTTTTGACAGAGGAGAGGCCTCTCAGAGGTGACTGTTGATCTCCCCTATCCTTTCTAGTCAAGATAGGAAATAAAACACAAGGAATACAGCAGCAGATTTTCCTTTAGATAGAATGGCTACAGGTAATTGGATGATACAGAATCCTGTGAATGAAGAGCTGAGTTGACCTGAATTGACCAGAATGAGCTAGTTTGATGAGCTATGAAGTTTACTGGTTAAATGGAGATGCTAGCCAATAACACAGCTTAACACTTTGTCAACATCCCTTTATAAGGGCGATTGTGAGTTAACGGAGTTTGTCATTGCTTCATCAGTTTGAGAGAAGAGAAAATGATACATCCGGTAGGAAAGAAGTGAAAAGTAGATGGAGAGTAGTAGCAATGAAGTGGCTTTGTGGAGCACAGATGCTCCTGAGTGAACCGTTGACATCAAGATGTGCATTTATTTCAGAATTGTGAGTTATCCTGGGTGCATGGGTTTTCCTCACTTATGTCTCTTTTCCAAGTTTCTAGGAGTTTGTTCTCCCTATTTCCTGCAGATAGTAAGACTAATGGTTCCCCAATGATACTGAGAGCACTGGTGCAAAAGTGTGACCCAGATTTACATGTGATCTGTCATGGATTGATTATTCCTCTATTTGCTTTATATTAATTGCTTTTGTTTGTTTTTATTCCTAATCCCTGGCACAGAGCCCAGCACAGTGGATGATTAGTAAATTATTGTTGATCAGACATAAAAAAATAGCTAATACAATCTTGGACTGCATTTAGAGGATAGTTTCAAGAATAAGATTATAAAATTTCTTTACTATGCTCTGACTGGGCCACATCTGAAGTAGTGTTTAAGAACCTGCAGAGAAAGGCAGGATGGTATTAAATGGCTTTATGTCCATGTCCTTATGTCCTTATCTTTTTTAATTAGGTCTATTTTTGCTCTTACTTTGTCTAAGATCAGGGTTGCTACACTTGCTTTTTTTTTTACTTCAGTGGATGCATAATAGATTCTGCTCCAGCCCCTTACTTTTACTCTGTCTGTATCTCTCTGCTTCAAGCGTGTTTCTTGTAAGCACCATATTGTAGGACTCTAATTTTGTTTAATCCTCTCTGCTATCTGTTTCTGTTTTATGGGAGAGTTTATCTTACATTCATGGTTATAATTACTACCTTTGTATTTCTCTCCATACTATACTTCCTCTTGTTGGTCCTCTCTCTCCCTTTACCTTTTCCCACCTCACCAGTGTTTTGCTTCTGTCTACCACCCCCCCTCATATGCCCTCCCTTCTGTCAGTCCCCATTGTCCACCTCCCTTTACTTAATCTCCTCTTCTCCTACTTCCCTGTCAGGTAAGATAGATTTCTATATTCATCTGCTTGTGTTTATCATTCTCTCTTTGAGCCCATACTGATGAACGCAAGGTTCAAGCAAATGACCATCGCCCGCCTTCCCATTTTTCCCTCCACTCTCATAGATTTTTTGTGCCTCTTTATGTGATATAATTTACCCCATTCTACCTTGCCCTTCCTTCTGTACCCAGCATACTCCTCTTTCTCACCTCTTAATTATTTTTTGTGTCATTGCTTCCAATTTACCTCATATGATATGAACTGCCTGTTCATATCCTTCGACCATTGATCAATTGGGGAATGGCTTATATTCTCGTAAATTTGACTCATTTATATAGATATATACATATGTACATATATTTGAGAAATAAAGCCTTTTTCAGAGATACTTGCTATAAAAATTGTTTCCCAGCTTTATGTTCCTCTGCCTATGTTTATTCCTTTTAGCTGTGCTATCAGTGGTACAATTTTTAAGAATTAAAATCTTCCCATGTAGGGATGCAAACGGGTCAGCTCCATTGAGACCCTTATCTTCTCTTTTCCCTTTTGCCCTTTCTAAGCTTCTCTTTGGTCTTGACATTAGAGATCAAATTTGTGGTTTAATTCTGGTCTTCTTCTTAGGAAAGCTTGAAACATTGAATGACCATTTTTCCCCTTGATTCATTATGTTTAATTTCACTGGATAAATGAACCTTCATGGTAGTACTATGTTCTTTGCCTTCCAGAATATCATAAGATCAAAATGGGTGCATGATTTAGACATAAAGGGTGACATCATAAGCAAATTAGAAGAGTAAGAAATAGTCTACCTGTCAGATTTATGAGAAGGAGAAGAATTCATGGCCTAACAAAAGATAGAGAGCATTACAAAATGTGGAATAGATAATTTTGATCATATTAAATTGAAAAGCTTTGTACAAACAAAACCAATACAACCAAGATTAGAAGGAAAGCAGAAAGCTGGGAAACAATTTTTATAGCAAGTATCTCTGATAAAGGCTTTATTTCTCAAATATATGTATATATCCATATATCTATGAGTCAAATTTATGAGAATACAAGCCATTCCTCAACTGATCAATGGTCGAAGGATATGAACAGTCAGTTCATATCATATGAAGTCATATGAAGAAATGCTCTAAATCGCTTTTGATTAGAGAAATGAAAATTAAAATAACTCTGAAATATCACCTAACACAAATCATGTTGGCTAATATGACAAAAAAGGAAAATGATAAATGTGGGAAAGTTGGGACACTAATGCTTTGTTAATGGAGTTAAGAACTGACCCAAACATTCTGGAGAGCAATTTGGAACTATGTCCAAGGGGCAACCAAACTCTGCATACCCTTTTACCCAGCAATACCACTTCTAGATCTGCATTCCAGAGAGAACATAGAAAAGAGGAAGGGACCCACATGCTGACGCAGGCTTTAGGGGACTGAATCACTGGCAGCTGTGGTGGTTCCAGACTTCTCAAACAACAAATGCCAAAGACAACTTAGAATGTCAGTGGGAAAACTCTGTTGGACCTGAGTGAGAGAAGAGTATGAACCTGCATCACCAGGGCAGTGGAGGTGTTGGTGGTAGCAGCAGTAGCAGTGGCGGCACTTGCTTCTGGAGCTCCAGGCCCACAAATAGTGGGATTAAGCAGCTGATCAGAGGTGGATTGGAGGGATCTCTTTGCTGGAGCTGAGGCAGGATTCTTTCACTTTGCCCCACTTGGATGTGGGTCACAGTCCTGGGTGGCAGTCCTGGGTTGAGGAGGATTGCTGGTGTGGCAGAGCTTGTGGTGGTTGTGGAGAGGGAACTCACCTGACAGTTCCAAGGCAGAAAAGAGTGATTGAGGTCACTCACAGACCAGAGCACAGGCCAGAAGAGGAGTAAACCCCTCTCCTTGGATCATGTCACCTTAGTAGAACTGAAAATTTACAGATGCCTAGAAGTATTTCTGAGAACAGCTGTGCAAAACCCCTGAAGCTTGGGACAGAAAACTCTCCACTCTGGAAGCAGTGTCCTACTTTGCCAAAGCTCAAAACTCGAGTAATTGATTGGGGAAATGAGCAAACAGTGTAAAAAATACTCAGACTATATAATCTTCCTTTGGTGACAAAGATGATCAAAACATACAACCAGAAGAAGACAACAAAGTCAAAGCTCCTACATCCAAAGCCTCGAAGAAAAATATGAATTGTTCTCAGGCCATAGAAGAGCTCAAACAGGATTTTGAAAGTCAAGTAAGAGAAGTAGAGGAAAAATTGGGAAGAGAAATGAGGGTGATGCAAGAAAATCATGAAAAACGACTCAACATCTTGCTAAAGGAGAACCCTCCAAAATACTGAAGAAAATAACACCTTAAAAATAGACTAACCCAAATGGCAAAAGAGGTCCAAAAAGCCAATGAGAAGAAGAATGCCTTAACAAGAAGAATTGGGCAAATGGAAAAGGAGGTATAAAAGCTCACTGAAGAAAATAATTCTTTAAAAATTAGAATGAAGCAAATGGAAGCTAATGACTTTTATGAGAAATCAAGAAATTATAAAACAGAACCAAAAGAATGAAAAAAATGGAAGATGATGTAAAATATTTCATTAGAAAAACCACTAACCTGGAAAATAGATCCAGCAGAGATAATTTAAAAATTATTGGCCTACATGAAAGCCATGATAAAACAAAAGAGCCTAGACATCATCTTTCAAGAAATTTTCAAGGAGAATTGCCCTGATATTCTAGAACCAGAGAGTAAAATATAAATTGAAAGAATCCACTGATTGCCTCTTGAAACAGATCCCAAAAGGAAAATTCCTAGGAATATTGTAGTCAAATTCCAGAGTTCTCAGGTCAAGGAGAAAATGTTGGAAGTGGCCAAAAAGAAACAATTCGAGTAGTGTGGAAACACAATCAGGATAACACAAGATCTAGCAACTTCCTCATTATGAGATTGAAGGGCTTGGAATATGCTATTTCAGAGATCAAAGGAGCTAGGATTAAAATCAGGAATCACTTACTCAGCAAAACTGACTATAACACTTCAGGGGGAAAATGGATATTCAATGAAATAGAGAACTTTCAAGCATTCTTGAAAAGACCAGAGATGAATAGAAAAATTTGACTTTCAAACACAAGAATCAAGAGAAGCATGGAAAGGTAAAAAGGAAAGAGAAATCATAAGGGACTCATTAAAGTTGAACTGTTTACATTCCTACATAGAATGTAGGAATGTAGGAATTCTCATGAGAGAAATGAGCTAACTCATGAAACCTTTCTCAGTATTAGGTTAGTTGAAGGGTTTACGTACACATACACACACACACACACACACACACACACACACACACACACATGCATAGGCAGAGGGTACAGGGTGAGTTGAATATGAAGGGATGATATCTAAAACAAATAAGTAAGGGATGAGTGAGGAATATATTGGAAGAAAAAGAGAGATAAAATGGGGTAAATTATTTCACATAAAAGAGGCAATAAAAAGCTGTTACAATGGAAGGGAAGAGGGGGGAGGTAAAAGGGAATGAGTCAATCTTACTCTCATTGGATTTGGCTTAAGGAGTGAATAACATGCACACTCAATTGGGTATCTTACCCTACAGGAAAGTATGGGGGAAGGGGCTAAGGTGAGGGGGATGATAGAAGGGAGGGCAGATTGCGGGGAGGGAAGCAAATACTTTTGAAAAGGGACAGGGTCAAAAGAGAAAATAGAATAAAATGAGGGGCGGGATAGGATGGAGGGAAATATAGTTAGTCTTTCACAACATGACTATTATGTAAGTGTTTTGCATAACAATACATGTATAACCTATATTGAATTGCTTACCTTCTCAATGAGGGTAGGTGGGGAGGGAAGAAGGGAGAGAATTTGGAACTCAAAGTTTTGAAAACACATGTTAAAATTTCTTTTTACATGCAAGTGGGAAATAAGATATTATATTAGGAAGGCAGAATTTATGATTTCAAAGAGAATCTCATATGTGCCTAAAAGGTCCAGAACCACAGGATATAAGGAATTCTCTAGGCAGAAGGCAGGAGAACTAAAGCATGTATTTACACTCCACAGTAACAAGCCCACAAACCAGTGGCCCCATTTTGATATTTTCATCAAAAGCTTCCAGGCCCAATAAGTCCACCTCACAAGGCTAACCAGGAGGTCACAGAAAAGTGAGATGGTATAAGACAAAATCGTATACATGCTTCCCCTCTACGGTAAGAAGATTACCCTCTAGCCTCCAGTCAGCTCTGCTACCAGCAGCTCAGCTTCGGCTGTAGGCATCTCTGGCTCCAACTGAAAAAGGAAGAGAGGATCTTCAAGCTGTCTTCTCCCCTCTTATAGAGTTTTTGACATCATCAAGCACCGCCTGAACAACCAGGGCCGATTGGTTCTTGACTTGGCCCCTCCCCCTAGCGTAGACCAGGTTAACACACCTCCCCTCAGCCAGCCCTATAACTCATCACACAGGAAGTTCTCTGATTCCTGGCATGGTCGCTGGGCTTCCTGCCCCGGAAGAGCAAGCCCCAGTGTCCAGGGAAGCTCAATGAGGTAAGCTGAGTCATTCAAAGAAAACAAAGTCCATTCTGGTTACACTCCACCCCTCACAATGTTCTAGGATGCACAATCCAATCATAATTCAAATTAAATTACATATCCTAGAACATTGTGATCCAATTATGCAGGAAACTAAAACATATCATTCACAATAAAGCAAAACATATCATTCAGTGACATTCCCAAATATTGGTTTACAATTCAAATGTGATCCACCCCTAGATCCCAGCCAGATAATCTCTTCAATCTATCATCCCAAAATAATTATTAATAATTCAAATGTCCACCCCTAGATCTTTGTATCCATTACATAGGATCAATAATATCATAACAATAAAACAATATAGCAAGGATAACACAAAATAAGTACACAGAACATTGTCATTATTCCCCCCCCTCAAACAATTGGGGCTCAAAATCTTGGGGTAAGGGGTGAAGGTCTCATTTTCCATAGCTTCTGCTTGCTGAAATTGGATGTAGAGGTGTCCCTGCCCCAAAGAGTCCCATTCCAGAGTTCAGTTCTTTAGCGAGCTGGCAGGAATTCCAAGAATGCTACATGCTTAGGCAGTCACCGGAAACTGCAGGGTGCTTAAACCTGCAGGAGACAGAACTAGCAACAAGGTTAACTAAAACAGAAAACAAAAAAAGTAGGTAAGTATGGGCTATTATCCTTCAAATAAAATCATCTCCAGTTTAGTTGAAATTTCAGTTATGCAGAGATCCAATATCAGAGCCAAACTCAGATGGGAAATGTTTCTTTTTAAATGGAACACAATGAGGAAACTAAGCCAAGAGGATCCCACCCTAGATGGAGACCAGGATTGTCCTCCCAGCCTTTCCCCAGATGTACAAGGGAAACCAGGAGGATCCCATCCTAGATAGACTAGGATTGTCCTCCCAGCCTTTCCCCAGATGTACAAGCTTTCATCTGTTAATCACACAAAGTCACCTTTCCTCTGAGTGGCTTGTGTCAATTACCAGCATCAGCCATACCTGTGGGGTCCGTGAATCTAATATTATAGCCCTATTCACGGTAAAATATATGGTTCAGGGGCACGATTTGGTAATTATCTTCCCCTGAATAGACAACTGTTACAGTGTTGTTCTTCCCATGGGCTATGACTTCTGCAACCTTTGGAATATCATCTGGCTTCCATTTTACCCATACCTTAGCTCCCAACTTTATTCTATCAATGGAGCAAGACCCTTTCGCCCCTCTAGTTGTTGTTTGGGGAGGAGAGTCAGTTTTCACAAAGGGTATTTTTTCACAGGGGATAATAATCACTTGAACTATCCTATCATTCCTACCAAATTGTACAGGTTTTACCCAAATTCTGGAGTGTCACAACAATTTCTTTTTGATAATTCGAATCTATTACTCCAGCCAATACATGTACTCCTTGAGCTGCTAATCCTGGTTTAGGTAATATCCGTCCAAAATGATTCTTGGGGATTCTCATACATACTCCAGTAGGGGTTTTTCTTATCTCTTTCCTATTCAACCTAAAATTCTCTATACAATGTAAATCATATCCTGCTGAACCAGGTGTTCCTGGACATGGTAGGGGAACATCTTCCCTCACAGTCCAAAATTCAATATTTTGGATCTCACCTGTTTGCTGTCCTCTAATCTGAAAATTTGGGGTCATCATTCTGGCTAGAGGTGTACTCCCCCCTAAGGGCCTATTATTCAAATTATGTAAGGCAATAGACAAATTATCCTTCCAATGTCGATATGAATTATTAGAGCTTAATTTTCTCAGCTGTTCTTTCAACAATCCATTCATTCTTTCAATCAGCCCAGATGCTTGTGGGTAATATGGAATATGATATATCCATTCTATATTATTCAACACACAATATCTTTTCACTTCTTTGCCCTTGAAATGTGACCCATTGTCACTTTGAATGTGCATTGGGGTTCCATAGTATAAACTTACAATATCTAGGGTTTTACAGGTGTTTTTCTGAGTTGCATCCTTATAAGGACAAGCCACTAGTACACCTGAATAGGTGTCAACACAGGTACATACATATTTACATCCTTTATCCTGGGGTAGTGGGCCAATATAATCTATCTGCCAAATTTGGGCTGGAACTTTTCCCCTCGCTATTTCTCCAGTTACTATCCTAGGAAGAGTTCGTTCTTTTTCTAGTTGATATATACAACACCCCTCTGTTATTTGTTTTAACAACGCATGAGAGATACTGATTCCTCGATCCTGTGCCCATCGGTGGGTGGCCTGGACCCCTAAATGGCCGGCGGTCTGGTGGACCCATCTTGCTAAGGCTGAGTCATCAGTTGGAGTTGGAGTAGGGACAGACAATACATTCAGTGGCAATCTTTGCTAGCGGATCCGCGTGTGCATTGTACTCACGCTCTGGTGTGGTCAGGGTCACGTGAGCATCAACATGAAAAACTGACAAATCCGTAACCAAAGACATGTCCCATATATTTTCTCATAACTCTTTACCCCAAACTTGTTTGCCATGAATCTCCCAATTCTGATTCCTTCATATAGGCATCCAAGTAGCTAATCCATTAGCTACCGCCCATGAATCAGTAAATATATGACACTGTCCTCCCTTCTCCATACTGATGGCCTGATGTACTGCCATATTCAGCATATTGGCTACTTCCACCTATCCCAGAACTTTCCAGAGTTCGCCTAGTACAGGGGTTATAGGCTACTGCTTTCCAATGTCTCTTCTGTCCTAAATATTTTGCTGTCCTGTCAGTAAACCAAGCATGTTTCTTCTGTTCTACATTTAGTCCATCATACCCATTATTCCATTTCACTAAGGATGGCACCATCTGTTGCTTAGATTCAAGGGGTTTTTCATTTCTCTCAGTGCCAATGTTCGCCACCGATTCATGTAAAGCAGAAACTCTGCTTTTGCCTGCTCTGGACCTATTCTGAATAGACCACTTCCATTTGATTATGCTTGCCTCTTGTGCATGTCCAATTCTGTGAGAAGCTGGGGTACTCATTACCCAAGTCATAATTGGAATTCCAGGCCTTAATATCACTTCAGGACCCAGGGTTAGTTGCTCAGTTTCTACTAAAGCCCAATATGCAGCTAACAGCTGCTTCTCAAAAGGTGTATACTGCACTCCAGATGAGGGCAGGTTCTTGACCAAAAGCCTAAAGGTACACTTCGGCTCTGTTGTTTTTGCCACAGACTCCAGTTTGCATAGTCATCTTGTACAGTCACTTGTAACTCCACTGTCCCATTTTGTATAGGCCATAAGTCCAGACCTAATTGTATAGCAGCCTTTGCTTCCTCAAAAGCTCTACTTTGTTCAAGGCCCCAATCGAATTCGTATTTCTTTCTGGTGACTTTATACAATGGTTTTAAAATCTGTCCCAAATGTGGGATGTGGTGTCTCCAATAACCAAATAGCCCTATGAACTTTTGGGCCTCTTTCTTATTAGTAGGGGTGGGAAAATCCTGAATATTTTGTCGAGCTTGTAGGAGAATTTCTCGCAGTCCTCTATTACACTGTATCCCCAAGAATTTTACAGTTTGAGCTGGCCCTTGAACCTTTGCGGGGTTGATTTCCCATCCTTTGCTTTTCATAGGGTCAATTAATAATGCTAAACTCTCCTCCACTTCCTTTATATTCTTTCCCTGTATCATGATGTCATCTATGTAATGTGTAAGCTGTACACCAGGTAGCTTTAATTCATCCAAATGCTCAGCTACAATCCTGTGGCAAATAGTTGGGCTATGAATATATCCTTGTGGCAGGCGTGTAAATGTATACTGTCGGCCTTGCCAAGTAAAAGCAAACTGGTTCCATTGCTTGGGGTCTATCGGGATCATAAAGAAGGCATTGGCCAAATCAATAACTGCATACCAAGTCCCTTAATGTTGTTGTATTCTCTCTATTAAAGTAACTGTGTCTGGAACAGCAGCATACAAGGGAGGAGTCACTTTGTTCAGCTGTCTATAATCTACTGTCATCCTCCATGTCCCATCTGACTTTCGGACTGGCCAGACAGGGTTGTTCCATTGAGTAGTTGTAGGGACTAACACTCCTGCCTCAACACATTCTCTTATAGTGTTGGCAACTTCATCTTGCCCACCTGACACACGATATTGCCTCAAAGTAATTACTTCAGAAGGTTCGGGCAAAGTGATTGGATCCATCTTGATTTTCCCCACTAAAACTGCATTAATGCCTATTTTCCTCACAGCAAATTGGTATTTCCCTTTAGGTAAATTTAAGGTCATACACTTCAAAATGTCTATTCCAATGATGTATTCAGGAATAGGCACAATAACCACACTATATTCTTTCTTGGGCAACTGTCCAATTTTCATCATCAATTTAACTTGTCTGGCTGATATTTCAGTCCCTCCTAGTCCTGTGATGGTAATAGGAGTTCCATGGCTGAATTTGTCTGGATTCCCATAGATGAGGGTGGCCTCGGACCCAGTGTCTATTAATGCCCTAGTTACTGTACTTGACCCATTTTTCCAATATATGGTCAAGTTAATGTGGGGTCTGCAATCCAGCTTACATATTTCCTTAATTTGGGCTGGGGCCTGGCCTGTTTCCTAGTATTCCCTAGCATGTGATTCACTTGGGTATGAAGGTTCAACATCTGTAGCATTTGCAGGAGCAGTTCTTATTTCCCTATCTCTCCTGTTATCAAGTCCTTTATCTTGGTACGTCCTGTACAATTCATTGGTTGGAATGCCATCTATCATTTCAAAACCTACCCCTGCTCTCAATAGAGCAGTGAATATTTCTTTTCTTGTCACTCCATTTTGGCGCCAAGTTTGCTGGCTATTCACCCTTCTCTCTCGAGGAGATCTATCCCTTCTCCAGTCTCCTAAGTCATGTAACTGTAAAATCTTATTTATCATGTCTGTAAGATGGCTCCCTACTTCCCCAAGTAACAGATTCAAAATTAGTTGTTTATAAGCAGGGGGAGCTGTCCTAATTATTAAATTCCTATGAGGGATTCCTATGGGATCATTGTAATATTTGTCTGCAGTTCCTGTCATAATAGCAGTCTTCATTACCTCCTCCTTTAGTCTCATGATATAATCTTTAAGTGAATACCAGGGTCTGTGCTCAGTGGGCCACATAGAATCATTAGTATATCCCTTATTGCATCCCGCAGCAGCTAATGCAAACAGAGTAGTCCTGCTAGCATCATCTCCTCACCTATGATGTTCCCTAAAAGCTTGCTGAACTAGAGGATCATGGCTGATACCTATGAATCTCATACAGTCCCTCTTATCTACTAATATTCCACCGGCCCCTTGATCGCTGAGCCTTACCATCCAAGATATTAATGGTTCTCCTACTCTTTTGCTGAATCTACTCAAAATATCTGTGACCTCTTGTGGTGAGAAATCTTCCTGAAATTACCTCATAACTAAATTGCCGCCTTGGGTTTCTGTCCTTCTCCTCTCTACGGGATGAACGCTTGTCTGAGTATTTAACCGTCTCCCATTCTCTGTGCGAGGGATGTCCTGAACCCTAGTAGCGTTTTCTGTCTCCGCCCCTAACTTTGTCTCATTTTCCCCCCACTCGCTTCCCCTGCCACCATGGCAAGGACAAAGCAGGCAGTCAGGCTTGGTCTGGGCTGAGTTGGGATGCACTCTTGGCTTATTTGGCCTCCTGTTGCTCCTAGCCACATTAATAGAAAAGTTCTCATCTGAGTCAGTGGGTTCTTGAGCAGCAATTTGTTCTCCTGCTATCTGAGATTCCCCTTCTTGCTGTGGGGTAGCAGTGCCCCCATCTCTTTCACTGAATCTCAATCTTTCATATACTAGCCGGTAGGCTGATAACACTATCCAGCTTTGCCTAGATAGTGATGCCCCTGACTGAATCCCAACCTCTTGTAAACACCTTTCCAAATCCTTAGGATCGCCTCTCTGTAGACTTGGTTCCCAGTTTTCACAGGGTCCAGCTTTTTTAGCCAATTCCTTTGCTAAGGAGGAATAAAATGGATTCTCCCACCCTGGGATATTCATCTCTTCCTCTGAAGTTCTTCTGCTTCTGAACAGAGATCTTATATCTAGCTATCCCATACACCTCGTCGCCAAATATATTAGGAAGGCAGAATTTATGATTTCAAAGAGAATCTCACATGTGCCTAAAAGGTCCGGAACCGCAGGATATAAGGAATTCTCTAGGCAGAAGGCAGGAGAACTAAAGCATGTATTTACACTCCACAGTAACAAGCCCACAAACCAGCATCCCCATTTTGATATTTTCATCAAAAGCTTCCAG
Organism: Trichosurus vulpecula; assembly: GCF_011100635.1. Classification (NCBI taxonomy): domain Eukaryota; kingdom Metazoa; phylum Chordata; class Mammalia; order Diprotodontia; family Phalangeridae; genus Trichosurus; species Trichosurus vulpecula. Next base: position 366,416,341 of record NC_050575.1, on the reverse strand, counting down.
GCCCAATAAGTCCACCTCACAAGGGTAACCAGGAGGCCGCAGAGAAGCTAGACGGTATAAGGCAAAATCGTATACATGCTTCCCCTCTACAGTAAGAAGATTACCCACTAGCCTCTAGTCAGTTCTGCTACCGGCAGCTCAGCTTCAGCTGTGGGTGTCTCTGGCTCCAACCGGAAAAGGAAGAGAGGATCTTCAAGCTGTCCTCTCCCCTCTTATAGAGTTTTTGACATCATCAAGTGCTGCCAGAACGACCAGGGCCTATTGGTTCTTGACTTGCCCCCTCCCCCTAGCATAGACCAGGTTAACACACCTCCCCTCAGCCAGCCCCATGACTCATCACACAGGAAGTTCTCTGATTCCTGGTATGGTCGCTGGGCTTCCTGCCCCGGAAGAGCAAGCCCCAGTGTCCAGGGAAGCTAATGAGGTAAGCTGAGTCATTCAAAGAAAACAAAGTCCATTCTGGTTACAGATATGCAGGCAATGGGATATAGAAATCTATCTTGCCCTACAAGAAAGTAAGGGGGAAGGGAGATAAGAGGGGTGGGCTGATAGAAAGAAGGGCAGACTGGGGGAGGGGTAATCAGAATGCATGCCATCTTGGGGTGGGGGGAGGGGAGAGATGGGGAGAAAATTTGGAACTCAAAATCTTGTGGAAATGAATGTTGAAAACTAAAAATAAATAAACCAACAAATAAAAAGAAATTAGCAGAACCAGGAAAACTCTGTACAAAATAGCAGCAGTACAGTATAATGATCGAGTATGAATGACTCAGCTTTTCTCAGCAACATCATAATCCAAGACTAGTATAAAAGACTCATGAAGGAAAATGCTTTCCATATCCAGATAAAGAAGTAATGGACTCCGAATGCAGATTGAAGTATTTTTTTTCACTTTTTTCTTTCTCTTTTCTTCCCTTTGGATCTGTTTCTTTTTCCACAGCCCTGATAAATACAGAAATATGTTTTACATGACAGCATGCGTATAAACTATATCAAACTGCTGACTGTTTTCAGAAGGGAAGGGAGGGAGGGAAGGAGAAAAATTTTGAACTCAAAATCTTGCAAAAATGAATACTAAAAAGTTTCTAGACATGCAATTACGAGAAAAACAAAATATTATTTAAAGCAAAAAAACAAAAAATAAATGTGGCCTTAGATACTTACTAGCTGTGTGACCCTGGCAACTCACTTAATCTTAGTTGACTCAGTTCCTCATGTATGAAATGAGCTGGAGAACGTAATAGCAAACCATTCCAGTATCTTTGCCAAGAAAACCCCAAATTGGGTCACAAAGAGTCGGACACAATTGAACAATTAAACAACAACAAACCATTTGGAAGAGGTGTTAGACTTATTTTATTTGCTTATTTTGTTCTCTCCTACAGAGAGTAGAGAAAGTAATAATGCATGGAGGTGACAAAGAGGCAAATAAGCTTCATGTTAAGAAAATAAAACTTTTCAAAATGAGATCTAGCCAGTTAAAAAGAGAATGGAAAGTCTTGGGAAACAGTAAGTTCTCATTCGTTAGATGATTTTAAGCAAAGGCTAATGACCACTTATTGGGTATGGTATAGGGTATTTTATTTTCAATTATGGTTTAAATTAGTTATGTTTGGACTATTTCATTAATTATTGGTTTTAGTAATAGTTTGGCTTTTGAGATCCCGTCAAGTTCAAAATTTTATTACCTAGATTCTGCTAATACCTGTGTGATCTCAGGCTAATTTAATGATAATTTAATAACAAACATTTTCATAGCACTTGCTATGTACCAGGCACTGTGCTAAGTGCTTTATAATTAGTATCTCTCTTTATCATTAAAAGTACCCTAGGAGGTAGCTACTGTAATTATCACAATTTTACAGATAAGGAAACTGAGACAAACAGCAGTTAAGTGACTGTGTAACTAATATTACATAGCTTGTAATTATCTGAGGTCAGGTTTGAACTTAGATGTTCCTAGTGCTCTTTCCACCATGCCACTGCCTCAACAGCTTCAGGCTAGTCACATAATTGATCTGATCCCCAATTTGAAATTCAACGGATTGGGCTAACCCTGTTTCTGATCCTGAAAACACAATAACACAACCATAACAACAAGGTGATACTAAATGTCCTTCTTGTATAGCTAGAAAATCGAGATATAATGCACAGGAAAAAATCTGTCCTCTTAAGAAGCACAATGGCAAAGTAGATTTTATGCCAGAAGAAGTTGGGATGATTTGAGTTCAAATCCTTATTCATACTACTTGCCTGATTCAGAGAAAAATCACCAGGCCACAGAATCTTCCTCTAAAATGAGGAGAATAATAACATTTATTTCACAGGGTTATTGTGAATATCAAATTAGATAATGTATTAAAAGTGCTCTGTAAACCATAAAGTGCCACTATATGAATGGAAGGAATTATTTTTATATTATTATTATTTCTAGTTATTATTATTATACAATATGTATGTGTGTGTATACATATATATTATAGCTTATTGATACATTTAGATCAGGATACTGCTAACTTCTTAGGGTGGTGAAAGTCATTCAAGTCAAAGAAAAGAGATGAGAAATAGTTAAAATATTTTTAACTTGGTGGCTACTTTAATTTTGAACTTGTTTATATTTAAAATATTACTTGCAGATTTACAGGAACAGAAGGTAGCACCTTTTTTGAGGCATTTTAAAATGTTAAATGAGACACAGTTTAGAGCACAGATGCCTAGTTGAAACAGTTCTCAAAACATGCCCAAATCTAGGACAAAACTTGACTCTCTGAACTACATTGTGGATCTACATTGAATATACTTTTTTTTGTTCCCACTACATTGACTATTCATTAGAAATGGAGGAGTAAAAATAAGTCTAAATGGAAATAAGTGGCTTATTACTACCATAAGAGAAAATGATGGAATGTGTGCCCATGGAGGTAGGTGAGAAGGTATGTATGTATACACAAACACTCTCTCCTTTCCTCTCTTTATAAGTGTTTTTTTTTTCCTAAGGATCTTTTCAGATACTTCAGAAATATTAATGTTCCCAAAATGAAGCAGAAAATGTTTAGATCCCAAGTGTAGTAGCTTTAAAGCAGTGACTAGGGAAGAAGGGTTTACATAATAGCCTGGCATTTAATAAATTTATGGTGGGGGGGGAGAAATTGTGGGAAGTAAGACAAATGCCCTGGTGCAAAATAATTTCAGTCACGCTTGAGAAAATCCCAACATCCTGTGTGTCCCAAGAGTAATTGATTACTGAAGTCCCTCTATTTTTGGTAACAAAAAGCATGTGGAAGTCATATTAGATTGAATCTAGATGATTATATCCATTCTTGGCAATTACATTTACAGAGTAGAGAGCACTCAGAAAAGGTGATCAGGATAGTGAATAGACAGGAGGCCATTTCATATATTTAGCCAAGAGAAAAGGAAACTTAGGGAGTACAGATACTCGAATTTTAAGTGATCATAAAAGAGGTCTGTCTAGAAGATGGATTAAAATTGTTCTGCAGTGCTACAGATATTAGAAAAAAGAGAAATACAAAATAACAGAAGGCAAATTTCACCTTGACGTGAATTTTTTTCTAATGGCTCTCTAAAAGCTAAATTAAGTTCTCGAGGGGTATAACTTCAACATCACTGAGGTTGCTAAGCAAAGGAAAAAGGAAAACCTGTTCAGGTAAGAATTGGTCTAGGTGACCTCTAAGGCCCCTTTCCACTCTGAAATTCTATAAATGAAAGATATTTACATAGTGGAAATCTATACATAGAGTCCCTATCTTATACTTTTGGAGTATATTATATAAAATATTCTCAGGAAACTAATACCATGTAACTAAGTAATACAAGCAACCCATGATACACATGACAAATATAATTAAATTAATTTACCTTATAATACAAAGTATAAAAAAATGTGTTTTGTAAATTTTGTGTATTTTTTGTTCAGAGAATCCCAATTTATTACTTTAACATTGAATAAGACCATCATGATGTCTATACAGAAATAGCTTCTTTAATAACACACCTTCATATTATAGGTCACCCTGATGGAAAAGGACCCTGAAGAGTAGTAGAAACAAAGAAATTGGACTAGACTCTTGTCCATTGAGGCAATAATTTTCTCACTCATAGCCTATGGACTCTGCTGCCTTAGAAGGAATAACTTACTGTTGAGGCTGTATGGAATAAGGCTTAGAAAGTAAAAAGTATCCTTTACAAAAACTACAATTTTCAGGCTTTGGAAGAAATTTTTAGATAAGTACAGGCAGAAATATCCCATTTCCTTGTTTGTCATGAGGGATTTTTGATGCGTAATAGGAATGTTGTAATTACTTCATCTCAGTTGTCTGGCTGTGGGAGGGTTGGGGTGAGGGGATGATCTGGGATCTTTGTGCCTAAGGACCATAGATAGAATTCATCTGCTCTTGGGCCTATGATTCCATGGGTTTTATGGTGAGGAGAATTCAAATTACACCTGGATTGAGAGGCTTTCTCAACTTCTCAGGTTAATCTTGAGGAAATATAACACTTCATTCTACAACTAGGTTTATATTTACAGTACATAGGCATTATGTGGGTAGATATTAGGAATTAGAAACATAGCGTGTTTTTCTAGAGTCGATGAGGGAATTTAATAAAAACAGTTTCCATTTTGACTTCCCCTTCATTGTGTGATCCACTTTTTGTGGAAATGTGGAAATGTGGAAATGTGTATAGGAAACACATTTTTTTCAGAAAGTAAAGGAAATCAACTGAATTTTGTTTATTTGCTTTTTGGAGATAGAACCTATTATAAAAGTTATCCAGTAAATAATCATGGTTTAACATAGCATGGGAAATTCCAGAGGATACTGCTGTCAGTTGGCCAGAAAGTGATTAGGCAGGAGAGGAAGAGGTGAGAGAATAAGTTTTTCAATTTAAACAGTACAGAAAGCAAGTCATATCCAACGACCCAATTTTGAGTAATCAGATCATACTTTAATTTGTTCAGTGAGCTCATTATTCACTTTGCAATTCTTACAATGCCGTATAACCGCTAGTTATCATTATTATATTTCGTTCAGGTTAGGAGTAGTTCATTGCTTGTGTACTTTTGCTGTAACCTTCTTTCCTCTCAGTGGAACAAAACTTCCAGGTTAAAAATAATTGCCTGGTTTCTTCTGTCCTTCAAGACTTCTGCCTACCATTATCCTTCATTGAGAAATTAGAATTCCCATCAACTCCCTAATCAACGGGGAGATAACAAAGAATTTACAGGTGGAAAAGATGATAATATTTAGCTGGGAGTACTTAACTGAGACCTTGACAAAAATCTAGTCCCATGGATATCTGAAAAAGAAACTCCCCTGAAACAACTGTAACTAGTGGACATACAACAGCCCCTGGCTGAAGGTCTCTAACAAAGGGGAAACCACTGCCTCCTAAGGCATTCCACCACACTTTAAGTTACTCTAATTTTTAGGAAACTTTTTATTAAAGGAAATTAAAACCTTTCTATCTGCAAATTCCATCGTGACACCTAGTTCTGTCCTCTGTGATTGAACAGTATATGTCTAATGATTCTTTCATATCATCACTTCTAAAATACTACTAAAATAAGGCCATTGGCATATCCCCCCAAATCTTCATTTCTCCAGGATATGTTTTGTTATTTCTAATAGAGTCCTCTCAACTTTTCTCAATGTTCTGGGGTACCTCTTCTAGTCATCTACTCACCCCTCATTTTGTGGCCAAGGAAATGAACTCATCAGAGGGAACAGAACTTGGCTCAAGTTCTCATAGTTAGGTCAGAACTAGGGCTTGAATAAGGACCTTGACATTGATTCAGGTACTCTTTCCACTGAAACATGTTGTCTTCTCTTATAGTTTTACAATTCAAACACAAATTGGGCAAATAACATGTGAGATGAGAGAGACACTCCATATTTACATCAAATGTCAGAGGTGGAAGGGAGCATAAAGATCATACAGTATATTTTGCTGTTAATGAAACTAATGGGGAAAAAAAGGCTATGCAAACTACAAGAAAATTTTCTATCATTTTATAGGAACTCATTCCATAAGAGTGGAGATCTGGTCAGCAATGTTTGATTTAGAATCAGAGGATGTAGAACTGGAATATATATATATATGTATATATATATATATATATATATATATATATATATATATATATATATATATATATTTTAGAGATCTTGTCCTAATCTATAACTTTCCAGCTGAAGAAACAGGGAAAGAGAGGAAAAGTGACCTTTGGAGTCATATAAATAGCAATATCCCAGCCAGTCCAGGTCATCTGCCTCCAAAATCCATTGTTATTCCGCAAAGTTCACAACATCACTTTCTAGTCTGAGGTTAGATACAGATTGTTAGAAGGCTGCTTTCTTTCCATACTGAGGATTCATTTGAGGATATAGAAAAAGCACACACATTTCAAACAGAAAAATATACAAAATGTATTGAAAAACACTAGAATGTTTCTGTGACACATACTTAATTACAATTCATTTTCCCCTAAAAGTTAAGATATTTCTTAGAGGGAAAATATAGTAAGTTGACTTTTGCTGTAAATAAAGAGGTAAACATATAATTTTTAGTTTTGTAGTTTTCATTAGAATTTCATATTTTCTTTAAAAATGCCCTAAGATGCCCATTTTTAAAATGGGAACTGTGGTGCATGCCTTCTTTCACTAGTTTTCTCTTTTTTCCCCCCATTGCTCAAAATAGCTGGGCTTATCTTTCTGCAGACATCCTCAGTTCATCTCAGCATTCTGGGAGATAAGATTAGAGGCCTTGATCCTCCCGCTGTTAGAACAAGACCTCAATCTCTCACTGTCTCTATTTAATCAGGTTCCTATTTTAGCTGCCACAAAGCTGTCAACAAAAGAAAATAAGCCATCCCCCATCAAGGGGTTAAATTGGATTTCACAGTGTGCAAATGTTCTTCTGAGCAAAAATCCACCTGCACCCTCCATCAGGCAAATTACTTCTGACTTTTAATTTATTTCTCTAGGAAATGGAAAGGTATGGCATAACCAAAGTCAATAGGGAATAAAGTACGAGGTATAATCAGGCTGCTCACCAATTCAGAACCCCCTTCCCTGTCAGCTTTAATAGGTTCTCAGACCACACAATTTATAGAATGCATGACATGTCTTTTCTGTTCTGGGTTTTATTTTGGACGTATCTAGTTAATGGTCCCAACAAGTGACAACTGATGTTTTCTTGATACAATGGTGCCTGGAAGACATGGGTGTTGTATATCTAGTTTTAGTTTGAAATTTTGAAAATTAAGTCTGGTAAGAGAACTAGACATGAGATTTCCTGTTTGGTAATGCCTAAATCAATGCAGAAACCTGGTCCAAGTGAAAAATATAAGGGGCACCTCTTGTTTTCAGGGCTTTTCTGTGCAGTGAAGAGGAACATGTAAACCACAAGAGAATAATGTTACTTTTGAACATTTTTTTTCTCATTTCATATGTAATGGGAAAAAGCAACTTTGAGTTATAACAATTACTATCATATAGTCATAATATTTCATGGCAGTAAGATGCCAGCGACATTCAGGCTTAAGGTTTTACAGATTATAGAATAACAAAATTTTAGATTTGGTTGGGATCTCAGTTGCTTTCTTTCTTTTTTTTTTTTTGCTTTTTGGCAGGGTAATCGGGGTTAAGTGACTTGCCCAAGGTCACACAACTAGTACATATGTCAAGTGTCTGAGGCTGGATTTGAACTCAGGTCCTCCTGACTCCAGGGCCGGTGCTCTACTCACTGCGCCATCTAGCTGCCCCTCTCAGTTGCTTTCTAATCTAAACAATACTTAAAGAAGAAAGGCCTATATTCCCTAACAAATGGCCATCTAGACATAATTTGAAATCTTCTGATGAGTGGGGACTCACGACCTCCCAAAGAAGCTCATGCCCTTCATACCCAAATTTAATAATTCTTAGAATCATAGAATCTCAGAGGTAGAAGGGACTTTTAGTCTAATCATAGCCAAAGAAAGAATTTTCTCTATATAATTTCCAACTTCTCCTATGAGGACGGGGGAAGTCAATTTACTGGTACCTAAGGTAGCCCATTATATTCTTGGCCACTTCTAATTGATAGATATCACCACCTCATTCTGGACACTATTCTTAGAGTAATACTAATACCTCATTACCTCTTTTTGTCTGACATGTCATAATGTTGGCAGTTATTGACCTTGTAATCTCTTTACACTAGCTGGTCTTTTTTAGGCTTGCTGCCCAAGCATCTACTAGTTTTGAACAGTTTTGGAACCCATGTGTAGGTATTTCTATTTTCCCTCTATAATAGATACAATCTGTTTTTACATTAGTCACCACCAGATGTCCAGTTTTATCAGTTCCCTAACAACAGTCATCTAAACTATCTATCTCTATCTTGTCTTCAAGTATATCATGAGGAATCTCATACGTCTTTCCGGAAATCAGGAATATTCTTTCCATGCCATTTCCCAGACCTAGAATTCTAAATACTCTTTAAAATACAAATCAAGTTAGTCTTTCTTGACTTTTTAGTAAAATTGTGGTGATTTGTAATAATTCATACTTTCCTTCTTTAAGTGTTCAAAAAGCATTTCTTTAATAATAATTTGTAAAACAAAGTAAATGGAGAAAGTAAACACAAAAGCCTATCCTTCTTGCCCTCAAAAAAAAGAAAAAAAAAAGAAAGAGAAATCTGTGTAATTATAACGATCAAGCTTGAGCCTGAAGGAGATGTGGGAAAAACAAGGAATATAACATCAAAAACTCCCCTTCCTTTTCTGCATAGGTTAGGGAATAGTGTAGACAGATGTATTGGACTACTGGGCTAATCTCTTCTCTCCCACTCCCTCTCCCTCTCTCCCTTTTCCTTTCATCCCTTCTACCCCTCTCCCTCTCCCTCTTCTTCTGCCTCTCACTTCCCCCCCCCCATTCTCTCTCTCAATCAATGCCTTTCTATAGAGGAATGAACACCAAGTGAGGAAACATCTACCAAGGCATTCAGGTGGTCATGATCTCAATGGGGTAATTCCAAGACCAATGAAATCAAAGATCCTGAAATTGGTAATGCATTTATTTTCAATCTAATCCAAATCTAATACATTTATTAAGTAGATAAAATGTGCAAGTATCTATCCTAGATCCTAGGGATACAGAGATTTAAAAAAAGGAGTTCTGGTCTTATGTGGTTTTTATCCTTATAGAAGCATAAAACATGTAAATAAATTATTTTGAGGGAATAGAGAATACTGATGAGCAAGAGGATTATAAAGGGCCACTATTCAGATTGAGACATGAGCTGAGCATTGTCAGAAACAAATATTCTGAGAGGTCAAATTGAAAAAGGTGTATGATCCATGAAAGAAGGAAAACCTGGGCAAAGGACAGAAGTAGGAGCTGCAATGTCAATTTCACAAAAAAGCAAGTAGTCCACTTTGGCTAGAGTATATAATGTGTGAAAGGAAATAAAACATAAGAAGCTTGAGAAGTTAGGTTGGGGAAAGATTGTAAAAGGCTTTAAAACCAGGCTGAAGAGTTCACATTTTATTGTATAGGAAACACGAAACCACTGATGATTCAGGAACAATAAAGTTTCATAGTTAGGACATTTTTTCCCCAAAGAGAAAAATTTGGCATCGTTATTCTTTCAGTCTGTGATGTTGGTGTGTGTGCGTGTGCATGTGTATGTGTGTTTGTATGTGTGTGTTGGGGTAGGGATCATTTTATAATAAACTCATGATTGGTTTGATAGTCCTAACTTTCTCCATTTCCTCCTTCCCACCCCCCACTTCCATTTACCCATTTTATGCTTCAGCCAAACAATTTCTTTTTACTCTCATGACAATTCACTTCCTCGTCTGCTACTTCACAATCTTCGAGGCTATCCCTCATTGATGCAATGGAATCCCTTGCTCCCAACTTTTCTTTTTGAAAATCTTGCCTTCTTCAAAGACCCAGCCACATTTTCTTGGTCATCTAGCTTCATGTATGTCTTTCGGGGTAACTTTTCTGTGCATTTAATCATTTTCCAGCTTGTATCAGAGTTATAAGTCTGAAGGTCCTAGCTTTCCATACCAGATTTTAAGTTTGAGCAGAAATTATTATATTTCAATTCTCAGAATTAGCAGGCAGCCTTGCATTCTATAGATATTTAATAATTATTTGCTAAATTGTCCTGGAAAACATATTAGCCTCATTTTGTGTTATATAGTAAAATAAGCTTTACTTTATGCAAATAATGTGTGGTTGAGTACAGATTTTAAAACAAACAAATATGTACAACCTCCCAAACAGATTGAATAAGAGTTACTCATTGTGATATTAAAACTCTCAATACAGCATAAGACTGGGGAAATGCTAATACTTAAACAGAAGACTCTTGTAGTTGGATTGAAGTAGTACAGATTACCTCCTGCTATTAAATTACCATAAAATGATTCTTTTTACTCTCTCTGTAAATGCTGCTGTTCATGTTTTCCAACTAAATGCTAATATTAAAACCAACTCTTTTTTTGCCTGTGGTAAATAAGAGCCAATGGATACAGCAATGTTTTGACATATCTGTATCGATATCTATATCTATATCACATAGTTTTGATAATGTATAATAGAAAAAATAGTAGTGGATGTTACCTTATTTTGTGTTTTCTTTTTTTCTTAATGTGGATTCCTTTTGGGTGAGTTGGGCATTGAGAGGATAATACTTTAACAAAGTCAATTTATTATTTGAGTTTACATTCAATAATGAATAAGAAGTCTATGATAAACCTGCAAAACTTTCCATAGGATTCCCAAATCTCCAAATTGGAAGGGACCTTAGAGGTCTTTTACATCTACTCTGCCCCTGAGTAATAATTTAATCTCTAACATATCTGGCAGCTTCTTCCTGAAAACCTCCAGTGATTGGGAGCCCCCCCCCCCCCACCTATTGAGCTAGCCCTTTATACTGTCTGGCAGCTCAGCCTGTGAAAAAGCTTTTTTTTGACAAAAGCACATAGTTGCCTTTTCTTAGTTTTCATCTCTTGCTCCAAATTTTGCCTTCTTGGAAAAGCTGAATAAGTAAATTCACTCTTCCACAAACCAGCCCTGTAAGTACTAGAACACAGGTCACATGGCCATGAAAATTCTCCCTTCTCTGGCTAAAAATCTCCAGTATCTTTAACTGATCTTTGAAATGCGTGGTTTCTAATTCCCAACCCATCATCCTTCTTAACCTCTGAACCTACTCCAACATTTCTAGATTTTTTTCCCCAAATATGAGTCAAGAACTGATGAAATACTCCAGATGTAATATTTATAGTATGGATAAAGGAAAGTTGCTTATCCTCTCTAAGCATTTAGTTCATGTTAAATGAGGCTCGTGCTTGCTGTACTTTCCTCATAACATTATGGTGAGACTCAAATGAGAAAATTTTGTAAAATGCATGAATACTGAAAGCTCTACATATATGCCACTTATCGTATTAATATTATTGATTATCATCTATCTATCTATACTTTCATTACTTTATAGCCTAGCTTTGATATTTTAGCTGCAATGTCACACTATTGATTCATATTAAACTTTCACTTTAAAAAGAGAACACTGTAACCATATGGAAGTAAATTATTGATTTATAATTTGTTAATAGTAGGTAATTCTTTCTTGGACAAATGCCTGCTTCATACACCCTAAGTGGGCATTAAGAGGCATTTTAATAGTAGGTTTTAAGGAAGTTGAGCATGAGAAATAGTGTGAGCCTGTGTATTTGTGTGTGTGTGTGTGAATACAAAGGAGAAGATAAAGCTGCTTGTATACTCTATATGCCTCATCCCCTCCTTACTTGGTTATGTTTTAGAGGCATGTAGTTAAATTAAGTAATTTACATAAAAAGGAGAAGTTAGAATGGTACCTTGTATAAGTCCTTTCCTTTCCCCCCACCTCTGCCCCAAACTTATAGCCAGGATCATACACTTTCAGTTATCTGGAATAACAATAATGCATATTTCTAAACCAGTTGGGGCTTACAACGAGCATAACTCAGAACTGTCTGTAAGTTGGTACAACTAGTATTCCCATTCCACAGATAAGGAAATATATGCAAAGAACAAGAATGATTTGTCCACAGTCACCTAGCTAATAAATATCTAAGCCATTTGAACCCATGCCTCCTGGTTTAAAGTTCCCTTCTCTGTTCACATCTCTGTGGATATTCAGTAATATTGTTCTTAACCAGGTTACTCTTCTTAAGAAGTGAAGAAAAACATATATATACATATGTATATGTGTATATATATATATATATACATATATATATATAAAATAGGTATATTTTATTTTTCTGTAGTGACAAATCTATGAAATCTATGTTCATAATATATACATAATTGTAATGCATCCATATGTATTTCATGGCTTTCATTAATGTAATATTTCATGGTTTTTGAAGTACTTTTCACCACAAACCTATAAATATGTGTTAGAAATATTATTGTATCCCGTTTATCAGATGAGGCCCCTTAGCCCTCGAAAAGTGAAGGAACAGTCTCTAAACTAGCACTTCTGACTTGACAACTACTCTGACTTCCAAAAAAATAATATTGCAACTCCCAACATCTCAGACATATCGAGAAAAACTTCAAATGGGTTCTGATCTTTAGAAGTTTTTAAACAAATGAACAATTTTTAGTATTATTATTGTTTTATCTGGACACATGATTTCATTGTTATGGGGAGCTTCTAATGATAAAAATTCCTTCTACCAAATGACATTAGCAACTCTTCCAAAACATGTAATATTTTAAAGCATACCTGGGTTACTCTAAGGGGCTACATGATTTGCATAGGGTACTACAGCTAATCTATGTCTGAGCTGAAATTTAAACCTCTATTTTCCTGACACCATGGCCAGTTTTCTGTCCATTATCAAACACTGTCTCTCAATTATTAAAGACCTAAAATAAGTTATTTTCAATGCTGGGGTTTATTATAGAATGTAACAACTCCAAAGAAATAAGGAAAATACAAACACTGATCTTTGAGTCACCCTGTCAGATATTGCTTTCAGGTAAAGTTCTGGCCTTTAACTTATTTCACCTTTAATTCTTTGTACAAAGCCTTTCTCCTATTTTTGAACAGGTTTAGTGATAAGCCTTTTCACTTTAAACCTGTCTATCTTGTTTGTGATCCAAAAGATAGAGACCGATTGTATTAAGTCCTCAATTTAAGTCCCATTGCAGAGAAAATGGACCTTCCCAACTTGACTTACAAATTACATCCAGGTCCTTCCGTGACAACGAATTTTTCTCAAAATTTATTCTGGTCTCTCAATTTTCATTGGAATGAAATCCAGTGCTTTTCTTTACTTTGTGCATACATCTGTGCAATACATGTATTAAAGCATGGAGGAAACAAAGAGTTGCTTACTCTGGTAGTAAAGTATCACATACCATAATTACCCTGCTTAAAGTCAGGGAAAAGGAGTCAAGGAGGGATTTGAAAGGGAAATTAAATTAGCCCTGAATATTTATGAGGTCAATAGAATGGGCACTGGGAGCCTTTGCTCAGCTTTGTTCATCTCAGGTCTTGAAAATTTAAACCTAGGCCACTGGTGAACAAGAGCAAAGCGAATAACTAAGGCAAGAAAGAAATACTGGGCTGACCCTCTGAATGGGGTTGTTGACAGGATATGAAATGTACAAAACTGGGATACCCACAGAACTCTAAAATGGAGTCAAGTGCAATTTTAGGTATTTTTGAAAATGCAAAATGTATTGCAGCCACAATAAGCCACTTTGCTTTAATTGTAGGTCCTGATTCTGGGTGTCACTACTAGAGCTTTCAATTAAAAAAATTCAATTAATGTGATAACATTGTAGTAGGCACTATGGGGAAATGTGGGGATTAACAAAGGTGGAAGAAGATATATCATCTCCAAAGAGTTTATAATCTCTATTGGTATATAATTGAACTCGGAGCCAATATGAATGAAATAGACATAAAGCTTTATAAAAATCCTTCTCCTGTATTTCTTTTACAAAATCAATATTTATTGATATCTCCTATTTTTACATTGCCTGAATTTCTTCTTATGAAAAATTTCTTTCTTATGAAAAAAGAGGATGACAAGAAAAAAATAGTGTTAGGAAAATGTACCTATACATAAAAAGTGGCAATATAGGGAGCATTCCCTACCTCTGATCCACTCCACTTCTGCAAAGGAATAAAAGGATTTTTCTTCACTCATTTCGTCTTTAATGCCAAGCTTATTCTTTGTATTTTTTCAACATTAAAACCAACAGCAACAACCATGGTCGTTGTTCTTTCCATGTACACTCTTATGATCATTGTATATATGATTTTCTTGTCTCTACTTCAATTTGCATTATTTTATGTAACTTTTTTTGCTTCTCTGTTATTCATGACATTCATCATTTGTTATAGCAGTATTAGAAATAAAAATTAATATTACCTCGCATTTTTACTGTATTTGCTTCATAATGTAATTACAATTTACGCTGCATTTATTTTTAGAATTGTCAGTATCCACCTTAAAAAACCTGTCTGTTCCAATCTAAACCCACTTAAAGGCATGGTGGAAAGGGAGAGGTGCTATAGATTTCAATTAGTGGCCCCTTGTCTTGCCAGGGACTTTTGCTTGTTAACCAGTTTAACCTGAGACCCCTGCTTTGTTGACCTGTAAACAAAGAATCTGCTTTAGGATGGGCCCCTGCTCTTCCAGGAACAGTTCTCTTGTTTTGTCTCTCCTTGTCAAAATTAGGGATGTTTTGGTATCCCCAAGGGGCTGACAACTTGAGTAATCCTCCTAGAGTGATTCTGATTTTCTATCCAAGATCACTGGAGGCAGTTGAGGCCTATAAAGCAGTTAACATTCCTTAATTGTCAGAGAGGGCCAGCTAAGTGGTACAGTGGATAGAACACCAGGCATGGAGTCAGAAAGACTCAGCTTCGTAAGTTTGAATCTGGTATCAGACACTTACTGGCTGTGGGACCTTGGGGAAATCACTTAACATTGTTTGCCTCAATTGTAAAATGAGTTAGAAAAGGAAATGACAAACCACTGCAGTATTTTTGACAAGAAATCCCCAAATAGAGTCACAAAGAGTCAGACATAACTGAAAAATGACTCAACAGTTGTCAGAGAGGGGCCTGATCAATCACATCTGAAGGCCTGCCCAGCCACATACAGCTTACCAGCTACCTAGGTCCTACCTCCTTTTGGCCCTTAATAAAAATAATCTTTTCCATTACAGTAAGGACCCTGACTTTGCTGTGGTGTCTAAATTGACCCACTTTAACAGCTAAACATGTCGCAGTTAATAGATTGTTATCTTGTTGGGAAAATTTGCCTCAGTGTCATTTTATTCACCGCAAGAGCAAATATCCCATTATATTCATATACCACAGTATGTTAGATATCACCAGTCAATGGACATCTCCTGTGTTTCCATTTCTTTAGCAAAGTTCTCATTACTTCAAATTTTACTTTTTTATGTATATAGATCCCTTCTTTTTAATAGTGACATCCTTGGGGTATATGCCTAGAACAGTGATGGACAACTTTCAGGCTTCAAGGCCACATGTAGCCTTCTAGGTCCTTGGGTGTAGCCTTTTGACTGAGTCTAAGTTTTACAGAGCATATTTATTAAGGGGATTTGTTCTGTGAAGTTTGGATTCAGTCAAAGGGCCACATTTGAGGACCTAGAGCACCACATGTGGCCTTAAGGCCAAAGGTTCCCCACCCCTGGCCTAGAAGTAGAGTCTCTGGGTCAAAGGTTATGAAAATTTTTCTGCCTCATTTCCATAATAACAAATTGCTTTCCAAAATTATTATAGTAATTCATAGCTTGACCAATCATGCATAAGTGTATCTTTATTGCCACATGCTAATTTTTCTCATCTTTTGTCATCTTTGCCAATTTGTTGGATATGAGGTAAAACTTCAGAGATATTTGGATATACATGTTTTATATTATTAGTGATTTATAACATTCTTTTTTATGGTTATTAATAGTTTACAATTCTTTTGAAAACTGGTCATTTCCTTTGGTCACTTATCTTTTAGAGTGTAGCACCATAATGGATAGATAGATAGATGTGTACATATAGAAATATATGAGTATGTAAGCATGTATACATATAAATATATACATCCATATAAGTATATATAATGTACTGTATATACATGTCTGATATTATTTGTCTGTATCAGATGAGTAGCAAACCTTTATCTGAGAAATCTGAAAAGTTTGTTCCTTGGTTGGCCACTTTCAGTCTTGTTGTAGATGTATTAATTGTGTTTGTGCAAAAGCTGTTCAATTTCATGTAATAAAAATTATCTATTGTCTTTTGTAATTGCCTTTATTCCTTAATTGTTTGAGTTGTCATCAAAAATATGAAAGGTCCACTTTTTTTCTTTATATAATATGATCTTTAATGTTCAGGTTTAAATAGCCTTTTAAAATTCATTGTGGTATGCAGTATAATGTTTAAGTTCAATATGTGTCAATATATATGTAGATTTCTCAGCAATTCTGATCAAATAAGGATTTTTTTCTTAAATAATATATTCTTTTTGGTTATTGAGTTTTGTTATTTCTTTCCCCCCTTATTTTTTCTACTCCCTTGATTCACTCTGTTTTAAAACTAATATTAAATGATTTGGATGATTACTACTCAAAAATATAGATTCATATTTGAAGTTACCATTTCCCCTTCATTCTTACTTTTTCCATTATTTCTCTTGATATGCTAAATACTTTATTTATCCGAAAGATCTTTGTTATTATGTTCTTTTATCAAATTCTACAAAGTATCACTCTGGTAGTTTGTAACACTGTTAAAACTGCACCTTTACTTTGGTAGCATTGTCAGTTTTTATTATATTAGCCCAGCCTAGCCATGAGCATTGAATAGTCCTTCATCTAAGTTCTGAATTCTCTGTACATCAACCTTTTGATCTCTTCCCTTTCTGAATCGCTGCACATCAGATAGTTCAACTAATCCCATTTGATTCCAGCACACCTGCAAGCAAGGGATAAAAGGAAATTATATGATTTGGGATACCAATGGAAAGGGTGAAGTTTTCTGGATGCTGCTTGGCTACCATGTTTTTAACCATCCTTTGCTACTACTTCCACTACTATAGCATACTCCTCTTTCTAAACCAGGCATCAGGATAAATGAGCTAGAAGAATAGGCCCAATTATGGGACTAAGCCTAGCTAAGATCTGACTTTAATACCTCCAGCAACTCCTACAAGATTTGTTCCTTGCCATTTTATTGATTCATATGACCCCAGAGTGGGAAATTCTTCTCCAGGCCAAATTGTCAATCCACTGAGACAGCACCCAGTCAGAGGGACAAATAAAGATCTGCCTTGTTAACCTAAAGGATATACACAACCAAATGCCTGTCATCTAATGGACAACTATCTCATTTGTTGGCAGCTAGAGGGCACAATGGATAGATAACTTATTATGGAGTCAAAAGGAATTGAGTTGAAAGGCAGCCTCAGACAAACATCTGTGTGATCCTGGGCAAGTCACTTAACTTCTGTCTTCTTCAGTTTCCTCAGTTATTAAGTGGGAATAATAGTAATACCTGCCTCCCAAGGTTATTGTGGAGATCTAATGAGAAGATCTTGGTAAAACACTTAGCGCAACATCTGACTCAAAGTAGGTGCTGAATAAAATACTCCTTTACTACTTCATCTCAGAAAAAGCTATATGTATGCTCTTTAGCAAGAATATGCATGCCCATCTCCATCACTCCTGCTTAAATATCATTAGAATAAGCCAGGAGATTATTGGTTGCTCTGGTATTGGCAGGGGCGACTATAACAGAGAGCTTTAAGTTTGAAGTACCTTTTCCTGACAGCATCTTGTCTTCATGCAATGTACTTATGTTGTTTATTTTCTTCTGTACAGGTGTTCTATGGTATACTCCTATTGAAATATTGTTTGTTTCTCATAAAAGTACAGAGGTACAAGGTACATGATAGGTAACTTCATCTTATTGATATAGGAATAGGATTGAGTAATATGGCCAGCTATCTAGATTCTATTTGAAGACCAGCAGTAAAAGAAAATCCATTTCCTAGTTCTACTTTTGGATAGCTCTAATTGTCTTTTCCTTATACTGAGCTGAATTTTGTCTCTGTGATTTGTCTGCATTTTCCCAGTTAAAGTAATGGCCACCACCATCAGTGCGAAAAACAGAACAAAAATGAGTTGACATAATTTTTTATGTTTCACAATGTATTTTCTTCTTTAAAAAAAACTGAATTAAACTAAAACCAAAAACAAACCCTGCAAGGCAGGTAATATAAACCCAAGATTATTGTGGTTCTGCTTCTTGGATATGTGTACATCAAGTCTTATCACTTTTTTATATGACAGCCCTTCAAATACTTGATGGTTCTATCATATCCCCAGTAAATCTCCTTTTCTCTAGAATAGAGGGAAGTAATAAGGAAAAGATTAATCGAAGATGGGGAATTTAAATGAGCCTCAGAGGATGGATCAGATTTGGATAAATAGAAAGGATAAAGGTATTACAGGCATAAGGAAGGACACAAAGTAAAAAATAAATGGGACACATGGGGAAGAGAGAGAAAAGAAATAGCAGTATTGTAATGGACAGTTAAGTTTTATGAGAATTAACAGTAAACATGTAGTTAACAAAGATTTGTAATACTAGGTGCTTAGAACAGAATAGAAAGCCAACAGAAAACTATCCTATGTGATATAGAACAAGAAGATGACATGCTATAACATAATAAAAATTTGAGTTAGAGAAAAGAGTGTATAGTCTAGACTGGAGGAAGAAGGAAGACCAAGAAATACTAAATCACCTTCAAACACAATTGCAGAAGTTTCAGGAAACTTTGTTAATTCCCTGTCTCCAGCAACATGTTGAAATGCTCCTCAAACAACCACAAAAATATATAAACACTCTTGGAAGATACCTCAGAAGATACGTATTCTGAGGCAAACTAATTCAACCTGTATATGAATAAGAATTGCCTTGAACAACTCCCTCAATGAGTAGTTATCTCAATCAACTATTTTTTCATGAATTTCATACCACTTTTGAATGTTGTTGTTCATCCTTTGGTTTTGAAGAGTGCCAATTGCATCATGGATACCTTGACTTGCACATCAATTAGATTTTTGTGAGGCAGAGTTGCTCAGTCACATCAGCCTCACTCTCTCTTTGACAGTCATCAAAGTCTAGTGACAAGACCAAAGTCAGGATGACTGGCAGTGGCCTGGGATGAAGTGGATAATCTTGGTGTCTTTGATGTCTGACCAAGCTCTAAGCATTCTACAATGCCTGCTTCAGCCTCCCATTCCACCAGGGGGAAGTCTTCATGTGCTTGGGGTAAACATTCCTCTAACTTACAAATAGGATTGAGGCCTGTTGGTTACCCTCAAACCTGCTGAGATGGTTTTACTGGAGTATGAACTCTGTACATGCTATCACTTCTTGTAGCCACAGGTCAGAGTTGAGTACCAGGTAGACAACAAAGCTGGATGAGCAGCCTTGAAAATGGCTTGACAAGCCCTCACACCAGAAGTGCTAGTCCTCCCTAAGAGCCACATAGACCCACACTTTTGAATAGCTTTAATTATGAGGGAGATTTTTTTCTTACAAAATTTCTAAATTTTTCTCTTCTAAGCTCCTATTAAAACTAATTTGCCTGCTGGGACTAAGTGATATAATTCCAATTCTTCCATATGATGGCTACACCAGTACTTAGAGATATCTGTCATATCCCTAAGTCATCTTTTCTTCAAGCTAAGCATCTGTACTTTTATTGGCATAATGTCAAAAACCTTCACCATCCTGGTTTTCTTTTCCAGACACCCTCTTGATTATTAATGGCCTTTCTAAAATGTGGTACTCAGAATGTAACACAATCATGAAAGTATTGTCCAGAGAGGGAAAAATACAGTATCACCTCTCCCCATACCCTTATTCTCAGATGCTATGTCTTTTCTAATGGAGGTAAAAATCACATTAAATACTTGGAATTCTATGTTATATAATTGTGAAGTCATAGCTCATTCATCTTATATTTATAAAGATAAGTATTTGAACCAAAGTATAAGAATGAATATTTATTTTATTGAGTTTCTTTTGTTAGGATTTGGCAGAATTTTGTAACCTGGTTCTTCCTATAGTATCAGTTAGAAGACCTATCATCTACCTAACCTATTCAGACACAGCTATGCATACATAAGCATACATATATGCAAATGTGTATACACAGATGCATGTACAAATGTGTGCATGCATGTAGGTATGTAGGTATGTGCATACATGTATATACATGAGATATATGTATATACACACCGATACATGCACACACATATGTACCTACACACATATTCATGGAGAAAGACAGATATATATATATATATATATATCTATATATAATATATTATACATATAATATATGTGAAATATGTCTGTGTTGTATAAATGCAAGTTTCTTTTGATTTTCACTAAAGAGGACTATTGATAAAATTTTCCAGACTATAGGTTAGTACATTTACCCCTTCTTTCATTACATGTACTCCATCCCTGGCCAAAGGTCCAGTGTTCATAGATTTAAATTTTGGTTGAGGCATCAAGTCAGGGTAGGATAATGCACTTGCTGGCCCCAGTATATCAAAAACTCAAGCCATTGACCATAAAACTTGTCATAAATGCAATGCCAGCTTACCAACATTGGGAAGGATACTTGGGTTTTTCTTTTTTAATCAGCTTTTTTCCTTGATATCCCCAACCACCACCAATAAACAACAATAACAACTCAGAAGTAAACTTGAGTTCTGAAGCAACTCAAATCAACTGTTCTCTTTCTCCTCAGTCTGTCCATATCTATTCTTTCTTTTCTTTCTCTTTCCTCCCCCTCCCTTTTCTCCTTTCCCTTCCTCTTCTCCTTCTCTTCTTCTTCCCCTCCCACTCCTCTTCCCCCTTCTTCCTTCTCTTCCTCCTCCTCCTCTCTTCTTTCTTCTTCCTCTCTATCTCTCGATCTTTCTCTCCCCAAACTAAATCGCACACTATACCAAAACTTTAAAAAATATAGATCGACAGATAGGATAACCCGATCCAAACTGGAATAAATCCTCTTTTCTAGAAATGTATTGCAAACAGGAATGCAAAAATCATTTCCAGGCTTATCTTGCACCAAATTGACTACTGCTTTTGATTCACTACTCTGAATTGAATAAAATGTCTGCAATTCTATAAAAAGAGAAAAAGATAAGAATGATGCATTTTCTCATCCAGTGAAAATGTGACAAAATCATTTAAAATGTGACAATGTCATAAGGTAATGTTAAACTGGTGATTAAACCATGCCTAGTAGAGTACCTGGCACATTTTAGGCCCTTAATAAGAACTTCTTGACTGTTGCTTGATCAACCAAGCCCAGCACAGGTTTGTTTGTTTATTTGTTTTCTCTTTGATTTTTTTTTCTATGCCCTCCAGCAATCACTCCAAGCTGTAAGACACAATATGGTACTCTGGAAACAGCAATGGATTTGGAATCAGAGAACTAGATTTTGAATGCCAACTCTCCCATTTACTTCCTCCTGGGCCTGGGGTAAGTCTTTGTTAGTTTGAGTTTCCTTATCTATAAAATGAAGTATTTGGACTTGACCTTTCTAGCTCCAATTTCTTTCATTGTAATCATTAGTATGATTTTTCAGATCAGCTATCACTGAATTGTAATTCTCCTTGTGTGCCAGCAGGTGGCTCCGCCTAGAAAGCTTTCTTTTCTTTCATCCTCTCATCAAGAGCAGGAAAGTCTTGAAAGAACACATGAAATGATGATTAGTATAGTATCTTTTTTTTAATAGCTTAGAACAGACACATTCTCCTGCAACGTGCCTGAATCTGTTGTTCCGATTTCCTGACAGCAGAACAAAGGGAAGTAAATTTTCTCTCTTGGTAATCAAGTGAGTATACTCAGTAGCCATCAAGGGAAAGGAAATTAGAAAAGAGATAAATGTGCAAAACTTAGGCCCGCTTCTTAACACCACTTAAAGTTTATATGACAAGCTACTGTAAAAGAGTATAGTTTGCCAGTGCTTCCCACCCAGAGTAGTCGATTTGATGAATGATGGATGTATTCATGAATAGTTTATTGGAACTCATCATTAAACTTTCAACTTTCATTCCACAATCCTTCAGAAACTTTGATGCCAAACTTCACTGAAGTCATTGGCTATGTGTTGAGACAAACTGTGAGACCCAGAATCTCACCTGCTGTGGATTTAGTGAACAAATATCTATCCTCTGGGTGGCAGTCAGCATAAATACCATAATGGCTATGTTCATTTATAGATCACAGGATATTAGTCATAGGGAACTATGGAGAGGCAGTGCTGTACAGTGGAAAGAACAAGGAATTTGTTTCAAGGTGGGCTGTCGTTCAAATCTTGGCTCTGATATTAACTACCTGTGAACCATAGGATGTCTCACATGTTTTCACTTCTCTCCCCTTACACACTCTCCACCTTAGTTCAGGACCTTATCACTTCTCATCTCTATCATTACAGTAGGTTATTAATTGGTCTTCCTGCTTCCAGGAATAGGGAGGGAGAGGGAGGGACAATGAGATAGAGACAGAGACTCAGAGAGACAGAGACACACAGAGACACAGAGACACCGAAAGAGACAGAGAGACAAAGGGAACAAGGGAGAAACTGAAGACAGGGTCAGACAGAGGAGAGAGACAGAGAGGCAAGGAACAGCTGACTTGGTTTGCTTTAGAACTCAACAACTTACTTTTCTTCTGGGTTGTTGTTTCTGTTTTTGTTTTATTTATGTTGTTGTTTGTTGGTAGTGGTTTGGGACATTATTTTTAAGAAAAAGGTAATTAAAAAAGGTGAAAAACCCAGGCTTCATACTCAGTTTTGGGTATAAATTACTGTTAGGTAAGTAATAATTCCACATTATCCTTATAAGCCCTCATTCTATACCTAGAGCAGGGGTGGGAAACCTACGGCCTCAAGGCCACATGTGACCCTCTATGTCCTCAGCTGTAGCCCTTTAGACTGAATCCAAACTTCACAGAACAAACCACCTTAATAAAAGTATTTGTTCTGTAAAGCTTGGACTCAGTCAAAAGTCTGTACCCTAGGACCTAGAAGGCCACATGTGACTTTGAGGCCACAGACTCCCCATCTCTGACCTGGAGTGTAATGTATATAGTTCTAGGGGCATCAATTTATGGCCATTGATAAGCTTGACAGTGTCCAAATGAGAATAATCTAGATGATGAAGAGCCTTGAGTCCATGGCATATAAGAATTTTCCAAAGAAAATGGTCATGTTTACCTTGGAGAAAAGAAGACTCTGGAGGAAATGATAGTTGTATTCAAGTACTCAAATACTTGTTGTGTAGAGGGAGGATTTATGTTCTTCAGTTTGTCTCTATAAGGCAAAACCAGGAGCAATAGGTAGGACCTGCAAAGAGATAAATTTTGGGTTGTTGGAAGGAAACTTTTCCTAAAAATTGGAGCTGGCCAAATATTAAATGAGCTGTCTTGAGAAGTTTTGTACCCTTATTCTTGGCAGTCTTGAAGCATTGGCTATATTGTTAGATAGGCTATAGTGTGAATTCCTTTCCTGTGTGAGTTGAACTAGATAGGCATGGAGGTAACTTACATTTCTCAAAATCTATGATTCTGTCTTCATTTTCTCCCCTCTGTAATTAACTCTCTGCATCATTTCAAAATTGTTGTTATTGAAATATAAATCTATGTTGTCCCCCCATTTCAAAATTAAAAAAAAAATCTTATATTGTCCTGTTGCTTAGTCAGATACTTAAACCCTTGTACAATGAAGCCCTCACCTATTTTTCCAGTTTTATTTCCTGTCACTCACCTTTATTCACCTCAGTTCCAATTAAACTGGTGTGTCAGTTTCTGCCTGTGCCTGACATTCCATCTCTTCATTCTCTGCTTTTGAAGGAGTGGCTCATCATGTCCAGAATGTCTTATTTACTTAACTCAACCTGGTAGAGTCCTTAGCCTCCATTAAAGCTCACCTCAAATGTAACTTCTTCATTCAGCATTTCCTCATCCTCTTTGTTATTAACATTCTAACTTGAAATTAAAGTGATTCATGTGAAGTAAACAATACATTTAGTATGCTTTTACTTTGTTATAACAATGGTCAAGTGCATATCCTTATATTGACATTAGACTGACTCAGAATGCCTGATCTTGTTCAGCTGAAATTGAATCAGTTGAATTCTCTACCTTTAGTTAGTTCCCTCTAAGTTGAATGTCTGATGTCACACATTACACATATATCTCATTGCTCTTCTTTGCTGGGTTTTTAAAAATGTCTATTACTACAAATGTGTAAAAGTAGTGGCTCTTAAATATAACCCTTCAATATCTATTGTAAATTGCAGGGGTTGTCATTGTTGGACCTCAAGTTTTTTTTTAAAGATCATCTAAGTCTAAAGTGAAACAGGATCATTTGCACTAAAATGCAAAGAAAAATGTAGCTGAAAATGAAAAAGGCAAGAATGGACAGAAAATTTTAAAAAGCTTTCATGATCTGGGCATCCTTATCAGAGTACAAAACATCCATATCCCAAGTTTTGGTAATTTCTTACTTCCACTGTGTCTTGAAGTCTTGCACCTTTAAATGAGAAACTATGATATATAACACTGATATACAGAGAAGCTGAATTGTTCCAGAATTGCGGAAATTCCTAAATTGAGATTAGATAATGCACACAACCATGTGTCATGCCACAAGTCCTGAAAAGTTAAGAAATTTGGCTAAAGATTAGGATAAAACATGCCTCAATGGCTTGAAAAATCAGCTGATTTAAAACTCAATGAAAAATATGGTTTATGATCTAGGGTAGACTTATAACAAGCCCATTCTTCAAAGGCTATCTAATATCATATAGAGTTTAATAATGAAGAATTTTAAAATGTGCCAAATCAAGTGAAATAAATTTAATTGGAGCTCATAGAAATATTTCATGTTTTTTTTATAAAAGATGTAAAGTTATATTGTTATAACAACAATGCTGTAAGGACAAATAACTTTGAAAGCTGTAGGAACTGTAATCAATAAAATGACCCCTGATGATTGCAGAAGATTGATGATAAAATATACTATATACCTAATGCTTGTCAGATAGATATTTAGGTTTCAGAATGAAATGAAACATAACTAGATGGATAGGTAGACAGATAGATAGACAGACAGATGGGTGGATGACAGTGGTACTAAATGATTTCTCATATGTAAATGTATAGGTATGTATATATATGATTTCTGTGCCATATATAAACATACATATATACATATAAATATATCTGTATATAACATATACTAAGCATATGTATACATACACATGTGTCAGTAAATACATATATATGTCAGTGAGGGAATTATTTTTTAATTGACTATACATTTGTTACAAGGGGTTTGTTTTCCTTTTCTTTTTTAGATGAGTTTAGGGATAGACAAGAGAATAAATGGATTTCTGCTAATTAAAGAAAAAATAATTTAGAGACATTTAGGGGTGGGGCTACAAATGTGGAATACTTTTTCATATGAAGCCATTATTGGTAGTTTGTTTTTTGTGTTTTTTAATTAAAGTCCCTTCATGGAATGGGGATAATCTGGAAAAGTTTGTAGTGAACAATAAAATAAAATAACTTAAGAAAATTATAAGGTTTATTGTTTCAAGTAATTAATTTTATTTTTTTCCCAATTAATTTTATGCAATTGTACTTAATATTAATCCATCTATACTTTTGCTTTCTTCTCTACATTCTGTCTTTTCCTTATAATATAAACTTTTTGAGACCTAGTACAATTTCATTTTTGTCTTTTTAGTCCTACTACTTCTTAAAATGTCTTACACATAGAAATGCAATAGATCAGGGCTATCCAACCTTAGGTTTTCATTGAAACAATAGACAATATATTTTGATTTGCCATTTTAGTGAGAGTTCTCCAGTAACTAGGCTTCCTTTACTAAAGTATTTATGTAAATTTCTATGCTTGTAGGTGGTCTGCAGCAGCCTGCGGGCCACATTTTGGACAGCCCTGTAATAGATGTTTAATAAATGCATTTAATTAAAGTAAATTGCAAGCTACTTTTTTTCTCTGGACCTCAGTTTCCCTATCTTCCAAGTAACATGGTTCACTTAAATCTTATTGACATCATGAAATCTTTATCAGAATAATGTTTTAAAATGAATAAAATAAAGTATACTTACAAAACAAACCATTCATATTGAAATATATTCATAAAAATATTATTTTAAAAATTAAACCAATCCCAAGTTAAGAACTTACAGTAGTTCTATGAGATATATCACTAATTCCTCTGGTTCTAAGTATTTTTCGATGAGGAAGCTAAGACATGGAGAAAAAACATGATTTGCCATTCATACAACTGTAGCCAAGACTACAACTTCCCTTCATCTTTCTCTACTAATAGTGGTTTAGCCCTCATGTTACCTCTAAAAGAACAGATTTTGCTTTAAATTCCAAGTTCTATGAAGCTGTGTTGAAATCCTTTCTCCCAAACCAGTGTCCTGTACAACTCGAAATTTCATTGGAGTGAAAATTGCTAAATAAAAAAGTGCCTTCTCCATGGGCGAATAAAGCAGGTTATCTCAAACAACACATTTGTTTTTGCCAAAGGAGTTCTGAGCTCCCTGTAAATGGAGTTTATTAGGAAAGAAATGCTGAAGTCTGGATGTTACTCAAGGCTGAGTAGCAGAATGAATTAATTACTTATCATGGCTTTCAAACTTAATTCTAACTTGAGGCTCCCTCAGAAATATATAATCATACATATTTTAACATCAAAAGCCAGATTTTGAAACTCACAGAAGCCTCAATCCTAAAATTGACTATTAAATGCTCCCAAAACGTTTCAACCATTCCTTCTTTAGAAGCAAGAGCCACGAAGCTTGGATTATAAAAGACTGAGTCCATTTAGAGAGAGGCCAGAAAGCAGGTTATCTGCTGGAAATATCAGAATGAAAAAGAGACAAAAAGTCTAGAAGTTCATCTCCTAAAGGTAGGCACTGTAATTACTGAAACCGATTTCTCCTCCATATCTGAAATCACGAGGACTTCCAAATGAACTCTTCTCTAAACAGTGAAAGAAAGAAACATTATCTCTGGATAACAAACTCTGCAAGTGTATTTGCCTGCCCCACTCCCCTTGTCACTGAATGTGATTCTTTGACTGTATTTAGAGGCTATAAAAGCCCTGTCAGTCTGTCCTTGCCCTCCTGCTGTCTACTGTCGATCTGCCTCTTTCCTACTGTGCTGAATCATTCAGTACCTCTCTAAGCACAACCTCACATTGATCACTCCAGAGGGGCTACTTCTGAAAATGTTGATTCAACTCAGTGGGGAAGATAGGCCCATGGCAGTTGGAAGAAGAAGAACTGGTTGAGACTATTTTGAAAACAACACATACCTTAGTTCTTGTGGCCACACACACAAAAAAGCAAATCCTTTTTTTTTAGTCCACTTCTGATATTAAACTGGTAAATGGCCCCAACTTGAAATAACTCCAAGTTGAAAACCAGTGGAATGGCAAAGGATGGAACACCTGTTTCTTCATGCCCTTGCCATCCCCTGCCTACCCCCTGGAGAGGCTGAATCCCAGCTGTTCTCTGAGGCTTCATGCTCTGCTAGGATTCTAAATGCGGGAAAGTGAGATTAATGAAAAGTACTTTTGCCACAAACAACAACAAAATATCATTCCCAAAGCTGTGATTTCCCAACCTGCAACAGTTTAGGACGATGTAGTTTAACAACATTTGAAAGTCATAAAATATACATTGGTCTGATATATGGGCTTAGATTTTTTTTAGAGGAAACTGAAGTGCAAGCAAGCAAGCAAGAAAGGAAAGAAAAATGCTGTAACAGATGTGTTCCTAAAAGAAAACACACAACATGTGCTGCAAAATAAAAGAAACATTTGGCAATATAAAATATCTTGGCATCTGTGTTAGATTTGTAATCACATTGATATGGCTGATAGTCGAATTTCTATAATACTGAACTTTGAAGGTGCAGCAGGCTTTCTGCACTGAAGATTTATTTGCTTTTGTCTATCAAAATCTAATGGAGGTGCTTTACAAAATTTCCTTCCAGACTGAATTTGTTTATTCAATAAAATTAAATTGAGACATCTCCATTGATCATAATACAAGTATATTTCAGACAATAAATCTATAAAAAGAAAGAGAATGGATTTGCTTAGATTTGACCTCATTTATAGGAATAATCATAGAAGCATAGCTTTTGATCTGGGAGAAACTTCTTAGGACATTTAGTCCAGGGCATCATTTAATAGATGAAAAAAACTGAGACTCATACTGGTGAAATGACCTGTCTAAGAGCACCTGTTGTGGCCAAAGTGGGACTCAGACTCAGTTCCACTAAATTCAGATCTGATCTATTGTGGTCTACCACACTGCATCAAATGTACAACCCAGAGACTTCTAGTGATTTGGAGATCTATTTTTTGTGGTTTTTGATAAGTCTTGCATTCATATTTCTTCGTGGTTCAGAGGTGTTTATACTTGCATTTAATCTTCTTGTTAGGAGAATGTTTAATAGAGTATTCAGAAGAGAACCTCTTTCTAGGGTCTTTGCACCATGTTGAGAAAACATGAAATATGTAGACATGAGAGAGAAGGGAATGATGAAGGGCAGGGAGAAACCTACTGAGAACTTATGACCTTAGATAACTTTGGCTTACAGTTTTAGTTGTTGGATTTATTTTTTTCCTCTTAGCTAGTTTACCCACTGTTATTTCAAGCATTTAAAGGAGGTGTTTAGTCTAAAGTGCAAGGGTTTTGGGTGAGAAAAGTCTGATTATCTTTTTTTAAAACCTATTTCTTACATACAATTTTTAAAAGTATCAAAATCCTCATGCAAATTCTGTTTTGTTTTCTTTTGTTTCTTAAACCTGATCTGTAATATTATTTGCATGTGAAATTTCCCGTAAGGGGAAAAAAACCTTCTATCAATGCAGATTAGAACATATCTTCAATTTAAAGTGACAAGACTATTCCCACAAGAATTAATAGCTAAAGTGACTTTCCAATGTCTGTTCAAGGCAGTACTCAAATTTATGGTTGAGTTTCTTGATTCTATACAAACTCTAATGATACTTTATGCACATTAAATAAGCAAATAAAAAGAAAGCCTTGCAAATACTGAAATGGTAAAGAGATAAATACCTGACAGATGGGTAGGTGTTAGGTTACAGAGGGCTGGGGGGAACCCTCTAAGGACTGCAGGAATGTACAGTTACTTTAGAAGTAGAGGTAAGTTGAGTTAATTTTAGTTAAGTAAAACAAAACATAACTTTGAAGGCTGGAACAGACAGTTGATGGAGAACTGCTGGAGACTAGAAAACAGGGTTTGTCAAAGGCAGCAGTTTTATAAACATGTTTCTTTAAAATACATATGTAGATGTAAACGTAGTCATTTGATGCTAGATTCATCAGTAAGTTACCTTTGCCAAATTCTATATCTTTAACATTCTGAGGAAAATGATTGAAGGACTATCAGAATAAAACCTGTATATACAGAAAACACATGTATTATATGTATGTGTTTACATATTTTATGTAAATGCGTTTACATGAAATATTAATCACATTCATATAGCATGTATGTATATGTCACTACAGGTAGTTTAAATACATTTACACATATATAAAATAAACATGTATGTGTATACACCAAACGTATGTATACATACACACCTGTACATTTTCTGAATAAGCTGGTGTAGGCTTTATAGGCCTGTAACCATTTATTCAGAAGAATAGTGAGGGCAAAGGACTCAGTTCTGCTACCACTTTTCATTGCACTGTGGATGTGACTTACTGGTGAAACCAGTCCCAATTGGGTACCCAGTCATGCAGGAAGAACCGGCATTAAAAATGGTTGTTAAACACAATCCAGTGAGGCTTGGTACTTTAGCCTCAAAGGGATATTCCATCATTTGGGCTGTGCTGCTGCAGACAGCAGGGTGATAATTAGTGAAAACTGTGATATGGACACCTGTCCATTAGGAATTGGACTAAGACCATCAATTCACTTTACATAGGCCACCAAGCGGCTATTAGATAGTAATGGCTTTCAGCCGCCAGTGCCCTGGGCCAGTTTTGAATTAGTGATGGGAAACTGAAAAACCCTCTAGTCCATTAACAAGCTCCTAGGAAAATGTTTTCCTCAGTTAAGGGTATAATGACACACTTATGACAGGATTCATTTGCCTGCACCTAATTTTCCCCTTAGATACAAAGGGTTCTTGCTAAAGTCTTGCAAGCTGTGAAAGTGAATCCCAAGGAAGCCTTTATACTAACTTATTCTCTCACTAAAAATGATCAGAGCAGTTCTGACTTTTGACTACTTTTCTTTTTCCTAGTCAAAGAAAAATGGCAGGAAGAGTTTGTTCTTATTTTCTCCATGATTGATAACACATTTGGCTTTCTCC
Source organism: Trichosurus vulpecula (assembly GCF_011100635.1). Lineage (NCBI taxonomy): Eukaryota > Metazoa > Chordata > Mammalia > Diprotodontia > Phalangeridae > Trichosurus > Trichosurus vulpecula. The sequence goes on along the minus strand of NC_050575.1, from coordinate 366,385,795 downwards.
AGTGAGAAGTGAGGGATTCCCTGGTGTGATATTCCAGGAAAACTTCCTACATGGCCTTTGGAAATGCAGATCAAAACCTGAATAGATCACACTTGGCCTGAGTTACCAATGCTACCCTCACAAATAGGAGCTGCAATGTCTGCCATTCTGTGCGTAAACACAAAAGCTATATTTAATATGATAACTTGTTAATTGAAATTTTAAAATAATACTCATTTATTTTATTTTCCCCATTGGAATAAAAATATAAGAAATATGAAAAACCCCTTTGTAATTAATACGCATAGTCAAGCAAAACAATATTTAATCCATTACTTGTCTCTCAGGGAGTTGGAAATATCCTTTATCATCATTCCTCTGGAATCCTAGGAAGGCATTTTATTGATCAGAGTTCTTAATTCTTTGAAAGTTATTCATTCATATAATATGGATAGAGGATAAATTGTTATCCTGCTCCCTTCACTCTTTAGGGCAAAGTATATGAACATACTGTTTTCAAGGGAAGAAATCCAAACTATCTACAGCCATGTTGTAAAAAAAATGAAAATCACAAGTAATGAGAAAAATTCAAAGCAAAAGAACTCAAGAATCTACTTTGATGTAATGATGTGAATATTTAAAATAATTTTGTCTGTTCAGTTATGGTATCCACTAACAAATCTCAGACCCTTACAATTTTTGAGAAAGAGTGTGATATAGTGGAATGATTAATGGACTTGGCATTCAGACAGCTCTCTGTGGAAATCCTCTTTGTTGCTCAAGACCTGTGTGATCCTAGACAAACTGATAAACAGTTCTGAGCCTCAATTTCTTTATCTGTAAAACAGAGAAGAACAGCTACCTTACAGATTTGTTGTTATGATAAAATGGAAATTTCCATGCATATACATGTATGCTTGTACATGTATACACTGTGTATGTGCGTTGTACACACTGTATAGACATAAACATGAACATATACCTGTATAATGTATACCTTTGTGCATACGTATGAAGACTGCATATACATATATTTATATAGTTCTGTCAAAAAATAAAGTGCTTTATAAATATAAGTTATTACAACTTTGTAGACATCCTTTCAGAGTTTCTATGGCCAAAAAAGTCACTGCTTTTTGCTTAATCTGATTCAGCTTCTAGGAATTTAGCTAGGGTGCCTTTTCATTGATTGGCATGAAGTCTGTCAGCTGGATGAAATTTGAAACCTTACCAGGTTGGTAGGAATTATTACCATTAGTACTCCTATGGCATAGGTTTGAGCACCCAGTATGACCTCAATGTCTTGACAAATCATCAGAGAATGACTTTGTTGGAAGCTCAATATAAATATATTTTTAATATAAATAGATGTCAGTGTTTTTCATTTTTGTTGTTCGGTTATGACTGTCTCTTCATGACCCCATCGACCATGTTGTCCATGGTGTTTTCTTGGCAAATATACTGGCTTGTCATTTACTCTCCAATGGATTAAGGCAAACAGAGGTTAAGTGACTTCCCCAGGGTCACACAGCTAGTAAGTGACTGAGGCCTGATTTGAAGTTAAGTCTTCCTGACCCTAGGTCTAACTTTCTATCCACTGAGCCACCCAGGTGCCTCCTGTATGTCGATTTAACTACATTTAATAATCTCCTTAGGTCACTATCTGCGTGCTTGAATTCTTAAATATAAGAACTAATTTTGCATTTCCTTAAATCAATATTTTATTGTTTTATTATAATTAGTATTTTGTTTAAACAAAATTTCATTGATTTCATTAAAGGAGTAGCTGTCACTTCCTGATAATCGCTTCTTTTCATAGTACCTTCCCTCCTAACAAAGTGTAGTTAAGCAAAGCAAACATATTGACCATTTCAAACAACATAAAGATGATTCCATACCAGCAGTCTACCATCTTTCTTTTGTAGGAAAAAAACTTATAAGTCCTCTAAATTTCAGACTGAGCACTGTACTCATCAGAGTTCTGATGCTTTCAATGTTACCAATTTTATCCTAAGTCATTGAATAAAGTGGTTTTTTAATTCTACTTATTTTGTTCTGCATATGCATACAATTTTCCAAAATTTCTTTTAAATCTTTATAGTCATTTCTTTTGTTACAATTAGTCTATTATATGCACATACAACCATTTGTTCTAGGTTTGTAGTTCCCTCCATTCCCAATCTAACTCTGAAAAATGTTTGTTGGTTAGTTCCTTAGTTGTAGGTCATAATCACCTAACTGATGAAAGCTTGCTTTTTCAAATGTTTCCAATATTAACTAATTTCTATATTAACATATTAGAAATATTGAAAAAATGAACACCTAAACTGGTGAAATCACTGTTCCTAGAAGAAGAACCATAACAAGCCCATGCTAATGAGGGTTGTTTTCAGTATACAGGCACATATAGGGGTATATTTTTTTTCCGTTGGTAAATGCCCACAAAAGTCAGACTTTACAAAACCGTTGATGGCCAGGTCTCCTCATGGGAGGGAAATGCTGTTATTATTTGCCTCCCACCAGACCAGAAGTTCTTACCCCATGTATCGTGTGTGTGTGTGTGTGTGTGTGTGTGTGTGTGTGTGTGTGTGTTATCCACCCTTTCTCAAATAATGTTTTAAAATACATAAAATTAGAATTACAAAAATAAGGATTAAAAGTTAAAATAATTCTATTCGAATTCAGTTATAAAAATGTGTTTTTTTAAGTTTGCTCATCCCGGTTTAAGAACCTTAGCATTATATTTTTTTACTACTTCCTTCTCATTCCATTCTTGGAGGGGGTGGGGCATAGCAGGTGAAAAGAACTGTGATTTACAGCTCTACCTAGAAATATGGATTGATTACACTGGAAAGTGACAATGTTTATTGGAATCTAGAATCATCACATCTTAGAGTTTGTGAGGACATTAGGGATCATATACTTAAATTCACTTTATTTTCCAGATGAGAACATGAAGGGCATATAAGTTTATTGACTTACCCGAAGTCGCACAATATAGTTATAGGGAGAAGTAGGACTGAAACCTAGATTCTTCTGTCTATCCAGTGTTCTTTCAACTATAGCATGGGCTATCTCTAGGTGTCTTTTCATTACTTTAATTTTCTTCCCCTCCATCTAACAATACTAATATCTACTTGAAAGGCTGCTGTGGGCATGAGCAGCTAGGGCACCTTATTAAAAACAAATGATGCACTCATCCAGGGGTTTATTTTCAGGAGCTGTGCACTACTTACGATTCTCCAAGGTAACTTTTTAACTGATCCAGTGCAACGATGTAGGTCACCTTGGAAATCAGTCAAAAGTTGGAATTGAATCACTAACCAATGCAGTGACCGGAGACATTAGTTACAGTGGAAACCTAATTGTAATGTAATTCCTGTAATATACACAGTTAGCACTGAGCACAATTTAGAGTTCCCTACCTGGAGTTTGGAGAAAGCCATGCTGTTATTGTAATGAGCCTACTGGCTTGCTGCTCTTGTTTTAGTTTGTGATTTTATTTCTCAGGATGAGTTTGCTGGCTGCTTCTAAACTTCTTCAAGACCCATGGCAATGGTGTCAACAAGTAGGAAAATTCATTGAAATTACAATCAAAATGAGAACGATTATGACTTTGTGCATTATAAGCAGTCTTCATAGCTTTGTTTTGATTTTTAAAATATGAAAATCCGATGCTACTAAAGAAAAAAAGGAGAAGAAAAATTTGGTGGACAACTCTCCACTTTACATAAGGATTATTTATGCTGACAAAAAATCATTGCAGGATTCATTTATAAAGATATCTTAGTTCACAAAAAAAGGGATTTCATTGATTCTTAGATTTAGAAGGTACCTTCTTGGAGGGAACTTAGTGCTAGCCATGATGGAATAATAATTTATTCTACAGATTAGGAAGTAAAATAGCATAGACTGAAGATTTTTATTTTGTTTTAGAGTCAGGAGACACAAAGCTAAAACTTTAGATCTAGAAGGTATCTTAAAGTTTACCTTGTCAAACTCTCTCATTTTACATATGAGAAACTTGAGACCCTAAGAAGTTGTGACTTGTATATACTTATATATGTGTGTGTGTGTGTGTGTGTGTGTGTGTGTGTGTGTGTGTGTGTGTGTGTATATATATATATATATATAATTTTCCCAAGTTATGTGTTAAAACAATTTTTAGCTTTTTTTAAGTTTTGATATCCAAATTCCATCCCTCCCTTCCTTTCTCCCCTTCCCTCTCCCTGAAACTGTAAACATTCAGATGTAGGTTACACATCTGCAATCATGTAAAACATTTTCATATTAGAAAAGACACTTTTTTACACACACACACACACGCACACACATACACACACACGCGCGCACACACACACACACACACACACACTTTTTTTTTCTGCTTGGTAAAGGTACTATTTTAACTTTAGGTCCTTTGATACTGATAACCTGGGGTCAAACCCTAGCCCTACTACTCAATTCCTGTAGTCTCCCTATCTCTTCTCAAAGATCTCTAATGATGAGAAAAAAATTTTTTTGACAATTGTACTAGGGAATTTCCCCTTAAACTGAGACTGTATCTGCCTGTCTGCTACTTACACTCATTGGTCCTAGTTTTGACAACTGCCATTGAGTAGACTTATTAAAATAAACACAGTTCATGAAATATGCTTTAATTGTGAAAAATGAGATTTTTGCTCAAAAGTACCCTTGATAATCAGGCTTGAAAAACATGGTTCAGTCCAGCTAGTGTTTTCCTGTCTTTCTTCAAGTTCCAACGAGCTTTTACCTTCTATAGGAAAACTTCCCTAATTCCTTACACAGGGCAAGCCGTCACATGTTGGCCAGAAGAAGCAATACAAGGACACTCTCAAGGTCTCTCTCAAGAACTTTGGAATTGATTGTGTGACATGGGAGACACTAGCACAGGACTGTTCAGCATGGTGTTCCCACATCAGAGAAGGTGCTGTGCTTTATGAGCAAAGCAGAATTGAAACAGCTCAAAGGAAATGCAGGATGCATAGAATATCCATGTCAAATGTTCACATGAACTATTTGTGCCTGACCTGTGGTAGAGCATTCTGAACTCATATTGGTCTGATCAGACACAGTCGGGCACACTGAAACTTGACTGTAGCAGAGGGATGTCATTCCTCTTCACACTATCTCTTATTATTCCACTGACCCAACTACTATGCTGGTGTACGTTTTCATTACCTCAGGCCTAGACTATTGCCTGCTGGTTAGTTTCCCTGATGTAAGTCTATCCTTACCCTAGCCTTTGCTCCACCAATCTGCCAAAATCATCTTTCTAAAGTACAAGTCTTATCATGTCACTGGGGCAGCTAGGTAGCACAGTGGATAGAATGTTGAGCCTAGAGTCAAGAAGACTCATTTTCCTAAATTCGAATCTGTCCTCACATACTCACTAGATATGTGACTCTGGGCAAGTCACTTACCCTATTTGCCTTAGTTTCCTTATCTGTAACATGAGCTGGAGAATGAAATGGCAAGTCACTCCAGTGTCTTTGCCAAGAAAACCCCAAATGGGTCAGAAAAATTCAGCCATGACCAAAGCAACTGAAAACCACAACTATCTTGTCACTCCTTTACTCAGTAAATGACAGTGTCTTCCATTATCTCTAGGATCAAATATAAAATCTTCTGTTTAGCTTTTAAAGCTCTTTGCAGCTTGGCCCCTTCCAAACTCTTCAGTCTTCTTATGCTTACTCCTTTCCACGTAACCACAGAGATAGCACCTTTCTTGTTGTTCTTATAACAATCCATTTCCTAAGAACCTATCACTGACTGTCTACCCATTTCTGAAATGTTCTCCTTCTAACCTCTGCCTTCTAGATTCCCTTGGTCTCTTTAACAATCAGTTCAAGCCTCATATTCTGCAAGAAGCCTTTCCCAGGCCCTTCTCCAGCAACAAGAGTGTTCCCTCTGAAATTACCTCTTATATGCACTGTATACATCTTTTTAAATGTTGATGTTCGCATGTATGTGAGCACTTTTAGCACAAGGTCCATTCCCCCCATTCTCTTTTTATTACTAGTGTTTGGCAAAGTGCCTGGAACAGAGAAAGTTCTTAATAAATGAGCCTTAATGATGAATACAATGATGATCATTTACATATAGCCAGAACTATAAAAACAGAAAATCATTCCTCAAACTTGCACAAAGTATAAAGACATCCCTTTTGTAAAAATAATGGATCAATATGATTTTTAAAAAGAAAAAAAGACCAGCTAGATCTCAGTCTGAATCAAATGGAATTCTAGGAACCACAAAATGCCCATTGTCTTCCTAGCTTGACAAGAAGATCTGAATCAGTATTGAGGAGATATAAGAGGCCATTTTCCCTTCTATCTTGATCCTAGGATAATCTAAACTTAGTATATCTTGATATAATGGAAAGATATTGATATCGTAGTCAGAAGATACTGGTTAAATCCTATCTCTGATGTTTGATATCTGCGTGATATTAAGCAAGTCCATTCATTTCTTTGTATCTTGGTTTTTTCTTATGTCAAACCAATTAGTTGCAGCCATGGTTCCTTAGGTTCTAGTTCTCAACATGGAGTCAATAGCAATGAACATGAACGTCTGACATTGCTAAAACATTAATCACCCATCCCCTTCTAATAGATGCCTCGATTGATGTATGCAGCAAAAATGACTTGACAAATGTTACTCTGGAAGGATCATGGCCATTTCCAATATCCTTAGCTGATAGACCACAACTCAGCATATTAACCCTCTGAATTCCAGTGGTTCAGCTGCTGAAGGGACTAATGCCTATGCTTTGGAATTGTCATCTCATCAATGTAGGTGTACCCTCCAATGGCATGGGTCCTAACCTATCCATGCCCATCTATCCTGTGTGACCCTCATCCAATTCTCTTCCTGGCAACCTGCCAGGGCACTGGAAAGGTAGAGGAGTTCCCTTAATTATCTTGAAATTGTGCTGACACAGCAGAATACATAGACTGTCCATTCGTTATATCTTGTTCTCACCTGTCTTCTTGTATTCCCAATGCTACATTTCACTGTTGGTGTCTTTTAAATCATTGCTACTGAAAAAATATTATTTTTGTTATGTGCCACAGTATCTGTGCTTGTCTTTTGCCTCTGTTACTATTTATGTTAGAAAGAACTTTGGGTCTTTGATGATTGTGGTATTCTATGACTTATAAACATAGAATAACATAGAAAGAATATTGGTGTTAAAAAGTTGCTATGGAGATTCAATAAAGCCCATTACATTACATTAAATAAAAAAATTAAAGAGCATGTTATATAATTGTCTTGATTATAGGTTAATTATAGAATCTTAGCGTTGGAATATTAGAGATCCATCCAATGACTGAGGTAAGGTGAGAATTTCATATAAAATATCCCTAGCTGATGTTAGGAGCATGTACTTTAGCTTTAATTGACAACATCATTACTATCTTTTGTCTCTTTATCATATTTCAGACAGTTATAGAGGCTCAACAGAGGACTGGGATGCCTTAAGTTCAATAGAACATTCATTTATTACTTGTCTACCTTGATAGGCAATGGGCTAAGTGTTGAGGATACAAAGATGGAACCAAAATAGCCTTTCCCTCAAGAAGTCTCTGTTCTACTGGGGGAAAGCAGCATGTATATAGACAAAAAATACAAAAATATAGAGTACAAATTATTCACAAAATTACTTGAGGGGGACAGTCCTCCAAAGGAAGAGAGTTATCCAGTACTGGTATCATAGAATCAGAGTTGAAAAGGACCTTAGGAGGTCCCTTCTCATGCTAAAGATGAGAAATATGAATCCTGGAGAGGTTAAGACATTCCCTCTTCTCCCTTCTTCCTCATCTCATATCACTCAGGTGCCTTCTGTACCTTTCTCATCAAGTAAGAAAGGCCAGTCATTTATCATGTGAGAGAGATCCTCCTGTGTCACTTGATTAAGTGGCCTTACTCTTTACCAAGACCAACTCCCTCTATGTGTTCAAGTGGTCCCATTCCATCCCATCTCCTCCAACAGATTACCCCCTCTATCATTTTCTCTCTTTCACTTATTTTCAGTCTCTCCTGCTCTACTGGCTCTTTCCCCCTGCCTACAAAGGGTCCCATTCTCTCCTATTCCGAAAAAAAAACCCTCATTTGATTCTTCCATCCTTGCTATCATTCTATTTTTCTTCTGCCCTTTATAGCTAAACTCCTCAAAAAACGTCTCCAAATTCTTTCCTCCAAGTCTCTTCTTAACTCCTTGTTGTGGTTCAGTCATTTTCAGTCCTGTTCAACTCTCTATGACCTCATTTGGAGTTTTCTGGGCAAAGATACTAGAGTGGTTTGCCATTCATTTCTCCTGCTCATTTTGCGGATGAGGAAATTTAGGGAAACAGGGTTAAGGGACTTGTTTAGGGTCACACAACTAGTAAGTATCTGAGGCCAGATTTGAACTTAGGAAGATATGTCATCCCGAGTACAGGCTGGGCACTCTATACACTGCACCACCAACTGCCCTCTTAACCCCTTACAGTCTGAATTCTGATCTTATCATTTCGTGGAAACTGTTCTCTCCAAAGTTACTAATGATCTCTTAGTTGCCAAATCCAATGATTTTTTCTTAATCCCCATTCTCCTTGAACTCTCTACAGACATCGATCCGGTTGATCACTCTCTCCTCCTTGATACTCTCCTCTCTCTAGGTTTGTTGTTGTTGTTGTCTTTTAAGGACATCACTCTTTCCTGGTTTTCCTCCTACCCTATCTGACTTACTGACCCCTCTCTGCGACTTTTGCTGCATCCTCCTTCAGATCACTCCCTGTAACTGTCAGTATCTGTTAGGGTTCTCCTCTGGGCCCTCTTCTCCCACTATAGTAATTCACTTGGTGATGTCATCAGCTTTCATGAATTTAATTCCATCTCTATGCTGATGATTCTCAAAACTACCTTTCCTGCCCCAATATTTCTGCTGACCTCCAGTCTTGCATCTCCAACTGCCTTTCAAATATGTCAAACTGGAGGTCTAATAGACATCTTAAACTTACTACGTCCAAAACAGATGACATTATCTTTCCCCCTAAACCCTCACCTTCCCAGTTTCCCTCTTACTATTCATGACAATACTATCCTCCCAGTACCTAAGGCTCACCAACAATGAGTCATACTGACTTTCTCACCGTCTCACACACCATATATGAGCTGTTGCCAAGATCTGTTTCTCCTTTCCAACATCTCTTGAATATATCCCCTTCCCTCCAGTGACCCTGCCACCACTCTAGTTGCAGGCAATCATCATCTTAATCCTGCTGGTGGATATACTTGCCTTAAATCTCTCCTATTCCAAATCATCAAATCCAATATTATAAAGTTATTTTCCTAAAATATCGATCTGATTATGTCCAACCCACTCCCACCCCTGCTGACTGCTACATTTAGTAAATTCCATTGGTTTCCTATTGCCTTTAGGAGAAAATGCAAAATGCCCTGTTTGGAAATCAAAGTCTTTCATAACCAACATGCACCTACATTTACATTCTTCTTACAAATTACTCACAGAGAAGAACTCTTCAATTCAGCGGCAATGACCTCCTTACCTGTTCCATGAACAAATCACTATCTATCTCCTAACTCTAGGCATTCTCTCTGGCTTTCCCCTATTCCTGAAATATTTTCCTTCCTTGGTTCCAACTACTGACCTCCTTGGCTTCCTTTAAATCCCAATTCAAATCTCACTTTCTACAGGAAGTCTTCCCCAATCTCTCTTAATTCCAGTGTCTTCCAACTGTTAATTATTTCCTATTTTTCATGTATATAGTTTGCTTTGTATATTTTTGCTTCCCTATTATCTCCTCCATTAAATTGTAAGCTCCTTGAGGTCAGCGACCTTTTTTGCCCTTTTTCATATCACAACATTTTGCAAAGCACCTGATGCATTGTAGGTGCTTAATAAATGCTTATTGATTGTCTAAAATTAACATGGATAGTAAATATCAGAATTGGACCAGGATGTTGGTTCACATATCTCTAATATCCCTTCCTACGAGAAGAGTCTATTAACCTGTAAAAATTTCTCCATGTCTGAATCATTCTAACTTCTACCTTCTGCATTATTTTAAAACTATTTACTTTTAAACTAGTTTTAATATCTCTTGCTTTTTAATAATATACATTCTAACCTCCTCCTTGAACCTCCAAGAGTCATAATAAAGAATAAAAAGAGACAGGAAAAAAACTGTTCAAGTCAACTAACACCCAAATTTCTGAGGGTATCTACAGGGCTTTTGCTTAATAGTTACTGTTTTTCAATTTAAAATGTTATAATCATTATGTATATTGTTTTGCTGGTTTTGTTCATTTTATTTTATATCAGTTCACATTAAATCTTTCTATACTCCTCTGTATTCATCATTTCTTGTAGCACAGTGACATTCCATTTCATTAATGTGCCACAGGCTAGCCATTCTCCAGTTAATGGCCAACTACTTTGTTTTCAATTCTTCACTACTACAAAATGTATTGCTAATAATATCCTGGTGTTTGTGGCAACTTTGATTTCCATTTCACATATCTGGCAGTGGAATTTCTGGGTCAAAAGGCATAAACATTTTAGTCACTTCCATTACTGAATCTCAGATTGCTTTGCGCAAGATTTGTACCAATTCATAATTCAGCCAACAATGAATTAGTGTCTTTGCCTTCCATGACCCCTTCAACATTGAATATTGCCACCTTTTATCATCCTTATAAATTTCCTAGGTGTGAATTGAAACATAAGGGTTTGGTTTTTTGTTTGCTTATTATTATTAGTGATTTAGAATCTTTTTTAATATGGCTGATAATAATTTGCAATTCTTCCTTTGAAAACTGTTTGTTTATAGCCTTTTAAAAGATATTTGCTTTCTCACTGAAATAATATCAGTACCTTGTACCTTCAATAGAGGTGATTATAACTTTATCAAAGATTTTATAAAAGCACTTTTAAATTCTATTCCAACAGTAAATATGCATTATAATTATATTATAATGATAAAAAAAATCCTTGAGACACAAAATACAGTTAAAGCTGTATGTGAGACTGAGGAATATTTTGCAATTCAATTATTTACCACATAAAATGGAAGGCATGGACCTGGCTAGAGCTCTAGATGGACTATTGCTCAAAAACATAGTCTTCACTGGAAGCTATCATCCCTCTGGGAGCAGATTAAAGGGGCACGAATTGTTATTATGACTATTTTAAAGGGGCCATCATAGTGTAATATATGATGTGGATGCTTCTAGGCAGATTTCTAACATGTGATGGACATGAGCTCCTGGAGCCCTGTCATCTAGGAGCACAATTCCAAGTAGAACAAGCTGAAAGTAATCATCAATTCCATTTATCACCAGTGAAGACAAGTAAAAATATTGGATGTGTGTCCAGAGTGCCATGGTCTCCACCAACTTGCTTTATTCAACATTATTACTAAAAGAAAGAAAAGACAGTAAATGCCCTATTGTGTATAATATTGCCACAGAGAACTTGATATATAAATAAAACTCTTATGAAGTTTACAAAGAAGCCTATAGGGATAGCAGTCACCCTCTGTTTTCTCAAGATTTTCAATCTTGTACTAAAAATCCTGGTTAAGAAAAGTGGTGTAAAAATGTGATCTCAGTAGTGCTGCAGATATATGGACCTTTAGCATCCATGGCAATTTTAGGCTATAGAATGATGAGCTATACTGTTTGCTGTGTCTCATCTATTTGGCAGTATTTCACAATTTTTTAAAGAGTGATGTTCCCACTAACAATTTCCTTTCTACTGAACCAACCAGGTTCTTTATCAAAGCAGTAAGTCACAGAAGAAAACAGATAGAAATTGGAGTCAGAAATGTTGAATTCATATCTCAACTCGTTCACTAAGTAATGGTATAACCTTGGATAAGTCACTTTGCTTCTCCAAGATTCAACTTATTTATCTGTAAAATGGGATTACTGCTTATTTCATGATTTTTTTTGAGTATAGCATTTCAGAAACTCCAAAGTCCCATTTAAAATATAAGTTGCTATTGCTTTCCTTATGTCCCTGCTAAGGTCGGGGCATAAGTCTGAGGGAAAAGGATACAATGGTCTGGGAGAAAGAGTGGGCAGGTGATGTTAGAGGTGAAGATACCAACGTGTGTGGGGTTTAACTAACTAATCCATACCTTGAATCACTCATGAGTTCAATCAACATGGCCAAAAATACATTAAGAATAAGATACAATTTTTAAAGTAAATACAATTTTTAAAATATAAAATTTTAGAATGTTACTATGTTGACCTCTACATTAACTAAGGCAGGAGTCACCCTGCCAAGTGTGTAGAGTGTTTGGATCCAAAGGAGAATTTCCATCATCATCTGGAACAGAAGCAAAAAGGAGAAAATGATAAAGCACATGGCTAGGCAGAGAGTATAAAACTTGAAGTTGGAAGTCCTGCTACACTGTCACCAATAACATGAGATAACAAAAATCTGACCTATGGTGAAACTACAGTACTATGTCAGCATATGGTGACTATAGATTTAAATGTAGCATTCATTCTTTTTTTTTTTTGGAGGGGGGAAGGCAAGGCTATTGGGGTTGTCACTTGCCCAAGGTCACACAGCTAGTAAGTGTGTCAAGTGTCTGATGGCAGATTTGAACTCAGGTCCTCCTGACTCTAGGGCTGGTGCTCTATTCATTGTGCTACCTAGTTGCCCCAGCATTCTTTCTTTTTTTAACATTTTTTTTTATTTTTAGTTTACAACACTCAGTTCCACAGGTTTTTGAGTTCCAAATTTTCTTCCCCTCCCCACTCCCCCCAAGATGGCATGGAATCTGATATATGTTCTACATATACCTTCGCATTAAATATATTTAGACGATAGTCAAGTTGTAAAAAAGAACCATGATCAATGGAGTGAATCATGAGAAAGAAGAAACAAAATCAAAACAAAAAAGATATAGAAAAAGAGAGAGAGAGAGCAGATAGTTTCCTTCAATCTGCATTCATACTCCATAGTTCTTTATCTGGATGTAGATAGCTCTTTCCATCATGAGACCTTTGGAGTTGTCTTTGAATATTATATTGCTGAGAAGAGCCAAGTCTATCAAAGTTAGTCATCACAGAATCAATTTGTCTGCGGCTGTGTACAATGTTCTCCTGGTTCTGCTCCTCTTACTCCACATAATATCATGTTGTTCTTTACAGGTTATTATGAAGTCTGTATCTTCCCCATTTCTTATAGCACAATAATATTCCACCACATTCATATACTACAACTTGTTTAGCCATTCCCCAATTGATGGGCATCCCCTTGATTTCCAATTCTTTGCTACCACAAAAAGAGCTGCTATAAATATTTTTGCATATATGGGTCCCTTTCCCCCTTGTATGATATCTTTAGGATACAGCCCTGTGAGTGGTATTGCTGGATCAAAGGCTATGCACATCTTTACAGCCCTTTGGGCATAGTTCCAAATTGCTCTCCAGAATGGCTGGATCTGTTCACAGCTCTACCAACAACGTAACAATGTTCCAATTTTCCCACATCCTCTCCAGCATTTATCATTTTCCTGTTTTGTCATGTTAGCAAATCTGCCAGGAGAGATGTGGTACCTAAGAATTGTTTTGATTTGCAATTCTCTGATCAAGTGATTTAGAGCATTTTTTCATATGCCTATAGATATCTTTAATTTCTTCCTCTGAAAACTGCCTGGTATTCATTCTTAATAGTCAAGAAACTTATATTTTCAAATTGAATTGTTGGGAAAGATGAGGTCAGAACAAGGGTTTGTTTAGTTTTATTGCTACATAAGATAATATTGTGAAGTATCCTGACATAGGGAAGAGAACAGTGGACTGGGAGAAGAAATGTGTTATAATGCCAGCAATACCAACACACTACCTGACTTTGAGGAAGTTGCTTAATTCCTCTGAGACTCAGTTTTCTAAACTATAAAATGAGAGGCTTAGAGTAGAAGATTTTTGAAGTCCTTTTCAGCTCTGCCTTGAGCTATGACTTTTTCAATCCATTATTGAATATGAGGACACACCCAAGATCACCCATATAGGGAAAGCCAGAGGTAATACTACCCTTCAGCACTAAGATACTTTGTCATGAAGAAGTCTACACTTACTAGGGCCCTCTTTTGTTCTTTCATCATTAAGGATAACAAGTTCTGAAGAAAAAGTAAAATCAGTAAGCTAAGAAGCCCATAAAACAACTCTGGTTCATTTATGAAAGTAGTATGCTAGATATAAAGAAAACCAAATTTGGAGATAGAGAATTTAGGCTCCAGTACTTACTACTCAATGCTTATGTGACCTTGGATAATTAATTTCATCTTCTGGTTCTGAGTTACTTCATAAATTGAAATGAGGAACTTAAATATGATGACTTCTAAGCTTCCTCTTCTAACTTTAAAGCTATGATTCCATAAAGCCATCTTTTATATGATGAATTCCAGTAGGTCCAGCACAAGAAGAAGGAGGTTAACATCCTCAGAAATGTTAGCTGAAGTTCTGCTTTTTCTTCCATAAGGTTCTAAATTCCGGCCTTCCTCATTAAGCATCCATAATACAGGATACACATTGCTTTGTGTCCCTATCACTATGTGGAAATGAAAACACAATAAGCCCAACAACCTCTTCCCTCTTTAGGCTACTTATTGAAAAATTACATCAGATCAATACTTTCATATGAAATCCTTGGTACAAGCTGAATGAAAAACCTTATCACTATTTCTTTAGTTATTAATTCCTAATCAATACCCTACAATGAACTAATTTTTTGTCATTTTTATCCAATGGCTTAACCAATTACTAAAGGGAAAGTTCAAATCAGCCAGCAAGGGTTCTACCACAAAGTGATGAAGGTCATCATCACATTAAGTGATGATGTAAAGGAAGTAAAGTAAAAGGAGTAAAGGAACTATATCTTGAATTCACCCTTAATCAGGTTGAAAGTTGAATCCTTAGCGGGAATAGTTAAGGGGGATTTTAGGATGATTATGTGGCATCCACTAAAAGTTAAGTGGTTTTTTTTTGTTTGATAAACCAAAAATGTTCATTGAATTTTTACCTGAGGTCTATAAATGTTTGATCTTTTTGTGGAATTATTTCTTTGTTGCTTGAGAATGCTACAAATTCTAAGTCATGATAGCTTCTGTCAGAGAGAGATTATCAAATGTAGGATGGATTTGTATCCCATTGGATTTTCTCCATCTCTTTAAACAAAGATGCTTAGAATTATAATAGTTTAATTAAAAACAATTATATCATCTCTAGCACACTTGTGCCCAAAACTCAGAGCACTAATTTGTTTTTTTTTCAAAAACTATGAACATGGCAATTGTACCACAACATAAAATATATTATGTTCTTGCCTGATTGACTCTGTATAAAGTATGTAGGATTATATTTTTCAGAACTGGAAAGTTCATTTTAGTGATCTCCACCCTCTACTGCCATTTCACAGGGTCAATTACCTATATTTCCTAAATTTACCATTTTGCAATTTCTACATTTTCTGAAAATAGCATCTGTGTTTTGGAAGTCATTGAATCAGCAAGAAGTGTTTTCCAAGAGTGGCAGGCATGCAAGTGCTTCAGTCAATCCCTGTCCCCTTTTAAACTGTCTCTTAGTGATAAAAGAGCAAATGAACAAATAAAAAAAACCCCAGAAACCTCTATTGATTGTATAGGTGGATGGTAGAAGGCCTTGGTCTTTGAGTATAATTGACTCACTTACACAGACCTACAAACAGGCAGAAAATCCAGCATTTGTGAAGAACAAGTCCCCCAAAATTGCATGCAAGACTATGGTTTATAAATGCAGATTAGAGAATAGTTCAGATTTTGAAAATCCCCTAAAGGTAATTGGATTTATCAACCTACTACAGCATTTGAATTTATCAGTTCCAGGGGAAAAGCTATGAAAAAGTAAACTGGGGGAGGTGGAGAGGAAGGGAATTTATAAAACCAGCTGGTTTTCAAAAATAGAAAAAAAATAAATATGAATGACAAAACTGTCAGGGCATTTCTGGCAGACCATTCCTTACAGACTTGTTCCCTTGACACATTTTTCTTCTAACTCTATAACCTCATAATCCCACTGCTGTGATTTGACACTCACTGTCCTCCTTCTATCTTCCCTTTCCCTCTCCCTCCTTCTTTGTAGTGGCATGAAAGAGCCAAGAGATGATTGTTTCTCCACACCCCCATATCAGCTAGTGGCTGATGTGCTAGCTATGGCAATTAACTAGACTGCTCTCTGGCAATGTTCCCAATACTCAATGAACCCCTGGAGAGCAGTACTTGTACCCTCATGCCCCTAGCCTCCTGCTTTAATCATACATAAAACTCAGCTCTCCTGAAGGACTGAAAAGATTTATTGGAAATCAGAACCCTAATCATTTAGGTTTAAAAAAAAAAAAACAACTGTATACACATTATTTTTTTCTGTTAAGGATCCCTCTTTTCTTACTGAGACAAAAAGCATGTCCCTTCTGTTTTTTTCCACTGAGTCCAACCTTTCAAAAAATGGATGCAAGATCAATAATTGTCTGCTGGCTTTGTTACTAGACTGAAAAATAAATTCCCTCATCTAATTTGAGGTACTAAATCAACACATGGCCTGCTCAGTCTACAAAATATCACTTTGAAGATGCTTTAAAGATAGAAATTTAAAAGTCTTCAACTACCACTTCATTCTGATTAGAAGGATATATTATTCTTAAGTGATCTCTAAGTTTCCGTATACTCAAGCAGTCTAGGATTTTAAGTGCTGATGTTTTTTCCTCAAAATGATACTGTATATATTTTTAAAAGTCCTTAAATGCTTGCATTCATATTAATTTTTAAAAAGGTATGTATTAAAAACAAACCAAAACTACATTGCTTTCTTTATTTTACTGAGCTAACATTCAATGGGAAAATAATTAGGCAATGTTCTTATATTCACCAAATGTTTTGGATAACTATCTCTTAAATATATTCAACTTTTTCCTAAATAAAGCATAATCCAGCCAAACAGCTTAGGTGAGTGTTTGGTAAATATCTCTGGTGGAATGTCAGGGGGAAAAAAGATGTAATATTGCAATTCAAGGCCTAACTTGGGGAAATATTTATTCAAAGCAGTCCATATGTCACATCTGAAAAAAAATCTGTAAAGCATTTCTATTTCATTAAATGAAAAATTAGAGTCCTTACACAGGAAAAAAATACTTTCAAGATTGAAAGGTTATTGTAGTAATCGTCACTGGGGAAGAAAAAAATGTATATGTAAATATGCTTATGTGTTGTATATATGTGCATGTGTATGTATGTATGTGTGTATATATATGTGTATGTATATCTTTTACTCCTAGTCCTGAATTCTTTTTACACATTTAACTTTAGGTAAAGTCAATGTTCATTGTTATACCTCTCTTTTGCCATAGAATTGAAATTTAAGAATAGTAAACTGGTTTAAATACATTTATTCCTGTTTCTCAGTTCAGAAAGAGTTATAATAGTGAATAAAGTAGATGGTAAGACTCCCTGACAACAGGGAGTTTTACATCATCAAATATATGTACATACACATATAGTGCATGCATACCCTCATGTGTTATGGTAATTGTGGCTGTGGAGTCACATACACACAGTTATGTGCATGCACACATAAACATGTATTAACTGCCTTCTTTTTATTTATTATTTACTTATTTTATTTATTAACAGCGCCACACACTGTACTAATCATCAAGGATACAAAAAGAAACAAAAGACAGCCCTCTCCCTCAAGGAGCATACAATCTAGCAGAGGAGACAAGATGCAAGCAACTATATACAAAGTGGGTTACACACAAGGTAAGTAGGTAATAATTAACAGAGGGAAGGCACTAGGAGTAAGAGGGGCTGGGGAAGGCTTGCAGCAAAAGATAAGATTTTAGTTGGGACTTAAAGGAAGCCAAAGAGGTCACAGTCAAAGCAGAGGAGTGAACACATTTATATTAATGCATATATATATATATATACATATATATATATATGTGTGTGTGTGTGTGTGTGTATTATGTACACATGTACATGTAACTCCCTTTTTCTTAAGATGTTACACCCATCTAGCCATTTAACACCACGTGTTGTATCTAATAGGTACTCAACAAGTAACTATAACTTTTATTGATATATATTATCTGAATAGCTGATAAGCTTAGCAGACAGGGCAGAAAGAGACAAGAAGATGGGTGTTTAAAATTCCCTTAGATATCTAATTTCATAATGTTACACTTCCAGGTAGAACTATAAAGTTGCCCTGTAAATCCTCCCAAAATAAATATTGATCTGGATGTTTGTAACTGTAATATTCAAAGTAATGAGGCATTAAAATATAAAGATTGGATAGTTTCTTTTTTATTGTTTAGAACTTTTATTAAGATTTAACTTGGACATTCACATCATGATTAAAATAAACTATAAAACCAGCCTTGGGCCCATTTGAAGATATTTTAACCATTATCACTACCTCATCCCTCCTGTACCCCTTTCCTGCTGTTGGGCACCACTGCTTGACAATGATTCAACTGAATTGCTCCAGACATAAGGAATGGGTATCAACCCTGTGACATGATAACTCTCTATCACTAATTTGAGGACCTAGAAGTATTGTTGGGTCTACTCTAAGTACTAACCCAGTGGTAGCTAAGTCTTCCTGTTTTTGTACTTTACTCTTTTCTCATATCTATATTTGTTCTGTATTGTGAGATCCCAGGCTCTTGGATACAGCTACTTATTGGGAAGAAATCAAAGATTCCTGACCCTCCATTTGATTCACAGTACCATTGTTCCCAGAGATACGTATAATGCAGGAAGGGTTTCAGAACCTAAGACTGTAGCCTTAGTGCTTGATAACAATGGTCCCGATGAAGAGAGGGGGCTGACCTTCATTTGGTAGATGGAGGTTCCTTGTCAGCCATGTCCTAATCCCATTGAATATCGAATCCAATATGAGTCCCAGCCAAGCACGCTTTGTTGTTGTTGTGTAGTGTGGTGTTTTTTTTTTCTTTTTGTGAGGCAATTGATATTAAGTGACTTGTCCAGGGTCACCTAGCTAATAAGTGTCAAGTGTCTGAGGCCAGGTTTGAACTCAGGTCCTCCCAATTCTAGGACCATTGTTCTATCCACTGTGCCATCTAGTTGCCCCACCAGTGGAGCATGTTAAATGGATTTATTTATTAAAGAGAAACTTGTCAGGAAGAGAATCTATAGTGGATAAGAGCCTTCCTATGTTAGGAGACAGAAGGTAGGAGACCAGTCCTTGCTTTGGGTGATCTAGACCAAGGTGATTAGTCCCTTGTTTGCAGCCACATCCCTCTGAGAAGATAACATCAATCCTAATTATTTTTTCTGTCTAAATTTAATGACATGTCAAGTGGATAAATAAAACAGTGAATGGACTTATTTAAGCTTCTTACAAGAAAATTTTTTTGAAGTTCATATATTAGACTAAGTCTGCTTCCCCTGGCATAATGGTGCATTGAGAGTTAATTTTCATGAAAATGACCCAAAGAAACTTCAAAGTCTTTAAGGGCTTTCAGAATCATATAATATTGGTAAAACGACAATCAGTATAATTTAATGTTATGCAATTATGATCTTTCGATAATGGTATGAAAACCACTTGGGAAACATGGTAATAATATAACAACATCAACAAAACAGCATAAGTTTACATAGTGTTTAAGGTTTGCAGAACACTATATGTGTATGTATATGTACATACATATATTTGTGTACACATTTGCATGGATATAGTTTATGTGTGCATATGTATACACACATACATGGATATATTTTATATATATTTATAGGGGGAGAGAGAGAAGCAGAGACAGGGACAAAGAGAGAACTGATTCTCTCATCCCTAAAATACTGGGTGATAGGTATTATTTCATAACTGTAGTAAATGAGGCAGGGAGAGATTGAATGACTTGCTAATGACCACACAGCTAGTAAGAACAGGAAACAAGCTTTGAACTCAGAGCTTCCTGATTCCAACTCCAGTATTCTAATCATTAAACCACATTGCTGTGTATTATTAACCAGAACATTTGTTTAACAAGAAAACCTGAAGAAACCAAGTATTTTTCTCCATCCGTTACTAAAAAAGTAAATAATTAGGGTAAATTAAGAGGCTTCATTCTTTCCTAAAATATAGTGAAACAGTATAGAATCATAACAAAATATTAGAAGGTGAAGGTTAAATAGAGGCAGTGTACACACTGATAAGAAGGAATTTATTCTGTCACACAGGTAACCGAGGGTTCATCCACCCTCTGCTTGATGGCCACAAGGAATGGGAAACTTCGACTCATTTGACTTTTAGGCAGTTCTAATTTTAGAGAAGCTTTATTGCTGTTGTTTGTTTGGTTGCTTTTATGTGGAATGGAAATCCATCTCTCTGTATCTTCCGCCCTAAGAGCAAAAAACAAAATCCAAAAATATCTAGTTACTCATCCACAACAGTCATTCATATATTGGAAGGCAGCTATTATGCACTTATCCACCATACACATAATCTCTTCTCCAGGCTAAACATATTCAGTTCTTCAAATAGTTTTCTTTTGATGTAGCTTTGAATCCTCTCACCCTCCTGGTGGTCCTTCTCTGAGTATTTTCTAGCTTGCCCAACTATGATGTGTAGTGTTCTGAAGATTAATACAGTCAACAAATATTGTCAGTGAACAGGAACAACTTCAGAGCCTTAACATCAATAGAGGATTCCTCTTCTCTTTTGACTTTGTTCTGGAAATAAGCACATAACCCATCTTTCCCTCAGATGTCCAAGTGATCTTCCTAAAGCACCCATCATCTGACTGTGTTACTACTCTACTCAATAAACTCCAGGGGCTCCCTGTCATCTCGAGGATCAAATATAAAATCCCTTCTCTGACATCTAAAAGTCATCATAAACTAACAACTGTCCCCAATTTTCCCCATTCTCCCCACCTTTTTAGACTTCTAAACCTTCTATTCTCTACCCCATCCCCCACCCCTGCACATACCCTTTGATATTTATAAGAGTTACTGGCCTCCTTGCTATTCCTTGAATAAGGTATTCCATTTCCTGACTTTGGACATTCTTTTTGGACTGTCCTCTATGAATGGATTGCTTTTCTTCCTGATATTCACCTCCTATTATGATCATGCTGTGTTTCCCCTCCCACTTCCTCTCCCCTCCCAGTAGAATATAAGCTCCACAAAGGCAGTAACTTTTGTTTGTGTCTTTATGTCTCCAGTGCCTGGTAGAATGGTTGTGTAACTGGTAGAATGGTGGATTCAATGCTGGGCCTGAAGCTAGGAAAACCTTAGTTCAAATCCAGCCTCATGTGCTTATTAGGTCTGTGATCCTACACAAGTCACTTAATCTCTGTCTCAGTTTCCTCAACTATGAAATGGGGCAGTAATAGCAACTACTTCATAAAAATTTTGTAGGGTTGAAATGAGATTTAAAAAAAATGTTTAACGCAGTGTATGGCACATAGTAAGTACTTTATATTTACCCCTTACAAACTGTAGGCTAGAGGATAGGGAATATACTTGGGGAAAATAGGAAATCCCAGATGAAGAAACCCACTCTTTCAAAGTAAGTCAACACATTTCTCTACAGTTTAAAGTCTTGGAGAGTTGCCTAGAAAGCTGAGATGTTGTGACTTTTTTAGGGTCACCTGGTGAGAATATGCTATAAGAAAACTTAAACCCACTTCTTCCTAGCTATGAGTCCAGACCTCTATTAACTACACCAACTTTTGTGGAATTTATGTTTGTTGAATATGAGCAAAGGTGCTAACGTGATACAAAAATATATTTGAGAACCCATTTGCAGGGAAGAGAGCAGAACCAGGAGTAAAACACACACAGTTTTTACAGCATTGTAAAGGGAAAAACAAAACAAAAACTGTCCAAGACTTTAAAAGTATAATCAATGAAATAAGCATTCATGACACCAGAGGGCTGATGATGGATTCTATTTCCCATGTCTCGTCCAAAATGAGATGATTAGAGGTTTATCATAAGACATTTTCAGACGCAGACAATGTGCATTTTTAGGAGTTTGTGTGCTTTTCTGTGAAGGTATACCTCTGTGAAGTATACCTGAAATGAGATAATATCCTTAAATTGTTCAAAACAGTACATGACACATAGTAGGGATTTAATACAAGTGTGTTCCTTTCTTCCCCCCCCCCCACAAATGTTTGTTATAAGCTAAGGTTTTAATTATTAGGTAGATAATGATTTGGAAGGAGAGGGGATAGTGATAGATACTTAAAAAAGTCAATGAATTCATGAAAATGAACAGAATAGAACAGAAGGAAATTCAGAAAAGTGTTTTGGAAAGTGGAGCAATGTTGTAACTATTAAATTTGACATAACTCCACTCTACCTACCCTTCCCCCTCAAAAAAGGCCGCTCTTATTAGAGAGTCATAGTTTTATATGGAGTCTTATTTTTATGTTCTTTGTGAAGGGGATTGGTCATGTTTATTGATGTTTGTACTATTCATAAAATAAAAAGCATATCAGCTCAGTTTTAAGCTTTAATAGCTTCAGAAATGTAAATGCTACAAACTTTCAAAAATAGAATTTAAAAGTCTCAATTGCTCAAATTTATTTATCTCTATTTGAACCTTACTTGGTTTTGTGATTTGGAACAATACATTTTAACAGGACAGGGAATCCTTTCTTTATATACTACAGGTATAGATAGATAGATAGATAGATAGATAGATAGATAGATAGATCAGGTCCTCTTGCTTGGATACCTAGGTCACCTGTTCTATTTCAGTTAGACCTTTTCTTGTGGATCACATCAATATTCTCTTGTGTACATTGATTCCTCATTTTAAAAATTATCTTAAGGCTATGATTTCAAATGCTATCCTTTCAGTTAAGGAGCAGCAATGAAAGTTTTTCTAAAGTTTGAAATTCTACTGAAGCAATATAGCAAAATAGTGGCTGTGTCGAGTTTTAATAAGAAGCATATCAATATTTTCAAAATGCAAATAACCTTCTACATACAATTTTTATAAGTTTGTAGAATTTATGCCTCTGAAGTTAATAATGCTTAAAACTGCAACAAGACTTTGTGGACACACTATATTTGGAATAGAGAGACAGGAGAAGATTGTTGAGGGAGATGAGTTTTAAGGCAGATCCAGAAAGGTCAAGATTTGCAAGGAAGAAATGTGTATGATGAAGGGGCACAGAGAAAGGTACTATCGAATGCACAGCTCCCACTTTTCTTTAGTAAATAGTGTGATATAACGGATTGCTCTGGCACTTGGATCCATGATAGATGTGGGCTTAAAACCCAACTCCATATGCAAACTTGCTTTACTGTTTTTGAGAATCAGATTCCTCCTCTCTAAAATGCCAATAGAAACATTGATACTGCCTATTTCATAGGCCTGTTGTGGAGAAAAGCCCTTTACAAATCTTAAATTAGAGTGAACAGGAGAGAAGAGAGCAAAAAGGAGAAGAAGGGAAAGGAAGGCAGAGGGAGAAATAGGAGAAGAGGGATAAAGGAATGAAGTGGGGACAGAGGAATGGAATAGGGAGAGGGGAATGAAGAGTGAACAGGGGGATAAAGGTCAAAGAGAAGGATGGAGAAGGGGAGAGGGTGATGCAGGGAAAATATTAAATGGTAAAAACCACAGCTATATGGGTTCCGTAACAAACACCCTGTCCACAGGGAAGAGATTGTATCAAGGGCTTTAAAAAGTTAGAAAAAAAGGAGGTATACATTAATAAAGCGTTTTGCATGACAAGCTGAGGAATTTGTTTTTGATCAGATGAATAATGGAGAACCACTACAGGTGCCTAAGCATAGAAGAGATCAAATAAAAATGTTTTTTCAGGCAGTTTATCCTGGCAACATGGTATATGATGGATTGAAGTGGGGAGAGCTGAGGAGGAAGGAGACCAATTTTTATAGTAATATCTACATGAGATAAACAGTGACTATAAAAAGGTGGAGGGGGATGGATAGGGTGCTGGCTATGAGCATGGGAAGGAAAAAGTAAAATTCAGAGATATTGAAAATAATAATTTTCTTCAGGATTTGGTACCTGAAAATGGTGTGGAGAAATAGAAGGTCCAGTTAAGGTAAATGTTCTTGTATTCTGCTTTTGTAAGAATAAATCTGGGGTGTTTTATTCTGTGATGGGCAAATTATAGGAAGGGCTTTGATAAGCTGTAACACATCAAAACCAGTATGATCAGGATAGCATTAATGCCAAAGACCACATAAAGATTAATTGAAGTAACTATATTTTGCCCAAATAAGCTAAGGCTTGGGGGGAAAGAGTGAATCATAGCTGCCTTCAAATATTACGAAGGGCTGTCATAATGAAGAAGTGAGCAGACTTCCTTTGTTTGGCCCCAGATGGCAGGGCTATGGGAAAAGAGTGAGAGTTGCAGAAAAACTAATAAAACATTCAGATAGATAGGTAAATAAAACATTTATTAAGCCTTTACTATGTACTGGGAATTGTGCTAATCAATGGGGACACAGGTACCAGCAAACATGACAATCTCCACCTTCAAGGTAATTATCTTCTAAAGTGGAAAGACAATATATATATATATATATATATATATATATATATATATATTCCCCTATATATATAGGGGAACAGGAAATAAAAAATGAGGGGATACTCACTGTGGGGCAAGGAAGACATTAGGTAAAATATGGTATCTCTCATATAGAAGACTCTAGGGAGTTGATTCCATGAGGGAGGTGAAAGGGAAATGACTTGGTCAGATAGAAGAATTTGTGGAGATTCTGAACCTAATTTCTGATTGGATCCTTGTGAGAAGAGACTGATGTTTAATTGTCTACTGAGGCATTTGGAAAGGCCTTTTAGCTTTCAATATCTTCTTTTTTTCTGGTGACTTGTAATGGGAGTGAAGTTTCTGATTGGATTCATCATCTCATTGTCATGGAGTTCAGATTTGTAGCAAATACAGTATCAAAGTCCTGAGAAGCAAGAAATGGCTTTTAGGAGTGATCTTTGGGAACCTATCCCAAATGTAGTTAAGATTCAGGATCATACAATAATCACATGATCTAGGCAAAAACTTAGTAGGATCAATGGGATAAGTTGAGAGTGAATTCCTTCAGAGACTGAAGTGTTTCACTGGGGAGTATGCCCCCATGGTATCAGAGAGGGGAAAATGTTTGTAATTACCATAACTTTAAGTACATGTCCTTTTGTAAAAGCTAATCAAATCTTAAGTGTTTAAATAGACCTGGAGGTGCTAGTCACTAACTTTTCTAACAGAAATGGGAAACAAAGCATTTGGGGGTCCAACTGACAGAAAAGAAGAGACTTTCCCACCAATACCTTAGGGTACCCATCTACCCTGAGGGGATATGTAGGCTGCCTGACCTTAAGAGAGTAGGGCCAGAAGTTACATGTTACATTCCTGTAACAACCTGAAAATGGGCTGCTTTGAAAGGCAGTGAGTTCCCCATCATAAAGTGTCTTCAAGTAACATCTAAATGACCACTTGTTGGGGTTAATGTCTGAGGAAGGATTTCAACTCAGGTCTTTCTGAACTCCCAGTACAACACCCTATCCACTGCACCACCTGAAATGTTGGTCTGTGAAAGACCCTTACCAATCAGAGGAACAAGTCTCAGGGTGAATGCCTCTCTAGGGTGGGAAGGCTGTTGATGAGAAGTAAAGGGAAGCTCTGCTCAGATTAGATTGACTACTGAATTAGATGACTACTGAAAGCCCTTCCACCTTTGAGAGTCTGTGGAAGAATCTGCAGGACCTGGTACATGGCTGTGGAGGGCCAAAAAGTAGAGGAAGTCAAAAACATCTTTAAGGTATTCTCCAGTCTCTCAGGGCAACAGGGTAGTTTGTTATTTGGTGTGTTAAGAGAAGCGACAGATAAACACAGATGGTGCCTACACCTGGTATTTAAAAGACCTTCATTTCTATAATTATCCCTGCTATGTATATTTCCATAATAATATTCTTTATAATTGGTTCAGTATTGCTGCATTAGTTTTTGAAATGTGTGTTCAGCTTCAAAATATACTGAACTACATCTACTGCTGTTCTCATTTTTTCCCCTCCTTCTGGAAGTTAATAATACTCCTGCAAAAGCAATTAAGCTAAAAAATAAAGCTTCATTTTGAAGAATAAGCAGCTTGCAACCTGGTTTAAAGCTGAGGCGGCACTAATAATACAGCACTTATGATCTAAGAGGGAAAATGAAAAGCCTTTCTTCACTTACACTGGAGCAGTCAGGGCCTCAAGACACAAGATTACCACTTATGACTTTAGAAAAAATGCATTTACAAAAAAGGAAATAAAATGCTTGCTTCTGAGTATGATGCCACCCTCACTTTAATGATTAAATTAAATGGTTAATTTCATCCACAAACATAAAATCCTATAATGTCATTGAAAGTCGGAAGCCATGTGAGGAGGAGGGATTTCAAAGCAATTCAACAAATGGTTATTAAATGTCTGCTACGTGCAAGAATTTATACTAGAGGAAGAAGTCACAACCCTGAAAATGCCAAGAATCAGGCTCTGTTTTCATTGGGATGGAAAATCTCTGCACTTTCTCTTGCTGTCTCCAGTGCCTAAAATGCTCTACCTCCTTCACGCTATCTACTGACCTCCTTGGCTTCCCTTAAGTCCCAACTAAAATCCTATCTTTGACTGGAAGCCTTCCCCAACCTCTCTTCATTCTAGCACCTTCCGTTTGTCGATTATTTACAATTTATTCAATATATAGCTTGCTTCATATATAGCTTGCTTTGTATATTTGCATGTTGTCTCCCCCATTAGATTGTCAGATCCTTGAAGGCAGGGACTGTCTTTTGCCTATTTTTGTATTTCTACAACTAAGCACAGTGCTTGGCACGTAGTAAACACTTATTGTTATTATTGTTCACTATTTGAGAGAATCTCCTTCCCAACACCTTCTAGCAACACCAGAAGATGCCTGGAGTGGCAGTCTTTGGGGACATAGAAGGAAAAAGAATTGATTGTTTATGCTTGGATTGTTTTTTTTTTCCTCCTCACTGGGAATTTGAGTACCTCTCTGCATTCACTTGGGCAGGGCTAGACATAAGGTAGGAAGAGGAGGAATGGGTGCCAAGACTGAGTGGCCAGCAGCATCCAACCCTGCTCCCTTTACCCATCTTATTAGGGCTTTGAGTTTTGATCCAGGATATAGATGAAGATGGAGAAAAAAGAAACTCTACAAGAGGGACTAAGGTTTGTACCCACAAAACAGGTGGATGAAAGTGGGATATAAGGGCTTGGCCTCTTGAGTTGCCAACAGTTGTTATGTGCACCACTATGAATGAGTGGACAAATGAATGAAAGAAAAAATAAAAGCATTTACTAAGTACTTACTCTGCATGGAGTGGAGACACAAAGACAAAAGAAAACAAAACAGACAAAGAGAGCCTGTCTTCAAAGTGCTTACATTCTAATGGGGGCAGATGATATATATATATATATATATATATATATATATATATATATATATATATATATATATATATATATATAGAGAGAGAGAGAGAGAGAGAGAGAGAGAGAGAGAGAGAGAGAGAGAGAGAGAGGAGTGGTGACCATGGAAGAGTGTTTTGGTCTGTAAAATCATAGGGATGGTGAGTCAAGTTAATGATAATTGATTGACATCCTTTCCAGGTATGGGTATTTGAATTAGTTTACTGTAGAAGGGAAGAAGCTTTTGGTATGGTGTGGCATGAAGAGACCTTGAGGGCAGTATAACATTCCGAAGGCTCTTAGACACAGCAAACTTGAAACAATCTGGAGCTGAAATGCCTGGTCTAAGGGGGATTGCCCACAATTTATACTGTATATATCTTGTATAGACATAGTTATTTGCATGTTATCTCCATTATTAGCCTTGAAGGCAGGAACTATGATTTTGCCCTTCTTTGTATTCTCAGTGCTCAGCACAGTGCCTGGCACATAATAAGTACTTAACAAATACTTATTATTCAGTGTCTTCAGTGGCTTAGAACAGCAATTAGAAATCTGAATGCAGAGTGTGGTATCTTAGTGGACTGCATCCCAAATCCATATTTGAAATGGTCAGGCTATGCAATAGGGCCAACATTGCAGAATGGCAGAAGGAGGAGAATCCAGTGACATATCAAAGGCAGGCCCAGGATGCCAGAGACCATGAGATATTTCTCTGCACTAACAACACCTTCACCTCTACAGTCTTTTCCTCTGATGGCACTTTTGTCCCAGAACCTCCATTTGAGTATGAACATTTGTTAGCCCTGCTTATTCCAAACTTGGATCTATCCATCACTCATAGGACTCCTGGATTGTGCCCTTGTGTGGGACCTTACCATATCCCTGCTTTTTATCCTTTCTATGTGTTATCTTCCCCTGGAAAAAGGGAAAGATGGAAGGACAGAAGGAAGGAGAGGAGAAAAAGAGGGAAGGAAGGTAGAGAGAGAAAGAGATGGAGGAGAAAGAGGCAGGAAGGAAGGAAGGAAGGAAGGAAGGAAGGAAGGAAGGAAGGAAGGGAAGAAAGGCCCTTATTTTTCTGAGGTCCACCCTCCTTCTAGCCATCATTTGCTGCTCTGTAAAGTTGGGTCTGAGGGGCACATCCTCTTCCTCTTCTGCCGTTTGGCCAGAGGAATGGACTTGGTGTCTTAGTTTTGTTCCATTTGTTCTTTACAATTCCAGGTTCAGGAAGTGAAGTCCCCGAACTGGGGACTCAGTCCGATGGAATGATAGAGCCAAGGGTTCTAGACCGGTTCCCCAGGAGGGAAGCCCTGATGAGCTGAGTTTCCCATGGCTCAAGTGCCCAACACCTAGAACTGAAAAGGACAAAGAAACAAGACCAGAAACCCATCCCAGAATCTCAAGCTTGTTTCTCTGGTCCACATGGCCTAAGGAGAGGGAGATGTAGCATTCAGGCCTTGCCTACTTTCTCCTGCTCCCCTTAGGCTGTGGTATCATTTACTATAAGTGAGTGTTCCCCCCAGATGCCTTAGAAAAAAGATAGATGGTCCCAGTAAGGTAATTTTAAAGATGCCGTCAGTTATGTCTGCATCCAATTGAAAGAGCCTGCTCCCAAACATGTGGGAGGGCGATGCTGATGTTAGTGCTCCTACTTTCCAGGAGCAGCATCTCCTGCTATTCCTGGTGATCTGGTCCTGAGCTAGCCTGTGCTTGCAATGATGTTTTTATTTCTAGTATTTAGCACAATGCTTAGAATATTAATGCTTGATAAATGCTTTATCTATTTTGAAATGTGGTGAAGAGGTGAACCAGGGTCAGGACAAAGGATATGTCTCCCGATTTTGCCTTTGCCTTTCAGTTTAAATTCTGAGTTTGAGAGTTGGGGTTCATAGTGTCAATAGGGCAAATAAAATAACCCCCTTAAGCATCCCCTCGAATACCTGTCCAGTGTATATCGAGGTTATATCAAATTTGTTATATGAGGTATAGAAAACCCAAAACCTGGCTTTCACTTCCCTAATTCTGGTCTCCATTCTTTGTCTTTCTCTTGAAAGACTCATCTACATGTAGAGCTTGACTTTGAGCAATGGTAGTTGTCACAAGCCACAGATGCTTTCATTTTTCTTTCATTCTGGAGGTAAAAACCATTTTCGTTCAATTTGAGTTAAGAATCATTCAGCTCAAGAGGGATGTAATGCTCTGGAGAGCAAAACCTGGATGACAAAATTTTGAATGACATTAAGGAGGAATAAAAGATTGTGGGAAAAGGGATGTCTAGAAAGAATGATGCTAATACATCTGGAGCTTTCCATGGAGCTCTGATTCTCAAAAGAATAATCCATAAAATGTCTCAGCTTTAGCCCTATCATGGTGTGAAAGTCATCCTGTGTTTGCAAAGGCTATTTGAGAACAAAGCTCTCAAAGGAAATACCACCTGCAAAAGGATCAATACATGGGCAGGTTGACAGAGTGTTGTCTAAGGACAAGCTTAACTAATTATGGATATACTCGTCACTAACAAGTCAGCTGCTAAATGAGGTTGATAATGATGGTGTTGATCCTTTTGATGTCACTGTCATCTATCCACCCATCCATCCATCCATCTATCCATCCATTACTATTCTTCCATTATCCAGAACTCTGAAACTGCTCTCTTAAATCACAAGTTACTAGTGTTCCATTTCTTACTCCTCCTAAACTTATTCTTTAACTTTAGTGTTACCTCTAAAAAATTGACCTGTCTTTATTTTTCTAGTCCATCATGCTAACCTCAATTTCCTCTCTTTTCAATTTTTACCACAAAGTTAACCAATTCAATTATACACTGTCCTCTACCCTAGAATCCTTTATTCCCTTATCCTACCATCACATACACCAAAACCAAATGTATGTTAGCCCTATAATCTGCTTTCTCTGTGTCTTCTCCTGAACTGCTAAATGACACTTGAGGAATTCACATAACCATCCCTGACAAGGTATATGAGCTAATTTTCTCATGGGCCCTTATTGTAATATGGAAATATTTATTTTTCTGTTTGACCACAGTGTCTGTTCCAGGACTTCTCTCTTCAAGTTTCCTATAATACCATTTCACCTTCTGTCTTAACAAAGGCTATCCACTCCTAGCTCCCACTTATCACTAATTTTATACCTCAAAACCCCTCTGTCACTCTGCCTTTTCTCCTCCTATGTTCCAGTTCAGAGAGGTAAACTCTTTTAGTTGGCAAACATATAACTTCCATTTTTGCTTTTGATCCTGTCCCCTCCAAAAGATTACCCTTATGATGATGCCTTTCCTTCTTGACTTCCATCTCCTATGTACTGGCTACTTCCCTGCAACATATGAACACAGCCAAATGATCAAAATGAGATAATATATGTAAAGCACCATGTAAATGTTGTAACTCTATATAAATGTTAGCTAATTCTTCATCATTGTGACTATGCCTCTCCCACCTTCTTCAAACCAGACAAAGCAACAAAACAAAAAGCTTTCACTTGGGCCTGCCTGCCTCTCAAATTATAATCCTGTATATCTCCTCTCCTTCATAGACAAACTCCTAGAAAAAGCAATCTACCCTCCCTCCTTCTGTTTCCTCACCTTCCACTCACTTTTCAATCTCTTGAAGTCAGGCTTCGTTCCCATCATTTAACTGAAACTGCTTTTTTCAAGGTTATGACTGGGTCCTTGATTGCTAAATTTATGTTCTTTTTTTAAAAAATCCTCATCCGCTTTGACCACTCTGTACCTTTTGTCAACAGTGACAAGCCCATCTTGGATACTCTGTACTTCCTGAGTTTATATGGCATTTTTTCTCTTCTGGTACTCCTACCTATCTAATCATTCCCCACTTTTCTTTACTTCATCCTTATTCTTACTTCTATCCATAGGTATATTCCAAATCTCAATCCTTCATCATCTTCTCTTCTTTCTCCACACCTTCTCCCAGACATCATTGTGTATGCTTTTGATTAGCATGTATCTTCAGATGACTTCCAAATCTCTATATCCAGGCATAATTGCTTGATTGTCTCTAGATCATTGGTCTCTATATCACCAATTGCTTGCAGAAAATCTCCACTGGGGATATTCCACAGATATCTGGAACTCAATATTTCTCAAACACTGCATTCACCCACAGACCCATCCATCTTCTATAATTCTCCATTTCCCTTGATTTTTCTTGTTATTGTTGTTCAGGCTTTTTCAGTCCTGTCTGACTTTTCATAACCTCATTTGGGTTTTCTTGGCAAAGATACTGGAGTGCTTTGCCATTTCCTTTTCTAGCTCATTTTATAGGTGAA
The DNA here is from genome assembly GCF_011100635.1 of Trichosurus vulpecula. Classification (NCBI taxonomy): domain Eukaryota; kingdom Metazoa; phylum Chordata; class Mammalia; order Diprotodontia; family Phalangeridae; genus Trichosurus; species Trichosurus vulpecula. The sequence continues at coordinate 366,353,992 of NC_050575.1, read as the reverse complement.
GATATTGAGGTAAACAGGGTTAAAAGGCTTGGCCAGGGTCACACAGTTAGTAAGTATCTGAGGCCAGATTTGAACTCATGAAGATGAATCTTCCTAACTCCAGGCCTCTCACTTTATCCACTGTGCCTTGTGCTAACATCGCATACACCAAAACAAAATGTAAGTTAGCCCTATAATCTGCTTTCTCTGTGTCTTCTCTTGAACTGTGGAATGCCTCTTGAGGAAGTCACATAAAGAAGGGGCTTCACCTGAAAAAAACAGGAAGGATAACCTACCATTTTATGCATTTCTTTGAGTCTTTGGGGGGTTCTGTATTCTTTCTGTGAGGTGATACAAAGATTGCCTTTATGTCCATTACTGTTAGAATGACTGCCTTCATAGAAATCAGGTACCACTACATTTTCCAGTTATCCGGGTTCATAATCTTGAAAATTTTCTTGATTATTCTGTCCCTCATGTATCCTATTAGTTTTCCATCTTTTCAGTGATTGCACTAAAATGTCTTTTGTCTCTGTCATTCAATACCATACATTGTGTTAAATGATGGAGATACTTAGAAAAATGAAGTAGTCCATGTTCTCAAGGAGCTTACATTCTATCTGTGGAAACAATATGTGCATATATAAACCCATAGAGAATAATAAATAACATGAGATAGCTCAGGATAGGAGGTCACTAGCAGTTGGGAGTGTGGCTATAGAGAAAGGCCTAATTGAGAAAGCAGAGTTGAGCTCAATATAAATGAATATAAAAGAGGTAACTGAGATAAGAAAGGGGTATGTTCCAGCCATGTGTGTTGGTAAACAAAATGGGCTCTTAGCACTCAGTTCAACTAAGTGCCCTAGAAGAGTATGGCCTTTGTTTCCTTGGTTAGATTGAGAGTCCTTGGTGACCTCCTTGCCTCAGGGGAGGGCCTAGTTTATACATGAGTTTGAGTGACATGTTTGGGACATCAGAGGCCACATGGGTTTAAATCGCCTCTTTGTGACGATTTTAGGTGTGACTCACCCTTGACCCTGAAAAAGATATAAAACCAGGGATTGGCTTTCTATTTTTCAGAGCTCTTACCCACAGCCATGGTGGCACGAGTTACTTTGGCCAGCCCTTGTTAGGAGCTCCCGGGCTGAACCTTAGATATTGGTTACTATGAATTGTATTTGGTCTGTCTGTCGATGTTTGTAATTTGTATTTGCTCTGAAGTTCAGAGTGCTGGCTTTTTCCCCTGAACTAAGTGAATGGTATTTGTATGCTGAATTAAAGTAAGCTTGTTAACCCCTTAACGTTGCTTTCCTTAGTAAAGCAGATGAAAAGAACCTGGGCTTTTGCAGTGTGCTCATAGCATGCTTGTTGTTGGGCTTGTGTTGGTCTTTCACTATCACGGCAGCTAGCCAGATTGTTGAAACATCATGGGAGGAGTCAGTACAAACTCAGAGTTAGGGGATGTAGTGCCATACGGTGAGGAACAGAAAGGACAATTTGGTTAAATTGAAGAATTTGAGAAGGAAAGAAGGGGGTAAGAATAATAAGGCTAGAAACATTAAGTGATAGGCAAGTTGCTAAAGTATTCCAAAAACAAACAAACAAAAAAAAAAGGATTTTTTTTCCCTAGAGGAAATAAGATACCACATAGCTAATATCTAGAAAAATGGTTGACTGAAACTTATGTATAATTCCTTATATTCTATTAAATTTTCAGAGCGAATTAAAATATTCCCTCAGAATATCCGCAACAGGTGGCCCTTCACTTCTATTCATAGTTTTACACACAGACACACACACACAGACACACACACACACATACACAATACCCTGTACCCTATATGGTTGTGTCTACAGTCCTCTTAATAAAATAATAAACTAAAAAAAATTAAAAAATAGTAAAATAAAAATAACATAATAAAATCCTTAATAAAAGGATTTATTCTATAAAACTTGGACTCAGTCAAAAGGCCACACCCAAGGACCTAGAAGGCCACAGGTTCCCTACCCCACTCTACACTTTGAAATGAAGTCTGGACAGTGGCTCAACAGAGGAGCCCTTTAGAAACTCCATAGTTACTTGTCAGAAACAAGTTCAAACCACAGGATAGTGCTGTTTTTCTGAAAGATGGTGGAGGTACTTTTAAGGAAGGGTCTTCACCTGAAAAAACAGGAAAGATAACATACCAATCTATGCATTTCTTTGAGTCTTTGAGGGTTTCTGTGTTCTTTCTGTGAGGTGATAAAAAGATTGCCCTTGTATTCATTATTGTTAGAATGACTGTCTTCACAGAAATCAGGGAACTTTTATCCACATTTGTGGAAACCTAGACATAAATTAGATCATGGTATTCCCAAAGAAATTCTGAGTTGGGGTGGGGTGGGGCAGGGTAAAAACTTAAAGATAAGCTTTTGTGAAACTCTGGAGTCTGTCAAATCTAGTTTTAAACTCATAGTCAAGCATTCTGTACCACACATTACATTCTCCTCTTCTCTAAGAGAAAGTTAAGATTAAGGACTGATTCGAATAAATAGCATGTAGGATCAGAACTGTACCGCGAGAGCCTTCATAAGATATAAATGTTTTAATTTTATCCGATGTACCTTCCTTTACCACACCAACCATATGTTGTCTTTAGTGATTTGTAGGAAATTTATGGGAGAATCTTTTTTTTTCTGCTCTTTTTATCTGAGGCACATAGCACAGTGCTACGAATACAGTTGACACATAATAAACATTTCCTAAATTTAATTGAACCCCCTTTAAAGCACCAAGGTAGAGCAGGAACACAAGACTGTGTGTGTGAGGTGAAAGTAAATACTGGTTGTGGGATAAGAAACACAATTAATTCATTTAATCAAGTATTTATTAAGCACCTATTACATGAAAGGGATTGTGGGGAGACAGGTGAGACAGGAAGACAAAAATGAAACAGTCCTTGTTCTCAAGAAGTTACATGCTCTGGGGCAATACGTTTTTACTACCTCTGACACAGGGCAGCTAAGTAACACTGTAGATAGATATCCCCCAACCCTGACATCAGGAAGACTGATCTTCCTTAGTTCAAATCTGGCCTTGACACTTACTAGCTGTGTGACCCTGGGCAGGTTGCTTAACCCTGTTTGCCTCACTTTCCCCATCTGTAAAATGAGCTGGAGAAGGAAATGACAAATTACTCCAGTATCTTTGCCAAGAAAACCCCAAATGGGGTCAGACATGTTAAATAGCAACACCTCTGGTACATTTTCTGTGTAACGCTGATTGACTTTCTTAAAGTTCCACTGCTATGAGGTGGTATGGAGGAAGGGAAAGTAGCATTTAAGTGCCTACTTTTTGCCAGACATTCACTAAGTGCTTCAAAAATATCTCATTTCAAACTTATAACAACTCTTTTAGGTAGCTGATATTATTATCACCATTTTACATATGAAGAAACTATAGGCTGCTTGCTAAGACAAAGGTGCTTAACCTAGGCCCTGGGTACATTTTCAAAACAATTTTGAAAACTGTATTACAATATAATTGATTTCTTTTTTAATCTTATATTTCATTTTAAATATTTGAAGCAATATTCTGAGACAAGGTCTGTAGGCTTCCAAAGGGGTCCACAACACAAGAAAAAAGATGACGAGCCCCTGTACTAAGCTAAGGTTTATGCAACTTGAACAGCTAAAGAGGAAAAAAAATAAGGCTTAAAAATAAATCACAAACACTTCTAACTTCTAATTATCTGTCTTAAAAGGCAAAGAAAGATAACAGACATGATATACTTGTCTAGCCAAATGGGGCCTCCTAGCAGTCATGGAGGGGGATGTCTGAAGGAGTTTCTCATCTGTAAATTGGGCCTTGGCCAATTGAAGTGCATCTCTTCCACCTGTGGGAGCATTTGCTAAAGAGGCTGGGCTTGCCACTTGGATCCATAAGTAGTCACAGCTGTGAAAAAGGCGTTTGGTGCTGACTGAAGTGGGAACTAAATACAGGATGAGTTACTGACAATTTTTCTCAGAAAAAGAATGATCAGGGGAGAAGAGTATAGGCAATGGAAGAAAGGACACTCATCCTTCTTTCTCTACAGATTGGGAAATGCTTTGTTCTAGAGGGCCTGCTACTGGGGTTAGCCTTAGACTAATTCCATTAAATTCACCAAATTTTCATTAAGCACCTGCTAGTTTTTAGAGTAGAATCACATGGTCAAAACCCAAAGTATCAGTGTCCAGAGTGTTTATATTCAACTAGTCGTCAAATAGCAACCAATGCTACCTGGCTGAAGTCTTCTCTGATAGAATTTCCTCCTTTAACAATTCAGCCAGCTATGATTCTGATTCTGTCTGCCGCTACAACAGGGAATTTCTAATCATTTATTTGTGAGTAGAACCTGCTGTGTGTCAAAGAGCTGAAGGAAACAGAATAACTGAAGAAGTTTAGCAATGCAGCAATTAAGAAAGCTGCCCTTTCCTGACTTAACCTGAAGCCTCAATTAGAGGTAATATGCAATAAAGAGGAAAGATGGTGCATTTGAAAGGAACTTCTAATATTAAGGTTAGTGAACTTTTTAACATAACGATGGAGTGCGGAGTGATTATCCTTATCGTTTTGGCAAATCAAATGTAAAAAGTTCCAAATGAATTTACAATATAATGCTGCCATTCGAGTTTTGAATGCCTATTTAAAAACTTCTGACGATATTTTTAATGTATGTATCACTTTCCTGACTGGGGATGCAAATAATAATGAGGAGATATTTTGAGTGAGTCAGGGGCGAGGGAGTTTGTATGTCTGTAGTTTAACAAAATGAATTATCTTAACAATATAAGACAAAAGAGGAAACATGAGAGTACTAAGGTTCTTTATTCTTGATATTTGTTTTTCTGAATCTGCAAAAAATGAGTTGTCCTAAAAAAAAGATTGTTTTCATTTATTTCATGGGTATGTAAAAATCAAAATTTTTACCATGGCACCTCAAAACTTTGAAAATCTGATGCCACTCTCCTTTTTTTTTTTAAATCTGCTTTCATTCTATGCTTTACCATTTATTTTATATCTGCCAAATTGGATTACTAACCCCTTGCTGTACTTTTTCTGCATTTCCTCACATTCCATGCTTTTTCATATTCTTTCTCCTACCTCCTTCTTGTTTAATTTTAGCATGTTCTTTATATTCTAATTCATATGTAATCTCCTCCAGGAAACTTTTAATGATCATTGCAGGTAATAATGACTTCTTCTGCTTCAGATCCTGAATCAGTCATTCAGTCAGTCATCAAGCATTTTCAAGCCTACTGTGTGCAAGGAAGTGGGCTAAGTGCTGGTGATACAAAGAAAGGAAAAAGCAAACTAAATGAAAAAAAAAAAAAAAACAAAACAAACAAAAAACAGTCCCTAGTCTCAAAAAGCTCATAGTGTAATGGGAGGGACAACATGCAAATAGATATATACAAACTGAACAGAGACTTGACAAATTGGAAATAATCAGCAGAGGGGAGGCACTGTCATTAAGGGGGCTCAGGAAAGGGTTCTTATAGAAGGTAGGATTCTTGGAGAAGGTGGGCACAGAGGTTAGAAGATGGAGAAAAGGAGGGGGAGAACTGCAGGAATGGGGGATCTTAGGTACGTATCCGTAAGGAACTTGATAGGTTATTGAGCTGAATCCATCCTTGTAAATATAAGAAAAGTACCACACAGAGTCTTAAGTAACTTGCCTAGAGTCACACAAACAGTTTGACTCTCAGACAGTATTTGAATGCAGGACTTCTGGTCTTCAAATTTCATGCCCTAACCACTATATCATGCTACGTCAAATGGTTTTATTCACTTTATTTTTCATCAAATACGTTACATTGTATTATCTTTATTCATGTCTATTTCATATTCCTCTGTCATTCTGTAGGCTCCACAATGGCATGGTCTGTGGTTTACCTAGACTCTTTTCTCATCTATAGAACTAACTAAACAGAGGGAGTTCCACATAAAATAGGCACTTAATAAAGGTTTATTGAATTGAGTACAATTCTGTTTTCAAGCCAATGGGGAAGGATCAGCATTGAGAACTACTATGGGCAAAGTGTTTGGGAACAATATTGGGTGATATGTCTTCCCTAGCACTGTCAGGTTGTCAGACCACAAAGAGTGAGGGTCTTTAGATTTATAATGATGTGAGGTTTCATCCAAGTAGATGCTACCTTTATTTGGAAATATTAGAGCATGAGGAGGCCCTGGAGTTAACAAATATGAATAGATGCAAGTAATTTATAACTATAACGACTAGGAAAAATTGGTGATTTTAAAAAATGATGAATCTTCTACCATCTCAAATGGAATTTTGTTTGTGAAAAAGGAAAAAGAAAGAGCTGCAAATTGACTTATATTACAGATTATGCCTGTCTATATTTGCCACCTATCCTGCATGATTTAAATCGACATATGTCTTCTTTCATCTGTGAAAGGACTTATTACCTTGTCCTTCTAGACTCACTTTTCGAATTTTATTTATAGATGCTGAGGAGATTAGAATTTATGGGAGATGCTCGTGAGAGAAATCTGCAATTATTTTGAGAACTAGATATAATGTAATAGTGGTGAGATGGATGTGCACAAATAAAGTTACTTGTCTCCCAAAGATTCCCAGGAACAAATGGGGAATCGAAAAGCATTTGTCAAATCCCTACTATGTGTCAGGCAATATACTTGTTACGGGGCATATAAATACAAAAGCAAAATAGAGCCTGGAAGCAAGGAGTTTCTGCCAGGGGAGACAACCATTCATAGATAAAGTAAATACAGGTTATTTACAAATGAAATACATAGTGATTTTGTCCAGGCACTAATGACTAGGAAAATCCTCTTACAGAGAAGGAGGCATTTAGCTGAGATTTGAATAAAGATAGATGATACAAGACAAGAAATGAATAGGGATGGCATTCCAGTATTTAGAAACAGTCTACAGAGAGGGACAGAAGTATGAGACACTATGTTACATATCAGGAAAACGAAGTCTAGTTTGGCTGAACTCTGTTCATGAGGCTGAGTGATAGTTAAATTTGCAAAGGTAGGCTATAGTCAGGTTTGAAGGGATTTAAAAGCCAAATAAAGTAGCATGTATTGGATCTTGTTGGCAATAAGGAACCACAGAAGCTTCTTGAACAGAGTGAAGTCATAGCTAAGCCAATGGTTTAAGAATGTAAATTTTTTGTCACTAGTTGGAGACGTCCAATGAGGAAAAACAAATATCTATTTGGTCACTGAGCTTCTTTCACTTCATAAATTCTGTAAATATGTAAGTAATACAGGAGAACATCAGGTTCTGGAAATTATACACATTTCTTCAAATTAATAGCTAACATAATAGCTTCCTCCCAACTACTTAAGATCATAGGTGTAGCTATGGAAGGAACATCCTTAGAGCTTGTAAGGCCCATGCATTCTAAGACTCTCATTTTAAAATGGAGAAACTGAGACCCTGGTAAGTTAGTGCCTTGCTTAAGGTGACTCAGATAGTTAGCAGTAAATGTGGGATTTAAAACTAGGACTCTGAAGTTGGAGAAATGTATCTGGATTTTCTACAGAAAAGAGATTAGACTTTGTTTTTAATTGGCTCCAGATAAGGGGGTTGGTCTAGGTGAATTCTAAGGTCCCTAGTGAGGAAGTTAGGTGGTGAAGTAGATAGAGCACTGGACCTGGAGTCAGGAAGACCTAAGTCAAAATCTGGTCTCAAAAACTTATGACTCTGGCTGAGTCAATTAACCTCTGTCTGCCTCAGTTTCCTCTCCTATAAAATGAGAATTATAATGGCACCTACCTCACTCACATGACTATACACATGTATTTGTTATACACACACATATATGTTGTTATTGTTTTTTTTTTCAGTCATTGTACAGTCATGTTTGACTTTTCATGACCCCATTTGTGTTTTCTTGGCAGGACACTGGAGTGGTTTTCCATTTCCTTCTACAAGTCATTTTACAGATGAGGAACCTGAGGAAAACAGGGTTAAGTGACTTGTCCAGTGTCACAGAGCTAGTACGAGGCCATATTTAAATTCACAAAGTCTTCCTGACTCTAGGCCCAGTACTCTGTCTACTCTGCTCTGTCATCTAGCTATTCCACATGCACACAAACATATATGTGTACATATAACATGTGTGTTTGTGTGTAGACTAGCACAGTGCTGGACCCACAGGCACCTAACAAATGCTTTTTGCCTCCTCCGTCCTCATTCTCATCCTTAAATTTTGAGTTTATATTTTGGACTAAGTCTAATAGTGGAATATTGATATAATCATAGAAAGTCATATTTTGTTCTATATTAAGAATTTTTAAAAACGTATAGTAAGGACATGTACAAAAATAGGATTTGATAACTCTTAAGGTATTAAATTACATTTCACTGAGGGACTTCAAATGATGCCTGGATGAACACTTTCAAGGTTGTAATATAATATGTTACTGGAGAGAATGAACTCAGAGGCCTTTTCCAATTCTGAAACCCTATGATTTTATGAATTCTGATTTACTTTTTTAATCAAGAAGATTTATAAAAACATTTTGAAAGATTACTAGGAATCAACTGCCTCCTTTAAAAGACCAAACATCTACCTAAAATCATCTTTTATTGGGCTTTCTAGTGTTTATTCTTCACTAAGTTCCAAATGTTTTCAGAGCTATCTAAAAAGCTTTCTTTGTCAGCCTCTATTAGTTTATTGTATATCCTTAGCAATTTCTCTTCTTTATTTTCTCTTCTCTATGAATATCATTTATTTAAAGAGGGGAGACAGAGCTGTTGATATTGTTACCTCTATCATAACAAGTGAGTGTGGAAAAAAAATTCTTAATTTCTAAATCTTAGTCTGCATCATCTTAGCCAAGACCCTTCTGTATTTGGTTAAAGGATTATTTCAATTCTGAGGTCTTTTCATAGAATCCATAACACCAATTTGTACTTATAAGTAGCTGGAGGAAGAAAAGAGACAGAAACACAGACATAGAGAGAGAGATAGACGGAGACATAGATAGACATAGACACAGGAACATAGAGTTGGAGACAGATAATTGAAGAATTGAGATCACTAGACTTCATTTACATAAAGATAACATAGGTATGAAATGTCCTAAAGAAATAATAATTCACCTGTAATCATGACCCTGCCAAAGTTACAAATGAATAGAATCTCAACAGCAATCCATAATATATTTCTAGAGAGGAGTTTGCAAAGGAATGAATGACTTTCTTTTTCTTGGCGTTGAAACAGTAATTTTTCTTTGCCAATTTAAGAATTTCCGAGGGTTCATTGTTAAGGTTACTGTTTTCAGCAACAAGGATCTGTTTTCACAAATATTCTCAGGCTGTCCTCCGTGCTCTGAGTGGACATCCCTCTAATCTTGACCTTTTAGGATAGGCTTAGAAATGTGAGCTTCTAGATAGCAGCTAGTGCCTTACATGTGTCTCTCTGATATTTAGCACAGTGCCTGCACATAATACTTAATAACTGCCATCTGTGTCTCTTTCTTTTCTTAGCTTAAACCAGTATCACTTCATACATAGACTATTTTAATAGGCAATGACTATGCCCTCAGTGCAGCCTCTGAAGCTGAAATGCAAAAAGGTATGGATCAATTTTCAGCTGCTTGTGCTAATTTAGGCCTAACAATTAACACCAAGATTACACAGGTAATCCATCAGCCAGCACCACATCATCCATACATGGAACCATTGGTTACAGCAAATGGAGAAATTTTAAATGTTGTGCATAAGTTCACTTACCTTGGCAGTATACTTTCTAGAGATGTACGAATCAATAATGAGGTTGACACACACTGCCGGATCTAGCTCAGAGTTTGGGAGGCTCCAAAGGAAAGTGTGGGAGAGAAGAGGTATTAGACTGACTACCACACTGAAGATCTAGAGAGCCATTGTGCTGCCCTCATTGTATGCCTATGAAACCTGGACAGTATATCAATGCCAAGCCAGGAAACTATACTATTTCCATTCAAATTGTCTTAGGAAGATTCTGAAGGTTACCTGGCAGGATAAGATACCAGACACTGAGGTCCTTTCTCAAACTAAACCACCTTGCATTCAAACTCTACTGTGGAGAGCACAACTACAATGGGCTGGCCGTGTTGTTAGAATGCCGAATGTATGCTTGCAAAAAGACTATTTTATGGAGAACTCACGCAGGGCAAGTGCTCACATGGTGGTTAGAAGAACTTTGGGACTTAAATATTTGAAGCTGCTAAATCTTGTGTGAACCTGAATGTGCTTCCACAATGTCTGCACTATTTTTCTGAATACTTACAATATTTTCTTCTAGACCTAGGAGCTCTAAAATTTGGCTGTGATTTCCTGGGAGTTTCGATTTTGTAATCTCTTTCAGGAGGTAATCAGTGTGAATTCTTTCACTTTCTATTTGTTCTCTATTTCTGGGATATAAGGGCAGTTTTCTGTGATAATATATTGAAATATGATGTTTAGGCTCTTTTTTGATCATAGCTTTCAGATAGTCCAATAACGCTTAAATTATCTCTCTTAGATCTTTTTGTCAAATCAGTTTTTAGGATGAAGTATTTTACATTTTTTCTATTTTTTTTTTCATTTTTTATCATTTCTTGGTGTCTTCTGGAGTCTTTAGGTTTCACTTCCTGAATTATAATTTTTAAGAATTATTTTCTTCAATGAACTTTTGCACCTTTTTTTCTATTTGGCCAATTCTACTTCTTAAAGAATTACTTTCTTCATTGAATTTTTGTTCTTCTTTTCCCATTTGGGCAATTCTGCTTTAAAAGGTGTTTTTCTCCTCAGTAGATTTTTGGCCAATTTTGTTTTTTAAGGTATTATTATTATTAGTAGTAGTAGTAGTAATAGTAGTAATACTTCCTTTATTAAGCTATTGATCTATTTTCACAATTTTCTTTCATTGCTTTCATTTCTTTTCCCAATTTTCTTCCACTACCATTCTTATTTATTTTTGAAAGTCCTTTTTCAACTCTTCTAGGAATTTTTTTTTTTTGGTCCTGTGACCCAATTACATTTTTCTTTGAGGCTTTGCATGTAGCTGGTTTGACTTTATTGTCTTCGGAGTTTTTGTCTTGATCTTCCCCATCACCATAGTAACATTCTGTGGTCACGTTCTTTTCTTTTTGTTGCTGTTTTTGCTCAGTCTGACCTATTTTTTGAATTTTAATTTTATGTTAAATTGGACTCTTTTTCTAAGGTGAAGGGAGCATTTTCCCAAGCTTCAGGCCTTGCTTGCTTGTGTTTTCAGAGCTAGCTCTAGGAGTCTGTCAGTTTTTGGTGCTTCCAGGTGGTATGATCTGAGGAGGGGTGTGGTCACTGCTTTAAGACAGATATTTTAAAGCTCAGTGGTTGCCAGTAAGTTTTCATTGCCTCTTGGGAGAGGTCTGATCATTGTCTTCCTAGTCAGCTCTCTGACCCTTATTCACAAAAGGCCCCTGCCGCCTTGTAGCTCTGATCAATTTTCTGTGCTCTGGTACCATGACCAGGAATGGGGTAATGGGCAAAAGAGTAGCCAAATGGCACCTGATCTTTTGCCCAACGATAGCAAAGGGGTCCTGTGGCATCTCATCACCAGGTTTTTAGTTACCTTACTATCCCTAGACATTGCTCCCTGCTGATGCTGTAGGCACTACCAAAGCCCACAGCTTTATGGTCTTCTGCCATATTTCACTCCTAACCAGCCCTAACCCCAGTATTTTCAGACTTTATTTTCTATCTTCTAAAGCTGCTCATGTTTGGAAAAAAACAAACAAAAAGTAACATTAATCACTATAAGTTTTTTTAGCAATATTTTATTGATGTTTTCTTTTTCTTATATCAACATTGTATCCCATATACCCCTATCTCTCCCCAAAACCCACCCCATGTGACAAATAGTGGTGGGGGAGGGGTCAAAAAGAGAAAAAAATAAGCATAACTGCTTGATACATCTAAAGTCCAAAATTATGTGCAATGTGTAACACCTAGGGATTGACCTCCATCAAGGGGTAGTTTGAGGGCCATTTGTTATATTTCTTCACTCAAGTCTCACTTGATCTCTCTAGTTTTGTTAAATTTATTTTGATTTTTTTCATATGTTGTTGTCCTTTTTATTTACATGGTAGTTACTGTATACTGTTTTCCTGGTTCTGCTTAGTTCACTCCGCATAAGTTCACATAGCTCACTCCATGTGACTCTGTATTGATCACACACATTATTTCTTACATTATAGTAATATTCCATTACATTCATGTACCACAATTTGTTTACTATCCCCCAATTTATGGGCATCTATTTTTTTTCTAATTCTTAGCTATATTTTAGAGAATATGGGGCTTTTTTTTCTCCTAGTAGGTAGGTGCTATTATTATTCTTATTTTACAAATGAGGAAACTGAGGGAAACAGAAATTAAGTGACTTGCCCAGGATCACCCAGCTAGTAAGTATCTGAGGCTGGATTACAACTCAGATTTTCCTGATTTCAGGCCGAGCCCTCTATCTACCATGACACTTATGTCTGTAACTTCCCACAACTTCTCCAAAATTGCTGACTTCTTTTTTGGCTTTTTTGCAAATTTGTGTGATGTAAGGTGAAACCTCAGAGTTCTTTTGATTTGCTTTTCTCTTACTGTTAGTGCTTTCAAACATTTTTTTCATGTGATTGTAAATTCTTTGCAGTTATTTTAAAAACAATTTGTTGATATCTTTTGAACACTTATCTATTGGGGAATATCTGTTAATTATGTGTGTGTGTGTGTGTGTGTGTGTGTGTGTGTGTGTGAAATAGAGATATATTGAAGTATTTTGTCATTATTATATTACTATCTATGTCTTCTTGGAGCTCAGATAATATTTCCTTTATGAATTTGGATGCTAAGTCAAATTTGGAACGTTAGCATGTATTATTGATGGTTTGCTTTCTATAGTATTTATCCATTTTATATTTTTGAATGTTTGTTTTTGCTTTCTGTCACAGTATGATAGCAACTCTTGCTTTTTTGGATTCACTCGATGCTAGTAATTTTTTTTCCCCTATCACCTCAGGTTAAATTTGTGTATATCTTTGTTTTTTCATGATTCTTGTAAGCAACAGATTGCAGGGTTTTGACTTCTTATCTAATCTGCATTATTTTTATTGGATTTCTTAATCAATTCCTATTTACATTTAAGGAGTTAGGTTTATATTTTCCTTCAACTGTTTCTATATTTTTCATGTCATGCTCTTTCCCCTTTTGTGTTGTAAACATGGTAATATTCTCCTTGAGTTACTTTAGTCTTTAAGTGTCTGTGTTTCCCACTGATTCTCTTCACTTCACCTCCTTTGATCCCCTCTTCTCTTTTGTTACCCCTTTCCCTTTAGGTTTTGTTTGATATTTCATTTTTCCTGCTTTTATCTGGTTATATATTTCTGTTGCAGTTTGGGGTGCTGGGAAGCCTGACAGCATGGGTACAAGGTGGGTCTGCCTCAAAAGAATGTGACCACTCAAGCCTTTTTTCAGAGTAGTGAGGTTTTATTATAACACCATTGGGTAGGCAAGATTTCTAGTAAATCTGTGATTTGGAAAGAAGAGAGTTTATTGTGGTGCCAATAGGGTGATTCTTAATGGAGATAAGATTGATTCCTTTATACAGAAAAAGACTGTGGGAAGATCTGGATGAGATTAAGGAGTCGCAAATAGCCTGACCTGGATCAGATGTAGACAATGAAAGGAGTTATGTGGTAGGGCCACAGTGAGAAGACAGTTAAAGGATTATTGAGTATCCGGGTAGACTGGGGTGGGCCAGATGCCTCAGGTGAACACCAGGACCTGAATTCAGGGACTTGATTGTGTGGGAAAGTTTAAGAGCTTTTGTTTTTAGGGGTCCAGATCCCATGCCCGCATCATTTCTGCTCCTTTTTCTCTCTGTCTCAGTCAGGCAAATTCCCCCTTTCTTCCCTTTCAACTAGTCCTTTTCATTTTTTTTGCATCATTTTCAATACTTTACACTCCTTTCAAAAAAGTGTTTATTTCACTCTTTTCATTATCCATATTTTATTGTTTGTTCCATGCCCTCATTCCCTGATTCATGGAAACTATAATCATCTGGCCTCTCTTTTCTCCTTATTCTTAGTAGAAACAAAGCTTCCACTCAATCCATTCTAAATTCTGCCCTCTAGGGACTTTCTGTCACTGCCTAGTAGGACTTTTACCTTGTTGATTCACTTTTCTATTATATCTTACTTTTAGGACAATACCAATTATTTTAGATATCAGAGAGAAAACTGCTGCATGGTAAGGTTCTTCCATCCCTTCTACGGTTTTATACCTTCTCTTGTTGACTTTTTAAAAAAAATATATATATTTGCCTGGAATTCTCCTCCCTGGATCCAGGCTTTCCTACTGTTCCATGTGCCAGTTGTCCTTTGATGTTCCAACTCCCACACCCCACCTCCGGATATGTAGATTTTTCAGGAATCAAAACCCTAGAAACATATCATTGTAAAATTCTCATTTCTCTTCACCCATAGGAGCATTCATCCACCAGTGGAACCCCCTCTAATACCTAAAGTACGGTCTCTTTCCTCCCCATTTCAGTCTTTAGCCCCTCCTCCTCACCCACTGCTTAGAAGTTCTTCTCTGACACAATAAGTCATCTTCCCCTCACTGTTAGCTCTAAATTTGGCCCTAGTGCCTCACTCACACCTTTAGATATGTCCTCCTTTTACTAGTGGGTGTGAAATGGTCTTGAATTATTCAAATATCCTTTTCTTTGTATTTGAAAGTCTTTCTCCAGATGGCTTACAGAACTTGTTTCTAAATTTAATTGTTATATTAACCACTTGGTGTCTTGGAGTTTGTAGCCTTGGATTTTTTGTTTGTTTTTTGTTTTGTTTGTTTTTTTCCTTTCTGGATAAATTGAAATTTCTTTCCATTAAAATTTAATATTCTGTTTTCAGTTCTGGGCAGTTCTCTTCTATTGTTTCTTTCATTATGGTATTAAGATTCTTTTTCCCCCATCTTGTTCTTCTGGAAGAAGTTTGATCTTCAGTATTTCTATACACATCCTACCTTTGAGAAAACTATATACATGTTGCTTGCATAGCGAATGTATTTTTTAAAATGTTATTGATTTTTTGCTTTTCTTCTTCTGGATTTTCTTTTACTTCTTTGTATTTGCATTCTCAATCTTTTGCTCTCTCTCCTTGATTTTTCCGTTTGTTTTTGATGAGTCTTGCCATTGAAGATTCAAGTTTGTTTATTCTGTTCAGTTTTCTTTGTTTTACTATGTAAGACATAAATTCTGCTTTCATAATACTCATTTCTCTCTTAAACCACTCAGGAATAGCATGTGGTAGTTACATATTCTCCCCAACTTCCATAGTGTCTTCTGTCACAAAAACTGTTGGATAATTTTCAGTGATTTTGCAATATTCATATATAACTGGTTTAGTAGATCTGGAGACCATATTTCCTTCTGTTGTTCCTGTTTATTTCCCCATTTATTTATGTTTACATTCAAATGTTTTTGAGATTTCTTCTTCCTGAAATAGTTGATATTTTCAATCTCCTCCCCTCCCCCCTCTTTTTATTTTTCTTATCTCTCACTTCTGATTCTCTCAGCCCTGACTGTGATTTCCTTGGGGTCTGGATCTCGGAATGTTTCATCTTCCTCCTACATTGGACAATTCATGGTTCACCAGCCCAGGGGTCTGCCCCAACTGACTTCTGGATGGTCAGAACCGAATATTGTACTTTTCCCTCAGGCTTAGGGGAGTGCAGCACAGCTCTGCACACACAGTGTTCTGTCCTGGTAACATGTCCCACCTATTTTTTAGTTCTTTGGTCTGTTGTGGGCAATTCAAAGCCTGCTG
Organism: Trichosurus vulpecula; assembly: GCF_011100635.1. Lineage (NCBI taxonomy): Eukaryota > Metazoa > Chordata > Mammalia > Diprotodontia > Phalangeridae > Trichosurus > Trichosurus vulpecula. Next base: position 366,338,166 of record NC_050575.1, on the reverse strand, counting down.
TGATGGGTAATTTCTTTCCTCAGCACTGGAAATTAAGTTACCATCACTGGTACTACAGAGCTACTTGCAGATCAGAGCTTTGCAGAAGTAGTTTTTCACAGTTGCAGGGTTATAGCCCCCCAGAGCCATAATCTCTACAGAATGGGAAAAAGGGGAGGGCTAAGCAGAATGTAGGAATTGGTTTTGATGTAGGTCTGTGTCGTGTCTTAGGTTCTGCTAGTGCAGTACTGCCAGGAATGTGTGTGTGTGTTTGGGTGGCAGTACACTAAGTGAGCTCAGGCTCAGTGAGCATCAGTCTCCGGGTTTGGGCTTTGTTTTTAACTTGGCGGGGTGGGTTTAGTATCCTAGGCCATATAAATAGCTGAAGTTATTTTATCTTTGGCAGATAATTTTCTGTTTTGCAAAGATTTAAGAAGTCATGGGGATCAGGAAAAAAAGTCTGCTCTTTTATCTTGTCATTCACATAACTTCACTGTAACTTTTTGTTGGTTTTTGCAAACAGAATCCAGTTTGGCATTTTTTAAGGTTGTTGTAGGTGAGTGTATTGGGAAAGAACTGCAAAAATGCTGTCTACACTTTGCCATCTGGTCTCTGCCCCTGAAAATTCTTTTTAAACTCAAATTCTTCAGCTCTTGCTTTTTCATACCTATAAAACTTCAGAATATGATACAAAGATTTCATTCTTACATTGATAAATATCTACAATAAGATAAGATATCTACAATATCTTCCAATGAATAGATTTGTTTACCTGCTCCCTTATCCAAGTGGAGTTATCTCCTATTTACTTCTGTTGCTTTACTTCTCACTGCTTATCAGTTTGGAGAAACACCTTCAACTTTCCCTTTGATTGGGATTGTGAAAACCTCTCATGGAATCTGGGTGTCAGCCTTTCTGTAAATTGAGTGGGATGAATAGAGGTGGGGACCTTTCAGCATGGCTCAGGGCTTCTGATTGACAGCTGGGCCCAAGTTTTGAGTTGTTAAAAATCACCTGACCTGTAGGACCTGTGGGAGTCTGAAACTTAGAGCAGCCTGACACCCCCTCAGCAGGAGCCTCTACAAATAAGGATAAAAGTGTTCGTAAGAGTTGGCATTGGCTAAATTAGCATTTCCTTGTCCCTTCTGCCTGGAGTAGATTTCCATGTTTAGATTGTGAGCCTGAACTCCACCAATGACAGTAAAAGTCAGTGGTGGGTGGAGGTTGTTTGCATTAGGAGTACATAGCTGGGTTCTGCCATCTGGGCGCCGCCTCTCCCTACAGATTGTTTGTTGGTTCGGAATTGTCTCTTTCTCTAGAGATCATAAATAAAGACTCCTTTTTCTCCTTTTTGCTTCTATGAGAAGTCTCTGAATATTACTTGAGTTGTCTCACACACCTTCAACACTTCTCTTCCCCTACTTCAACCAGTCTTGAGAATGCAAATTATTCTGTGGCAAATTCATAAAAGATGGGCAAAAGCAAGGTGGAAAGGATAAAGACATATTCCCACTTCAATTTTCATAGAAGAAGTAAAAGTTTTCTATAATTTCTTTACAAGATTACTTGATAGATACATCCAAATAAATTTGTTCAACCCTTTGCTGATTATCAGTATAGGATAGGACATAAAACATGGAGCCTAGTTTGTAAAATGTTTCATTGGTATCATGGAGAATGTCTCAGAGTTCAAATGGAAGATGGATTTCCTATAGATGATATCCTTCAATGTCTTTCTTCTATTTGCAACTGATGCTTTACTTTTGCTAATTATTCCAAATCCCAGAGTATAATAGAGCCTTCTCAATGAGATCCATAACACATGAAATATGGGACATCAAGTTGTGTCTTTGGACCTATAGGCATCTTAGAACAGAAGAAAAAGGTTGATGAAACAAGGTGCACATAACTACTAAAGCATTGAAGAAAGTTCCAAGAAAATGTCTGCTTTCTTCCCAGCATTCTTTCCTGGCCCCCGCCTATCAACAGAGACTAGTATAATCTGTTGCCTATAAAGGAGCAAGATTGAAAAAGATGAATGTTCAGAGAGAGACACTAGTGGGTACCAGTCAACTGTAGTATATGATCACTAGTAGCTTTTATGTAAACAGCAATGATATAAAAGACATAATAAAGAAAATGCCTGGGGAGCCAGGTGGTACATTGGATAGAGTGTCAGGCCTGGAGTGAAAAATACTCACCTTCGTGAGTTCAAATTTGGACTCAGACATTGTGTGACCCCGTGCAAATCACCTAATCCTGTTTGCCTCAGTTTTCTCATCCGTAAAATTAGCTGGAGAAGGAAATGGCAAATCACTCCAGTATCTTTGCCAAGAAAATCCCAAATGAGTCAGACATGACTGAAAATGACTGATCAAAAATGATGATAAGAAAAGAAGATATGCTAGGTGTATAACGAGTAAACAATGGGAAATTGAAGGTCAAATGCTTCACTGCTACCCATTAAACCTTAAGAAGTGTAGAGGAAACTCTGATGTGTTAGGTAGTTCCTCTATAGATGATTTATAGGACATGAAATTGCCCAAGATCATATCATCTAGATTAATTGTGATCGGTGCTGGTAGAAGTAGTTGTATAAGTATGATTTGAAAAGTTAGTAGCACATTTTGAGACTGATGTCCATATGATGGCATAAGATTCCCTTCTTTATTACTTTTGGAACCTTATATTAAAAAGTATAGCAATAGCTTTGAGCCAATCATTTAGTTAAATTTCTAACATTTAAGCACAAATCTCTGTCTTACTTTACATTTATAAATCTTTCTAGTTAACCTCTGAATATTTTGTGCTTGCAGCAAGATTCATATTGCTGGATATATTTAAGTAAAAAAGTAACAGATTATACTAGTCTTTATTGATAGGCAGGTGCCAGGAGAGAATGTTGGGAGAAAAGCAGACATTTTCTTGAACTTTCTTCAGTGCTTGAGTAGTTATATGTACCTGGTTTCATGAACCTTTTTCTTGTGTTCTAAAATGCCTATAGGTCCAAAGATGCAGCTTGATATCCCATCTTTTGTATAATTCGATTCTATTTTTTTTTCTTGTTGTATCCGGGCTATTGCTTTCCAGTTCAGCATGCCCCTGTACTCATTTTTCTTTCGTTGTAGACCCTCAGAATATCTGTTGTTGAGATATCACCTCCTTTCTACAGAAGTTCTTCGGCATGTAACAAAATCTCTCACGTACTAGCTTGATCCTGAAAATTGTACAGGCCCTGGTTACACTGATAGCTGATCTTATTTGATCAATACATGTTTTTACCTAAAAAAAAATATATATATATATATATATATATGTATATATAAAATTACTTTTAAATGGGATGGGATAATCATCAGAGACCCACCCTTTCAAGCTAACAAACAGAACTTTCAGATTATCAATTAACACGAACACTATACTTCATATGTCAATGTGAAATATCTAGCATCATTATGAAAAATATTACATAGGCACATGTTATTTTTGCATATATGTAATAAATGCATGTATAATATATGTAAAAAAATTTTCATTATCTGCAAGATATGATCGATACCGGGACAATAATCTAATTGAGGAGACAAGATATATAACTGAAGAAAAAATTCAATCTAAGACACCATACACTTAAGATTCAAAAAATTGCATTTAAAAAGTAGGTAATAGAACAGTCCCTAGGGAGTAGTTATAGAATAATGAGGTCTTGAGGAAGGCCTCATTGAGCATGAAATGAACATTTGGCTTTTCCATAATCAGAAAATCATTCTATCTAGAGGAAAAGGCATGAGCCAAGGCATGGAGTAAAGAGTATTCATGTTAGTGAAAAGAGTCTCTGTAGGGAAATAATATGGACAAGTTTTTAAGGGTCAGATTACCAGACTACCATTTGAATTGATAATTCTTCTAATGGAGACTATGCTATAATTAGTATCTATAAACAAGCTAGCATATAAATAAATGAACAAAGAAAGAACTAAATAAACAAAAAAATAAGTAGATAAATATACAAATAGAAGAATAAATTAAAAGTAAATACAATAGATAAACATTATTTGCAGGTGACATTGTGAATTTGCCTACTTGCTAAAATTTCTTTGTAACCCCAAAATCAATATTCTCTGTGCTTTCTTAGTCATTCGTAGACACATGCAGAGTGGTTAAAAAATTGATTCATTCATTCTATACTTCCCCAGCTGAAGTCCTTATACTTAAACACAGCCTCAAATATACACACCTAACCTCCATTACATTCACCCTGTAAGCCAAGATGCTTAATGTTTTGAGACAAAAAGTCAAGCAGACAAGGCTGAGATAATTTTTGAAGCTAGATATAGAGGAAAAAATTGGAATCTGCCAACAAGTTGTGTGAACCAGAATCCTTAGATAGAACTGCCACATATCAACACCTACCCTAGTCAAAGTCTTTCTCTTCCTCAGAATAAGTTCTACCAGGTTCTTCCTATGTCTCCATTGGGGCAAATCAAGGTTGAAAGGTTAAATCACAAAGTGCACTACTCCTTCACACATTATTCAGCTCCACCAAAATTTTAGTTAATGTTTTTATAAAAGTTTAAATGCTTAATATTTGCTAATTTTTTTCATCACTTTATTGTACCACGCAGTGCAAAGTATGTTTTCAAAGTTCTGTATGTGTTTACTCTATGTGAGTGAGTACTCTATATGTGTACTGTGTATGTGCCTGAGTGAAAAATGCAAAGTAGTTCAATCACAATTTAGTAGAGTACATTATATAAAAGTTATAATTGAAATATTGTTTCATTATAAGTAATATTTCATATAACTAATTGTAAGAAATATAATTAATAATGTCTTTAAAGAGAGACACATATAAAACAAGGGTATTTATTGATTGATAAAAATGTTGTGATCAGAGGCTTGCACAACTCTAACTTGGTATTTTCACCTAGCAACTATGGTTGCGTATTTGTGGTGACTTTATGGAACACAGCTACCACAAATGATGAAAATCAATTGTACATGCATGCATAACTTAATACATAAGCAGAGAGTTCTTCAGTATGAGAGCCATTTTTTTTATTTTAAAAATAACTACTCTTGGTTAATGACAACATAAGTCATTACAACCTACAAAAGGCAGGAAACTACCATTGAACTATAGTGCCCCTTCACAATTAATACCATGGTCATGAAGCAGGTCTTTAAAAACCAAAAAGTGATGTTTACAAAAAAACATTATAGGTTGCCTTATGGATTGGAGAGGAGAAAAATTGGAGGCAGGGAGAAAATTAGGCATAGCTGACAACCTGAAGTAAGGTGTCAACTATGTTGAAAAAGACAAAAGGAAGTGCATTAGATGTTGTTGACATATAACTGAAAATGATTCCTGATTGCCTCTAGTTGGCAAAAAAAAAATATTAAGGGCAAGAATCATTACCAGATGAAAAATGGACAGATACATCAAATTCATGGAAACGTGATGAGTTGGATATATTGTGGGAATCTCAAATGGAATGTGTCTTAAATTGAACTCATTTTCTTCCTTTGCAAACCCCTATAGCTTTCTGACTTCCCCAATTCTGTTAATGGATCTACCATGCATATCACTCAGGCTTGAAAGTTGAGCATCATCTTTAATATTCCACTTTTGTTTGTCCCACTTCCAGATCCCTAAGCATCCAATTCCAGGTAACTATGTTCCCATTGCAACTCTTTCATCTCTCCATTACTTCCCCCTTCCCCCAATTCCATAGATACCTTTGTAAACCTCAGTGCCTCTATCTCTGATTAGTATAATTATATTCCAGTTTTTCTCTTCCTCCCCAGGTTTCCCTTCTCCTATAATTATTCTTAAGCACTGGAGAGTACTATTTACAATGCAGAAGTGTTACCTAATCACTACATTGCAGGAAAAAAAATGGATTGACTAACTACAGAATAAAGTTCATCCTCCTAACTACATTCAAGGCCTTTCAAAACCTGGCTCCAACAAGCTTTTAAACAGTATCACAAAATAGACTCTTCCACATGTTCTTTTTTTTTTTTGACCATTGTGACACTTTTATTGACAAAAATAATCCAGCCAGTGATATTCACAGATGGCGACCACGGCGACCACCCTTTCTGTGAGTGCTTTCAGAGGGGATTGGAGTGACATCCTCAATACGCCCAATCTTCATTCCAGAACGTGCCAGAGCTCTCAGGGCTGACTGTGCCCCAGGGCCAGGGGTCTTAGTCCTATTTCCCCCTGTGGCCCGAAGTTTGATGTGAAGGTCAGTGATGCCTAGTTCTTTACATCTCTGGGCAACATCCTGAGCGGCCAACATAGCAGCATAGGGAGAAGATTCGTCTCTATCAGCCTTGACCTTCATTCCACCAGTCACCCAGCAGATGGTTTCTTTGCCAGAGAGATCAGTCACATGGACAAAGGTGTCGTTGAAGGAAGCAAAGATATGGCAGACACCAAACACATTCTCTCCTTCTGCAATTTGAGGTCCAAGGCTGATGACCTGCTCTTCCTTCTTTTCCTTCCCCTTGCGAGGTGCCATTTCTGCTCCTCCGCTTGGGCTGCCAACACCGGAAAGCCTTCCACATGTTCTATTCTCCAATATGATTAAATTTACCATCCCATCTAATTCAATTAAAGAAACACTTATCAAACATTGCATAAGAATCCTATGTTTAGTGCTAGATAAAATACCAAGCTTTGAAAGAGTTCCTGACTTTATAATTCTGATACTATAATAAGTATCTTTTCCCCCTTTTGAAATGTCATGCATTTTCCCCCAGAATATTGTTCCATACTCCTGAAATGTCCTTTCCACAAACTCTGCTTATCAAAATCACAGGACCATAGCTAGAAGGAACTTTAGATGCCATCTAGTTCAAACCCTTTATTTTACAGATAATGAAACTGAAGCAAAGGTAAGTTGAGTGGCTTGTCCAAACCACACAAGTAGTAACTGGTAGAATTTAAACTTTGATGTATTCTGACACAAAAGCTAGTTCTCTTTCTACTTTTCCATACTCTCAGCAGCACAATAGGGGAAAACAATGAAATCCTGCCCATTGTTCAAGAAATAGCTCAACTGACACATCTTCCATAAAGCCTTTCCTTAATCCTCTTCTCTGATCTTTGTATTTCTTTGTGTTTTTATTTTTTGGAGGGGGAAAGGCAGGGCAATTGGGGTTAAGTGACTTGCCCAAGATCACACAGCTAGTAAGTGTGTCAAGTGACTGAGGCCGGATTTGAACTCAGGTCCTCCTGACTTCAGGGCCTGTGCTCTACTCACTGCGCCACCTAAATGCCCCTTCTTTGTATTTCATTTAAAAACTTTATATTCTGAGTATTTTTTAAGGTTTTGAGTATCATTCTTGTGATTATTTCTTTCCAACAATGCTATAAGTTCTTCAAGATGGATGTCTGACTCATCTTTGGCTCTCCTCCAGCAGTTACCTCTGCAAATGCTAAATAAATATTTGCCAAATTTGAAATGTTTGTGGAATGAGTCTCTACAAAGAGTTAGATGGTAAGATGCTCAAGAATTGGTACTATCCTTTTGTCTACACTATCCACAGTGTCAGAAAACCTTAATGAAGAGATTTTATCCTGACCAAATTATCTATTTTCATTTTGATTTCCATGTCTCTTCAGAGTAGAGACGTTTTCAAGTGCTCTCTTATGGAAAGTCCCTTAATAGTGTAACTCTTTTTATCTCTCTCAGAACACTGGAAGGTTGTCCTCACTCTGCCACCAGAAAGATCTCTGATTCTGCAGATGTGGGTAATTCCAAATCTAATGTCTTACAGCCAGATCATCCCCTTGAGCTAAGCCATTCCACTCTGGCTTGATGGACTCTAATGAAAGGAAAATGGGTGTTTTGTCACATAAGAGTTAAATATCATCATTCAAAGCAAGGAATACAGAATTGTGCAAAGCAGGGGAACCTCTTCAAAGATAGTCATGTCAGAAATCTTACATCATGCATTTCCATTTTTTGTGTAAGGTGATATACAAAGAAAGATAATACTATCGATTCCTGAGGAGGTCAGTACTTTGCCAAAGGAAATGGATGATATTGCTATAGAATGGGTGCTTTCATTTTTCAAGGGAAATATGTGTATATACATATGTAATATCAATTAAGTTGGGACTTTCTTGCTGTTTTAAAATGGTTAAGTGTCTTTGATTGAGCAAAGCCTGAGGCCCAAACTCATGTCTACTAGGTGCTTGAGCCTATGTGGGTGTGAAACCCTTAGGGTCTTAAGGGGAGTTGCTAAGACCAGAGCCAATAGTAGGAACCTAAGTTCTGGTCGTTTGATAATGGCTAAAGAGGGTATAAAAAGCTAGAACAGAGATATTTGTGGGGGCTCTCACTCACTGGAAGAGTGGCATGTGACTGGAAGAGACTCTGGACAGCTGTTAAGAGCCCCCCAGCTTGTAAACCCTGATGTTCGTACTTTGTTGAACCCTGGTAACTATGCATTGAGATTTGAATCAGACAAGGTCTGTCTGTTGATGTTTGTAATTTGTTTGTATTTGCTCTGAAGTTCAGGGTACTGGCTTTTCCCCCTGAATTAAGTGAATGATATTTGTATGTTTGATTAAACTGAGATTGTTAACCCCTTAATGTTACTTTCCTTAGTAAAGCAGAACAAAAGAATCTATGTTGGCAGCTTTCTGTGTGCTGGTTGTTGGCAGGTCTTACACCCTTACATAAGCTGGTAACAGATTGTCGCAACAACATATATGTATACATAGACATGTAAATATATACATGCATATACATATATATATATATGTTTTTTCATCTTCCAAGTGCTAACAAAAAAGAAGAAATCTTGACTCTTTAATGTTTCATTTTCAGAACTCTTGAGCACCAATTTTTAACCTGAAAGAATGGGGTAAAAAAAATGAGTTCAAACATTGTCAAACAGTATACCTCAACGAAAAGATAAAAGTAATCATTGATTAAAATATATCATTCCAGAATTTTTTTCTTCTAAGAAATACTTTTATTATTAGTTCAAAAATTAACTCACACAAGTGAATAGTACTTTAAAAAAAACAGCAGACTAAATGGAATGAGAAATGTTGTCAAGTATCAAAACAGTTAACAGAGTTTTAGTAATAGATTATGATTGTGTGGATTTTATTGGTATGTCTATTTTAATAATGTAGTGGGCAATTTGTGTAGTCAAGATTTTTAACAATTGATAAATAAGAGTAGGCCCTTGGTCATAGGAAGCCTATGAAAAACACAGGGGACTCTTTCCCAGTCCTTTAGTGATCAGAGAGCTAAACAGACAAAACTATTCATTTAACCTTCATGGAGAGAAACTGCATAATATATGGAATTAAATAAATTCAAATTAAATCCTCCAACTGTTCTGGCATTGCTTAACAACTTGACCTCACAAAATTCTCTTTTTATTGTCCAGCACAGATTAACATATTAGGTAGTTATTGAATAGCTCAGAAAATGTATATGAAGGAGAATAAAAAAAGCTATGGTATTTTCATCTCAGACCTGCCCCCACACATTAATATGCCATATGACTCTTAATAATCATTCAACCTACCACAATCTAGTTTTCTACAGTATCAATTTGAGAATAATGAATACTGCTATCCTTCCTTTTTACAAGTCTTCTCATGGTACAAATTAGCAATTGTTCATGAAAGCTTCTTCTACAGGCATTTACATCATCATACTTTAAAATATAAACATGGATTCTGGATGCACAGGAAAGCTAGATGGTGCAGTGGATAGAGTCCTGGAGCTGGAGTTCAAGTCTGGCCTCAGACACTTAATAGCCATGTAACCCTAGACAAGTCATTTGACTGGATTTGCCTCAGTTTCCCCATTTGTCAAATGAGCTAGAGAAAGAAATGGCAAACCACTCCAATATCTTTGCTAAGAAAACCCTAGTGAGGTCACTAAGAGTTTACTACAACTGAAAAGACTCAACAACAACATTCAAGATGAAGCACAGAAACAGACCAACTAAATTCTGTGTACCAATTATATGTGTGAAGTGCCTTAAGAATCTAAAACTACTGTACAGTTATTATGGATATCAATCATATGGGAAGGTGATGTGATTTTGTCAGTATAGGAAATCTCTCTACAAACACTGATGGCAACTGTTCTGTGATTTGGTAGACCTTCATGTCCTAGGGAGATGCTGAAAGCACAGATAAGTTAAATGCTATTTTCAGAGTTGCAGAGATAATCACTGTCATAAGTAGGATTTAAGATCATAGGATGGAGAAGTAGGAGGAACCTGGGAGGCCACCTAGCCCAATCCCCTTTTGATTTACGGATGAGCGAATTGAAGCCTAGTTAAATGAAAGGAGCTTGACCAAACCGAAATACCAAAATAGGTCGTAGGGCTAGTGTAACAACAATGTTACTCCCAGCGGCTGTGGGGGTATAAGACCAATAACACCAGCACACAGGAGGGCTGCTAGCACAGGTTCTTTGATCTGCTTTTCTAAAGGAAAGCAACTTCAAAGGATCAACAATCTTACTTTAAATCAAACCCAACACACACACACACACACACACACACGTGTATATATGTACATTTATATATACGTGTGTGTGTGTGTATCATTTACTTAGTTCAGGGCGAAAAGTCAGCACCCTGAACTTCAGAGAAAATACAAACAGAAATTACAAGCAGAAATTATATAAACAGAGTAAATACAAACAGCAAAGACCAACAGACAGGGCTTCCAACTGTCTGACCAAAAGCAATACATGCATAGTTACCAGAGAGAAAAGCACCAAAATCTGAGTTTTTCAAAGCCTGGGGGGTGGGGGGGATGCTCCTTAACGGCTACCCAAAGTCTAGTCTGGCTGAATCACATGAACGCTCTTCCAATGAGTGAGTCCCAAAGCAAAATGCTTAACCTCAGAGTATATATACCCTTTTTCAGGGCCAGAGGGCATCACAGCCCTCGTGACCCAGGCTCATGTGACTCAGGTTCAAAGCAGGCCACATAGGCCTATTAAGGAGTGGGGAAGATCTTCAAATTGTATTAACATTATAGCCGGCCACTCAGGTAAGATCCTACAATTCCAAAACTAGCACTTTGCAATGACACCAGCATCTTTCCTTGACTCCATGCCCAGTAATTCTGTCCACTAGAACATGCTATTTTGTCATGAATGCTATATCAGAGACCTAAAAAACATATATAATATACATATATATCAAATATATATGTATATATATATAATATATATATAATTGTTGCTGTTGCTGTTATTATTATTGAGGCAAATATATCCCTGAAATGAATATGAATCTCAGGGCTCCTTTTTAATAGGATACTATTCTATATGCAACTAAGATATATTACAAAACAGGGATAATTACTCTCCTGAATATTCAAGATCTTTGGCATGTCCTCAGTCCCCTCTACTCTCCTAGATCAAGTTAATTCTACATTTGTTTTACTGCACCCCTCACCCCCAAAACTGAATCACAGAATCTCTCAGCCAGAAGAGACTTAAGAGGTCATGGATTCTTACCTGGGTCAGAATTCCTTCTATGATGTCCTAACAGGTATTTGTTTAAAGAGTTCTTATAGCATGGATTTGTTCAACAAACATTTAGTGTGTACTATAGGCCAACCCATTTACTTTCAGGTAGTGCTAATTGTTAAAAAGACATTATAGTCTGGCACTTCGCAACTTTTGACCTATTGTTATTAGTTGTGGTTATGGAAGCTAAGAAGAACACGTCTTATTCTACTTTCTACATTTACAGATAGCCCTAAGTCTTTTCTGCTTTAGGCTAAATATTTAGTATCAATAAAGGCTTGCTATTCAATTCAATAAATATATTAAGCACATATTATGTGTCAAGCACTATGCTAAGTGCTGGGAGTAAAACTAAGAAAAAGATAATCCTTGTCCTGAAGTAGTTTATAATCTAAAAGAGGAAGACCATGAAAAATGAAAGCAGGAAAGGAGAGAAGGGTAGGGAGAGGCACCAAAGGGTACCCAGCCCAGGATATTGTGTTCTATGGAGTCCAAACCAAGAAGTGCAGCTGATGGAGAAAGTGGATAGTTGACTAACAAGTTTATATCCCAGCCCCTTATAAAGGAAAACTTTGGGAAGAATTTAGTATTCCACCCTCCAGCCTTCCAATCAGAGGGACAATAGATTGAGAAAGATGAAAGGTATTGAGTTTCAAGGGAGAAAATTCAATAAAGTGGGATGGGTTGGGAAGGAGCAAAATGTAGTTAGCCTTTCACAACATGAGTATTGTCAAAGGGTTATACATAATAATACATGTGTGGCCTAGGTTGAATTGCTCAACTTCTTAGGGAGGGTGGGTGGGAAGGGAAGAGGGAAGAGAATTTGGAACTCAAAGTTTTAAAAACAGATGTTCAAAAACAAAAAAAGTTTTTATATGCAACTAAAAAATAAGATACACAGGCAATGGGGTGTAGAAATTTATCTTGCCCTACAAGAAAGGAAGGGAAAAGGGGATGAGAGGGGATGGGGGTGATAGAGGGGAGGGCTGACTGGGGAACAGGGTAACCAGAATATAAGCCATCTTGGAGTGGGGGGGAGGGTAGAAATGGGGAGAAAATTTGTAATTCAAAATGTTGTGAAAATCAATGTTGAAAACCAAATATGTTAAATAAATAAATTGCATTTAAAATCAAAAAAAAAAGAAAAAAAAAAGAAAAAAAAAGAGTTTCCAAAGCTTAATTAGTCAGCATGATGATGAGATTTCAGATGATCATTTTATCCAGAGTAGGGAATTGTGTTCCATGGAGTCCCAACCAAGCAAAATTCTTGATAAATATGGAGTTAGCATTATTCTTTATTACTTCTATTTTAATATTATGGTATTCTCAAAGTAGAATGGGATGCCTCTGAAAGTAAGGAGTTTCCTCACAGTGAAATTCTTTCAGTAAAGAACTGATAGTCATTTGATATGTTGTTGAGGGAATCCTTTTTAAGACTTGATTGGCATAGATGTCTACTGAAGTCCCCTTTAAAGCTGAAAACCTTTAATTTTGTCACTGGAGGACACTGTGACCTAAAATCCCAGGTATAAGGTGGCCTGAAAATCTTAATAGAATTTTAATTTCTTAAAGCTTAAACTTACAATAAGAATTTTTGGATCATCCTATATGCTTGGGACTCAAAAAATCTGTAATTTCACCAGCCTGCACATATTCCCAGCAATCTACTCAGGATTTTATAATCAATGTTAACTCCAGGAGCAACCCCATCATCACCTTAGGGATAATGCTAACCTTCTAAAAATCTTCTTGGACAGACCAACAATTTACTTAAGGTAATCCAAATTTACTCTGTAACCAATATGCAAACAAAAGATCTGCTTGGATCTAGGTATTTTCATGTTCTGAGCATTTCTAGTGTATTCCATTCTCTATATCATGATACCCCTGCTCCATCAATATTTTTATATTCTCTCCTTGCTTTTCCTATTTTATCTGGTTCTCTGTCTCTCTCTGTCTCTCTCTGTGTCTCTCTCCCCCTTCCATCCCTTTCTCCCTCTTTTTCTCCTTCCCTCCTTCCCAGCCCTCCTTCTTGAATTCAGTTTCTTGCTTCTATTCATTAAGATACCATCCTCAGTCTTAATCTTTTGTACTTTGTCACCCTAACACTAGTTACAACTAAAAACCTCCAGTAATCCCATCTTAATCCAATCCATTTGTCAAGGTTTCTTATTACTCATGTAGTCTCACTAGTCTTCCTTCCCTTTGTTTTGTTTGTGTGTTTGTTTCCTTCCCCATGATTAATCTGACTGTTGGCCACTAACATTTCCTTTCCTATAACCGTGATCTTGCTCTTAGGTTGCTATAGGTATATTATATGTGGCATCTTGGTATAACCCTTCTGAACCTTCTTTGGGAGTAGCATATTGATAAGTTCTTTCATGAGGTGGAGATAAAGTGACCAGTGCTAACAAAGCTAAATAATACCCCAATCCCTATGTCAAAACAGCAACCCAATCCAGTTGCAAATGTATGTTCCCTGGTCCAATTTCATGTAACCATTTCCACCCCAAATTCTTCAAGGCTTCTAATCTCTCCTCTAGAGAGAAGCACTAGATGACTTTGAATTCTACACTGGCATTGCTACCTGCCTACATTTATTCCACTGTGATGTCATAGAAAGACATATGGCACATAGGGTCTAGGGATGATTTGATGCTGTTGAAGCTTCAAGACCTAATGGAGTTCTCACCTCTCATTCAAATAATTGAAGCTAAAGATTCTCATCTTAAGTTTAGAAATGGGAAAAATGTGTATTGAGCCCATAAGAACTTTCAAAATTGACTAAGTCTCTCGTAATTGCTATCACCAGCATTCCTCTTCTTAATATGATGAACTGGGTATCCTCTGAGAGTGATATACTCTGTCTATATCCCTCCTTATATGGAATATTACTTTTCTTACATTTAATAATAGCTTATAATCCAGCCTAATTTAGCTCTTGACTTTTTCACATCATGGTATGAAAACAAGATATGATTGCTTTCAATCGGAGATCTTTGGCTGGCATAGGAAAAGTGTCAGGCTTTGACTCTTACCGCAAGTGCTTGTAATATAATAAAATGGATCTGCAATAGAATTAAATTCAAAAGTAGGATGAAGCTTATTTTTGGTGTGTTTTGTTTTGCCTCCCACATGGCCAAGAGAGCTTGCTATCAGCCCCTACTTCTCTTGAAATGCTGAGGGGGAAGTAACTTACCTATATACATTATTTCTATTTAAGCTTTCAAATAATCAGTGAAAGCTACTACACTGATTTCCCCAATATTTTTCCACTGCTTCTACCAATCTTTCAAAAGTGACGACAGGAAAGAGAACTGCGCTCACAATGCTGCTGGTGATATTGATATGAGTCCAACCACATTCACATTAATATCAATCACTTTCAAAGCTTTGGGTCTTTTTGCCTCACTAGTCACTCTCTTTACATAAGTAGTGACTATATAAGGCTCAGAATGATACTATACTTTGTCATCTCTTAATATTCTCACACCACTACTCTCAACAACAGAACACAAATGTCATGATAGCTTCCATTCCATACCTTGATCTCCATGTGATCTCCTCAGTGCTTGCTTTGTACTCTATTCTTGACACAATATAATAAAATCATTTAGGGTTTGTATTTTGCATGGCCACACCAACAATGATTCCAAGCAACAAATGAATGTCTTAATTACCTTTTATAGCCATGGAATTAACTAATAGTCATGGGCAGCTACCTTTCACCCATCTTACACAGCTGCTTACCTTTGAACTCTGGTTTCTCAAAGAAGTATATCTATGTTCTTCAAGGAGTTCCAGGCAGTCATCTTTCAAGGCTCTTCACCATTCTAAGTGCTCACCTCTGGATTTCATTCAGGTTTTCCATTCCTTTAAAATAGGATACACAGAATATGCAATACTTTATAAATCTGGAAGAGACAGAGTACTATAAGATTATCACCTACTGCCTTCCAGAAACTCTAAATCTCTCAATATAGAGTGATTAAGTTTTTTGAGTACATCTTTGTACTATTGATTCATATTTAGTTTTGAACAAGGACACCTTGGCCAGCTAGGTGATGCAGTGGATAGAGGGCTCAGCTTGGAGTCAGGAAGACCTGAGTTCAAATCTGTGCCAAACTCTTACTAGTTATGTGACCCTGGGCAAATCATTTATCACTTTTACCTCAGTTTCTTTATCTGTTAAATGAGCTGGATAAGGAAGACTCACCAGTGTGTTCACCAAGAAAACTCCAAATGGGGTCACAAAGAGTTGGACAGGACTGAAAGAACTGAAAAACAACAATGACAAGGATACTCCAGAGCTATTTCATAGGAATTGTTTAACAAACTGTTATGAATTGTGATACACAGAAGCTACTTTTTGCAACTATATTTTTGGCATAAAGATTTGGCTGTCACTGTGCTAATTTTCAATACAGAAAAAAACGAAATCCCACACCGTGCCTTCACTTTGATTTATTTTACTTCGACGAGGTTCTAGCATAATTACATTATTTTTTTTTTCCAGGAATAAAACCTTTATTGGATTTTTTAAAACAAAATAATTTATAAAAATGAAGAGTCCCCAAAAAATAAATGAAGAAGAAGTAAACACAGTTAGCATTATTATTTACACCCAAGAGCACCAAAGAGTTTCAGGGTTTTGTTTTTTTTCTCTGTAATCCAGTAATCTCTAGATAGGCTTTTATGTTCAGAGAAGCTATGTCAACTAAAAAATTCCCATTATCAGTTCCTAAATCAAAGTGCAATTTTTTGATTATATAGATGTAGAGTCCAGTTTCTTCTCCCTGCCTATCAATCCTTATAGGGAATTTGTTCCCCTTTTTTTGGTTTTATTCAGGGTTTAATTCATCATCATGATAGCACACAATTCCCACCACCCTCAATTTTCCACATGACTTAACTCTGGTCTCTCGTAGTCTATAGTGACATTTTTAGGGAAAAAATATTAAACACAATTTCTACCATGAAGTTATTTTAAAGAACGATACCAAATGAACACAAGGACTTACATCCTATTTTTGTTCAATTTTCCCAATATGTACACATGAAATACTACAACATTTCTACCTTAAAAAAATACAGCATAGTATATTAATACACTTTTTTAGGCAGCATTTTTCTGACAGGTTTATTTACAAAAACTTCAATTAGTTTTGCTTTAAAATTGCAATGTTTAACATTATCCTTTTAGTAGTAGTGCTTAATATGGGACACAATGGCATCTGGAAAGTAGCTTCAGTCTAAGGATGAATTGAGCTCATAAGAGTGTGGAAGGAAAAGTAGGATTCATATAGAGAAAGGCACAACAGTTCTTTCAAGGGCCAACAAATTGTTACATTATTATTGTAATTAAAATAATCAGTGTCCTTCACTGCTAATTTTTTAGAATTTTATAGCTGGAGGAGATCTTTTGCAGACCACCTTGTACAGACCCTCTCATTTTACAGCTTGAAGAAATTGAGGTCCAGAGAGGGCAGGTGACTTTTCCAAGGCCACACTACTGGTCTGAGTTAGGTCTAGAACTCAGATTTCCTGATTACCAGTTCTGTGCACTAATTAGTCAAGTAAAGTGGCAGGTCCCAGATAAGAAACCTGGAGAATTCTAAAACTAGATCTCAATCTAAGTTTTTAATAGATAATTCAAGTTTCTCACTAATAATTTTAAAGATCTGCACAATAGTTTTGTGCTGCAAGTATTTAAGGCAGGTGCCAAGAATGTTTTAAAAAGTTATAGACTTTACATATTGAAAGAGGGCTTTCCTTTCAAACCATTTTAAATATAATTTGATAATTGCAGTTCTTGTGGCCAAGGTTCAGAATCGATTTCAAAATAAAAGTAGCAGATGCAGGTCTCCTGTCATTTGAATCTTTTGCAATTCTTTGTGTTGCTGCTTCGTGCCATTTCTCTACATGGGGAAAAAGGATTTAGAATGCAAGTGTGATCTGGCACTAACCTAACAGAATCTTAGAATAGTATGCCATGCAGGAAAGAGGTTTAGACATAATCACTTCAAAGTATTTGGTAATTAAGATTCAAACTGTTTTTTCTTTTTGTAAATCATTCTTTGGCAAAAAGATTTTAAACAAGGTGTGGCCTGAAACTTCATTGACTGTCTTCTTTGCAAAATAAATAAGTTTTGTAAAAGGAATCTACAGTGCCAGTTTTATACTGATTGTAAATCATTAATACGTATCATAAATTAATTTCAGCTAATCTACTCCCAAAGCTTTAAGTTGCCGTTCAATCTCTTCATCAGAGATGGTAGATGCTTTTGACGTAGATGCAGATGGTAAGCCTCGGGCAGCTGATGGTGCCTTGGCCATCTTTCCAGAGATTTCAATTCCAATTTCATCAAGCACCTGGTTTACAATATCCTGGCTTTCTTCTTCATCATCAGATCCATCAAAAATGTCATCCAGTGTGTCATTGATCATTTCTTCAGTCATTTCCATTTTCATGTTTTCCTTCTGGAAATTCTGCATTGTTTGCAATGTCTTTTGTGGATCCATCTTCTTGTTAACTGCCTGCATTGTTTTTGCAGTAGTTGACATGGCTCCAGCCATCTTCATCTGGGAGTTCATTACTTTAGTTTGTGTAGACATAGAAGTGACTTTTGAACTCACAGCAAAAGTTCTAGTTTTCTGTTTCCTCAGTTGCACAAGCTGCTTAGCTAAAACCCTGCAGGCTTCTTTGTTACCAATCTTCGCCATTTTCTTAATTTCTAATTCCAGCTGTTTTTCCTGTTTTTCTAATGCTGCTCGATCTCTCATTATAGCCCTCTGTGTACCTCGTAACTCTCGATTCTGCTCCTTTATTACATCGTCTACCGTCTTCTTCTTGAAAAGACAGGCCATGATCACAGACCCCCGCCCCTGAGCGGCAGGCTGGGCTAGGGCAGAAGAGAAGCCCGGGGCACCTTGGACGGGAATGGACCGGCGGGGCGGGGAGAAAAGCCACTGGTCCCCCGGACCGCCAGGGGTGTGGTGCGGGGTCTGCGCCGCCGGGGCCCGAAGCGGTCGCCTAGCCATAATTACATTATTTTATTTAAAATATCTATATAGCAATTCCAAGCATTCAAGTCAGCATGATACAGTGGAAGTGGATAGAAGTCTATCCTTAAAACAGTGAAGACTTAAATTTCTTAACAATTTTTGTTGACTATAAGTTGCTCAGAAATTGCCAATCTCTTTTGGTAGAAGAAGTTTATTCTCCTGGGAGATCTCTATGCTTATGAAATCACAAGTTCAGTCCCCATCTCTAATTCCAAGTATGTTGGCTTACAACTAATTTCATCCTTAGTATGATAGCTCTTTTATCTTCCTCATCTCTTTTTATGTCTGCTACCATGAATGGGAAATGTTTTTTATAGATTAATATTTATACAGTGAATATAGATTGTAAAGGATTTTCAATGATTCCAAACCACTTTATGACATTGAAGCTCTTTTTTATCACTAATACCCTCCCAGTAGTACTACATGACAGCAAAACTTAGACTACCAGCATGTCCAAAGGAAAATATTGCCAGTAACACAAATGTTGGACTGCATAATGAGTATCAATAGCCTGAAACACATTAACATCTAAACCCATGATCCAGAAATGGTATAAAAAGACAACATTTAAGAAATGTAAGTATGGAGGATGACGTGGAATAGTTATGTAGTAAAAGTGAGGGGCAGTATATGGGCAACCTCAGTGTTAACCTTGCTACCCCAAAATGTCAAAAGATCTTAAAGAAGGTATTGAGCATCTTGGGTAGATTTATCTTGAATATTTATGGGAGGGCCTGGGCAAGAATTTCAGAAGATAGAAAGGAATACTTTACTATACTTTACTAGTATTCTTAAAACTGTTATCCTTAATAAGGAAGTTTGAAAGAAAGGTTGGGGCTGATTTATGAATGATGAGGTGATTATGAAAAAGACAAAACTGGTAAGGAAAAGGTAAAAGGGAGCAATTGTATTATAAAGATGGGGTGTGGAAAGGAAGAACTAATATGGAGGAAGATGGGTTATGAACTGCATAGTTTAAAGGAGTGCTCGTTTTGGTGAGATCAATCAAGTGTTTATTAAGCAGTATTCAGTACATTGTGCTTAAGATTCAAACACAGGAAGTGATACAGTCACTACTCATGAGTAGTTTCCATTCTCTTGGTGGAGAGAGAATTTACCTATATAAGCATACATATAACCAATATACACAGGAACAATACTAAGAAGTTAGGGAAAGAGATCATGATATCCACTGAGAAACTGAAATAAGTATAATTGGGAAGGCAGAGTTGAGGCAGCAACTCAGTCAAACTCTTTGAAAATTCTCCACCAAACAACTTATAATAACACCTCAAATCAAATACTGGAGCAGCAGAGCCAACACAAGATTGGGGCAAGATGTTTTTCAGCCTAAGACAATTTTGGAGGTCAGCAGAAGTCGTCTCTGACACTGGAGTGGTGGCTAACCTGAGACACACACTGTGCCATCAGTGAACCTTGGAGGTGACTAGGTCAGTGGTAGCAAAAATTTCAGGAGCTCTCAGCCAAGGGATGGTAAAGAGTTAGGAAAAGGGGTCAGAAAGAGTCTATAGAAGGGCCTTCACTGGCATTGGGTTTATGACTGGGCACTGCAGCAACTTCTTTGCCCATATGCTATTCTGGGCCCCAGTAGCAAAGAGGAATACTTCTGAACAGTCATGAGGTAGTAGGGGCCTTGGTCTCAGGTTCAAGGCAGAAAGGAGCACTAGCACTTGGAGTCCTAAGGAAACAGAGATGCTTTCTAAATAAAAACCAGAGTACTGTCTAAGAGATCACACTTCTCTCCAGAAGCACTGAAAACTTGTAGACCTATAGAACTATCTCTGAAAACAGCAGCATGAGAAAGCCTGAAACATGAGACAGTGTGCCTCCCTAACCTCAAGATACATAGTCAGAGGTCATTGATATGAGTTGAATATGTTGGAGTGATCGGGAACACTCTCTCACAACATTTCTTAAAATACCATATCTACTTTACATCTACCAGATTGGCTACAGAAAAGGAAAATGACAAATGCTGGAGAGGATATGGGAAAACAGGGCACATGCACTGTTGATAGAGTTCTGCACTGGTTCAACCATTCTGGAAAGCAATTGACAACTATGCCTAAAGAGCTATAAAACCATGTATACCCTTTGACTCAGCAATATCACTACTAGAACTGTATCCCAAAAATATCAAAGAAAAGGGAAAAGGACCTATTCATACAAAAAATGTTTATAGGAGCTCTTTTTGTGGTGGCAAAGAACTGGAAATTGAGGGATGATCATCAATTGGGGAATGACTGAACAAATTGTGGCATATGATTGTGATAAAATACTACTATGATTATAGTGGAATACTATTGAGATGTAAGAAATGACAGGATGGTTTTAGGAAAAAAACTGTGATTGCACAAATATATATGTATATACGTAAATACATATATATTATATATGTGTATATAGGTATGTAAGTGGGTATAAATTGATATAAAATAAAGTGAGTAGAACCGAGGGATCATCATACACGTTGAAGTTCTTTGATTCCAAACCCAATGCCTTATTTTTTTTTTCATTAGCTCTGCTACTCATGTGCACATGGGCAGGTCACCAATTTACCACTGTAGCCCCCCAAAACAAACAAACAAGTCTTTCACCAGTATGGTTAAAATATCCTGCTTTTTAATCTCCCTTCCTCTAATGTAGATTCCTGGATAATCATAGCCTTAGGTCCAAAGACTCTCAAAGGTTCCATGCATAGATTATAGTGGGTCTGTGAATTTAGATGGGGAAAAATTGCATCTTTATTTTCACTAACTTCTAGCTGAAATTTAACATTTCTTCAATTATTTGACTTTGTTCTGAGAAGGAATCTGTAGGTTTCAAAAGAAACCCAAAGGAATCCTTTATACAAAAAAGATTAAGAATCCCTGCTCTAATCTCTCCAGTTTTTAATCTATCTTTCACACAGCTGTCAAAATGTATTCCTAAACTCAGTTCTGATCATGTCACTTCCTTGTTCAAGAGGCTTAAGTTTGTCTGTCTATTGACTCTGTCCATATAGCAGAAATCATTCTGTTTTCCTTCTGCAGCTTTTAATAAGAATAACTTACCCAGCAAAGTTGAGTATAATCCTGAATGAAAAAAAGGATATTTAACAAACTGCCACACTTTCAGGTATTTGTAATAAAGAGACCAGAACTCAATGGAAAATTATACAAAAGGTCAGAAGAAACATAAAACATTAATTACAACATGCTCATTAAGGACAAACTGTTTATTACATATATATATATATGTGTATATATATATATACATATACATATATATATATGTTATGAGTATTCTTAAAAACTCATCCTTACTAAGGTAGTTTGAAATAAAGGTTGGGGCTTATTTGTGAATGATGAGGTGATTATAAAAAAACTGGATAGGAAAAGGTAAAAGGGAGCAATTATATTATAAAAATGGGGTATGGAAAGGAAGAACTAATACAGAGGAGACAGGTGAGGGTGGAAGGCTGGTAATGTTGGAACCTTACTCTCATTTGGGTTGAAGAGGAAACAATGAGTACTTCTAGAAGGGTGTAGAAGTTTTCTGAACATGTAGAGAATTGAGAAAACTGGGGTTACAGGATGGGGAGGGACTTTTAGAGGGATATGTGGTTTGGGATTTGGGATGGTAAGGGGAGAATGGGATGGATGGGGGAGACTTTTGGAAAAGGATGTGGATTTTGAGATTCCCTGGGTGGGGGAAGAGGATAAGAGGACTCGGAAGGGTGAGTGAAGTGGAGGGTGGGAGAGTGGAGGAAGAAGATAAGGTGAGAGGGATATGTAAAAAGAGAGACTGAAAAAGAAAATAGTGAATAAAAATAAGATGGAGGGAAATTCACAAATAGTAATTATAACTTTGAATGTGAATGGGATGTTTATAGTAGCTCTCTTTGTGGTGGCAAAGAACTAGAAATTGCAAGGATCCCCATCAACTGGGGAATGGTTGAACAAGTTATGGCATGTGGTTGTGATGAAATACTGTGCTATAAGAAATGAGGAGCTCAATGATCTTAGACAGGCATGGAGAGAGTTGGGCAAAATGATGAAGAGTGAAGTAAGCAGAACCAAGAGAGCACTGTATAGAGTGACAGCAATATTCTTTTAAGGATAACTTGGAGCAACTAAGCCACTTCAACTATTATAAATATACAGATTAAAAATAAAGAATGTATGAAGACTATTGCTATTTGCTTCCAAAGAAAGAATTGATAAAAGGAAATGTGTATGGAATAGTTTTACATATGTGGTGTGTGTGTGTGTGTGTGTGTGTGTGTGTATTTGTGTAATGGTTGTCATCTCTAGGGCAGGGGAAGAGGGAAGAAAAAAAGGAAACAAAAAGAAATGTACATGACAACTTTGTTGTATATTTGGAGGGAATAGCAAGTTGTCCTTGGTAAATTTGCAGTTTCATGTGCAATCATCTTTTTTTTTTTTTTATTGTACTGCTATGGAAATGCTTTTTTTTTTTGTTCTGTGAATTGAAAATAAAATGAATTTAAAAACAAAAAAAAAAGTAATGTTGCTCTGGAATATAATTTCTAGTTGATTTTTACATGATTTTTCCTTACTTTTTATTATTCAATCAAACTGACCAACTTATTATTGTCTGTTTCATCTTTTGCCTCTGGGCCATTGCTTACACTGTCCCTCACATTGGGCATGCTCTCTCTGCTCCTTCTAAGAGTGTACCTAGTTTCCTTTCTGCCTCAGTTCCTGTGTCACCTCCTATTATGAGCATTTCCACAAACTCCCAGGTTACTTTTCTCCTCCCCCCTCCCACATTACTTAGTTTTTTTGCATATATTTTATATTTACCTATTTCCATACAAGTTGTTTGTCCCCAGAAGAATGCAAACTCCTCGAGAATAGGGAACTTACTGCTATTGTTTTTGTATCCTCAGGTCCTAGGATATTGAGTTACTTCAGCTTTATGGACTTTTTCTTTATTGGTAAAGTTAGGGGATTAGACTAATGATTTCTAATGTTCATACTAATACCAAAAATCCATAAAGTAATTCATGCAGTCACGTCCTTCATAGAAACATATCAGTATATCCCAAATGTCCTACACCTTAGTATTTAGGGCTTCTTGAAATGTGTCAAAACAAATAAACAAAACAAAATAATCATTTAATGTGCAATCTTCTGGTGATAAGCTTGTCCTCTGATGAAAGATGTACAGCTTTTTATGAGAGACATAACTGACAGTTTGAGGGCTTGGCAATAATAATAGACTTTAATTTCCTGAAGTGTTTTACACACATTATTTCATTTAAGCCTAACTATTATCCTGCAGTGGAGGTATTACTGTTATCATCCCAATTTACAGATAGGAAAATTAAGTTTCAGAGACTTCATGCTTTCAGTGCTGATAGGCATCAGCTCTATTTGAGCGTAGCTCTTTCCTGAATCCAAGTCTTACATTATATGCACTATACCAAGCAGCCTCTATAGGCTGGATCTACTAGAATTTGCATGGGCTTCAAAAATCCAGGGTTGTCTCCATTCCTCAAGGGGACTTCAGAGTATCTGTATATGAATCTGTGTGGAAAATTATAATCTAAACTTCAAAAGTTAGGGTAGGCTTTGAAAGTTGTTGTTTTGGTTTGTTTTAGTTTGTTTTATCTTGGTGTTGGTTAGTAGGGTGTGGACCATAATCTTACCAAAAACTGAAGTATTCATCTATATTCTCACCACAAAATCAACCCCTAAAGTGATATTACTAAGTCAGTGTTTCCTTTTTCATCAAGTCCAAGGAAATTATGCTCTAATAGAGGCATTTGCCATAGTAACATTTTCATCATAACTAACACAAGCTAATATTGTGTGTAAAATTACTACCATGAATTAACTTTATGTCTATAGAAAATGGGATTGTATGTAATTACTGATTTCCATTCACAATAAACTAAGCAAATTATCTTCACCAACATAAATGCACCATAAATTTGTTTTGAGGCATAATGAAGAAATAAATTCCTGAAAGAAATATGGACCAAATCTGCCAAATTATTGTAACTGATAGTGCCTTTAAAATTAGGGCATGTAATTGCAATTGGAAAATGTTATTCTCTCAATGGTTACATTATTATTAGGGTAAAACAATAATCCTCTTTGCTGATTCTTCATTTCTAGCATAGTGGCAAATTTCATGTATTTTTTTTTATTAAAATGCCACCAAATCTTTAGATAGAATGATTTGCCATTTGTGGAATTACATTTGCCATAATAAATTACCATTTGTGAGTTTAATGTAATGATTTTTTAATTGAGAGACAATGGCTTAAGAAAAAAAGCAAGATATTTTTCCTCTGGAAATTTTCAAGTTTATAATCTTCAACTGAGTATATTTTCAATACATAAGATTTTTCTAACATATGGCCACATGAATTTAATCTTCACAATTGAACATAACCTTTATGAGATGACATTTTAAATCAAATCCAATAATCAGACTGATTTCAGAGTAGTGCTTTATAACAATTACATGTTTCTTTTTGTGCAAAAAAAATGCAACATCTGCATCTCAAAATGTCACAGATGATAAAAGTGGCAATCATTGCATGGTTAATCTCTCATGCTACAAAACACTTGGTGAGACAACTCTATTACTACAGACAATTCCAGCTCACTAGTAATACCATACACATACACATAGATACACACACATTGTTCGTTGAACTTCCAGACTAATTTTTTTACAATTTTTTTAGATCTTCATCACTTAAAGGGATTAACCAGTGTGGTATTTTCCCCTTCATCCAAGTTATATGTCCAATTAACTAAAAGTCCCCATTTGACATATCTCTGATACTTCTCCAATATTCATTATGTTATTATCTTTCCTCAAATTCTGCATAGAATTTCCCTGGAGCTCTTTCTTTTCATTTAATTCACTCTCCCTTTTATCATGGTTATTTGTTGACACGGCTCTCTCTCTATTAGATTGTCAGTCCCTTGAGAGCAGTGCCTGTGTCCCTCACACAATGCTCTGTATGTAGTACTTCCATTCCATTGCATTCAACAAGCATTTACTAAGCTTTCAGTATACAGAAGACATTCCAATAGGTACTGCGGATGTAAAGACATAAAAAAATCCCCGACATCAATGGGGTTTACATTGTATTAGGGAAAAGAAAATCTACATAGAAAATTAAGTGCAAAATAATAGAGTAGGGGTTACAAATAAGAAAAGGCCTAGTAGTGGAGGTAGCATTTAGTATTCACCTCATTATCTTTTGATAAATTAATGAATTTGATTACAAACTTCTTAAGATTAGAAATTGTGCTTGTTCTCTTTCTTTACTGAGATACTTCAAAGTAGAAGAAATCTCCCTACTGATTAGTACAGATCCTTGCATGAAATGTCAATCAATAAGCATGTATTAATCTCTGTCTATGTGCCAGACTACACTGATAAGCACCAGGCATTTAAGAACAAAGAATGAAAGAATACGTACTTGAAGACAATCATGGTATAATAGTGGAAAAATGAAGTATATATAAAAATAAATATACTATAAATACAAAGTTAATAACTACAAATATATTCAAAGTTGTTAAATAAAATACTAGGTTGTTTAGGAAGGTGGACTCAATGAATTGCAGGGATCAGGAAAAGCCTTATACAGAAGATGGGGATGGAGATGGTCAGGAGCTGCACTTTAAATTAAGAGAAATATTCAAAGACAAAGAATTGAGGAGGAAATTCATTTAAGACATGGGGGTGGACAATGCAAAAATGTGGAGTTAGTAGAAGGAATGTTTTTTTTTTTAATTAAGGAAAGGGATATTACTCATTTGGATCAATGACAGTGTTTGAGAAAGGGAGTAACATTCAGTGAGCCTGGAAATATAGGTTGTGGACAGGTTATGTAGGGCTTTAACAGCTAAGCAGAGGGATTCATCTTTTATTCTAAAGCCACTGAAGATGTTTAAGCAAGGGAGTCACGTAGTCAGATCTACACTTGAGAAAATTTTCTTTGGTCGCAGTGTTTAGGATGAACTGGAGTGGTAAGAGACTTGAGGCAGGGAGACCAATTAGGAGGCTATGGAAATAATCTAGACATGTAATAGGAGATCAATGAATGTTTGTTGAATTTGAAATTCATAATTAGAATATAACAGTTGTGTATAATAATAAGCTAACAATTATAGTTCTTTTGTGTTGCAATGAGACTCATACACCTCAAAAACTGAGAATAAAGGACCAAATCCAGTAAGATGAAATCCCATGTAGAGTGTATCAATGTATTTATTTGTGTGGGGGGAGGTGTCTCTTATTTTACTATGCTATTTTATTAAATGTAATTTGCTTTGAAATCACTTGCCTTATATTTGCACAAACAGAAGATACACATAAGCAGAAATATATGAGCTTTGTTTTTTAGTTAATCCTTACCCACTAACCCACAACATTCTTCAAGTGTGGGGTGGTTTTGTAGGGGTTCATGTGCATTAGTAACTGTATTTTTCATTTTGTTTTTGCAACTTTACCAAAGTATTTAGTTGCAGTTGAGTGCTATTTGATTTTCTTGTTTATATGGCTAATTATGGATTTGTCAACTTAGTTGTGTGAAATAAAACGATACCTCAGAGAGGGTTTGAGTCAGAATTTACATAGATGTCATTTAAGTCAAGCATTTCATTTTATAGTAAGGAAACTGTGGCCTACAGAAAAATCTCAGGAGGGCTTCCTGGAGGGAGTTTTCCAGTAGTCTTTCATAGTTCTCTACTGATCAGTCCTTGACCTTTCATCTCTTAGTATTGACTTAGAAGACATAAAGGAGATACTTATCAAAATTGGGCTTGACACAAAGTTGGCAGGGCTATATAATATGAAACATGACAATCAAGATTCAAAATTACCATATTAAGCTAGAAAATTGAGCTTGAATCAACCAGATGGAATTTAACAGCTATAAATGTTAACTCCTATATTTAGGTTCAAAACATTAATTACACAAATGCAGGACTGAAGGAATATGGCTTGAAATCAGTAGATGTTAAAAGAAAAAAAATATAATGTTTTATTAAATAAAATTTCTATGTGCATTAACATTGTGATGTGGCTATTAAAATGGAACAAAATCTTTTTTTAACTAGACCTTTGATTTTGCTGGTATGGGCAATTCCTTCAACCACTGCAAATCAGCACCTGCTCTGAAATTTTATATTCTTAGAGGATTATCTGCAGAAAGGACTAGAACATTAATAATAAAAACAAGTTACTTTCCAAGTTTGTGTCTGAGCTGGCACTCAAACCCAAGGCTTCCTTATTTGAAGGGAAGCTATGCCATCCTGTCTTAGCATACAATTTTATACCATGTTAATTAATATGTAGCATACATATCCCAAGATTTTTAGCTCAGTCCAATTCTGCAATACTGAATGTAGTTTAGGGTATCTGCTTCTTAAAGGGATGTTGATCAATGAGAGTATATAAGGGTGGATTAGTTATATGGAAATGGTGATATATAAGAACCAGTAGAATAAAATGGAAATGTTTAGCCTTGAGAAAAATTGATTAAAGTAGATTGTTAGGGGCACATATGTAGGAAGGAACATGAATACACACATATGTACACACATATATATGTATGATTCTTTTTTGAGACAGCATTATGAGTAAAAGGAAACCACTTTTTTTTCTTTGTATCAGAAGGAGAAACTGCAGTAGGAGCAAAGGGTAGAAGTTTAACGAGGGAGATGACAGACCATTTAGAGGAAGAATGCTCTTAAAGTTTAGGCTGATCATCAGTGGAAGAATCTGATTCACGATGTAGAGAACTCCCCATCACCATTAGAAATCATTCATAATAACAGTGTTATAGAACTGGATCCTTGTATGAGTGGGTGGTTGGACTAAATGATTTCTAATGACTCATAACTTTAAATGTCTCCTTAGAAGAATTAGATTGGGGAGGAAAAGAATGGGGGGTAGTATTTTTTTTTTCTTAACAGCAGCTTTGAAAACACCCATTTGAATATTTTGATGGATGACTTTGAAAATTGTCAAGGAACCAATTGTCCCAGCCTTTGTTTTTTCTAAAGCTGTGACAATCTATTTTTAATTAGCTTCAGAATTGTTCTAAATGTAATAACTTTTGCAAAAAATGCCCCAAGTACAGCATAAAGCATGTTCTCATTAAATACAATTTTTCTTTTCATGATACATTGTGTTAATGTTGTGCACTGATGTTAACGCAAAAATAATTTTGAGTTGCATCCTAGAACACAGAAATTGTTTACACTGAAAGAGGATGACTAACCCAAATTGACTACTTATACTCCAACCAGGACTTTTCCCGCCATTAACGTAACTATTTTCAATGTTTGTTAAAAGTCAATAATCAAAATTTTCAATTTAGTAGTAGCAAATGTAATTTTGTATTTTTATTTTTTTTGATTAAGATTTTTAAAATTTTTAGGTTACAACACTCAGTTCCACATGATTTTGATTTCCAGATTTTCTTATCCCCCCTCCCTCCCCAAGATGGCATGGAATCTGATATATCTTCTACATATAACTTCTCATTGAAATTATTTACACAATAGTCGAGTTGTAAAGAAGAATTATGACCAATGGAACAAATCAGGAGAAAGAAGAAGCAAAACTAAAAAAAAAAAAAAAAAAACAAAAGAGGAAAAAAAAAAAAAAAAAAAAGGAGAGCAAACAGTTTGCCTCAATAATTTTGTATTTTTAAAAAGAAAACTTTAGCTTCAATAATGTTATGGGAACATTAAGACAAAAAGCTTCAGAAATCAAAACCAGTCCTACTTGTTGTTTGATATACTTTATGTAAACATCTAATGAGGTATTTCAAAATAAAATATCACCTACATTTATTTTTATGTTTCTAAAACTAATACAATAGGAAAATTAAAAAAATACTCCCCTTTCAAATTTTTCTACAAAAGATGATGAAAGTAAGATTGTATCTCATATTTTTGTTATTTGTTTTTAAAATCATCAATCAACCTGGAACACTCTCACTTTAAAATCTACTTTTCATGAATTGACTATTAGCGTTGTATCTATGAAAATGATTTGAAAGCTGTCCCTGGTCTCTATTAGAAACATAAATGCCATAAACAATTTTAACTTTCTTTTAGGTTCCCCCCTGACTCCCTGTAATTCTTCATCAATATAAACCAGAAAGTTACTCTCAGGCAGACTGACTTCATTGGTATAGGCATGCAAATGTCATTGATAGCTTTCTTTCACTAGCTTCTTAAGAGACCAAATAAAAAAATTCTATAAGGGGCAGGAGATTGGGAAGAGGATAAACTGAAGAGATGGGATGGAAAATAATCCTCTTTATAGGAAAATAAAGTCAACACTCTTAATGTGATCAAAAATCCGCAACATCCATTTTTAAAATGACAAAGCACATAAAAAAAAGTCAGGTTTAGAAATGAAAAGATTGTAGATGAAATGTTCCTATGTAGTTTGGCATCATGGTATTCAACAATCTAAGGGTCCCTCAAGCACATTTTGGGTGCAAGAGATTGCCAAAACCCAAATAAAATTACCATTTCTCTCTATAAGAGTCTGGACAACACTCCATTAACATGAAGTTGTTAAGTAAAAAAACCACAAGTAAAAAAAAAATGAAGTTATAGCTCACCCCCTATTCAGTATCTCATCTTTTTGTTTTTTCTATTTGATAAGTTCACATTTACAAAGCTGTTTTAGTTTGTTTGTTTTTTTAAGGTGTCACCTCAATGTTTTTTCCAATGTGTTTTTTTTTTAATTTAAATTTATTTATTTAACATATTTGGTTTTCAGCATTGCTTTTCACAACACTTTGAATTACAAATTTTCTCCCCGTTTCTACCCTCCCCCCAACTCCAAGATGGCTTATATTCTGGTTGCCCTGTTCCCCAGTCAGCCCTCCCCTCTATCACCCCCCTCCCCTCTCATCCCCTTTTCCCTTCCTTTCTTGTAGGGCAAGATAAATTTCTATGCCCCATTGCCTGTGTATCTTATTTTTTAGTTGCATGCAAAAACTTTTCTTGTTTTTGAGCATCTGATTTTAAAACTTTGAGTTGCAAATTCTCTCCCCTCTTCCCTTCCCGCCCACCCTCCCTAAGAAGTCGAGCAGTTCAACCTAGGCCACACATGTATCATTATGTATAACCCTTCCACAATACTCATGTTGTGAAAGGCTAACTACATTTTGCTCCTTCCCAACCCATCCCGCTTTATTGAATTTTCTCCCTTGACCCTGTCCCCCTTTCAAAGTGTTTGTTTTGATTACCTCCACCCCCATCTGCCCTCCCCTCCATCATCCCCACCCCCCCTTTTATTTTTTTTTATCTTCCTCCCTCTTCTTTCCTGTGGGGTAAGATACCCAACTGAGTATGTATGGTATTCCCTCTCAGGCCAAATCTGATGAGAGCAAGGTTCACTCATTGCCCCCTCACCTGCCCTGTCCCCTCCTCCCACAGAACTGCTTCCTCTTGCCACCTTTATGTGAGATAATCCACCCCATTCTATCTCTCCCTATCTCCCTCTCTCAGTATGTTGCTCTCTCATACCTTAATTTCATTTTATTTCTTTTAGATATCTTCCCTTCATCTTCAACTCACCCTGTGTCTGCTCTCTCTCTTTTACACACACACACACACACATATATATATATATATATATATATACATATAAACACATACATATACACATACCTACATATACACGTAGATATATACATACATACACATTCACTTATATATATACATAAACATATATATATACACACACACACACACACACACACACACACACACACATTTATGCATATTCCCTTCAACTACCCTAATACTGAGGTCTCATGAATCATACACATCATCTTTCCATGTAGGAATGTAAACAAAACAGTTCAACTTTAGTAAGTCCCTTGCAATTTCCGTTTCTTGATTACCTTTTCATGCTTCTCTTGATTCTTGTGTTTGAAAGTCAAATTTTCTATTCAGTTCTGGTCTTTTCACTGAGAAAGCTTGAAAGTCCTCTATTTTATTGAAAATCCATATTTTGCCTTGGAGCATGATACTCAGTTTTGCTGGGTAGGTGATTCTAGGTTTTAATCCTAGCTCCATTGACCTCCGGAATATCGCATTCCAAGCCCTTCGATCTCTTAATGTAGAAGCTGCCAGATCTTGGGTTATTCTGATTGGGTTTTCACAATACTCAAATTGTTTCTTTCTGGCAGCATGCAATATTTTCTCCTTGATCTGGGAGCTCTGGAATTTGGCAACAATATTCCTAGGAGATTTCTTTTTGGGATCTATTTGAGGAGGCGATAGATGGATTCTTTCAATTTCTATTTTGCTCTGTGGCTCTAGAATATCAGGGCAGTTCTCCTTGACAATTTCTTGAAAGATGATATCTAGGCTCTTTTTTTGATCATGGCTTTCAGGTAGTCCAATAATTTTTAAATTATCTCTCCTGGATCTATTTTCCAGGTCAGTGATTTTTCCAAGGAGATATTTCACATTGTCTTCCATTTTTTCATTCCTTTGGTTCTGTTTTATAATATCCTGATTTCTCATAAAGTCACTAGCTTCCACTTGCTCCAATCTAATTTTTAAAGTAGTATTTTCTTCACTGGTCCTTTGGACCTCCTTTTCCATTTGGCATTCTTCTCCTCATTGGCTTTTTGGAGCTCTTTTGCCATTTGAGTTAGTCTGTTTTTTAAGGTGTTGTTTTCTTCAGTGTATTTTTCAGTATTTTTTTGGGTCTCCTTTAGCAAGTCATTGACTTGTTTTTCATGGTTTTCTCGCATCCTTCTCATTTCTCTTCCCAATTTTTCCTCTACTTCTCTAACTTGCTTTTCCAACTCCTTTTTGAGTTCTTCTATGGCCTGGGGCCAGTTCATGTTTTTCTTGGAGGCTTTTGCTGTAGGCTCTATGACTTTGTTGTCTTCTTTAGGCTGTATGTTTTGGTCTTCTTTGTCACCAAAGAAAGAATCCAAAGTCTGAGACTGAATCTGGGTGTGTTTTCGCTTCCTGGCCATATTCCCAACCCACTAACTTGACCCTTGAGTTTTTCAGTGGGATATGACTGCTTGTAGACTAATGAGTTCTATGTTCCACGTTTGGGGGGGAGGTGCCAGCTCTGTCAGACCCGCACTCCTCCTTCCCCAAGAACCCCCAGTCCAGACTGGGCTTAGATCTTCAGCAGGCTGTTGCACTCCTGCTCTGATCTGCCACTTAGTTCCTCCCACCAGGTGGGCCTGGAGCCAGAAGCAGCAGCAGCCGTAGCTGCCCCACCTCCGCTGCGCCTGGGGCTGGAAGCCGAACCGCTAACTCCTTCCACTCCCGCAGCTTTTCCCACTAACCTTCTCCGCAGTCTTTGGTGTTTGTGGGTTGAGGGGTCTGGTAACTGCCGCAGCTCACATATTCAGGGCGCTAGGGCCCCCTCCGCCTGGCTTCTGGTCCAGATGGTCCACGCCGCTCAGGCTGGGCTCTGCTCCACTCAGTTCCCAGCTCCGTGTGGAATAGACCTCACCCAGAGACCATCCAGGCTGTCCTGGGCTGGAGCCCTGCTTCCCTCTGCTGTTCTGTGGGTTCTGCCATTCTAGAATTGGTTCAGAGCCATTTTTATAGGTTTTTGGAGGGACTCGGGTAGGGAGCTCTCTCTAGTTCCTGCTTACCAGCCACCATCTTGGCTCCGCCCCCTTCCAATGTGTTTAATGAATGTTAAATTAAACATCCTGGATGGTAGAGCTTAGAACTTTAAAGATGTTAACATTACTGCTGAGTTTCTAACAAGACAGATTCATTTTATGCCAATTGTTTTAAAATATGATTTGAACACTCGGACATGGGTACAGCTCTCAGGCCTGTTTTTCTTTAGACAATACCTATGACCTAGATGTGAAGCTTCAAGTCCTGTCATTCATCTCTTCACTAGTCATTCCTTGTGTTATTTCCCTTTTCCTTTCCTCCATTTGATAAAAAACAAAAAAGTGACATTTTTACAATAGATATTCTCCCCCACAGTTACTATACAAGATTATGAACATGCAAACAACCATTTGCAACCTCTAAACATGCTGGTACTAATGCCCAGAGTCAAATCTCTTGTTAAAATATAGCCACTACAGGTTTATTTTTCTAGAAAAATAAAAGGGCATACTGAGAAATTTACCTTCTGTATGGACCCATTCCCTAAAAAAAACCTTCACCTCAAGAGAAAACAAGTTTCAGATATATGCATGGCATGCAAGAATTGAAATTCTAAATTCCTTGATTGGCTTTTTTGTATCCCTGATGAATTTTTTTCCACCTCAAATGCCAATTAGAAAAAAAAAATAGACTGATAAAGACTTTAGCCTCTATAAAAAGGGATTTATAATGGACATGTCTAACCAATCTGAATAGGTAGAGGAAAGAAAAGCTACTGAATAGAGTTATCACAAAAATAATAAACTTCTACAGGTCTATTGCACATATATTGTATGAATAACCAAAAAAGAATGCACTTCTTTACCATCTCATGAAGGCCATGTAGAAATTTCTGTTACATCAAAAAGGATACTTTAAAGAATAAATCAGAAAGCAAATGGGCAGCTGCCAGCTCCAGGACCCCACTTCTTGCTTCAGCTTAGCCCTGGGCAAACAGGTAGTTGCCAGCAGCCAGACAGCCACAGGCTTCATTGTATCTGGAGGGAACACATAAACACCCCTCTGGCCTCAGCACACTGCAAACACCAACACTAAGAACCCAGTGCAGCACGGGGTAAGCTGCCAGACCTCTATAGCCTCTAGCAGCACCAGCCTCCTCCTCACTCCACCCTCTCAGTGGAGCAGCAGACATTAGGTTTCCACCTTGGGCCTCAGGGCAACATCAGTGTAGCACCAGGTAAACAGCCAGGGTCTGCAGCCCCTGAAGAAGCTTTAGCCAGTGCCTCTTTCACCCCTGCAACAGAGATCAAACTTAAAAGAAAGCAAAAAAGGCTAAAAAAGATAAGCAAAAATGAACAAACTGGCCATAGAAAGTTATTATGGTGGCAGGGAAGACCAAGACACAAATGCAGAATGGGACAACAATGTCAGAATACCTATGGACAAAGTCCCAAAATAAAAGAGGAAATGGTCTCAGGCCCTGAAAGAACAAACTGAAGAGCCCAAAAAGGAGCTCAAAATTATATAAGGGAGGTAGAAAAAAATTGGGAAAAAAAATGAGAGCGATGCAAGAGAATTATGAGAAAAGAGCCAACAGCTTGGAAAAAGAAAACAACTGCTTAAAAAGTAGAACTGGCCAAATGGAAAAGGAGATACAAAAATCCACTAAAAGAAACAACTCCTTAAAAAGTACCACTTGCCAAATTGAAAAGAAACTTCAAAAGCTAATTGAGGAAAACAACTCTTTAAAAATTAGAATTGGGCAAGTGGAAACTAATGACTCTATGACACATCAAGAATCAATCAAACAAATTCAAAAAAATGAAAAAAAATAGAAGAAAATATAAAATATCTCATGGGAAAAACAACTGAACTGGAAAATAGATCCAAGAGAGACAATGTCAGAATCATTGGGCTATCTGAAAGCCACAATCAAAAGGAGGACCTGGACAGAATCTTTCAGGAAATTACCAAGGAAAACTGATCTGATATCCTGGAACCAGTAGCAAAGTAGGCATAGGAAGAAACCACTGATCACTTCAGGAAAGAGATCCCAAAACAAAATCTCCAAGGAACATTATAGTAAAATTTCAGAACTATCAGGTCAAGGAAAAAATACTGTGAGTTGTCAGAAAGAAAATTCAAATATTGGGAAGCCACAATCAGAATTACACAGGATTTAGCAGTTACAACATTAAAAGATCAGAGGTTATGGAATATGATATTCCAAAAGGCAAAGGAACTAGAACTACCGTCAAGGATCCAACAAAATTAAGCAGTGGAAAAGTGGTTGTTCAATGAAATAGAAATAGAAAGATTTCAAGCCTTCATATGGGAAAGACCAGAATTAAACCAAAATTTTGCAATTTTGCAATACCAAGACCAAAGAGAAGCCTAAAAAGGGCAAAAGGGAAAAGAAAAGATAAGGGACTCAATGGAGCTGAATGGTTTGCATCCCTACATGGGAAAATGATACTTTTAATTCTTAAAAATTGTACCACTAATAGTATGTGATACTTGAGAAACCAGTTATTGCTGAAGACCCCCACCCCACAGCCCCTGATAAAACCCCCAGTTTGCATAAGAAAGAATGGACTAAGACCTTGCCATTTGGCATTAGCAAATGTCCCTGGGGCTCAGTGACTGCTCCAAGGAATGTCAATAGATAAGATTATCCCACCAAAGATAACCTGTCAGGGTCTTTGATCCATCAGGGTCTTTGATCCTGTTCCCCTGGACCTGGTGACCTGGTGCATAAGTTTCAAGAGATAATTAACCACTGCACCTTGATTTCTGTATAAATATCTCCCTTTGAGGTCTATGTGGGGCCATTCTGATTTGAGCTGCTTGTGCCCTGGACGGTCGCCGGCTAATAAATTCTCCAATTAAAACTTATACTCTGACGTGTGCTCACTGTAGGTACAACAAATACAGCTACAGGAAATAAACATAGAGGGTGTAGGAATAAGGTGAATGAGAAAGAGTACACTGGGTGCAGAAGGAAAGGCACGGTAGAATGAGGTAAATTATTTCACATGAAGAAGTGCAAAAAGGCTATTAGAGTAGAGGGAAAAATGGGAAGGTGGACTATGGATATCACTTGAACCTTGCTCTCATCAGTATTGGCTCAAAGAGGGAATAATATACACAATCAGTTGAAAATAGAAATCTACCATAGCTAACAGGGAAGCAGGAGGGAAGGAGAATAAGTAAAAGGGTGTCAACTGACAGAATAAAAGGCAGACCAGGGGAGGCAGTAGACTGAAGCAAAAAACTGGTCAAGAGGGAAAGGCTGAGAGAGAGAGAACAAACATGAGGAAAAACAGGATAAAAGGAAATACACAGTTAGTAATCATAACTATGAATGTGAATGGGATGAAGTCTCCCATAAAAAGAAAGCATAAAGAAGAAGGGATCAAAAAACAGAATCCTAAAATATGTTGTTTATAAGAAACACACTTGAAACAGAGAGACATACACATAGAGTAAAGGTAGGGGCTGGAGAAGAATCTGTTATGCTTCAGCTAAAGTTTAAAAAAAAAAAGGCAGGTATAGCAATACTGATCTCAGACAAAGCAAAAATAGACCTAATTAAAAGAAATAAGGAGTGAGACTACATCTTGCTAAAAGGTACCATAGACTATGAATTTATATCAATACTAAACATATATACACCTAATGGTATAGCATCCAAATTCCTTTTATTAATATTTTAAAAATATTTATTTAGTTTTAGTTCTCAAGATTTGCTTTTATAAGATTTTGAATTTTACATTTTCTCCATCTCCTTCCCTTCCCTCCTTCCCGAGATGGCACACAATCTGATATAGGCTATACATGTACAATCATATTTAACTTAGTTCCACAATAGTCATATTGTAAAGACAAATTAGAAACAAAAAGAAAAACCGTGAGGAAAAAGAAAGGAAAGAAAAATAGCATTCTTCGATCTGCATTCAGACTCCATAGTTCTTTCTCTGAATGTGGATAGGATTTTCCCTCACGAGTCTTTTGGAATTTTCTTAGATCATTGCATTGGTAAGAAGAACTAAGTGTATCAAAGTTCATCATTGCACAATGTTGCTGTTAGTGTGTAATGTTTTCCTGGTTCTGCTCATTTCACTCAGCATCGGTTCATGCCAGTCTTTCCAGGTTTTTCTGAAGTCTGCCTGCTCACCATTTCTTATGGGACAATAGCATTCCATTACATCGATATACCAAAACTTGTTCAGCCATTCCTGAATTGATGGTCATCCCCTCAATGTCCAATTCTTTGCCACCACAAAATGAACTGCTATAAATATTTTTGTACATTTGCGTCGTTTTCTTGTTTTTATGATCTCTTTGGGATACAAACCAAGAAGTGACAATGTTGGATCAAAGCATCTGCACAATTTTACAGCCCTTTGGGCATAGTTCCAAATTGCTCTCCAGAATGGCTAGGTAAATTCAGAACTCCACCAACAATGGATTAAAGTTCCAATTTTCCCAAATCTCCAGAATTTGTCACTGTCCTGCTTTGTCATGTTAGACAATCTGATAGACTTGAGGTGTACCTCAGAGTTGTTTTAATTTGCACTACTCTAATCAGTAGTGATTTAGAGCCTTTTT
Source organism: Trichosurus vulpecula (assembly GCF_011100635.1). NCBI lineage: Eukaryota > Metazoa > Chordata > Mammalia > Diprotodontia > Phalangeridae > Trichosurus > Trichosurus vulpecula. The sequence goes on along the minus strand of NC_050575.1, from coordinate 366,300,329 downwards.
AAAATATGCCTGTAGATAGTATTGATTTCTTCATCTGAAAACAGCCTGGTCATATCCTTTCACCACATATCAATTGGGAATGACTTGTATTCTTCTTTTTTATAGTTTTTTTAGTATTTATTTAATATTTTTAATTTTCAGCATTGATTTCCACAAGATTTTGAATTACAAATTTTCTCCCCATTTCTACCCTCCCTCTGCTCCAAGATGGCATATATTCTGATTGCCCCATTCCCCAGTCAGCACTCCCTTCTGTCACCCCACTCCCCCATCCCCTTTTCCCTTACTTTCTTGTAGGGCAAAATAAATTTCTATGCCCCATAGCCTTTATATCTTATTTCCCAGTTGCATGCAAAAACAACTTTTTTTTGAACATCTACTTTTAAAACTTTGAGTTCCAGATTCTCTCCCCTCTTCCCTTCCCACCCACCCTCTCTAAGAAGGCAAGCAATTCCACATAGACCACACGTGTATCATTATGTAAAACCCTTCCATAATACTCATGTTGTGAAAGACTAACTATATCTCCCTCCATCCTATCCTATCCCGCTTTATTCAGTTTTCTCCCTTGACCCTGTCCCTTTTTGAAAGTGTTTGCTTTTGCTTACCTCCTCCCCCTATTTGCCCTCCCTTCTATCATCCCCCCTTTTATATCCCCTTCCTCTTTCTTTCCTGTGGGGTAAGATACCCAGTTGAGTGTGTATGTTATTCCCTCCTCAAGCCAAATCTGATAAGAGCAAGATTCACTCATTCCCCCTCACCTGCCCCCTCTTCCCTTCCAACGAACTGATTTTTCTTGCCACTTTTATGTGAGATAATGTACCCCATTCTATCTCTCCCTTTCTCCCTCTCTCAATATATTCCTCTCTCATCCCTTAATTTGATTTTATTTTTTTAAATATCATCCTTTCATATTCAATTCACTCTGTGCCCTTGCTCTCTCTCTCTCTCTCTCTTTCTCTGTATGTATGTATGTATACGTATACGCACACACACATGTGTATATATATATATATATATATATATATATGTATATATGTATATTCCCTTCAGCTACCCTAACACTGAGGTCTCATGAATTATACATATCATCTTTCCATGTAGGAATGTAAACATAACAATTCCACTTTAGTAAGTGCCTTATGATTTTCTTGTTTACCTTTGTGTGCTTCTTTTGATTCTTGTGTTTGAAAGTCAAATTTTCTATTTAGCTCTGGTCCTTTCACTAAGAAAGATTAAAAGTCCTCTATTTTATTGAAAATCCATATTTTGCCTTGGAGCATTATACTCAGTTTTGCTGGGTAGGTGATTCTTGGTTTTAATGCCAGCTCTGTTGACCTCTGGAATATCACATTCCAAGGCCTGCAATCACTTAATGTAGAAGCTTCTAGATCTTGTATTATCCTGATTGTGTTTCCACAATATTCAAATTATTTCTTTCTGGCTGCTTGCAGTGTTTTCTCCTTGATCTGGGAGCTCTGGAACTTGGCGATAGTATTCCTAGTTTTCTTTTAGGGATCTTTTTCAGGAGGTGATTGGTAGATTCTTTCAGTTTCTTTTTTACCCTCTGGCTCTAGAATATCAGGGAAGTTCTCCTTGATAATTTCTTAAAAGATGATATCTAGGGTCTTTTTTTGATCATGGCTTTCAGGTAGTCCAATAATTTTTACATTATCTCTCCTGGATCTATTTTCCAGGTCAGTGGTTTTTCCAATGAGATATTTCACATTGTCTTCCACTTTTTCATTCCTTTGGTTCTGTTTTACAATTTCTTGATTTCTCATAAAGTCACTACCTTCCACTTACTCTATTCTAATTTTTAAGGTAGTATTTTCTTCAGTGGTCCTTTGGACCTCCTTTTCCATTTGGCTAATTCTGCCTTTCAAGGCATTCTTCTCCTCATTGGCTTTTTGGAGCTCTTTTGACATTTGAGTTAGTCTGTTTTTTAAGGTGTTATTTCCTTCAGTATTTTCTTGTGTCTCCTTTAGCCAGTCATTGACTTGTTTTTCATGGTTTTCTCGCATCCTTCTCATTTCTCTTCCCAATTTTTCCTCTACTTCTCTCACTTGCTTTTCCAAATCCTTTTTTGAGCTCTTCCATGGCCTGAGACCAATTCATACTTTTCTTGGAGGCTTTTGTTGTAGGCTCTTTGACTTTGTTGACTTCTTCTGGCTGTCTGTTTTGATCTTCTTTGTCACCAAAAAAGATTCCAATGTCTGAGTCTGAATCTGAGACTGTTTTCCTGTCTGTTCATGTTCCCAGCCAACTACTTGACCCTTGAGGTTTTTGTCAGGGTATGACTGCTTGTAGAGTAGATAGTACTTTGTCTCAAGCTTGAGGAGCTGCACTGCTATTTTCAGAGCTGCTTCTACACAGCAAGCTCTGCCATACCAGTGATCCTTCTGCCCCAAGAACCACCAACCAGGATTGCAGCCCATATCCAGGCAGCCTAAAGCAGGCTTTGCACTCCCACTCCAATCTGCAGATTCATTCCTCCCACCAGGTGAGCCTGGGGCCGGAAGCAACTGCAGCTGTAGCTCTGGAAGCAGCCTCAAAGCTGTACCACCTCCAGGGTGGTGGCCAACCACAAGTTCCTTTCACTCTGTCCCAGCAGCTTTTTCCACTAACCTTCTCTATTGTCTTTGGCCTTTGTGGATTGAGAAGTCTGGTAACTGCCATAGCTCACTTATTCAGGGCACTACACCTGTTCCGCCCGGCTCCTGTTCTGTTTGGTCCTGGTGTGGCCCATGCTGGGCTCCACTCCGCTCCACTCCCAGCTCCGTGTGATAGACCCTTCCCAGCGACCATCCAGGCTGTCCTGGGCTGGAGCCCTGCTTCCCTTTGCTATTTCGTGGGTTCTGCAGCTCTAGAAATTTTTCATTACTATTTTTATAGGTGTTTGGACAGACCTGGGGCAGGAGCTTAAGCAAGTCCCTGCTTTCCAGCCGCCATCTTGGCTCTACCCCCAAATGACTTGTATTCTTATAAATTTGAGTCAGTTATCTATATATTTTGGAAATGGGGCCTTTATGAGAGACACTTGTTGTAAAAATTGTTTCCCAGTTTTCTGCTTCTCTTCTAATCTTGGTCACATTGGGTTTGTATGTGCAAAACTTTTTAAATTTAATGTAATCAAAATTATCCATTTTGTATTTCGTAATGTTTTCTATCTCTTGTTTGGTTATAAATTCTTCTGTTCTCCATAGATCTGACAGGTAAACTATTCCTTGCTCTCCTAATTTGTTTATAATATCAGCCCTTATATCTAAATCATACCCATTTTGACTTTATTTTGGCATATGGTGTAATATGTAGGTCTATGCCTAGTTCCTGACATACTATTTTCCAGTTTTGGTCAAATAGTGAGTTCTTATTTCAGAAGCTGGAGTCTTTGGGTTCATCAAAGTGTACATTACTATACACTATAGTACATTACTGTAGTCTTGTGTACCTAACTTTATTCCACTGATCTACCACTGTATTTCTTAGCCAGTATCAGGTGGTATTGATGGCTAGCATCCAAATTCTTTTTTTTTTTGGTGATTTTATTTAATTTATTTATTTAACATATTTAGTTTTCACCATGGGTTTTCACAAGAGTTTGAATTACAAATTTTCTCCCCATTTCTACCCTCCCCCTACTCCAAGATGGCATATATTCTGGTTGCCCTGTACCCCAATCAGCCCTCCCTTCTGTCACCCCACTCCCCTCCCATCCCCTTTTCCCTTCTTTTCTTGTAGGGCAAGCTAAATTTCTACTCCCCATTGCCTGTGTATCTTACTTTCTAGTTGCATGCAAAAACTTTTTTTTTGTTGTTTTTGAACATCTGTTTTTAAAAACTTTGAGTTCCAAATTCTCCCCCCTCCTCCCTTCCCACTCACCCTCCCCAAGAAGTCAAGCAATTCAACATAGGCCACATGTGTATCATTATGTATACCCCTTCTACAATACACATGTTGTGAAAGACTGACTATATTTTGCTCCTTCCCAACCCATCCCCCTTTATTGAATTTTCTCCCTTGACCCTGTCCCCTTTCGAAAGTGTTTGTTTTTGATTACCTCCACCCCCATCTGCCCTCCCCTCCATCATCCCCCCCTTTTTTATCTTCTTCCCTCTTCTTTCCTGTGGGGTAAGATACCCAATTGTATATGTATGGTATTCCCTCCTCAGGCCAAATCTGATGACAGCAAGATTCACTCATTCCCCCCTCACCTGCCCTCTCCCCTCCTCCCACAGAACTGCTTCCTCTTGCCACCTTTATGTGAGATAATCCATCCCATTCTATCTCTCCCTATCTCCCTCTCTTGACATGTTCCTCTCTCATCCCTTAATTTGATTTTATTTCTTTTAGATATCTTCCCTTCATCTTCAACTCATCCTGTGTCTGCGCTCTCTCTCTCTCTCTCTCTCTCTCTCTCCCTCTCCATATATATATATATACACATAGATAAATACATACATACACATTCACTTATATATAAATATATATATATACATATATATATATATATATATATATATATATATATATATATATATGCATATTCCCTTCAGCTACCCTAATACTGAGGTCTCATGAATCATACATGTCATCTTTCCATGTAGGCATGTAAACAAAACAGTTCAACTTTAGTAAGTCCCTTGCAATTTCTTTTTCTTGTTCTTTTTCTTGATTACCTTTTCAAGCTTCTCTTGATTCTTGTGTTTGAAAGTCAAATTTTCTATTCAGTTCTGGTCTTTTCACTGAGAAAGCTTGAAAGTCCTCTATTTTATTAAAAATCCATATTTTCCCTTGGAGCATGATACTCAGTTTTGCTGGGTAGGTGATTCTTGGTTTTAATCCTAGCTCCATTGACCTCCGGAATATTGTATTCCAAGCCCTTCGATCTCTTAATGTAGAAGCTGCCAGATCTTTGGTTATTCTGATTGTGTTTCCACAATGCTCAAATTGTTTCTTTCTGGCTGCTTGAAGTATTTTCTCCTTGATCTGGGAGCTCTGGAATTTGGCGACAATATTCCTAGGAGATTTCTTTTTGGGATCTATTTGAGGAGGCGATCAATGGATTCTTTTAATTTCTATTTTACCCTCTGGCTCTAGAATATCAGGGCAGTTCTCCTTGATAATTTCTTGAAAGATGATATCTAGGCTCTTTTTTTGATCATAGCTTTCAGGTAGTCCAATAATTTTTACATTATCTCTCCTGGATCTATTTTCCAGGTCAATGGTTTTTCCAAGGAGATATTTCACATTGTCTTCCATTTTTTCATTCCTTTGGTTCTGTTTTATAATATCTTGATTTCTCATAAAGTCACTAGCTTCCACTTGCTCCAATCTAATTTTTAAAGTAGTATTTTCTTCACTGGTCTTTTGGACCTCCTTTTCCATTTGGCTAATTCTGCCTTTCAAGGCATTCTTCTCCTCATTGGCTTTTTGGAGCTCTTTTGCCATTTGTGTTAGTCTATTTTTAAGGTGTTGTTTTTTTCAGTGTATTTTTCAGTATTTTTTGGGTCTCCTTTAGCAAGTCATTGACTTGTTTTTCATAGTTTTCTCGCATCCTTCTCATTTCTCTTCCCAATTTTTCCTCTACTTCTCTAACTTGCTTTTCTAAATCCTTTTTGAGTTCTTCCATGGCCTGGGACCAGATCATGTTTTTCTTGGAGGCTTTTGGTGTAGGCTCTTGCACTTTGTTGACTTCTTCTGGCTGTATGTTTTGGTCTTCTTTGTCACCAAAGAAAGAATGCAAAGTCTGAGACTGAATCTTAGTGTGTTTTCGCTGCCTGGCCATATTCCCAACCACCTAACTTGACCCTTGAGTTTTTCAGTGGGGTATGACTGCTTGCAGACTAAGGAGTTCTATGTTCCACGTTTGGTGGGGATGTGCCAGCTCTGCCACACCAGCACTGCTCCTTCCCCAAGAACCCCCAACCCGGACTGGGCTTAGATCTTCAGCAGGGTGTGCACTCCTGCTCTGATCCACCACTTATTTCCTCCCACCAGGTGGGCCTGGAGCCGGAAGTAACAACAGCTGTCGCTGCCCCACCTCCGCTGCCCCCCCCCCCCCCCCCCCGGGGCTGGAAGCCGAACTGCGAACTCTTTCCACTCCTGCAGCTTTTCCCACTAACCTTCTCCGCTGTCTTCCCACTAACCTTCTCCACTGTCTTTGGTGTTTGTGGGTTGAAAAGTCCGGTTACTGCTGCAGCTCACTGATTCAGGGTGCTAGGGCATGCTCTGCCCGGCTCCTGGTCTGGTTGGTCTGCACTGCTCACACTGGGCTCTGCTCTGCTCCCCTCCCGGCTCACAGCTCCGTGTGGGATAGGCCTCACTCAGAGACCATCCAGGCTGTCCTGGGCTAGAGCCCTGCTTCACTCTGCTGTTTTGTGGGTTCTGCCATTCTAGAATTGGTTCAGAGTCATTTTTTATAGGTTTTTGAAGGGACTCGGCAGGGAGGTCACGCTAGTCCCTGCTTTCCAGCTGCCATCTTGGCTCCGCCCCCTTAGCATCCAAATTCTTAAAGAAGAAGTTAAGTGAGTTACAGGCATTATGAATTATGAAATAGATAATTCTGATTATATTAAAAAAGCTTTCATATAAACAAAACCAATGCAATCAATATTAGAAGGAAAGCAGAAAGCTGGGAAATTATTTTTACAACAAGTTTCTCTTATAAATGCTTCATTTATCAAATGCATAGAGCACTGAGTGAAGTTTAAAATACAAATTCTTCTCCAATTGGTAAATGGTCAAAGGATATGAACAGGCATTTTTCAGATAAAGTAATCAAAACTATCTATAGTCATCGAAAGAAGTGCTCTAAATCGCTATTGATTAAAGAAATGTAAACCAAAACAACTCTCAGATACCACCTCACCCCTATCAGATTGGCTATTATGACAAAAAAAAGGAAAATGATAAATATTGGATATGGTGTGGGAAAATTGGGACTCTAATGCATTGTTGATGGAATTGTGAATTGACTCAACCTTTCTGGAGAGCAATTTGGAACCATGCCCAAAGGGCTATAAAACTGTGCATACAATTCAATCCAGCTCTACCACTTCTAGATCTGTATCCCAAAGACATCATAAAACTGGGAAAAGGACCCACATGGACAAAACGGAACACTATTGTTCCATAAGAAATGATGAGCAGGCAGACTTCAGAAAAACCTGTAAAGAATGGTACAAACTGACACAAGGTAAAATGAGCACAACTAGGAAAACATTGCACACAGCATCAGCAACATTGTGTGATGATCAACTACGAGTGACTCAGCTCTCTCAGTAAGACAGTGATCCGAGACAAGTACAAAAGACTCAGGAAAGAAAATGCAATCCATTTCCAGATAAGGAACTGATGGCCTCTGAATTCAGATCAAAGAATATTTTTTTCACTTTATTCTTTTTTGTACTTTTTTCCCTTTTGATCTGTCTCCTCTTTCACAAGTATGACTAGTACAGAAATATGTTTTATGTGATAGCACATGTAGGACCTATATCAAATTGCCTACCATTTTCAGAAGAAGGGAGAGAAGGGATGGATGGAAGGATAAAAATGTGAAACTCTAAGTCTTGCAAAAAAAGGAATTCCAAAAACTGTTTTGACATGTAATTGTGGAAAAGTAAAATACTACTAGAAAAGAAAGAAAAAAAAAAACAGAATAAATCAGGATTTCTCTGATATTATCTCAGGGGAATACTTCACACATTAAAAATAAAATGCTATTTCAAAGTAAAAGCAGTAAGAATTATTTTCTTCTGTCAACTCAACTTTTCAAACAAATTGTTGTCACTCGAATGTCCCTTTGACAGACGGTCAGTTACGAAGTGGCTTCCTTTGTTCCAAGTGAGAGCAATTCTTTGTTTCTTCAGTTTTCCAAACTGCTTATTCAAAATCATTCCAATCTGTTTTCCAATACTTTATGTCAAATTGTTTTGGAACTCTTTTAGGAATTTTCTCCTCAGGGTGATCCCTTTTATCAGAAATGATGGTATAGGAGTATAAATTAATGAGGGTATCTGAACTACCGAAGTATTAATTGCTTTAGGATTATGGATTGATAGAGCCAAAATTCCTCCAGTTATTATAGGAGTTTGTCATTGATAAGTTATCTTTGCCATCCAAAGGTGGGGAAGTTGTGGCCTTGAGGCCAAATGTGACTCTGTAGGTCCTCAAGTATGATTCTTTGACTGAATCTAAACTTCACAGAACAAACCCTTTTATTAAGGGGATTTATGAAGTTTGGATTCCGTAAAAGGGCTGCATTTGAGGACCTAGAGAGCCAGATGTGGCCTTGAGGCCACAGGTTCCCCACTCCAGGACAGTTGTCCTGGGTGCACCTGTACCTTAAGCCTCTTCTGAAAAGAATTTTTTTTTCCTGACTTAATTTAGTCTCACTCCTGGTGAAATTGACTGGAACATTGTTCCTTCTGCTTAACTAGTTAAGTCTCCTGAGAAATGGGATTTGTTTCCTCTGAATTTCATTTTGCCTCTGATGTTCTATCTTCCTTTTTAACCTTGGATAATATCGCTCTATATTCTTACTCAGATTTGGTCAATTGATAAGACTGTTTTCTTCATGAACCCCATTTGCTTTATGAGCTTCCAGGTCAGTGATAATTCCATAAAAATATCTTTTTCCAGGGCCCATTCTCCCTCTTCAGCCCAAACCATTTTTACCAAAACCAATCTGCTCTTGTATTTGCCATCTGGCTACTCTCATCCTGAATTGCCAAGCACCAGGATATTAAGTCTTTTATTCAATTTTGGAAAATTATGCTTTCTTTCTTTCCTCTTATTCAACTTGATGATGTCATCCAGTGACTTATCAGTCTCATCAAGGTTTTCATGGCTGCTGCTCTTCAGTAGTGGTAGAGTTGCCACTGGGGTCGCCATTCTGATGCTAAACCTGTTTATCATTTAAAGCCTGAAACTTGCGGTAGGAAAGGCCTGTGTCTACCTGACCACCTCCCACTGACTGACTTGCTTTTTTTTTTTTTTGATCATCAGGGAATGCTATGCCCATGGTGCTCCTCCACTCCCCTCATCCCTTAAGTTTTGTGCATATGTTGGGATTTTCTACCTTGAGTCATAAAGTCTTATGTAATGTCACAAAAATATACTGGAAAATGCTAAAACTCCCTTGGCAAGGAATTGCCAACATCAACTGAGACAAAGAAAACTTCTTTTATATAAAATGTTGTGGTAAAGAAGAGCAGGCAGCAGGCACTTGTGCCACCACCAAAGGAAAAATCCCAGAAAAAATAGAAATTGACACTTTTTCTTGTTGTTGTTGTTCTGGTTTTGGCTGTTTTCATTTTTGTCACAATATAATAGAAGATAGGCTGGCAACTTAACATATAATTTTTTGGATTTGTCATTTATTGATGACATATTTCTTGCCCATTTTTAAGTCCAAAAAACCTCACACCCCATTTTATTAATTTCAAGATATCTTTGGATATGGAAACAGGGATTAGCTACAAGTGAGATCATTTGGTCTGTCAATTTCCAGTTTGTCCCTCAGTAAGTCCCCAGTAATGATTTTGGATAGATAGAGTTATTCAGTTTTTATTCCGTTAGCAAAATTGCCTATCACACAAGAAAAAAAATAATAAAATTTGTATGAATAACAATATAGTAATACTTTTGGCACTGTTATAGAACAGTCATAGTTCTATAGACACTATACTTTAAGTATACTTCCGAATATCAAAGTAAATCCTAGAGGATCTTGAGAAAATATATAACAATGAGAACATTTCAGTAACCACATCAACAAGAACATTTTGTTACTGGCCCCTCAGCAAGGAGCTGTAAAAGACTGATATTTGCTATTGGGAGATCTAGTCTTAGAGGGTAAATCTTTGGAAAAATCTTAGTCTTTTTCTGTGTTTAAAAGGATTTTGTTTTAAACTTTCTTATACATTATCAGGATTAGAGCATAAGTTATTAATAAGTTCCATGGTTTTAATTTTCACTTCTTTTAATTGTTAAATATTTAAATAATTACATACAATGTTATGGTACGCAGAGAGAGAGACAGAGACAGAAAGAGAGACAAAAAAGGGACAAGGACAGGTAGAAGGATGTAGTCAGAGAGACAGACAGCAAGAGAGACACAGAGATAATCAGAAATAATTTTGTTTATTAAAATGATTTTTAAACAGCACCATGTGCATCCACTAAATGAGATTTTATGAAATTAGATCACTAGTCAAAAAGTATTTATTGTGTTAAGTTCTGGGCATCCAAAAAATATTTAAAACTTTGTTTTTCCCCTAATTCTAATGGGGGAGAAAACATAAAATAACTATATGGACAAAAATATATAAAGTCTAAATAAAAGATGCTCTCAGAGGGAAGGTGATGTAGAGGTGGAGGGATGAGCCTCCTACAGAAGATGGGATTTCATCTGCTTCTTGAAGGAAGCAGAGGAAGCTAGAGGGTAGAGCTTCAGGGGGTAAAGCAGGGCCAAGTCATGAAGTTGTCTAATGGAGTATTATGTATGAGGGAGAGAAACAATTCTATGCTGCTAGATCTTTGAATAAGTTAACATTAACCTGCTACTAATTAGTGGCATAGTTTCATTTAGCCATTTAGCATCTATTAGTTTTTTTAAAGGAACATTTACTATTACAATAAGGCAAGAACAGAAGTACCAAATTCCTATATTTGTTATATGTGTGTGTATGTGTGTGTATATATGCTTGTATGTATTTATATGTATGTATGCATGTGTATGTTTGTATTGTGTGTATGTATGTGCATATATGTATTCATGATGCATGTATAATGTCTGGTGGCACACTCCCCTCTATAACACCTTAGTCCTAGAGGAGAGTGGATTCAAATTAAATCAATTGCTATCATAGAATTGATCCTAAGAAAGTCACTTCCAAATACGGCTTTTGAGTATTCAGCTTAGTTACCTGTTGAGCTGGTAATTAGTTCAATCTTTAGGGATTAGCTTCTTAAGGGGCTGCTGAATGCTATAATTTGGGATTTCACCACTGGGATGGCTGGCTGCAAACTTCAGCATTAACACTGCTTCCTGGTCTTCTAATGACTTGCCATTCTTACATTTTAAAGCTCACATGGAGACAGCTCTCTCGATTATTTCTTCAGCTAAGGCCAAGAAGTGTAGAAACAACAGAAACCAAAGCATCCTTAGGGCCATGTACTCATAGGCCACTGTGGGGAAGCATCAGCATAGATAAATCAAGACGTATGACTGTTCTCCTCACTGAAGTTCGTAGCATTCCCTGCACTCTGTTTAACTAGTCAGAAAAGAGTTAGACCATCATTTTGGCTGGTTAGTGACTTTTGGTTCTATAGAAATGATAGAAAATATGCTCATGCTTGTCCACTTGGATTTTTCATCAGCCTGTGCATGTTTTTAAGGAGTAGGCTCATTGGCTAGTCCCCTGGTTCCATGTTGTTGTAAGGAATCACTACAGTGTTACAATTTAAAATATAATTTAGTAAATGGCCTTCATAAATAAAGGCGACTCCCCAAAAAACTATCATCTAAAGTCCTATATTTTGGTATTGTGAGTATTCAAAATAAATTAGGATATTCCTGCAATGACTGACACATCATAACACTAGACAGGAATTCAAAGCCCTCCTAGATTGGATATTGTCTTCATTTATAAAAAGAGTTTTAATATCTGGGTTATAGTTAGGCCAAAAAAAAAAGAAAAGAAAAGAAGACCATTTAAATAAAGAATTTATAAACATCAAATCTTTAAATAAATGCTACTGTTTTTGATGAAAATCAAACATTTTATTTTATGAATTTAAAACATTCTAAGGGGTCCATAGGTTTTAACAGACTTCCAGAGGGGTTCATGGAACAAAACAAAACAAAAAATTCTGAACTCTTAACTTAGTGCATTCTCTGCCAACGAAATAAACAGAAAGAAACTATCAAATTTCAGTGTATTTAATTGAGACAGAATAGCATTAAAAATAATGGATGAAAAACAAGCAATCAACATATTCCAAGAATTACAGAAGTCAGATTTAGAAGGTATCCTCAAACCTTTCTAGTCTATCTCTTCCTGAAAAGGGTTATGTACTAGCACGTTGATGATGAATGGTCAAGGCCTCCAATTAAAGAGATCAATTGTCTAGCCTTAATTATAAGGAAATAGTTCCCCAACATAAGGTTAAAATTGCCTTTTTTTCAGGCAAACTTACAGTGTTGCACTCATTGTTTCTTGTTTGGAACTATTAAGCTAAGCAGGAAAAAAAAAAAACCCACAAACAAAAAGTAATCACATGGATCTGTCTTCCATATGTCCATTATCAAATACTTGAGGACATCTATCTTATATCCATTACATTTTCTCTAAGCTAAATATGCCCATTTTCTTCAACTCATCGGCATAATGCAGAAACCTGAAGGCCATAACTGTCTTAATTGTCCTGGGGTAGACTACACAAAGGTTTATAATCTCCCATAGATACTTATTCTATTGAGGAAGGGAAGAGTCACTGGATAATTTGTACAATGAGATAAGGAGAAGTTCCCTTATGCCTAGTATACAAATTTGGCTCTATCTCCCAGCAACAAGCTGTGACTCCACCCATCTGCAAAGCTTTCATTTGCTTCAGCTTTGATAAACTGTGGCTGGAATCTAATGGAAATTTTATCTGATGCAGTAGCTTCCTTTTCCTCAGCGGCAGAGAAGTGAGCTTTACCTATCTTTTGTAAGATAATCTTTGTCCAATTAGCCTGAGGTACTTAAATCAATAGATATTAAGTTCTGGCAGAGTTCACTTAAGCCAGGGGTGAGGAACCTGAAACCTTGAGGCTGCATGTGGCCTTCTAGGTCCTTGGGTGAAGCCTTTTGACTGAGTCCAAATTTTACAGAACAAATCCTTTCACTGAGGGGATTTGTTCTGTGAAATTTAGATTCAGTCAGAGGGCCACACTTGAGGATGTAGAGGGCCACATGTGGCCTTGAGGCCACAGGTTCCTCACCCCTGACTTAAGCCATGCAAAAGACCTTGAAGTCTTTCTGTAAGCTCAACTTGATGTCTCCAAACTACCTCAAACTTAACATATTCAAAACAGAAGTCACTGTATTTTCCTGTAACACCCACTCCTCTTCCCAGCTTTTCTTGCTGTCAAAGGTATCCCCACCTTTGCAATCACTTAGGTTTGCTACTTTGGTGTTATCCTTAACTCTTCAATTACCCCACACGTCCAGTCAGATACTAAATCTTGTTATTTCTACTTCAATGACACTCCCTATAACTATCCCTTTCTGTCTACTCCCATAGCTACCCCCACACCCCCATGGGAGACACTGCTACAGGACTGCCCTCCATGGCATGCCTGCATCAATGAAGGCGCTGTGCTCTATGAACAAATAAGATTCGCAGTAGCACTAAGGAAACATGAGATGCACAGTTCTAGAGACATCTCCATCCCAAATGTTCAAAGAAACTATTTGTGCCCAATTTTGATAAAGCTTTCTGAGCTCTTACTGAACTGATCAACCATAGTCAAACATATCCTTGACTCCAAAATGTAATGTTATTGGTGCTCTTCAAGCACAAAGGACAAATAATAACAGCCAGGAAAAATGAAGTAGCCTCCTAATTGGTCTATCTGCCTCAAGTCTCTTCCCTCTCCAATCTATTCTTGACACAGTTGCCAAAGCAATTTTCCTAAAGCTCAAGTCTAATTAAGCCACTTCCCTACTCATTAAACTCCATTTACTCTTTGTAGATTGTAGGATCAGTTATTATCTCAATCTTTATAAATGAGTATTTCGGAATAAGGTTTATAACAAATTAACTATTAAAACAGTATGTATCATGTATAGATTTGTGAACATTAAATATAATTATATCAAGGGTGATCATTCATTTTTTAACTTGTAGTGGTGCCTGATGAAAAAAAAGAAAATTGGAACCCATTGATCCTGACTACTAAAGGTAGTCGGTATAATAGGCAGCTCATAGATTTAGTTTATCAAAATTCAACAGTTGCTAACTTCATTCAACGATCTAGGTCTGAAATTGAGTGTGCATATGGCATGGGGAGAAAGGAGTTGATGGGTCTATATTGCCTTTCAGAAACTGAGATTATAATTAACATATGTTAAATGTTAAAATCACATTGCAAACCTTAAAGCACGACATAAATGTTAGCTATTATAAGATCAGGGTTTAGTAGGTCAACTTCATTTTAAAGATGAGAAAGCTGGAAATTCAGTCAGGGGGATTAAATAACTTGTCCAAAAATCACACAGAAAATAAGAAATGAGCTTCAAATTTAAGAACAGAAATACTGTTTCTCAATTTTTATTCTATATCACCTTTCCTTGCCTTCAATGATTTCAATTTTTATTCTATGCCTTGCCTTCATTGATTTCAAAATACTCAGTTCCACAAAATCCCATGAATGAAACACTGACACTCTTCTTAGTCCCTCTATATGGGGGGAAGGGAAGAGAAAAAAATATAAAAAAAAATATAAAGCACCTACTTTGTAACAGGCACTATGCTTAAGCATTTTACATATATTATCTTATTTAATCTTCACAACAACCTTGAGAGGTAGGTGTTATGATTATTCCCATTTTACAAGAGAAGAAACTGAATCAGAGAAAGATTAAGTAACTTGCCCACTGTCACACAGCTAGTAAGCATTTGAGGCTAGATTTACACTCAGGTCTTTCTCATTACAGACCCAGAACTCTATCAAATCTACTACCTGTATTTCCCTAAATATGACTCTAAATTGTGGAATACCTTCATCTTAGAAGCATGAAAATTATGTGTAAAGCAAAGGAAAGAGGCATTATGCATTTAAGTAGGTAATTCTATATCACAAAGACTTGCATGAGAGAAAGAACAAAAAAGGACCAAGAGTGGTTTATCAGAAAAAATTACTGGACTTGAATTCACCAGGAAATGTATTTGAATCTCACATTTGATTTACTTGCTAAGTGTTTACAGGCTAAATGCTTGAGTTTGTTATGCCTCAGTTTTCTCATCTGAAATAAGAATAATAGTACTTGGAATATTTATCTCACAGGGTTGTTTTGAGAAGCATATAAGGCATTTTGCAACCTCAAAAGAGTAAAATTACAAAAAAAGATGTCCTCTTGTACATAACACATGTCTTTTATGGAGCAATCTAAAAAAATCACATGCATTAAGAAAGCCTGGAGAGATTTCAATCTGTGTCCCTTGAAGTAGTCACCATAATAATAAAAACATAGTCTGTCAAAGTAAGTGGCCAAAGTAGTATTATTAGTTAAAAAAATCTCTAACATATTTATCATTTCAAAGTTTACAAAGAATTCTTGTGTGATAAATGGGTGCTAGATTCAGATTTGGGAAAAATATAGATATGAATCCTATCTTTCTTACCAAGCAATGCAAAAAAATGGGCAAATCAATTTAAAATAATTACACCTATCTCACATACCTATTGTAAACAATAATTAATATAATGTGTGCAAACCCTTTAATATTTTAGATGCTGTGTGTGTGTGTGTGTGTGTGTGTGTGTGTGTGTGTGTATAATTTGTTCATTATCTCTGGTTTTCTCCACATTAGTATGTAAGACACCTGAGGGCAGGATCTATTTTATTTTGTCTTTTGCATCACTAATTCCAATCATAGTGACTTGCATATAGTAGCTATTTAAGACATACTTGTTTAATTGAATTTGAACTTCACAAAAGATACACTTATCTGTAGATCATACTCCTTCTCCCCAACCCCTTTAGATTCATCAGTATAGATCTCCAGATGTAGAACCTTCTTCTGGCAATGCATATCAACAATTTGTCTGTAATTTATGGTTCTAGGGTGTTGCCTAGGGACACTGAAAGTTTGAGAAACTTGCCCATGGTCACAAAACTAGTGTGTCACAGTCAGAAATTGAACTCCAAGGCAGACCCTCTATCTATGATATCTGATTGACTAGATATAGATAGAGTGTCAGAGAGATGAAGTAACATCCAAAGTCCCTCAGCTTACCAATAGTAGTACAGAGATTGACTACAAAGTACCATTGTCTATACATTATTAAGTGCATATACCATTTAGTACGTTGGGATGCATTAGGCTGGTTGATTATTGTCCTTGAAGAGGACCAAAATGTCATCACTATGCTTGAGTCAAGATTCAGTGCATCCTACTGTGGCTCATCAGGCCAATATGAGCTCGGAATGCTCTACCACAGGTCAGGCACAAATAGTCCAAGTGAATATTTGGGGTGGATACTCCAAACTTGCACATCCTTTGTTTCCTTTGAGCTATTTCAATTCTGCTTTGCTTATAGAGCACAGCACCTTCTCTGATGTGGGAATGCCATGCTGAGCCATCCTGTGCCAATGTCTCCCATGTCACACAATCAATTCCAAAGTTCTTGAGAGAGACCTTGAGAGTGTCCTTGTATCACTTCTTCTGACCACCATGTGAATGCTTACCCTGTGTGAGTTCTCCATAAAATATTCTTTTTGGCAAGCATGCATTTTGCATTTGAACCATGTGGCCAACCCATTGGAGTTGCCCTCTCTAAAGCAGAGTTTGACTGCTTGGCAATTTAGTTCGAGTAAAGATCTCAGTGTCTGGCATCTTATCCTGCCAAGTAATCTTCAGAATCTTCTTAAGACAATTCAAATGGAAGCGATTCAGTTTCCTGGCATGGCTCTGGCAGACTGTCCAGGCTTCACAGACATACAACAATGAGGTTAGCACCACAGCTCTGTAGACCTTCAGTTTGGTAACCAGCCTAATACCTCTTCTCTCCCATACTTTGCTTTGGAACCTCCCAAACACTGAGCCTAGCTCTGGCAATGAGTGGTCAACCTCATTATCAATGTATACATCCCTGGAAAGTACCCTACCAAGGTAAGTGAACTTATGCACAGCATTCAAAACTTCTCCATTTACTGTAACTGATGGTTCCAAGTATGGATGGTGTGGAGCCACTAGGCACTAAGAAATTGGAGGTTGATGGGAGTTGGAGGGAGGGAGAGGGAGTCTACACTTGTAGTTCCTGACATCAGGGAGCTTGTAACCTGCTTGGAAGATAGCATTTATACAGTAAGAGATCAAAAACAATACAAAGCATCTGGCTAAGTGCCAAAGGAATGGTAGTGCTCAGAAGTGTTAAAAAGAATATATGCACAAGGTGATTTTAACAGGTAGTTTACTTCCATCTTCGTTCCTACTAAACTGAATCCTTGCTCAAGATAGGAATCTGAAACTCCCATAATTAATAGGAAGAAAAAAAAGAAAATGCTTTTTATACTATTTCTGGTTCATGAACCTTCTTCAAGGTTCACCAGAACAAAAGTTGATGAGGAAAACATTTTTAACCAGCAGTTTACCATTTAAATGAATGAACTAAATAAATAAGGAACTGGAACCCATTAAAGGCCACTTTATGGTCTTGAGTAGGAGTAATAATCCAGGTTCCCATGAGGGAGGAATCTCTCCCTTTTCAAGGGGGAAGTTAAGTGACTAGCAGGGAAGAAATAAGATGTTCCCTGAAGCAGCTATTAAAGTCATCTAAGAATGCACCAATGCCCTTTGCAATACTTATTTAATGTTTTCAAAGCACTTTCAGCTTCTCGGATTAAAGAAGTTCAATGTGTTTATAGTAGGATCACCATTAATGGCACTAGCACATTCACTCGTGAAGAATAAAATAGTTCTCTGGGTTTGCTTGTTAGTATAGTTTTCTGTTAAGGTACACCGTCTTTTTGAAACAGGAAATGAGAAACTTTTGCCCCCTTTCTCCTCCCTCAACTCTAGCAAAAAAAAAAAAAAAACCAAAAAACTACAAAGCAATTTAATAGGAGAGTGACAGGTTGACATGTACAAAATCATCAGAAATGGAAACATTTCCATAAATGGAGTAAACCCCCTCAATTTCTGAAGGGTGCACTGCTCCTCTGAATGACATAATAATATGCAAATACTTTCTTGAATATTTGTCATATCTGTCACTCTTCTTTATCGGACATAGTGCTTTATCACAATGCAGTGGAAAGAAAGGAGGAAATGAGGTGGAAAATATTATTATAGATTTTTTAAAAGAGGGTGCTTTGATAGAAACTAAAGACAGCTGTTACCACTACTGTATTTAAGAACAGATGTGAGTAATGAACCATGAGGCAAAATATGTAAGGGAGGGAAATATTTCTGCCAATATAGATACTCACTTATAAATTCTTTTTGCATGGAATAATAATAAAGTGTGGCCTAAGGGTACATGGTGACATTGAGCAGGCTGTTAAGTGTATTCTCCTTGTTTACACAGCCGAATACATAATAGCTCATATTTATACAGTGCTGTACAGCTCATGAAGTGCTTTCAAACGATGTCATCCTCACAATGCCGTGAAATAAATAGCGCAAACATAATCCCCATTTTACTGTGAACAGAATAAGTCTGAGTGGTTGTGACTTCCCAGGTTACCCAGCTAGGGAGTGATGGATCCAGCTCCATCAGTAGCAGCCCTTCCTCATGTCCCACTTTCTTTCTTCCATAGAACACACAGCGCAGGATGGAACAGCGCAGGATGATAGGGTTAAAAGAAACCTTCGTTGGTGTCTAGTGCATTCTACATGAAATATTTTCCTTTGGAAATAAAAAGCCACTGCCACTATGATTACATTAAAGTTCAGATAAATTGTACGAAATGAGTAATAAATGCTAATTTGTGGATATGTATTTTTAAAAGCATTAGGCTATCTACTCACTATAACTTGCAAAGGGGATATCACCATCCTGATAGTCACTAACTGAGAAATTGTTGCTTCCTGTTGGAAATCACTGTTAACAATGTTTTCAAACTAAAACACGGGCAGCAACATGACTTGTATTGATCAGGGCTCCACACTATGCTAGGTGTTAAAGCTTTTTCATCATTATTAATTTTCTCCCACTGCCAAAGGAAAATGAGGGATAGGATTTATCACCAAAAGTAGCCATATGAGTCAACAGCATGTCCAATAACTTCCTGAGTGCATACCATGCATGGTGTGATACTCAGTGCTGGAGAATGAAAAGGGAAATAAGAGCCTCTCCTCACCCTTCAGTAGCTGGTCATTTTATAGGTGAAAAAATGGATATATACACAAGCATCTATCAGTTTAATTTGGATCATCAATCATTTACTAAGCATCTAATATGTACAAGGCACTGTTCTCAGCTATATTGTAATAGTCTGAATATGTTTCCCATTCTTTTCCATGTCAGACTAGTATAAAATCTCAGCACAAGGCTATTTCTCAGTTGGAAATTAAAAGGATAATGCAAAATAGTGACTGCCTTCAAAGGGATACATTTTACTGGAGGGGATTCCATATACACACAACTAAATCAATACAATGTTATAAGAAGTCATTTCAAGTAGGAAAGAGCACTGAATCTAAACCAAGGGGATCAGGCAGGACCTCATGCATTGTAGGAGGTAGGACCTGAACTGCAGAAGAAGATAGAGATTTCAAACAAATTGTGAAATACTAAGTTCAAAGGAGAAATAGAAAATATAATGAGATACCTGAGGCAAGATCAGCTTAAGTCTGGCGCTAGGAGGTTTTATAGAGCATGTGGCGCCTAATTTAGGCCCTGAAAGGAGAAAAAGATTCTAACACAGAGAAATTGGATTTGGGTTTGGGCGGTTTGGAGAGAGAAAATTGTCCTGATGGGGAGAGGTTTAGGGATGGTGGAGGACTGAATGACCAAAAATGTATAGATGAGACAGAGCAGAATTAGAATAGGGATAATGAAAGTTCGACTTTGGTTATAATGTAGCATGTATAAGAGGAATACTAGGATGTGACTAAGAGATTGTCTGTAGTTATTCTTGCTCTTCCTTCATTCTCATAGAAGACCAATGACACCATGAGGGTGATGTCTTGACTTGCACTTGAATTGGATCCTGAATCTCTCCTTCAGAGTCATCAGAGTATATTGGCAAGACCGAAGTCAAGGTGACTGGCAATGGCCCAACTGGAAGACTTAAGCACTGTTTAGTACCTGAAACATAGTAGGCATTTAAAAATGCTTACTCACTAATGTTGAAGCATTCTACCCACTTTTCTGAGGGATAAACAATGTACTCAAAATGCAGAACAGGACATACCTCAAACGTATCGGATGTGGGAATTCGTTTAGCCTGACTGCATCATTTGTTATGAGTTGTTTTTTTTTTCTTTTTTTCCAATGTGGAATGTGGGGGTGGAGGAAAAAGAGCAGAGGAGGTTGACAGTGCTGAGTGCTGGGTTAGGTAACAAAAAAAAGAAAAGAAACAAAGGAGAGTCTTTGAGGCTTTGTATTTTTTAATGCAAAGAATAAAACAGAAAGATTTACTATGGACTTTCTTCACTACAAGGATTTTATGGGAATTCAAGAAGTAAGGGTGCTTAAGTAATGGAGGTGTGTTGCAAATTAAGGTAACCTATTTTGAAATGTGGCTGTTCTTTTAAGGGCAATATTACTGATGAATTCTATTTATTTCATACTTATCTCCTAAGATGTCCCATGTGCTTCCTGCGTCCTCTCCTTTACCAGACTGCTTTTTAGGTAGCACACAAAAACCCTGGAGCAAGCACAGGGAGTCCACCACTCTGTTACAGGGAACAGAGGAGATTAATTAAAGGTATTCAGTGTGAACAGACAGTGAGTTCATGTCTCTGTGTTCTTGACAATGAATAATCTGTTCCACCAGTTCTCAGTATGAATTAATTCTACCCTGAAAAGTTAAGACTAGGAGAAATTCTAGAGTGGGGAAAGTGTAGGATAAAACACAGAATCCAAACCGATCCTCTAGACATTTCAAATATTACGTTAGTATGAATACAGGTTGCCCTTTCCTCCAAAATTAGACTATTATGCAAGCTGAGTGCAAACTATAATCAGTGCTATTTCTTAGTGCATACTGATGCATGTGTCTCAGTTCAAAGGATTTTTCTTTGTGGCGACTGGGAGATGAAGCCTGTATTAGGATTAATACATTCTTTAATTGAAATACTTTGCTTCAGTAAGAATGACAATATATCACTAAACTTGGAATAACTGTGACCCTAAATATTACAGTAGCTGGAAACGCTGATTAGTGTTTTACAAATTTAATATTCTTCAAATATCTCTTGTTAGTGCATGCCAGCAATTTTAATAATATAATAATACCAAATAATTATCTATCTATCTATCTATATCATTGCATATTTATATCTACATCTAAGAGCGGGGGGAGAGAATGAGAATGAAAATGGTATAATCATGGATCAAATGCAGGAAGGCTTGGATTCTACCTCTGACACTTCAACTATAAGATCTTTGCCCAGTCATTCAGTTTCTGAGTGTTTTAGGAAATTTTCACTAAGATTAAAAGGTGCCAACATACATTTGTAAAGGGAGTTTCTTAAACTAATGAAATCATAGCTCCAGTCCCTGAACCCCTTCTGTATAAAATACATCTCTAGATTACAAAACTGTCATTTCACTTACACTGACATTTCTCTCCTACCACATCCACATTACTAAATATTTGGCCTATTGGATGGGAAACTTGGATATCTTTGTCCTTGTTTTTGTTATTTGAGTCATTCTTTTCACAGAAATCACACAGAAGCATCTATAATACTCAAAATTTATCATTTATTCCACAAGTGTGCGATTAGATGATTGCTTGACAGGGATTCATTAAAGATGTGTCACTCTTGGTCATGCTGTTTTTACACTGAGACTATGCTTTAAGTCCCTACTGGGCGTGCTCTCTACTGAAGCAGAAACTACAAATATACTGTACAATGAAGAATCTGACTTCACTTGTGGAACACAGGCATAATAATAATAATGATGTTGCAAGAGTAGAATGCAGTACATAGCAAAACCCCTAAGACTTCATTCTTAATAACTTTTCTTTTCCTCCTCCTCCTCCTCCTCTTCCTCCCCTTCACAACAATCCTGTGTCAGGAGTTCTGTTATTATCCCTGTTTTATAATTGAGAAAACTGGGGCAAAAAGTTTAAATGACTTGTCCAGGGTCACTTAGGGAGATTTGAACTCAAGTCTTCCTGAAGCCAGGCTCAGTGCTCTATCCATTGAAAGACAAGCTAGAATGTGAGGAGGAAGAGCAGGAGGAGGAGAGTATAAAGGGATTATATTCTTATCGGAGGACACAATATATACATAACAGAGTTTAGTTTCAGGGCAGATTAAAAGGCCTGGAGTTACTTCACCTTATCCAAAACACTGTAATTTTTGAGTTGCTCATTCTCTGCTTATCCAAGTGGTATGCCTGTAGATGGCTGATTCATAGCCAGGGACCTGGAGGGGGCAGGCTCAGAACTATTGAGAAGGGGAGAGCTCATGGGGAGTCCATGCTTGAAGTGAGATAAGGCACTGTGCAAGCACTCCCTATTACTTCCTGGTTAAGACCAAGAAGAGGCTATGGTGATGGAGTTGGTGTGGTGAAGGAAGCTAAGCAGTATTTGAAGAGGAAGAGGAGGAGGGGGAGGGGGAGAGGCACAGAGAATCAATCACATAACCCCCTACTAGAGTTGGGATCTCAAGGGGAGAGCGTTCAGGGGATAGGAGTTTGAGTTTTTGGTGTAGGACGGACTAACTCTCACCATGCCACTATGGAGTTAGTGCATTAACATGTGCACATAGTATCAACATTGTCAGTAAAACTTTAATGTTAATAAGAGCAGATTATCCCAATGTTATCAGTAACAGTTGATGATCTGCCTATCTGAGGTTTATAAATCATAGGATCAAAAGGCCCTGACAAAAAAGTGCAGATGGTTTCCCTTGATTCAGTACGTATTACCAGAATGTGATTTTTGGTGAATAAATATACAGTTTAAAAATTCTTCTCCTTTGATCTTCGGGATGGTATGTATGTGATTTCTAGGTTCCCCTTTGCAACCTCACTTCTTGCTATTGCTACTTTATACTGGCTACTTAGAAACTTTGCATATTAATTAGAAGAGAGGTGGGTGGTCAGGGACCAGGACAAGCTCACAATTTCAAAACACACACATACACCCTCTGTTGTCAGTGTTCAGACTATGTGATGCATTTGCTTCTGTATAATCAAAACCCATTATAGCACCTTGTAGACAGCATGTGCTTAATAACATATCTGTTAAATTGAAATGAAACAGCCCCTACCTTCAAAGATATTTCATTTCACTTGGATATGTGTAGGGAGAGAATATAACCCCTTCATAACCAAATATAGCTCCCTGTATAGTAGGTCAAAGGAGAAATACAGAAAAAAGACTTAAGAAAATCAGTTCACGTTGCTATGGTCATAGAGTTGGAAGTGTCTTATTAAAAGCCCTACAGCAGCTTTAATAGTTCCCCATGTTGCAGCAATAAAAGTTGGTTTATACCACCCTTTTAATATATTTGTAGACAGATGTAAAAGAGTTCCCTGTTCTCTTGCTAAAAAAGGTGCATTTATATCCAGTAGCCATGTGTCAGATGCTCTGTGAGAGTAACACCTTCAGTGCGTTTCTGGAGATAGAAAATGACTCTATAGCCCTTTTATTACTGAAGCTCTCCAGTGTGGAGCTTTAAAATTCCACAAGGCAGGACACTTATAAGAGGAAACTTAACATTTGTATCACAACTCACAAACTGATAATATAACAAAATGGTGAGCAGGGTTTATTTCAGACCCAATTTGAGTTATTGAGCACATACCAACAAGTCTGCCAGCATTCATTACTTTAGAGAGACAGATGGTCTGGACTGAACAACCAATTAATGCAAAATGTGTTTTTTGTGGCACTTACCACAGAGAGAGAACAAGAGCTTTTCTTTCTTTTCCTTTTCCTTTCTTTCTTTCTATTTCTTTCTTTCTGAACCATCTCATTAAAGTTTATTTTATTTCAATACTATAATTCTTTTAAGGAGCAAATAAAAAAGGTATCTATATATAAACTCTTTCTAAGGCTGTATATTTTATATGCATTACAAACATTAATAACTATGCATTTTAGAAGCATATGGACTCCAGGATTGGGCCTAGGATTTCTTTTGTACTCAGAACTTCTAGGGAAGGAAATTGCCTCTACCAATGAAGGTCAGCATCCTCTCTGCAAATTATAGCCTTAGAGAGTTGCTTAGATCACTGAGAGCTTAAGTGATTTGTTTGGGGCCACATAACCAGTATGTGTCAGATTTGTGTCATAAAAGCAGGTCTTCCTGACTTTCAAAGCTATCACTTTAGCCACCACATCAAGCTGCCTCTCATATGTATTTTCATGCACTGTGAGTACACATATTATGTATATGTATATATTATAAATATAACAATATATCCATATTATGTACATATGTGTATCAGTATAGGTACATATATATACATATATACATACATATATGCACATAATAGTGTACATAAGGAGGATTTTGTTATTTTTCAAGTTCAGTTTCTCAGGATCCATGGCCATGGAAATATCTAGTTTCCAGCTGTTAGATAATAACTCCCAGAATAGCCCCAAGGATCCTAGATAGTAATTCCCAGAATCATAGTTCCAGATAGTCCTATTGAGGCTGTGCCGTGAGGTCTAGGGGTGATGTAACTGACATTTAGTAAGTACCCTTGCACAGAATGACCACATTGGTAAAGTTAACCTGTGAGCTAAAGTTGGCAAGATGCCTTCTTTGTCTGTTGCCCTATAAAGCAAGTAGGCACTGGTCAGTGAGAGGGGAAAGCATGGGGAATCTGTGTGTGCCTTGACCGGCCCCCATCAAGGCTTGGGGGGATTTAGGAGAGGGGCAAGCTGTGTTTGTCTCGATTGACCCCATAGAGACATAGGGGTAGTTGCCCCGCCCCGCTTCTCGCTGGCCCCTGCTATGCAAGAAGAGTTGTTAGGGAATGCTGTAGGAGTTTGTGCTCATTATCAGCAACTTTTGTGAGAAGACTAGACTAGAATAAAGTATGATTATTAACCGCTCTGACCAGATCAAGAATGAACCTGTTAGAGGCTGGAGTACAAAACCTCCAATGCCTCCTGTGTGTTATTTGTGAAACAAATATACGTACATACCCTTACCTGACCTTCATTAACTCTCTCTGTCTGTCTGTCTGCCTGCCTGTCTGCCTGTCTGCCTGCCTGTGTGTTTCTCTCCCTGTCTCTCTCTCTCTGTAATACCAGTGTTAGCATAGCACAGGCCCTGCTGGAGAAAAATCTTTACATAAACTTCAGTAAAATTAAGAAAAGCCACTTTTTACAAAATCCAAGTAGAGAAAGAAATCTGCGGTATTTTATTCTCAAAACTTTCATTCTGGTTTCTAAATGAAATTTCACTCTTAAAGGCATCAACCATTCTCTGAGATCAATTAATTATCTTCATGAAGATGTACAATAAGAAAATGTAATTACAGCATGAAGGTCTCTCAGCAAAGAATTTACTTTTTTCCCCCCAATTATTGCCTGTGTGATTTTTTTTTAATTTTTGCTTTCCTTCTGAAAGGTAAGTTGTGTTTAAAATAATTTGGTTCTTTACTTTTGATACATTAAAAGTTCACCAAGTCCTTTCAGCTCAAATTGTATCTGGCCAGCTTGTCTTTGATTAAATGAAAGTTGTAAGTCTATGGTTTGAAAGTCAATTTGGATGCAACTGTTTAATAATAATACAGAGAGTGGTTGACACTTTGCTGTACTTACATCTTCTAGACAAAATGATTACATATACTGCACATCAATCACTTGACATAACTAAAATATAACCAGTTTAATAGAAGAATATCATATGATAAATGCCTCCTTCCTAAAAACTTCCAATCTTTGCCTCATTGTTTCTATTTGATTAATGACTTCCTTTCACCTTGATAGTCCTTCCCTCTACTCAGATGGAAAACACCATCTTGTGACGTTTTATGCATTTGTAACTTTGCTTACTTTAAGAAAGTCTTCTTTTTCCTTTCTCACCTTTTTTTTTAAAAAATTAAATTGTATTGATCTCTTTTGCTTTTATATCACATTTATTTTTGAATGTAGGCCACCACTCCTACCCACCCCAAACATCTATGCACATACCCAAAAAAATAAAGAGATTTCCCATGGAACAAAAAAAAACATAATCCAATTGGTACATTGGCACATAGAACAACGTATATAACTTTCCATTCTCATAGTTTCCAACCTCGCTGAATAAGGAAGGGAAGTACATTTCTTTACTTCTTCTCTGGGTCCAAGGTCCATTGTTACCATTACTTAGCTTTCATATTCATTTTAGGGTTCATTTAATTAACATCACTGAATTCATTGTGAGTATAGTTTTCCTGGTTCTGCATATTTTTCTTTATCAGTCCATCAAAGTCTTCCTTTATTTCTTTAAATTCTATATATTCATTCTCTCTTCCAGGGCAGTAATACTCTATTTGCATTTATCAACCAAAATTAATTTATCCCTTCTGTGACGATTGTGCATTTAATGTAGCCTCTGAAGCTGAATCACTTCCATTTGAGTTGTCATAGAAAGATTCTGAAGATCACCTGGCAAGATAAAGTACTAGACACTGAGATCCTTTTTCAAGCCAAACTCTCAAGTACTCAAACTCTACTGCAGAGAGTACGACTCTGATGGGTTGGCCACATTGTTCAAATGCCAAATATATGTTTGTATAGAGGACCGTTTTACAGATAACTCATGCAAGGCAGGCACTCACATGGTGGTCCGAAGAAGTGATACAAGGACACTCTCAATGTCTCTCTAAAGAACTTTGGAATTAATTGCATGGCATGGAAGACACTGACAAAGAAATGTGAGATATACAAATTTAGAGACATATCCACTCCACTTATTCATCTAGACTATTTGTGTTCCATCTGTGGTAGAGCCTTTCAAGCTGGTAATGCTCTGATCAGCCACAGTCAGACCCACAGTATCTTGACTCCAACATAGTACTTGTCATTTTGCTTTTCTGAGAACAAAAGACAAGAATAAACCAGCCAACCAAGGGATGGACACTTTAAGGTTACAAAACACTTCCCTAATATATTTATTGCATGAAATTTATTATCATTTTTGTTTTTTTATCTTATCCTCCTGCCAGATGGTAACTTCTGTAAGGATAGAGACTTCTGTAATTCAGCTTATTCCAGTGTCTATCACAATGATCTACACACAGGAGATATGTGATAAATTTTGTTGAATTTATTGAAAATTAATTTTTGTTTGTTACAACCTTTTGCATTGACATAATTGGAAAATATCCTTCTTACCCCCTTAGACTCATCATCTTAAATATCTCTGACAGGACTAAAAGTCACAAATCTTTTATTACTAACTCATAAATTCTTTTGATGCTTAATCTATTAGGATGCTAATCTAAGGAGAATAGTTCACCCCTATAGATTCAAATTTTCTGGTTTATTTTCCAAAGTCACAGTAACTTTCTTTTCTATATTTATCTACTTCTCCCTTTAACTTTGGGAGAACAGAGGTTGATATAGTAACTTTCCAGCTGTGTGTTCTACTGCTATCCCCTTTGAGAATCCAGGATCACCTCCAAGTTGTAAGACACAATTTTGGCATGGAAATAGGACATCAGTTGATGAATGGAATTACATTTTGGTTTTAAATAAAAAGAAAAGAGTAATAAAGAAATGTTTTAATTTCTCAGTCATCTATACCTATAGTTACAGACCTTTGGAAAAGAGTGAAGTGGAAATGTTAGCCCCTTCCTCTCCACCACCTCCAAACTGGGCATTTCTCTAATGAACACTCCTAGGGAAACAAAAGGGAGAAATTCGTATCTGATTCTTCATTAGAAAATTATCCTTCAAAGTCAAAGCCCTTCTGAGTGTTTTAAGTAAAAAGTGTAAAGGGAACCTTTCCTCCCACCAATAAATCCGTTGAGCACACTACTCTAGTCTTGTAATTGCTACCAATCTCTGTCCTAGTTGGTGAGTGGCACAAGAGGGTGGAGAATGTCCTTTTCTGTCATGAATCCCTTAAGGAGTTAGCAGGCAGAATATGTCCCACTTTCCTACTCAGATATAAGGGTATTGAATAAAAGTGTCTGGGCAAAGTTCTCTTCCTTTATACAATGACTCCCAGAAAACAATGAATAATGGGATGATCACTTCCCTCTTTCTGGATACCACATCTCTCTTATTGTAGCCAATGGTAGCATTAGCCATTTTAGCTGCTAGATCGCACTGCTGACTTAATATTGTTCTCCCTAGATTAATGATACAACATTAAAATTAATTTTCCTCATTCCACACCCCCCCTTTTATTTACTGAGAGACACAATCTCCTCAATGAATCACTAACTGGTATAACAAACACTAGGGGCATCTAGGTGACACAGTGGATAGAGTGCTCAGCCTGGCATAAAGAAGACTCCTCTTCCTGAGCTAAAATCTGGCCTCGGCACTTGCTGTCTATGTGACCTTGGGCAAGTCACTTAACCCTGTCTGCCTCGATTTCTTCAGCTGTAACATGAACTGGAGAAGGAAATGGAAAACCACTTGAGTATCTTTGAAAAAAAAAAAACACCCAAATGAGGTCAAGTTGAATGTGACTGTAAAATGACTGAAAAGTATGACAAATGCTTCATCAGATTTTTAACTACAAGGCTTAGATGTTTTAATATCTTAACATATCTGAACAATATCTTAACATTGTGTGAGGGTAAGGGGGAGAAAGAGATTGATTGATCCATTGGCCAGAGTCATTGGCAAGCAGGCCTTACAAAGAACAATGGTGCATGGGGAAAGAGTGTGAGGGAATGGGAAACAGTCTTTTTTTCAGTAACCCATTTCTATTGTCCATTTCATAGTTCATCATATCTTAGGGCTCAGAAGTCTCGTGTAGCTGTCTGGTTTCTGTGAATATTTCTAGTTGCAGTTGTATGGTTTTCTGGAAATCTCTTCTCTTAGGCATTCTGTAATAGGCTGGTTCTCAAAGCAACTGTTTCTAGCAAATCTGTTTCTCTGGTTCAGATCTCTTGCATAGATCTATTTTCTGCTAGAATTTCTTGCAAAATAGATCATAATATAGTTACTTTTATTTTGCTTTTCCAATAATTAGGTCATGTGGTGAGAACTAGCTCAAACTTTATAGTTTGGATAAGGACATCAAATTGGGAACCCCTAGACAAGATAGTTTACATTTTTCTATATTCCTTGCTGCTCCTGTCCTTATCTAAATCAGGTACTTGATTTAGACATTGCCAACTACAGGCTGAAGGGAGAATCTGAAAGAATTGATGAGGATATGACTTGCAGAGTAAGCAAGTCTAGTTAATTAAAAAAATATTTATTCCAATTATTTACTCTAATTCTGCACTTTGGAATGCTCAGACCCCCAAAACCTATGAAAATAAATGATGGGTACAAATATACTAACATGTTACAAGCAATTATTTATGTATGTGCAGAAAAAATGTAATAAGCTTAGGCCTGATCTTAAAATTATGCAGGATGGTCAAGTAATAAGAAGTAGATAATTAGAATGTTGCATTAATATCCACCAAGTATTGAAAACTTTTGTGGAGAAATTATAAAAGACAGGGAAAGGAATTAGACAAGATGAGAATTCACAGATCAAAAGTGATCTGTCCTAAAGGAAAGTGAACTAACACTGATGAAATTGTCGATCCATTGAAGTGCATGTGTTTATGTGTGTGTGTGTGTGTTGGGGGGAAGCATTAGTCATAAGAAGAGTGCTATTGAATTGAGGAGAGTATCAAGACAGTAATATTTGCTCTAGTTCAGGCTTTATTTTGAAATGTAGTACCCCAAGATCTTTTACCCAAAGACACATTTAAAACTCAGATCCACTGGACAAAATCCACTACATGTTAATGGGTTCTGCATATCCATACTCCTAAAGCTATATATCATAAGGTTCCACCTATGTCTTCACCTTTCAATAATTAGCCCCAAGACATAATTAGCTCAAAACAAAAACATGTATTGACATGGCATACTAAGGAAATTGCAACAAAAAATCATCCTGGTAAACCTAGGTGGGATGTACTCATAAATTTATTGAACCTTGATGTAGAAAATGCCAATGTATAGAGAGCATAGTAAAAGGCATACAGACATGGGACACATATGGCTTAGACATGTGCTAGGTCAATTGACTTATACCTTTCCTGCTGCAGGGATTGAGGGACATAGCTATCTCCAAATAATTTTCTTCCTTTCACAACCTCAGAAGGATGCTACACGGCTGGATATAAGGTTTCTAACACTTCCAACACCTCCAGTTTCTTTTTGACTCAGATAAAATTCCTAATGGTTTTGAACTTCAAATAGGATGATGCACAGGAACCACATGGACTATCATCTGCTTTCTCCAAAGAGCAGGAAACATCCAAATACAAGACCAAGTACATGGACATTTCAGAATCAAGGATTGTTGAAGGTGCAGTAACCTATGAAGAAACTCTCAAAATGGGTTCTAGCTTTAAAAATCTCTCATGTTTGCTGAAGGCTAGAAATTAGATTGTGTTGTCTATATCGTCTGCTCCTAGAAGAAGGTGAAATTCAAGAAACAATGCCCTTGAATTTCCATCTCAGACAATGCTCTAGCAGTTATCACAAAAGTTTCATTCAGCAGAATGAAATAATAGCTAACTGTGGGGAAGAGAAAAAAAAAGTCCTTCCCCTCAGCTACATCATTTAATAGACACGAGCAAGACTTTGAGAATTGAAAATATTCTCAAGAGCTAATTCTTGCTAACATAGCTAGCTGTCTCCTCAACATTATGTAAGAGAGTTAGTTCCCTCATTCAGAAACTCTCATTTTCTATGATTTGCCCATGTAAATGAGTGGACAGAGAAAAATCATTGAGGCAATCTGTAGTCATGGACAAAGCTATTGTCTTTTCCAATCTTCAGCTTAATTTCTGGACTCATATACAAAAGGATTAATCAAAGTCTAACACCCTTACAAGTTTCAAATAAGCCATTAAGCATTCAAAAACCTTCATTTCTTTAATCAGTTGGGAGGATTCAACTGATTAAGAACCCCCTACTCAATCCCCTAGCTACATAAGCACCTAAGAGATATTATGTTTATTGAAAAACTAATGAAACACCCAGCTATACGATATATTAGAAATTGGATTCAGAGGACCCAGATTCAAGTCCTGCCCCAACTACTTAACAACTTGGGTGATCTTGGGCAAATGACTAAATATTTTTGTGCTCTAGTTTCCCTCTCTTCAAAATAAGGGTGATGGACTATATGGTCCCTAAAATCTTTCAAACTCTAAATCCTATAAAGTGTATGAGAAAAGGGGAACCTGACAATGCTACACACAGATAAAAAAATTCATTAGGCCTACTTTTGAGAATGCGGAGAATCAGACTTTTACAATATACATTTTACTGGCCAATCCTTGATTCTTAATTTAATTCATTCATTTTATAAAATAAATTTTATTCCTTTAAGTGGTTTTCTAAGCCATATTTGAGATGGGCCCTTTCTCTGCTAATTTTTTTTAAAACTACTGGAAGAACTAGGCTCACAAAAGGAGGTTATGTTAATGAATGAATTGTACAGGAAAATGTTCTTTTCATTGCATATTTTCCCCTTATTTAATTAGTCACTTAACAAAGAGAATCTCCATCTTCTTTGTACTACAGTAGAACAAACTGCTGAAAAAGAAAGCCTGCATGGAGTGCATTTCTACTGATAGTCTGCGTCAGTTAGCACATGTATTTGTTTGTGATTGAATTTCAGGCAGGCCATATTTCTCATTTAAACATATTCAGATGAGCCTTCTTTGGTTTAAATGGTATGAGTGAAACATAAGCCTTATATTCATCACAATCCAGTCAATGTTCATGCTGGGCTTGTGTCATTTGGGAGAAAAACTGAAGCTTATATTAGAAAATATTTTTGTACAGAAAGAATTATTAATCAGAAAAATGCCCTCAACTTAGTAAGTAAGAATATCCTTGCCTAAAAAATATGTGTGAAGGATTTCTCTATTAATTATGCCCATTGAGATTTCCACAGTAGCAACAAAAAAGACCACGCATGCATGTACTACATAATTATCAGGTCCCCAAATATGAGAAATCATTTGTATTATCCTCCTCACGTTCTTAAAGTAAGTCAAGAGAACTGTTTTGAAAAAGAATACAAGTTTAGCTCTGAGAGATGGTAAGATAGAGAGGTTAAAAGTGACTAATAGTTATCTCACTCAGAACAATTCCAAAAACATTGAGTCCAGCTGATTTTAATGAAAGAGAATTATTATTATTATTTATTATTATAATTTTTTTTTTACTCAACAAGGCTTCCAAATAGCTAACATTACATCAAGGTCCATGTAAAGGTACAGGTTTGTTGTTCTACACTTGTCCTTTGTTTACTCTTCTGAAATATTATTTTGACAAGATAGAAAGAAAGTTGTTGTTTGTCCTTCGTTCTTGAAGAGGACCATGACATCAGGGAGGTGATTCCATGACATGCAAGTGAATTGGATTTAAGTGGGATAGGGCTGTACAAAATCACTAGCCTCACTTTCTCCTCCAGAGTCATTTGGGTCCAGTGGCAAGATAAAGATGAGGACTGCTGGAGATGGCCCTGGATGAAGTGGGAGACCTTGGCCTTTTAAGCTAAGGTCTTTAACAGGTTTCTGTTTGACTAAGGCAGTGCCCATTCAGTGATTAAGGCTATGTAAGAAATGAGGCAGAGAATGGCTTCTTTTACCCATTCACAAAAAATAAAAAATCAAACTGGGAGGGGAATACCTTCGAGGTTTCTGGCCAAAACAGATACAATTGCTCTTT
This sequence comes from Trichosurus vulpecula, assembly GCF_011100635.1. Lineage (NCBI taxonomy): Eukaryota > Metazoa > Chordata > Mammalia > Diprotodontia > Phalangeridae > Trichosurus > Trichosurus vulpecula. The sequence goes on along the minus strand of NC_050575.1, from coordinate 366,267,546 downwards.
GCATTCATTCTGAGCTAATCAGGGACCAAACAGTGGCCAAGTGGGGCTTTGCTTGGTACCTATTGTTGGCCAATCAATGAGAGCCAGAGCCCTTTGGGTTTAAGGCATGGTCCTCAAGAAAAAAAAAATCTAGCCTGAAAACTCCAAGATATCTTGCAAGGTTTCAGGCATCAAAATTTACAATTCTTTGGGCAGAGCACCCACAGATAATAGTATAATGATACTCTATATGGACAGAGGGAAGGGAAGGAAAAAGGAGTGGGGGGGGAGGAGAGGGAAGGAAAGAAAGGAAGGAAATATGAAAGGAAGAAAAATAAAGATAAGAAAAGGAAGGAAAGAAGAAAAAGAAAGACAAAGAAAAGGAAGAAAGAAAGAGAAAGGAAAGAAACAAAGAGTAAGGAAATGAAAAAAAGTTTATTTTTTAATTTCTGCTAAAAAGCGCAGTTATCAAATTCACAGTTTAAGGTGGTTTTATTGCTGCAAATGACTACTACTTTTGTACTAATTCAGAAATTAAGCAACAACATCTTAGACTCTCAATTGGGAGGAAACATAGAGGTCATCTGGTTGGAACCTAGAGCTTAATAGCTCTCTCCTCATAATGGTAAGAAGGGTGGGACTTTTTTTACTGTTTTCTTTTTAGAATGCTAAGGTTATCAAGTACCTTTGAGTCTTGCCTTTCAAATTGAATGGCAAGCAAAGTGGGACTTGTTGCTGTTTTTTGCTTGAGTGCTTCTCACCACTGAGGTAATCAAGTGCCTTTGATGAGTCTTGCCTTTGTTTCTTTGATTGAATCAAAAGTCTTTGATGACCTGCTTAAGAAACAAGAAAGTCTAGTTCACATGGGTTTGAGTTACATGGTTGTGACATGGACTGACCTATATAAGATCTGAGGTTGGCATTTTGTTTTGGGGCTCTCAGTCACTGAAAGATTGTTGTGTGATTTGACCAGATGAGACTCTGGGTAGCTGTCACAGAACCCTCCCCTGTCCCTGGCTTTGAAAAGCTAGATGTTGGTGCTTGTCTCTCTTGGACAGACATCTAGAAGCCTGTCTGCTGACTTGTGTTATTTTGCTGTTTATATACTTTCTGCTTGTAATTTCTGTGTGTGTTTTCTCTGAAGTTCAGGATGCTGACTTTTTCCTCTGAACTAAGTGAATGATATTATGTATGTTTGCTTAAAGTGAGATTGTTAACCCCTTGAAGTTGCTTTGGGGCAGCTTGGTGGTGCAGTGAGCAGAGCACTTGCTGTGGAGTCAGGAGGACCTGAGTTCAAATCCAGCCTCAGACACTTGACACATGTGCTAGCTGTGTGACTTTGGGCAAGTCACTTAACCCCAATTGCCCTGCCTAAAGAAAACAAAAAATAAAGTCACTTTCCTTAGAAAAGCAGATAAAACAACCTGTGCTAACAGCCTTCCTATGTGCTCTTGTTGGTCTTTCACCTCCACAGCAGCTGCTAGCAACATTGTTGTTACACTGCTCTACATCATCTTTGACCACTTGAAGTCTTTGGGGATCCTACTAACATTCCACTTTGGAAAGGAGGTAATTGTTGAGAAAATATTTCTTTTATTGATCCTCAGTCTGCCTCTGAACCTTACGGGAAAAGTGAGAGGCTAGTACATAGTTTCTGAGAAAGGAGAGTGCCTGCTATTGTCAATTTATGGTGGATATCTATATTACATCAGACTTCAGGGTAGGGAAGGGAGAGATGGGGAACTAATGCAGCTAAATGAGAGGAAGGATCATCCTAGGACATGAATAAACTTAGTGATGTATATAATAGTGCCTACACTTATGTGAATCACTTTTTATGGACCTGCCTGAATGACATGGGAAAGATGCAAGGTTTCTACTTTGAAATGATGTCTACTATTTTGTACATTATATTACATTGGGAAAAGTATAAGATATGGTAATGATGTTATTTTAGGATATAAATAAGGTATAAGCTTCAAAGAAAATCTAAACCTCTCATTTTTCATTATATCCTCCAAAGCTTCACAGGGGTAATATTCATGGAAGAGTAATTAGGCTAGAAATGTGAGAATTTTAGCAGGTCAAGTGGTAAGCTTAGATTTACATAGAACATTATTTTTCTGGCATAATATTATTATGTGCATACTTTCATAGTATCCACTCAGTCATTTCACTCCTTGTCCAATTTTTGCTAACTGGTGGACCAGGTTCTTGGAGGAAAGCTGACTACTTTTACTTTTGACTTAGAAAGTAATATAAGGATCTCTCCTTGCCCTCAATAAAAAGCTCTTGAGGGGGGGCGAAGCCAAGATGGCAGCTGGAAAGCAGGGAGTTGCGTGAGCTCCCCATGAGCTCCCCGCCAGGTCCCTCCAAAAGCCTATGGAGAAAGACTCTGAACGGGTTCTGGAGCTGCGGAGCCTGCGGGGTGGTGGAGGGGTCAGGGCTCCAGCCCAGGACAGCCTGGATGGTCACTGGGTGAGATGTATCATGCATGGAGCTGGAGGCGGAGGAGAGCGGAGCCCAGGGTGGGTGGCAGCAGGACCGGCTCAAGCTGGAGCCATGCTGGCCAGGCCCTGGCTCCCTGAATCGGGGAGCTATGGCAGTTGCCAGACTTCTCGGCCTGCGAACAGGGGGACAGCAGTGGGGGTTGGTGGGAGGGGCTGCAGGGGACAGAGTTGCGGTAGTTCGAAGTGCAGCCACCGCTCCCAGGAGCAGCAGGGATGGTGCAGCTACAGAGCTGCAGCTGCAGTTGCTTCCTGCCCCAGGTCCACCTGGTGGAACGAATTAAGTGGCAGATCAGAGCAGGAGTACACAGCCGGCTTAAGATCTGAGTCAGGACCAGGTTGGTGGTTCTTGGGGGAGGAAGAGAGCTAGTGTGGCAGAGCTGGCTGTATAGAAATAGCTCTGAAAACGACAGCACATCCCCTCAAGCTTGGAACAAAGTATTCTTTATAAGCAGTCAAACCCTGACGAAAAACTCAAGGGTCAAGTAAGTTGGCTGGGAACATGGCCAGGCAACAAAAACACACTCGGATTAAGTCTCAGACTTTGGAATCTTTCTTTGGTGACAAAGAAGACCAAAACATACAGACGGAAGAAGTCAACAAAGGCAAAGAGCCGACAACAAAAGCCTCCAAGTAAAACATGAACTGGTCTCAGGCCATGGAAGAGCTCAAAAAGCATATGGAAAAGCAAGTTAGAGAAGTAGAGGAAAAATTGGGAAGAGAAATAAGAATGATGCCAGAAACCAATGAAAAACAAGTCAATGACTTGCTAAAGGAGAACCAAACAAAAAAAATACTGAAGAAAACGTCACCTTAAAAAATAGACTAACTCAAATGGCAAAAGAGCTCCAAAAAGCCAATGGGGAGAAGAATGTCTTAAAAAACAGAATTAGCCAAATGGAAAAGGAGGTCCAAAAGACCACTGAGGAAAATACTATGTTAAAATTAGATTGGAGCAAGGGGAAGGTAGTGACTTTATGAGAAATCAAGATGTTATAAAACAAAACGAAAGGAATGAAAAAGTGGAAGATAATGTGAAATATCTCATTGGAAAAACCACTGACCTGGAAAATAGTTCCAGAACAGATAATTTAAAAATTATTGGACCACCTGAAAGCCATGATCAAAAAAAGAGCCTAGATATCATCTTTCAAGAAATCATATCAAGGAGAACTGCCCTGATATTCTAGAGCCACAGGGCAAAATAGAAATTGAAAGAATCCATCAATCGCCTCCTCAAATAGATCCCAAAAAGAAAACTCCTAGGAATGTTGTTGATAAATTCCAGAGCTCCTAGATCAAGGAGAAAATACTGCAAGCAGCCAGAAAGAAACAATTTTTGTGGAAACACCATCAGAATAATACAAGATCTAGCAGCTTCTACATTAAGGAATCGAAGGGCTTGGAATATGATATTCTGGAGGTCAGTGGAGATAGGATTAAAACCAAGAATCACCTACCCAGCAAAACTGAGTATCATGCTCCAAGGCAAAATTTGGATTTTCAATAAAATAGAGGACTTTCAAGCTTTCTCAGTGAAAAGAGCACAGCTGAATAGAAAATTTGACTTTCAAACACAAAAATCAAGAGATGCATGAAAAGGTAAAGAAGAAAGAGTAATCACAAGGGACTTACTAAAGTTGAACTGTTTTGTTTACATTCCTACATGGAAAAATGATGTGTATGATTCATGAGACCTCAGTATTAGAGCAGCTGAAGGGAAAGTGCATATGTGCACATATACATATATATATATATATATATATATATATATGTGTGTGTGTGTGTGTGTGTGTGTGTATGTATATAAGTGTGTGTATATATATGCATATATATATATAGACAGAGGGAACAGGGTGAGTTGAATATGAAGGGATGATATCTAGAAAAATAAAATTAAGGGATGACAGAGGAATATATTGAGAGAGAGAGAAAGGAAGAGATAGAATGAGGGTAAATTATCTCACATAAAAATGGCAAGAAAAAGCAGTTCTGTAGGAAGGGAAGAGAGGCAGGTGAGGGGGAATGAGTGAATCTTGCTCTCATCACATTTGACTTGAGGAGGGAATAACATACACACTCAATTGGGTAGCTTACCCCACAGGAAAAAAGGAGGAAGAAGATAAAAAGGGGGGATGATAGAAGGGAAGGCAGATAGGGGGAGGAGGTAATCAAAAACAAACACTTTCAAAAAGGGACAGGGTCAAGGGAGCAAATTTAATAAAGGGGGTTAGGTTAGGAAGGAGCAAAATATAGTTAGTCTTTCATAACATGAGTATTGTGGAAGGGTTTTACATAATGATATGCATGTGGCCTATGTTGAATTGCTTGCCTTCTTAAGGAGCATGGGTGGGGAGGGAAGAGGGGAGAGAATTTGGAACTCAAAGTTTTAAAAACAGATGTTCAAAAACAGAAAAAAAAATTTTGCATGCAACTAGGAAATAAGATACACAGGCAATGGGGCATAGAAATTTATCTTGCTGTACAAGAAAGGAAGGGAAAAGGGGATGGGAGAAGAGTGGGGTGACAGAAGGGAGGGCTGACTGGGGAATGGGACAACCAGAATATATGCCATCTTGGATTGGGCAGGAGGGTAGAAATGGGGAGAAAATTTGTAATTCAAACTGTTGTGAAAATCAATGTTGAAAACTAATTAAATAAATTAAAAAGATAAATTAAAAAAAATCTCTTCAGGAAGTCTAAAAAATTCACTAGGACAAATCTTGAGGAGGAAATTTTTTTTAAATCCCAATGAGGTTTGTGTGTATGTGTGTGTGTGTGTGTGTGTGAATATATGTAGGTGTGTCTATAAATATATATGTATATATATATACACACACATATATATGTATATATATATATATGTATACCGATCTATATCCACCCATCCATGCATACACACACACATACACACACACACACATGCGCGCACACACACACACATACACCAGGTTAACATACAGAGACAAACAATGAAATCTGAGAATGCTGGGGATGAGTTTGGTCAGGATTGATCTAGCGAGGTCACAGGCTATACACTAAATCAAGAGAAAGTATCAGATTTCTACTGGAGAACCAAGATGTGAATAGGTGCCATCTGGCAACTTTGTTGCTCAATACTCAGTTCTGTGTCATTGTATCTCCAACTCAATAGTCTCAGCACTGATGGCGGCCATAACTATGCTGACATAGTTCTTAATTGCAAAATATAACAGTCTCTCTATATGTAAGATAGAACCAAAACATTATTCAAACACCAGAAAGCCAAATCCGTCACAGGAACAAAGAAATCTATACACATTATTACTGCAGGGGGTACCGCCATCCCCAAACCTTACCCCTGCTCAGAACTTCCCACAAACAAAAACTCACACCAGCTCACTGCTTGCTTCCTCTTTCTCCCTCAGCTCTAACTGCTCTGACCAACTTACTTTTGCCTCTGCTCCACCCTTCCTGCTCTACCCTTCTTGTTCTACCTGTTCAGCAAGCTCTTCCCACCATGGGCTTCACGTGACTTAAGCTTCCTTGTGTCTGAAGTGGGCCGCATGGGCCCATTAATGAATAGGAAGATCTTCAATTTAAGCTACCAAAGCAGTCACAAATTCAAGGAAACCTGAGGAGGAGACCTAGAGGCAAGCAGCAACAGTCTGGCTCATATCCTAGCAGCACAGAGAAGCTTCAATTCTAGTTTCTAGCCCAGTGTAAAACCTAGAGAGGAATAACCAAGGCAAATTCAGACCAAGAAGGAATCTGGAGTTCTACCATTTTTTTTTTTGAGTTATACCATTCTAAACCAGCAGAGCTTACCAACTGGTTGATGTTGGCGATGTCCATAATCAGTCTGCTATTGATTGGCCCCAAATACAGGCAGGGATCTTGGAGTGCTCGGATTGGGAGGATGGGGAGATAGAGGTGGTGGGGCAGGAAGTAAGCAGACTTTTTGGTGAATCAGACTCACTTTGGTAGAATTAAAATTTTGTAAGTCCCAATATGGTGGTATTGAGATCCTGGAATACCACAACACTCTATACCGCTAAGAAGTCAGTAATAGGACCAGCCTAAACTTTCCCTCCAAAAGTGTGCAGTTCCAGAACCTACCATCAAGTCCAAAGTCAAAAAGTAGGATGGAATAATGAGGAAAAGAAAGAATGAAGGGAAGAACAAAAGAAAGAAAAACAGAAAAGAAACCACTATAAAAGCTATTATTGTGGAAAGGATACCCAAAACAAGAGAATGAATCCAAATCATGTGCAAACAAAGCTTTAAAATAAAATACCAACTTAGGCACAAATTAAACTTGAATTCTAAGAAGAGACTTTTTTAAAAAAAGCATTAAAAACAACTGCTGTTTAAATAAATAAAATGAAAGTGCTAGAGGAAAACATGGAAAACAAATGGGATCTATGGAAGAAGCAATAAGATAATTAATAGCTTGGGATAAGAGATAAGAATTATTGCCCAAGTAACAAAAGAACAGACCAGTAAAATCCAGTAACTCCATGAAACTACAAGAAATATTAAAAACAAAGTTAAAAGACTGAAAAATATTGAAGAGAATGTAAGGTATCTAATAGCAAAAACAACTGACCTGAGCAAAACACTACAAGGAAAACCAATTTGGAATCACCTGACCTTATGATGTCAATATCAAAAAGCAAAAGAAAACAGAAATAAAGAAAAAAAAAGAGACCAGAACCATATTTTAAAAAATCATGAAAAAAAAACTACCCCAATCTTTTAGGACCAGAGGGCAAAATATAAATTTAATTCCCTGGTCACCTCCTGGAAGAAATCTCAAATGAAAATTCTGAGGAATTTTATAGCCCAAATCCAGTGTTTCTATATTAGAGGGAAAAATATAAATATGTATATAAGTATGTATATATGTATATGTGTATGTGTATACATACACACATACTGTAAGCATCCAGGAAAAAGAAAAACATCTTTTATCAAGTAGCCACATTCAATATCTTACTTGACTAAACAGCCTCATGTATATATATGTGTGTGTGTGTGTGTGTGTGTGTGTATAGGCTTGCAGGCAAGAATCATTTACCCAGAAAAAGTGAGTATAATTTTGCAGAGGAAAAAGTAATATTTAATGAACTAGAGGACTTCCAAGTATTCTTGATGATAAGTCTATGTAGAAACTCTGAAGTTCAAACCCAGGAGTTGAAAGAAACATAGAATTGGGGCAGCTAGGTGGCACAGTGAGTAGAGCACTGGCCCTGGAGTCATGAGGACCTGAATTCAAATGTGGCCTCAGACACTTGACACACTAGCTGTGTGACCTTGGGCAAGTCACTTAACCCCAATTGCCCTGCCTTCCCCCCTCCAAAAAAAGGAAATATAAAATTAAAGAGAAATAAACAATCAAAAAGAACTAAACAAAAATAAACTGGTTACATTTAATATGTCCTCTCTGAAACCTGTCATCATCAAGGGTCATAAAGGAGACTAATTAGACAAGGTCTGGGAGTGTTTCTGTTACATCTTCATCTTAAGATAAGAAAGGAAAGAGGAGAGATACACTGTGGGCAGGGGGGTGGGGGTGGGGCAGGGAAGGAATGGAAGGCTAAGGAAAACTATCTTAAGTAATGACATCTATACTAAGAGGGAGAAGGAGTTGGTGGGGATGGAGCTGATACTGGAACCTTACTTTCATCTGAACTGATCAAACGAGTGAAGAATACATGCATGCTCAGGGGACCATATGAACATGAACTTATATATTGCACATATGGATACACACAAATACACAGACAACATCGAATATATTTTTGGTTGAAAGGGGAATTGGAGGTAAGGGGAGAAGTGACAAGGTGTATTAGAGGGAAGGTAGATTAAGGGAGTTTGTAATGCTGAATAAAACAAACCAAACAATTACAAAATTGTAACACAGAAGCTCTTTCAAAAGAGGAATATTTAGGTAAGAAGGAATGGTCACAAATACACAAAGTTGCTTCAACAAGTGGGAAGCATTATCCTCTTTCCCACTTGCACCATCTTAGTCTTTGGGGAGGGGAAAGGTATTGGGTTCATAATTTAGTTCAATTCTCATAGAGCAAAGTCTCAGTTCTAAGTCTAAAACCCCCTCTGGACTTCAGACCCAGGGACCTTGGTGTCTCTGGGGCTTCTGTTCCTGGCTGGCTTGCAACTGTACCCTGACCCCTTGCAATCCTGGCTCCAAGGGTGCCATGGCTTGAACTCCCCATCATGTAAGGATTATTTTTGGCATCTGAAACTAAGGATAAACAAGACCAGACACAGACAAACACATTCAGGCCCATTTTTTTAGGAACCAGGTTCAAACAAGGAGAGCAGGGCAAGAAGACAAGTCCCTTACCTTTCCAAGGTTCACCTCATCATTCTCGCTGGGCAAAACAGAGTCCCTAAAAAGACCTCAGGGTGCATTTCCACAGATAGTTTGTGTCAGTTAGCACATATATTTGTTTGTGATTGAATTTCAGGCAGGATATGATACTTCTCATTTAAATATATTTAGATAAGCCTTCTAATGGTATGGGAGAAATGTAAACATTATATTCATCACAATCCAGTTAATGTTCATTCTGGGCTTTAGTCATTTGAGAGAAAAACTAAAGCTAATAGTTGAAAATAGAGTGGAAAGCAAGGGAACAACTTTTCTTGTCAGTCAAACAGGGAAAGTAACTTCACCCATGTAGCAGGAGACTCAATGGGCTCTAGGTTAACCAAACTCTAGATATGCTCAAAGAAACCTAGAATAAAAAAAAAATAAAAATAAAAATTATAGTTCTTTTTGAAGTGGAAAAAAAAATGAGAATCTGATGGGCTGCCCATAAATTGAGAATGACTGGTATATAAATGTAATAAAATATTATTGGCCAAAAGAAATGATGAACAGTTTCAAAGGAAATCGAAGATTTATACCAACTAATTCATGGCAAAATTAACAGAAACCAAGAGAAAAAAAAATAAATACTGACACCAATATGGTAAAGATATACAACATTAAAAAAATTAGGAACTCTGTAATGACTAACCATGATTCCATGGGATTGTAAGGATGAAACATGCTCATGCTATCCACTTGCTAAGATGAAGGACTCAGAGTTGAGAAAGAGATACGTTTATTTAGGACTTGGCCAACTCAGAAATTTGTTCTGTTTTATTACACATGCTTGTAACAGCAGTTTTGTCTTTCTTTCCTTCTTAATGGGTATGTGGAGAGAAGGGGGAAAGCTTTTTTGGGGCAGGAGAGAGAAGGCAAAATTTTGCTGATTGAAAAAAAATTAAACTAAACTTTAAAAAATTAAAACACATTTAGAGAACAATTGTGGCAAAGGGGAACTCCCACTTACTGGAAGTTCTTTTCTCGCTTGATAAAGGCCCAAGAGATTCTCATTACTTATAGATATCTGACTCTCTCTAAAAGTTGGTGATGACTTTGAAGAGTCCAGGGCTGACGCTTTTGTTCAGCTCGAAGTCCTGCAATGGGTTTGTGCTAAGCAACTCACCAGTCAGCCAGACAGGAGCTCTAAAGCTGAGTGTATTAAGTGCCCAAGGCTCCTGGGTATCCAGAATTGCACAACCCTGTGCAAGCTGATTCACCTTTTTGAGTCTCTGTTTTTTATTTAATAGTGTACGCACTTCCAGGAGGGTTGTTGTGGAGAAAATTCTTTGTCAACATTAAGGTGCTATAGATGTGTTAATTAAAATGGAATAGTAGTAAAAACACAGATATAATAATACTGATAAGGTTAGTTAATATATAATGCTTTAAGTTTGACAAAGCATTTTACTTATAACATAAGTAAATCAGTACGCCTAGGTACAAATAACAGTTGGGTAACTGGTCCTCAGTTTCCTCTAACTATTTCTCAGTTAGCTAGAATTTATAGAGTGCTTTAAGATTTTGAAAATATTTCACATATCTTATCTCATTTGATCCTCACAACTCTGCCATTTAGGTAATATTATCATCCCTGTTTTACAAATGGGAATACTGAAGCTGAGAAAGGTTAAGTGATTTTCCTGGGGTTACTACTAAGTGCTGTAGGTGTGATATGAGCCCAGGTCCTCCTCATTCCAAGTACAGCGCTCACACATAGTGTTCCATCTAAATGTTAACTAAGGTTCCCTCAAGTTCTAGTTGTGCAAACTTATTGTGTGGGACACTAAGTCCTTACTGAAATAAGAATCAGAGGTCTCTCAATGTAAGACAGAGGCTTTATAGGCAAGTTTCCCGTGAGAGATGGGCATCACCCACCCCAGGGCGGACTGGTGTAGGGAGGCCCCTTACAAAAGCAGGCAGGCAGTTATATACACCTGTACAAACAATTCCAAGAAAAACTTGAATGCAAAACAATTTAGAGAAAAACCCCAATAAAAACAATTCAGAGAAAGACCTTTTCCTTAATGTGTGGACCTCCATCTCTATTGGTGGAGATGAATGGCCTCACATTCTAGGAACAAGGAAGGACCCTCATACCCGACCTGAATACATATTTCAGTTAGTTTCCTTATTTGGCTAAAAGAGATAGAGAGAGCAGTTGCAAAATTTGTAATCATGTGTGCATGCAGGATGTGGGTATGTCTGACTATATGGCTTTTCTTTTTAGACAATCTTCATGTGTGTGCAGGTTTAAGCGGGGGTGGGGGGGCAGCTTCAAATCTTTATGCTATAAGGAAACGAGGCCTAAGCTCTATAGAGACTAAAGCATTAGGTATCTTTCCCCCTTAAATGAGAAACTTTCAGCTGTTCCATTCATTATTAATAATAACCCTAAACAGGTCATACTGACTTTTGCTATTGGATGTTTGGAGGCTGTTTGCTTAAGCTGGTCATTAGGTAGCAATAAGAAATAGCTAGTTGTTTGTGGCTAAGCTTCTAGTATTTGTAACCCTAGAAAAAAACCTAAGTGCCTAGAATTACCTTGCCAATTTCTCCTGTATAAGTCTCTTTGGCCACCTATTAATATATCTATTATCAAAGGTAGAGTCTAGAAATAGCCCATGAGACACACCCCTCTTCCATAGGTACAATAAGGAAACTGGGCAAGAAAGTGTTTCAGAGATTCCTTACTACTCATTCCTTTCTGTGGATCCCTGATCTTCTGATTTCTGATTACTACTATCAATGGATCCCTGAATTCCTGAACTCTTGCTTAATATTTTGAGTAACCCCTTTGCTGCCCCTTGCCTTTCATCTGCTTGGTAGTGTGCTGCTTCCTCTGATGTCCCTTTCAGTCTTCTGACTTCTTGATCATGACTCTGTCGTTCATTGTCTTAGCTATGTATTCCAGTTTGTGGTTTCTACAACTTTTGTTTCCATCCATCTCTCTTGGTTCAGTCATTTCTGATTCTTTGCAATATTGGTGTGGTTTTCCATTTCCTTCTCTGGTTCATTTTATAGATGAGGAACTGAGGCAAATAGGGTTAAATGAGTTGCCCAGATTCACACAACTGTTAAGCAACTGTTAAGTATTTTAGGCTGGATTTGAACCCATGAAGATGAATATTCCTGATACCAAGCTCTAGCCACCATACCACCTACCTTCATCCAAACCATTGATAAAGTCACTAAACAGCACAGAATAAAGAACTGACAAGTCCTGGAACATATAAGTAATACCATATAAGTAAGACTGAAAACCATGTGAATGCTAGATCTTCTGATGCTACTGTTTTGACAGAATGGGTTTATTTTAGTAGAAATACAACTCATTCAAATTCTCAAGACAACTTGGTTATTACAATTCATGAATATATTATTTCTTCAAAGATATAGATTCACTTCCTGGCATTTTTTTCTTTAAATCATTGTAAGCTTTACAGGAACAAAAATAGGATTTTCAAGTTTACGTGAGTCCATTAATGCTTGTGCTTTGAGTCTTCAACCAGTCCACCTAATGACTTTCATCTAATCCATATCTCTCATATTCAAAAGGATGGGAAGAAAGACTGTCAAATGCTTTGCTCCCTGTCACTGATGAAAATTAGGTGCCCGGCTTTCCAGTATTCATACACATTAAACCCTCTATGTACTCTTTCATTTGCCTATATTGGCTTACCTGTTTCTCTAACATCATTCTCTATCTCTCCATATGTTGTATTTGTACTGTCTGTATTGCGTGTCTTCACTGCTCTCTGTCTTTACCTCTAACTTCTAACTTCCCTGACTTCCTTCAGGATTCAGCTCAAATTTTATTTCTTCTCAAGATGCCTTTCTTGGTCCTCTTTTCTCTCCCCACACCCATCCATTAGTATCTTTCATCTAAGGTTATCTTCCATTTAAACTGACTGTATCTTGTCTGTATATCATTGTTAGCATGTTAGCATCCACTACTAAAATGTGACCCTCTTGGAAGCAAGTCCCATTTTTTAAAACTCTTTCTATTCCTAGTTCTTTGTACAGTGATTGGGACATTGTAAGCACTTAAAAAAGGTTTATCATTGATTGTTCAGTCTCAATGGACCACGAAAGACAAGAGTGATAGAGATTATCAATTTTATCCAAAATAGGATAAACAGTGAAACTGCCACAATGCTGAAATAGCGGATTTTGTCATAAGGTTACTATACTCTCCTTGCTTAAGGATTGGACTCATTGGTTGGAGGTGGGACTGAAGTAACATTTAGGAATTAAATAGTCCTAGTTGTCAAGGCTAGAGCAATGCGAGGGTGTACAGAAAAGGACAGACTCATTAAAAATACTGATTACAGTGTACATAATGGAATGGATGCAAGCTTTTCTGGTGGTCCTCTTTTTCAAGAATGAATATGATTTTTAGTAGTGCTAGAGCTGGTTCATTTTTCCAAGGTATACTTCTTCTATTAAAGTTTCTGAAGATACCAATTCATCAGTGATGGAGATGAGATTCTTCCTCTAATAAAATATTAATGTTCATTCTTTGTAATTCAAATTATTGTCTTCGAGCAACTTTTTCCTGCCATTAATTAAAATAATGAGCAATGTAATATTAAATGTATAATTCTCAAACAAGTACTCAAGTGTTTGCCTAGAAGTCCCTTTCTACCTAAAAACATCTGGAAAATAATATGGTAAATTAAAAAGCTGATGCTTTAATATACTACAGGGTAATCCCAGAATCTAGGTAGGCAATGAGCCAAACTGGCAATCCTACTGCTCCTGGCACAATTCCATTACTTCATCATTTTTCCTGATGTACTAGAAGAAGCTTCTCTGCTTTACTATTTTCACTACTTTACTTATCAAATAAGAAAATGGCAACCAACCTGTTTCACATCTGGCTAGGTTCTCTAAGTAAGACAGGCCATGTCTCTGGAGGGCACATCTGCCATAAATGTTTTAACTATGCTCTTATTCTAACATACTTTAAAAGAGTGTGTAGTTAGTAAAAAAAAAAATTGTTGCCTGACTTCTGCCATGGTAATAAAGGAAATTGCTCACCCTCACTGCATTTTACATTCTCTGGTAGATTCATTTTAATGGTTCTCAGTTGCATGTCACCTCTCCTGTGTCTCTACGGCTTTGCATACTTGCTTCCTTTGGGTTTATTTTTTCATCCTTCTATTTCTTTTCTTTGGAAAGCTGAACAATATATTATGAACATGGAGATTTTAAAAGGAATAATCAAAACCAACTTGAAATGGTAAGTTGATTCACCAAGTTTTCCTCATTTTTGATGATTAGTCTGGGGAAAATATGATGTGAAATACAGTTTACCTCTAGATTGTTTCTAGATAGCAGCAATGATTATGTGCATTTGTGTATAACAACTTGACATGGACTGACAAATTGACAAAGCCTCCTAAGAGCAAAACATTGTGTCACGTGATGGGAACATAAAGACAAAAAAATGTCTCTAAGGAACTTACATTTTACTTGGGTTGAGAATGGAGAGAAAAAAGGTATATCAAAATAACTGAATTTGAATTCAGGTCTTCTTGATGCTGGATTTGGCTCTTGATCCAAATGCCATCTATCTATCTGTGTGAAATTTTCAAAGAGGTAGATTTAGGCTTCGTGTATTAAAATAAATGCAATGTAATTTCAAAATGGAAATAGTTAACAAATGATGGGATAAGGAATGAGAGAGAGAGAGAGAGAGAGAGAGAGAGAGAGAGAGAGAGAGAGAGAGAGAGAGAGAGAATCTTCCCGAAGAAATGGCAACTAAGCTGTACATTGAAGGAAGCTGACTCCATAAATTTATTTGTGGATGCTGATTATGGTATATGTCTCACACCTCCCATAACTTCTCAAGTTTAAATGAGAGGCAAGAAATAAGAGGAGAGAAATCTATATAGCTCCTTTCAAATAACATAAAATAGGAAGGTAAGAGAGTCACAATACATCAGTGTCTCATAATTTTAAGGGAAATCAGAGATAAACTAGTCCCCTTATTTTAGGATTTCTGGTGATGTGTACAGCTCATGATCTCCTGAATCAGCTTATTCTACTGTAGGGAAGCTTTAAAGTCTCTTCCAGTTTTGTCTGTGGTCTATTAACATTCAGAGGCAGCTAGGTGGACCAATAGTTAGAATTCTAGAACAGTAGTCAAGAAAGTCTGAATTCAAATCTTGCCTCAGATATTTACTAGTTGTGTGACCCTAAGTGTTATTGTAATTATTCATAATATTGTAATATTATGTAATAATGTAATATTATGTAATAATGTAATAATGTAATAACCACTACATTAATAGTTGACATATACAGTAATCAGAATTGACACTTACCTGGAATATTAGAGTCTACAAAGTGCTTTACACAAATTATCACATCAAGCCTCACAACAATATTGTAAAAGACATAATACAGGTAAAAAATTTTTACATTTTACAAATGAGGAAAATTTAGCCTCTCAGAGAGGCCAACTTGTTCTTAATAACATGACTTATATTAGAGATGGGATTTAAACCTAGGTCTTCCTAACTCCAACTTCCACATGCTATATACTAGTCCATGTTTTCTATCTTTCCTCCCCAACTGTTCTGCTTCTCAAAGCACTGTGTAACCCTAGAGCTCTATAACGAAGTTTGATTAATTGCAACAATAATACTGACAAAATTCTTCCAAAGTCTTCTCCAGATGTTTCCTTCTAGTTGTGGGGGTGACTTTGGATTCACAAAAGCTGTGCCTATGGGACACATATTCTAATAGGTCCTCTTTAGCTGGAAAATCTTTATTGATAAGCCTGACAGGAATTTGTTTCTGTGATACCCAATAAATAAGCTAGGTAATCTTGAAGAAACTAATAACAGGAAGCTTGGCCAACAACTGATATATTTTTTAACCACAGAAAACCACAGATCGAAAGCATTCAATGGTTGGGCTCTGCATTAGTGGAGGGAATGCCCACAGAAATCACATGTTTTTCAGAAACTGAATAATAACAATCATGATGTCATTTGGAAACTAACCCCATTCTCACATATGTACATATGTATACACATGTGTATACAGTATATATGTACATGTGTGTACTGAATATGTGTATACACACATATATTTATATACCCCAATTGTATACTTGTACATACACATACACAAATTATATATACATACACATATGTGCATATATACATGCATATATGTGCACGTCTGTGTACACAGTATACATGTATATGTGTGTATATGTTTTCATTTCCTGTGGGGAACAGTAGCATTTTAGTGTGGTATAGTTACAAGAAAGCTAGACTTAGAACAAAAGGACCCAAGTTCAAATCCCTGTCCTGCTGCTTGCTGCCTTCACTACCGTATGTCAATCATACAGTCCCTCAGAGTTTCAATTTCCTTAGGTTGGCCTAAATGATCCATAAGGTTCTTTCCCATCTTGATCCAGTGACTTTGAGGGATGCTGCTTTTATTTTCCTTTTTCCTTACCTAAAACATATTTTAGCCAGGGCACTGGACAGTTTCCCAGCCAAACTCCAGCCCCATCCCAAATGTCTTATTATAGATTTAGAAATAGAATAAATTAATGGAAATATAGTAGCATGCCATAATGTGTGATGTGAACCAAAGTTGGAAAAGGATTTCTTCTATTTTTCTGCTGGGAAAGTCACTATCACTTGGTATAGGGGTTTCATGGTCAAAGCATAGAATAGCATGATGGCCAGGTAAAAATTAATGTCTTGTAAATGACAATTTTCTTTCTAATAGTGGCCACTGGAATGTAGCTGGATTTAAGGTCTGCTTGGGATCATTTAATAAAGGTTTATAACAAGAAACTGTAAAAAAAATGTCTATGGTCTAGATCAAAACTTTCATCTATCTATAGATAGGAAACTTTGTGAATAATGATAGTTACTAGAAAAGAACAGGGCACTCCTTGAAAAATTAATGACCTTTAAGGATGTATATAAAATTACTTGCCTTCCCTCTTCTCTTTTCCTTTATCCTCCCCCTACATCCTCCTTGGCTACAAGCCAAGACCAAAGTGGAGGGAGTGTTGGTGCGTGATGTTCTGTTTACAGATGATTGTGCACTCAATATATCCTTTGAAGCTGAGATACAACAAAGTATGGATCAATTCTCTGCTGCTTGGGCTAATTTTGGCCTAACAATTAACACCAAGGAAACACAGGTGCTCTATCAGCCGCCACCACCGCACAATCCATACGTGGAACCATCCATTTAAACAAATGGATAAATTTTGAATGTTGTGGATAAGTTCATTTACCTTGGTACTGTACTTTACAGGGATGTACACATTGATAATTGACATACACATTGCCACAGCTAGCTCACTGTTTGGGAGGCTCCAAAGGAAAGTATGGGAGAGAAGAGGTATTAACTGGTTACCAAACTGAAGGTCTACAGAGGTGTGGTGCTGACCTCATTGTTGTATGCCTGTGAAACCTGGACAGTATACCAGAGTCAGGCCAAGAAACTGAATCGCTTCCTTTGAATTGTCTTAGAAGATTCTGAAGATTATTTGTCAGGATAAGGTGCCAGACGCTGAGATCCTTACTCAAATAAACTGCCAAGCCTTCAAACTCTGCTTCTGAGAGTGCAACTCCAATGGGCTCAGTACGTTGTTCGAATGCAAAACATAAGCTTGCCAAAAAGGCTGTTTCATGGGGAAATCACACAAGGCACATGGTGGTCAGAAGAAGGGATACAGGGACATTCTCAAGATCTCTCTTAAGAACTTTAGAATTGATTGTGTGACACAGGAGATACTGGTGCAGGACTGCTCAGCATGGCATTTCCACATCAGAGAAGGTGCTGTATTCCGTGAGCAAAGAAGAATTGAGACAGTTCAAAGCAAATGAAGGATGTGCAGATTTGGAGCATCTACCCCAAATGTTCACATGGGGTATTTGTGCCCGACCTGTGATAAAGCATTCTGAGCTTGTATTGGTCTGATCATCCACAGTCGGACACATTGTAACTTGATTCTAGCATAGTGGTATCGTTTTGGTCCTTTGTGAGCACAAAGGACAATAACCAGCCATCCTCCCTGCCCCACCCCCATTCAACCCAGACAATAAGTCCAGGGCTCAATGAACAGAAACATCCATGAATTTCACCACTATCAGTACAGAGAGTACTAGGAAATGGACTTATCTGCAGATCCTGAGGGCAATCTGTTGAAAGAAGAGATACTGGGAATGGATGGTAGTCAAAAGTTGCTAGCAGCTGCTGTAGCGGTGTAAGACCAATAATACTAGCACACAGGAAGGCTGCTAGCACAGGTTCTTTGATCTGCTTTTCTAAGGAAAGCAACTTTAACTGGTTTATAATCTCACTTTAATTAAACATACATATATCATTGACTTAGTTCAGGGGAAAAAGTCAGCACCCTGAACTTCAGAGAAAACGTGAATAGAAATTACAAGCAGAAATTATATAAAAAAAGCAAATAACAGAAGTCAACAGACAGACTTCTTTCAGACCATAGCAAAACATACATAGTTGCCAGAGAGAGAAGCACCAACATCTGGGTTTTCAAAGCTGGGGGTGAGGGGGATGGGAGGGTGGGGGAGGGGTGGCATGTGAAGGGAGAGTTGTGGGGAGGGGGCTCCTTAACAGCTACCCAGAGTCTCCACACCCAGAGTCTCCATGTGACAATGAAGGAGCCCCCAACAAAACCTCCCCTCCTGCCATTCTGAGTGTTCTCACTTAACAGCTACCCTCAGAGTATATATATACCTTTTTTCAGAGCCCAAGGGCTTCTTCATACCTCTCCTGACCTAATTATCAAAATGGTGCAGGCCTTCCTACAAACAAAAGCAAGAGTCAATCAAAGGCACCTTATTGCCTTAGTGCTGAGAAGCACTCGAAAACAAAAGACAACAAAAAGTCCCACTTTGCTTGCCATTACACCAATTGAGCCTCCAACACAAAAGGAGCAAGTTAATACAAATTGCTGGCATGATTTCTTTAATATCAGAACACATAGACATAGAATAATAGACTATGTGAGAAGGGTGCATCTTAGGAGGATTTACATCTAACTTCCCCACCAAAAGTATATATTCAGTCTTGACTAAAAAACTGAAAATCTATAACAAAGTTAAATTTGTTACTTCTCAAAGCAGTGTATTTCA
Source organism: Trichosurus vulpecula (assembly GCF_011100635.1). Classification (NCBI taxonomy): domain Eukaryota; kingdom Metazoa; phylum Chordata; class Mammalia; order Diprotodontia; family Phalangeridae; genus Trichosurus; species Trichosurus vulpecula. The sequence goes on along the minus strand of NC_050575.1, from coordinate 366,248,533 downwards.
CTTTGTGAAGTCTCAGGAAGTTGTGTGTGTGTGTGTGTGTGTGTGTGTGTGTATGTGTGTGTGTGTACTCCCTCCAGTGGGAGTGACGTGGTAGGCCTTACTAGTGTTTAGTTAGTTGCTCAATGATTATACTTTTAACTTAGAATAATTTTATGATAAGCATATCTTTCAAGTAATTTCCTTATTAATTACTGTCTAACATCCCCTATCTTTTTGATGGCAGGTAGATGGTGAAATAGATAGTGTTCTGGGTCTGGAATCAAGAATAATGAGTTCAAATCTGGCTTTACACATTCACTAGCTGTGTGACCTTAGGTAAGCGACTTAACCTTGTCACACAGCTAGTAAATGCCTGAAATGGATTTGATTTCTTGTCTTCCTGATGTCAGGTGTAGTATTTAATCCACTGTCTTATATAGCCATTTGAAAGTTTCAGAGAGGTAGATTGAGGCCCAATGTATTAAAAAATTGCTCATGATTACAGCTACCCAAAAGCAGAATAAGAGATTGTAGATGCCTTGTCCCTCAATTGATGTCCTCAAGAAAAGTATAGATGAAAACTTTTGGGTGATATTGCAAAGAGTAGTTTTGTTCAGATATGGAATGAACTGACTGACTTCTTGGGAAGTTTGTTGATTCTGTGAAGATGATTATAGCTTATTTTCCAAAAATTTTGCCAAGGATGCAGAGATAAAGACATTTTATGAAAAACATGTTGATATTGTCAAAACAGTCAGAATATATAATTTGTTTGATGACTTCAATTTTCAAGTAGTTATAAGGAAGTATAAAAAACACCTTTTTGAACACATTTTAGGAGATCAAGAAATGCATGTTATTAAAAAATTGTAGACTTCTCAAAAGCCTTAAACATATGTATGTATGTATACACACACACACACACACATCATCATCATCATCATCATCATCACTATTGAACTGGGAAGAGAAGCAGAAGGAGACTTTGGGAAAAAGGTGTGAGGCATGGAAAACAGTGAAAATCATCACATTTTTTAAAAAAATCAACAAATGATAGAGATATAGCTTACATACTTTATCCAGGGGTGGGGAACCTGTGGCCTCAAGACCACATGTGGCCCTCAAGTGTGGTGCTTTGACTGAATTAAAACTTCACAGAATAAATCCCTACAGTTTATACATTTTAGTCAAATGTGTGACTGCAAACACACAATTAGAAAATTATTGAATAAGCATAGCTTTTCCCTTCCTGTTTTTAATCAAGAATATCTTTGGTTTATACATTTACTATTCTTATGAAGGGTTCATGGAGATAAGACTATAGGCATATGGATCAGTATTTACTGACGAATTACAAATGCCTTTGTGGAAATTTGTCATAATAGTATGTAGGATCATTTTCATCATCTCATATTTGAGATATCTCAAAATTCAATTTTGATCAATCAAGATTCCAGATGACCAGTAATGGTGCTATGTGATATCTGTCTTCCAACAGAGAGAGGATGGGTTCAAGATGCAAGAAAACACACATCTTTGTATATAGCCAATATGGAATTTGTTTTGTTTGACTCTGCATGTTGGTTTTCTTTTATCTTTTCAATTAAGGGAGTGAGGGGAGTAGGAAAGAAGAGAAAATAAATGCTGGTTAATTGAAAGAAATTAAAAGAAGATACGTTTCTTTAATCAATACCTGAATGCTCCTCAAAGTACTGTCAGAGATTCTTTACCCTTAAGCATAAAGCCCTCAGGATGACTTTAAAGGACTTCCAAATTATCTTACTGATTCTCCCCATGCAAAGTTTCCAGGAACTTCCTATTTTAGACTACTATGTTTATTTTCAATAATCCCCCTTGCAAGCACCAAATTAAATGGTTTCATTAATGATCACAGTATTTATAAGTAAATTAAAGAAGCATACAAATAAAATTCATATTATAAACTATAAAGATCATAACATTCAGCAGTGAACACTCTTCCCCAGAGGCCACTATAACCTCAGATATTAATAATCTATGACTCTCTGAAAATGGGGATTTTGTTACTTGCAGGACCAGGCTCACTGAGTTGCCATGGGGAGAGAAATTTGCTATATAAATGCAAATTATTTTTATTATCACAGGCAGATTCGAATGAAATAGGCCAAGTAAATAACAAAGGATAAGGCCAGAGTCAAAGTCAACAACAGTTCTTAGATCATTAACAAGGAGCCATGATGTAGAGATATAGTCCTGAATGAAGAAAATAGCGCCTCGGTTTTTGGTTTTCCTATTATAAAATGAGCCTCTGAACCTCTCAGAACTTCTTTCCATGTTATCCATGTACTTTGTACATCTTATGGCCCATAAGATCTTTGAATTGAAGTCAACTTTAATTTTCTGTTATCCTGTCAAATTGTCCCTAGTTCTCAACACAACATTTAATTCTTTACATTATAAAAGTACTTATTATTTTAAAATGTTTTGTCCAACTGAAATTTTGCACTCCAGGCCAATTGTTATCTAACCCTCTCATGGACTTATGTACTCACTCTTAGGACTAAATGTGTTGGTTTGCTGCTCCCCTTTGGAGAAATCTGAGTTATGGATCCAAGTTTAGGAGATACCAGTTGGGGCTCAAAAGGAATTTAGTTCCAGTAACTTGGAATGCCCCCACAACTTCCCATTCCCTTACAACCTTTATCTTGGAGCCTGATATTGCTGCCTCATAGTATAATATGGTAGAACACACTGGAATTGAAATCAGTAGACTCGATTTCCAATCATAGTGCCATTAAGAGTGACCTAGGGAAATAATTTGTTCTGTCTAGGTCTGCTTCCCTCATATCTAAAATGAAGGTGTTACACTGCATGATCTTTAAGGTCCCTTACAGCTCTAAATCCTATGGAATCATGTGAGTCATGTAGCCAACTCGAGGTCCTCAATATGTCTTGCATATGTTTCTTCCTTTCTATTGAGTCATTTTCTCTAGGAATTTAAAAAAAATGCTTAAATACATAGGCATAGGGATGTCAATTTGGGAAGCCTTTGCCACTTATTGGATGTAAGGATTAAGGGGGAGGGAAGAGTTGAGAATAACCCCAGTGTCAATTAGGATAGTACTGAGCACTCAAAATTTACATATTACAATGAGTTGAATTGAATTGGGGCATCTTGATGTAAGTATTGGATATGAGGAAACCTAGGTCCTGAAACTTGCTACCTATGGTACTTTGAGAAAGCCACCTTCCCTGTGTGAATCTCAGTTATCTCATCTATAAAATAAGAGTTTTGTATTGGATAATCCTAGGATTACTTCAAACTCCTACATTCTGTGATTTAAATAAGAAATTGACACAGGTTTTCTTTCATTGATAAGGGAATTGGGACATTTTGAGTTTGAGATGACTATAATCATTTGCCAGTAATCAGTTTTTGATGTGGGACTAGAGTTCATGAAAGATACAAGAGATGGATATACAGAACTGAGTCATCTAGATAGAGATGATTGCTAAAACCCCAGATACTCGTGTTCAATGATAGGGAGAAATTATATAGAGAAGAGAATATTTTCTGGCAAAGAGGACATCCTGAGATAGGGAAAAATGCAAAGTCTTACACTTGGGTATACAAAATTAACACCAGGAAAAACGGAGGAGGCATGGTCTGACAATAGTTATTTTTTTAAAAAGATTAAATGGGGAGGGAATGCAACTAAGTATTTAATATGAGTCAGTAGTACAATGTAGCATCACGAAAAGCCAATACAATTTTGTGTTACATTAGGAGTGGCACAGCTTCCTGGAACGTGGAGATGATAATCCCACAATACTGTGCTTGTCGGACCTCAGTTGTACTATTCTGTTCAGTTCTTGTCATGCCATTTTATGAAGGACTTTCATAAATTGAAGAATATCTGAAGGAGGGCAACCATGATGATTAATGGTCATGAGTTCATGATGTAAGGATTGGTAGAAGGAACAGAGCATATTTAACCTATAGAAAACAATACTTACTGGGATTATATGTTAGCTCTGTTCAAGAATCTTAATGGGCTGTCTGATGGTGTGGTCTCAGAGGACACAAATAGCAACAAGGAGAAAAAGTTGAAAAGAGATACATTTAGGTCTATCGTGTGAAAATTTAATAATTAAATATTTCTAAAATTAGAATGGCCTAGCGCGAGAGGCGTAGATTCCTCTTACTTTGAGGTCTTCAAGCAAATACTGGAAGATAATTTATTGGATATGTCATAATGAAAATTTCTTTGTATATGGATTGTACTAGTTGGCTGCTAAAGTCACTTCCAAGTCTCAAATACTGTGATTTTGTTATTATGTAATTTATTAACTACCCATTATGCACCAGTTATTGGGGATGCAGTGAAAAAGAATTAGGTAGTCTCTAATGGACTCCAGGATGACAATAAGAAAAGCAAAGTTGTCATAAATAAACAGCCACGTGCCTCTAGACTTAAATTTCAAATGAATTCTAAATGATGCTGTTTTGTCTTGATTTATTTTTTTAACCTAACAAGGGTAACATCCCAAAGACCTGAACTCAGAAACCAAGTGACCCTGGGATAAGGCTGTATTGTGTTGGGGGTGAAATAAACTAAGTAGGAAAAGATATTGGTAAAATGAAAGTGTTTCAGGGGTTGACTTTATGCCATGAATACAATGCACAAAATTAATACATCAGAAATAAACACAGAAGGGAAATCATAGAGATGTGAAGAACAAATGTTGGAGCTACTACACGACTGTGAGATAGGTGGAGACTATGCTATCTGCTATAAATCATGGGATAGCCACAGAATTTGTTATATTAGATAGGATATCTAAAAGGCGATTGCTAAGTAAAAGAAATTGTAATAATAATCAGAGTTCATATTTGGATTGCGTTTATAGGTGCTACAAATTCTCAACACAATCTCTCTGATAGGTTGGTAGTGCAGCATCATTATCCCTATTATCCCCATTTTACAGATTAGAAAAATTATTCTCCGAGTGTTGAAATGACTTATCTGTAGCAGCTTACTTCAATGATATGTAAATTCATCAATGGAGGCACTCCATCTACTGATATAAAATGAAGATATTCCCACAATACCTTGCTAGCCAGGCACTGTTTCATTTTTGTCTTTGTGTCACTTGGCACATAATAGGAGATTTAAAAAAATCACCACCTACACCTAAGGATGAGCCATACGTCGCATAACCAGTAAGTCTATAGCAAGAAATCAGTTAATTCTCCTTAGAGTTTACCTAAAAAAATCTGCCCATGAGTGAGGACTTGAGGAATGTATAACAGATTTGTAGCTCCATTTGGCCTATGTTAAATAATAATGTAGAATGAGTTCAGTCTGATCAGTCTGAACAACTTGGCTTTTTTTTTTGTCTGTTGTGTTGAGCAAGAGACTACTCATAATTTTCAGTAATTTGCAAAATAAAAAATAGAGCTATAGACATTTCAAGGCAACAGATTAAATACACCACAGCCAGCATGAATTTCAAGGTCCTAAAAATTATAGACTGTGAAATCCAAAAATACTTAATAGTGAGGATTGGTGATAAAATGGATAAATGCATTTGGCATTTTGCAACTGTTTGATATAAAGAATGGCTTTCAACCTATTTTTCCTTTTTGTGCTTATTTTAGACTTTATTGTTCTGGTGCATTGTTTTGAACGGTATAATGTAGCATTTGGAATGAAAGCAGAAATAAGAATAATAGTAATAACATTTATTATAGTAAATTTCATTTTCGTGGCCTCTTAAGGTTTATAATGTCTTTTCTATGTAACAACCCTGTGAAGTAGGATGTACAAAGTTTCAGTATCTCAGTTTATTGGTGAGTAAATTATGTCTCTGAGAACCTAAGCGACTTGCCTTTGGTAACACAGGTAGGAGGTGACCGACCCAAGACTTGAACCTTAATCTTTTCACTGCAGGTGCTACATTCTTTCCATCATAGTTTTCCTACATGTAGCATTCTAACAACATGCCTCTGCTACACATTCTTTCCATTACTTGTAAAAAGAGACCTGAAACAATGGATTCATTTCATATTTCTTCTTGAAATGAGAACTCATTATCTGGCTTTCCAGCCAACAGTTTTATAGGAGAAGATAAAAAAAATGACAAGATTTTCACACTAAGCAAACCCTGTTTTCTTGCTCGACTGAAAAGGATATGAAACATGCTCTAGGACTAGTTAGATATGGTGGGTTAGGTGAATTTTCACTTATTCATCTAACAATATGGCTAGGTCAGGCCTAGTAAGGCTCTGTCAAAACTGAGTAGTGATGGGAGTGGGGCTGTGGAGGGGCAAAGAAGTAAATTATAGATTTAGTTTTGTAAGGGACATCAAATTTAATGTAATCCAATCCCTTGAAGTTACAGGTCATGAGGAGAAAATTGTGGAGACAGTTTGTCACTTCTCAAAGTTTTGACAAGTAAAGAGTAGAAAAACTAAAATTTGAACACAGGTCTGATTATTCTGATTTCAGGACTCTTTCTATTGTATCATGTGATACTCGTGTTTAACAAATTAGTTGTTGGGGTAGAGTCAAGATGGAGAATTAGAGGCAGCAACCCAATTAAATTCTCTCGATATCCCCCCCCCAAAAAAAACAACATTAAAATTAACACTTCGAATCAAATTTTGGAGTAACAGGGCCAAGAAAAGGTCAGGGTGAGACATTTTTCCAGCCTAATAAAATTTAGGAGGTTGGTAGGAGAGATCTATGACACTGGGTGGGGGCCATCTGGAGCACTCACTCTTGATGACAGCAAGTGGAAAGTAATGATTTCAAAAGACATCAAGAAATAACAAAACAAAGTCAAAAGAATGAAACAATAAGAGAAAATATGAAATATCTCTATGGAAAAACGGATGACCTAGAAAACTGAGGAGAGATAATTTAAAAATTATATCCCTGAATGGCATGACCAAAAACAGAGCAGAGACATAGTATTTTAAGAAACTATAAGATAAAACTGCCCTGATATTTTAGATTCAGAGGGCAAAACATAGATTAAAAGCATCCACTAATCACCTCCTTGAATAGATCCTAAAATGAAAACTTCGAGTAACATTATTGCCGAATTCCAGAGCCCCCAAGTCAAGGAGAAAATACTGTTAGCAGCCAGAAAGAAACCATTCAGATATCCTGGAGTCACAATAAGAATCAAACAATAAGATTTAGCAGCTTCCATATTAAAGAAATGGAAAGTTCAGAATATGATATTCCAGAAGGCATGAAATAGAGGACATTTAGACTTTCCTTGTGAAATGACCAAAATTGAATAGAAAATTTAACATTCAAACCCAAGACTTAAGAGAAGCATAACATGAGATGTAGGTGTGGGGGTTAAAAGGGGAAGGCAGATTAAGGGAGATAGGGGTTACCACTATTTATTAGAGAAATGCAAATTAAAACAACTCAAATGTGCCACCTGACACCTGTAAGAGATAACAAATGCTGGAGAGAATGAGGGGGAAAATAGGCACATTAATGAACAGCCAGTAGAGTAGTAAACTGGTCCAACCATTCTGGAGAACAATTTGGAAATATCCCTAAGCCTTCATTCTTCTCTAAGTTCCACATATGATTCTGCAATCTTCCTCTACCATGTTCTCATGAAGGTACTTTCTCCCTACCCCCTCCTTTTTCATCCAGCTTTTAGTTGTTGTCTTCTGGTTTTAAAACATAAGTCCCTTGAGGTCAGAGAGTTTCTTTCTATCTATTTTCATTTGTATTCCCAGCATTTAGCACAGTTCCTGACATATGGTAATCTTTTAATGAATTGTTGTTGATTTAACTTGAAAGAAAAGTCCATGTGAATAAGACTTCAGGGTTTAGTATGATACATGTAGAAGAAGAGAGCTTAGTGTGACAAGGCAGCAAAAAAAAAATCTAATTGTTCATATACTCATAAGTCTTCATTGCTTAAACATCTGGATTAATATGTTCACTTCTAAATTTTTAGGAAGGATATTGATAAACTGAAAAATATTTGGAGATAGTTGGCCATTATGGGACACCATGTCATATATTCAGTCAAAGAAACAGGGATATTTACCTGAAAGACCAAAAAAAAAATACTTTCTATAATATGGCATTGTTCATCTATTACATTACTAAGGATTATTTCAATAAATGTTTATGGTAAAATAAGTTGTCCAGTTCTGTTTGAATTTTGATAATTGTGTTGGAGAAAATATTAACTAGAAAATTTATTTAGCTTTTTAATAAGGGTATTTAGAATTGTGATCACACACATACACACACACACACACACACAGCCATTATACAGGATCTGTTTGCAATAACTGGTTATTTCCCAGCAGCCAGATTTGTTTGTTTGTTTCACCCTGATGAAGCTGTAGTTCCTTTTAACCTTGGCGAATGCATAGCGTTTCCCCAATTTAATTGTTATTGCCTAGAGCGTCAATCTAAACTGAGTGCAATGACAGCTACAAAAAAACAACAATGAGCTAAGGGGAGGGAAACAGGAAGGGGAGAGGAGGAGAAGAGGGAGGAGGAACAAAGGAAATGTGGTGTTGGAATAGATGGAAAAGGAGAAAGGGAGGAGGAATCAAAGGACAAAGAGAGAGTTTTTGACCATAGGGTCATTTAGTTAGCAGTGAAAGCGATTTAACTGAGAATCCAATGCAATATATTTATTTTAAGGATGAGAAAAAAATAAGGTCCCCAAAAGTTAAAAAAAAACATTCTGAGGTCACATGGCAGTAAAGTAACATCCGTGAGATCTAAATTCTTATCTTCTAATTCTAAGTTATCACTCTTTATAATGAAAAAGAATGAAGAGGAGAGGAGAAGGAGAATGAGAAGCAAAAGGAGGGAAGAGGAGAAGGAGGCAATGGTATTCCTATTAGACAGGGAGAAAAAAGGAAGAAAGTCAAGGGTTTTGATCACAAATATGATGTTAATTGTTTAAACAAATTACAAATGCTCGTTTTGGTCTATTTTCCAGAAATGTTGCTTTTCACCAACAGAATGAGCTGGGAATGTTATCATTTTTTGACAAGTAGTTATCTAAGGGGAAAAGAGTGAAATGGGAGAACAGTTTGTTTTGGTATACAGAAAGAAATGTTTTCTCCTTTTCTTTTTATCCTCATAAATTTTAAAAGCTTAAATTTTAGAAAGTTTTCTTTCTTAATTCAAGACTAGAAATCATTTCATGTGGCCATAGAGAACAAGACTATAAGTAATAAGTGAAACTGGAAGATTTTAGCTTTATATAAGGAAAAACTTCCTAACAATTAGTGCTTCCCCAATTAAAGTGAATTGGGTTGATTCCATGAGGAGTGAAGTCAACAGTCCTAAAGGTTTTCAGGTGGAAAATGTATTATTTTTTGCAAACATAGAATGTTTATTCCTGGGTAGGAAATAGATTATTTGATCTTTGCAGACTTTCACAAATCTGAGAGATTTTTATTTTATGATTCTATTAATGTGCTCATCCAGTTAGAATTATTTTTATCTTAAAAGAATTGTGAAGGAAGTCTGGTCTTCCTCCAAATAGATAAATATAAGAATTTCAGGCTTAAGTTGGGGAGATATTTTGGGCTGTAGACAAGACCTAATATTTTTAAAAAACATAACAATCGGGATCATATTCCAATTTACATATGACATTGTCCTGCCTGTCAAGACAATGGAGTACATGACAAGTTAGCATTTTTTTTATGTCCAAATTTAGGGGATTCTTATTCTATTTCCTTATAGGATGAGAGTTTAGTATTTGTTGGTTATACCATATAAACTGGGTGGCATATCAGTGATACATTAAACATTATGTGGACTTTAAACTGTAAATAAAACATCTTCTAAGATTTGCAAATGTTGTTAGAGCTGCCCAAATATAGAATGTGCTACCTTTAGAGACTAGAAGCTTTCAGCTAGAGGCTAGGGGACCATTTCTCAGGTGAAGATTCCTTTTCAGGTGTAAATAGCATTGTATCATCTCAGTTTTCAGAAAAGGTTAATACAAGTTCCTGACACAAATTCTTGGCATCCTCACCAAATTATTCTTCTTTATTAGCTAGTCAAAAGATTTGCTTAATTAAATTTTTAAAATAACCTTAAATAAATTTTTAAAAATAAAATAAATTTTATAAATATTAAATCTGGGAATCTTTCCCTCCTCCAAATAAAGACTCTCAGAGGAAAGAGCGGACACTCATAAGGGGTACATCCAGCAAAGGCATACATATAAAGAACATGTCTTGTCAGAGCGCATACATAGAAGGCCAGCTCACATTTATGGTGTTGTAGGGACTATACATGACCTCTTATGAAGTCACCACAATGCACTGCCTCCCCCTTGGGACCACTGCCTCTTGTACCCTTGTATTTTGTATATTATGAAGACTCCAACAGGCATGTAGGGTCAACTGAGGATATGGGCATGGCCTGTTCTTTACATTGTGCATTACTGCCTGCTGATCTCAAGAAGCCACTGCTAATTTCTATTCTGCTGGTGTGTGTGTGTGTGTGTGTGTGTGTGTGTGTGTGTGTGCGTGCGTGTGCATGTGTGTGCGTGTGCGCGTGCGAGCGCAAGCGTATTGTGTTCTACATAGACATCATGGGGTTTTTGTATTGGGCCAAAAGCTTTTTACAGATGCTGAGGTCATCATTGTATCCTGGCACATTAAATTAATAGAGGCTTATAAAGAAGAATAAAGAGGCAAGAAAATATGTTAGCAATTTGGAATAATGTACATGCAATACTTTTAAACTAAAAAAAATATTGTGGAAACACATTTATGTGAACAAATAATTGCTATATAATTGTATTGTAGCTAAATCTACTGCTACTCCTTAGGTGCTCCTCACTAAACATTATTGCATGTGGGAATGTCTTAAATTCAAGGAGAAAAAAAAAGCTTTGCTCTGTGACTGTTTAATAAATGCTAGTAAGGGAAAGAAACGATGAGGAAGAGGAAAATTGGAAGTTGGCAGCCAATAATTCTACCTGTTTTGCATGACTGCTTGGTAATGCAGGCTCCAGGTCACAGGTGGGAGAAGTTGAGGGTCATTATGCAACATAAATGTTAACAATATATCATAATTACAGGCACACCTGTGGTAAATAACTTTCAGACGTTCTACCACAAAGACCCTAAAAATGCTCAAGGGAGGACAAAAAGTAAACTTCTAATGCCTTACCAAGGGTTGGATGGTATCCAGAATATTCGTGATTTATATTTTTTATATTCAGGTGCAAGCTTTAGACAACGCTTTGAGGTGGGGGAGGTTTGTTTTCCTTTTTTCCAGTGGCTCAGTATCTCTGTATGGAACTCCATATCACTTACTTGTGAGTGGCCGCTATGAAAGTGGCCTATACTCTGGGTCTTTCCATCAGTCTGATCTCCATCAATCAGTAAACATTAATTAAAAGTTTACTATGTACCAGGCACCATGCTACACACTGGGGATACAAAAAGAAGTGAAAAGCAGTACACCCCTCAAATAATTTACAAACAAATGGGAGAGACATGCAAACAAATGCATATACAGCAAGACAGATGCAGGATAAAGAAGAAATGATTAACAGGGGGAAGCCACTGGAATTAAAAGGGGTTGGGGAAGACTTGCAGTAAAATTTGGAATTTTATCTGGGATTTAAAAGAAGGGAGGTCAGTAAGTTGTGGGGAAGAGGGATAGCATTCCCTACATAAGGGATAGTCAGACAAAATGCCCAGAGCTGAGAGATGAAACGTCTAGTTCATGGAATAGACAGGAGGCCAATGTCACTACATCTAAGAGTAAGTGAGGGGAAGGAAAGTATAAGAAGACTGAAAAGGGAGGGGGGCTAGGATATGAAGGGCTTTTAATATCAAACAGAGCACTTCGTATTTGATCTTGGAGGTATTAGGGAGCCACTATAGTTTATTGAGAAGTAGCATGACTGGACCTGGGCTTTTGGAAAATCACTTTAATGGTTGAATGGAAGATGGAGTGGTGTGGAGAGACTTGAGGCAGGGAGATGCAACCAGCAGGCTAATAAAATAGTGCAGGAATGAGTTAACAAGGGCCTACACTAGAGAATCTGGCAGTGTTAGAGGAGAGAAGAGGGTGAATTCGAGGAGAGATGTTGCAAAGGTGAAGTTGACAGACCTTGGCAATAGGTTGGGATATTGGGGGAAGTAAGGATGAGAGAGAGTGAGGAGTCCCAGATAACTCCTAGTTTGTGAACCTGAGGGACTGGAATGATGATGGCATTGCCCTTTATATGGTTTAAGGGGAAAGATGATGAGTATTGTTTTGGACGTGCTGAGTTTCTGGTGTCTACTGGACATCCAATTCAAAATGTACGAAAGCCAGTTCAAAATGTTTGAAAAGCAGTTGGAGAGGTGAGATTGGAGTTCAGCAAAAAATTTGGGGCAGATTTGATAATCATTAGCATAGAAATGATTATAAAATACATAAGAGCTAATGAGATCACCAAGTAAAGTAGTACAGAGGGAGAAGAGAAGAGGGCCCAGAACTGAATCCTAAATGACATCTAGGGTTAGATGATCTGCAAGAGGATCTATCAACATAGTCAAAGGAGAGTTTAGAAAAGTAGGATAAAAACATAGAGAGAGTGGTATCCTAAAATCTTAAAGAGAAGTGAATCAATCAAAAGCTATCTGTCCTGTGTTCCGTTGTTTTAGGTCTTTGCTGATTGACCTGAGGAGAATCTAATTCCATATTTCACTATTGAGAAGTGAAACCATTTAAATTTATATGAGAGTTTTGCAATGAGTTAGCTGAGGACTATGGAAATTCCAAGGAGATTAGGGATATTGTTTTGATAAGGGCTCTTCCTGATTCTCTCAAATCACCTGGAATTACAACTCATTTCTACTTAAGCTTAATTTAAATCTTTTCTCTTCCAAGCTCTGAATTTTCTATTTTTATGCTTTTGTAGGACTCAGAAGAAAGAATGGATTATGTTTATGTTTTGAATTTGCTCACTTGGACCATGAACCACCATGACTTTCTTTTCTCAATCAAATAGAAACCATTTTCACTCCTTTCCTTACTCCTTTCCATAACTTCTGATTCTTTACTCTTCAGAAGTGACTTCTCTCCATCTTCCTTCTATCTGCTCTGTACTTCATATCTCTTTCCAAATGGCCACTTCATCAACCAGTTCCAGTTTCATAAGATTATAAACTGCTTTCTTTTTCAAAAAAAAAGATATAATTAATTTATTTTTTAATTGCAACATTCACCTCCATAAGATTTTGAGTTTTGAATTTTCACCCCTCCTTCTCCTGCCCCTCTCCAAGGTGGCATGCAGTCTGATATAGGCTCTATTTATACATTCATATTAAACATATTTTCAAATTAGTCATGATGTAAAGAAGAATTAGCACTAATAGGAGGAACCAGGAGAAAGAAGAAAAAAAACAAAATAACAAAAGAAAAGGAGAATTAAATAGTATGCTGCCATCTGCATTCAGACTCTAAATTTCTTTATCTGGATGTGGATAGCATTTTCCATCCTGAGTGTTTGAGAGTTGTCTTACATTCTTGCATTGATGAAAGGAGCTAAGTTGATCAAGGTTAATCATCACACAAAGTAGTTGTTACTGTGGACAATGTTCCCCTGGTTCTGCTCATTTCACTCTGCATCAGTTCATATAAAGCTTTCAGGTTATTCTGGTCTGCCTGCTCATCATTTCTTACAGCACCGTAGTATTCCATTACATTCATATATGACAACTTGTTCAGCCATTCACCAATTGATGGTTATTCCCTCCGTTTCCAACTCTGCCAACACAGAAAGAGCTGCTATAAATGTTTTTGTACATGTGGGTCCATTTCCCCATTTTTATGATCTCTTTGGGATACAGACTTAGAAGTGGTATTGCTGGGTCAAAGGGTATGCACAATTTTATCTATGGTACCTTTTAGCAGGCTGTAGTTTCCTTCCTTATCTCTTTTAATTAGATCTATTTTTGCTTTTGCTTAGTCTGAGTCCAGGATTGCTACTCCTGCTTTTTTTTTTTTTTACTTCAGCTAAAGCATAATATATTCTGCTCCATCCTTTTACCTATATTCTGTGTGTATCCCTCTGCTTCAAATGTGTTTCTTATAAACAACATATTGTAAGATTATGGTTCTTAATCCACCCTGCTCTCTGATTCCATTTTATGGAAGAATTCATCCCATTCACATTCACAGTTATAATTACTATCTGTGTCTTTCTCTCCATCCTATTCCCCACCCCCACTTGACTTATGCTCTTCTCTCTCCTTTCTCCCTTTCCCTCCTCACTAGAGTTTTGCTTTTGTCCACCTGCTTCCCTCAATCTGCCCTCCCTTCGAACAGCCCCCTACTTTTTCTTTCCCTTTACACTTACTACTTCTTCCCTCCCTACTATCCATACCCTACCTTTTCTTTGCCCTTTCCTCTTCTACTTCCTATCGGGTAGGTTAGATTTCTATGCCTAACTGATTATGTTATTCCCTCTTGGAACCAAATCTGATGAGAGTAAGGTTAAATAAGGCTCATCTCCCTCCCTTCTTTCCCTTTAATAGGTTTTTCTGCCTTTTCAGGTGTTGTTATTTACCCTTTCTGCCTCTTCTTTTCCTCTTCTAAGAGTACAAAACCTTTTCACCACTTACTTAGATTTTTTTATCATCACATCAAAGTCAATTTATACCTACACCCTCTGTCTATGCATACCCCTTTTAAATGGCATAATAACAATACAATTCTCAAGAGTTACAAGTATCATCTTCCTTTGTAGGGATGTAAACAATTTGCCCTTATTGATAACATGCTTTTTTTCCTGTTTAACTTTTTATGCCTCTCTTGAGTCTTGAATTTGAAGATCAAATTTTTCTGTTGAGCTCTGGTCTTTTCATCAGGGAGGTTTAGAAGTCTCCTATTTCGTTGAATATCCATCTCCTCCCCTGGAAAATTATTCTCAATTTCTCTTGGTAGCTAATTCTTGGTTGCAATATAAATTCTTTTGCCTTATGGAATATTGTATTCCACTCCCTGCAGTCTTTTAATGTAGAAGCCTCAAAGTCCTACATAATCCTGAATATGGTTCTATGATATTTAAATTGTTTCTTTCAGGCTGTTTGCAGTATTTTCTCTTTGACCTGGTAATTTTGGAATTTGGCTACCATATTCCTGGGTGTTTTCAATTAGGGATCTCTTTGAGGAGGTGATTGGTAGATTTTTTCGATGAATATTTTACCTTCTGGTTCTAGGACCTCAGTACAATTTTGCTCGGTGATTTCCTGAAAGATGCTATCCAGGCTTTTTTTTCATCATGGTTTTCAGGTAGACCAATAATTTTAATTTGTCTGTCCTTTGTCTGTTTTCCAGGTCAGTTTTACCAATGAGGTATTTTACATTTTCTTCTATTTTTTCATTCTATTATTACTGTTTGGCTGATTCTTGATATCTCATAGAGTCATTAGCTTCCATTTGCCCAATTCTAGTTTTTAACAAATTGCTTTCTTCTATTAGATTTTGTACCTCCTTTTCCATTTGGCCCATTTTACTTTTTTTAGACTCTTCAGTGAATTTTTGTGCCTCCTTTTGCATTTGGCCAATTCTACTTTTTAAGGACTTATTTTCTACAGTCAATTTTTGTCCTTCCTTTCCCAAGCTATTGACTTTCTCTTTCATACCTCTCATTTCTTTTCTCAGTTTTTCTTCTACCTGTCTTATTTGACTTTTAGAATCCTTGATGAGCTTTTCCAAGAAGGTTTTTTTGGGCTGGAGACCAGTTCATATTCCCCTTTGAGGTTTCAGATGTGTGTATATTGACAATGTTATCCTCTTCTGAATTTGTGCCTTGATCTTCCCTGTACCAATAATGGTCATTGTCCATTTCTACTTTTTTCTCATGGTATTTGCCTAATTTCTGGCTTTTAGAGTTGAGCTCTTCTGCTGGAGCACAGAGAGTATTGACTCAAGCTTCTTAAGGTGCTAGGAGCCAGGGACCTAGTCACTGACCTTGTGTTCTGGGGCCTCAGGTTCTGGCAACTGGAGGCTGTAGGGGTCTAGCAGCTTACCTGATGCTTATTTGGGGTCAGCAACACTAAAGCTCTTAGGTTGGGGGTGGGGAGTCTGAACTCCAGTGGGTGCCTGCTCACTGTATCAACAAGGTAAGATTCATGACATCAATGGTGGCTGTGAATATGCCTGTATAGTTTGGTATCACGGAATATAAGACACTCTCCATATAGAAGGCAGAAGAAGTAAAACATTTATTCAGATACCAGAGGATCAAATCCCAAAACCAATAGCTGCAATGAGAAATAGCAGTAATTTTATCTCAAAGCCAGTAAGTCCACTTCATTGTAACAGCAAAGAAATTAAAATACAATATCAGAGCAAGAAGCCAAACCATCCTGTAGCTTTTCCCTCTGCTAGGGCCTTCCGGTAAACACTCACGAATCCTGTCTGCTTGCCTGCCTCCTCTCCTTCCACAGTTCTGAAAGCCCTTGCACTTTTCAGAGCCCTTCCAGCTCTCTCTTTGTCTTTCCCTCTCTCTGTCTCTTCCAGTTATCCATCCTTCTTGCAATTCTGTGTCTTTCCTGCAGTTCTCTCTTCTTCCTAGCTCTCTCTTCTTAGCTTGACGGTTACCTTTAGGGTATATATACCCTGTTTAGGGCCTGAGGGCTTCATAAACAATCAGCAAAAGGGTGTGGACCCGCCTAGGAACAAGTCTCCCCTAATCAAGCTTCCCTTAACTAGCTCCACCTGAGGCCTATTAAATGGGCAGGGAAGATCTTTAATCATGATTAGCACCACACTCCCCTGGGCTTCTTTAAAGCATTGGAAGGTTTGGCTGACAGAGAATGCCTGCAAGCATGGAGCTGTGCTTCTTGGAGTGGTGCTGAAGCATTGTGAGATTTGGCTGCTGGAGGACTTCTGCCCACTGGCACACATGGTGGTTTTCTGAGCTGGTGTCTACTGGTTCCCCTGCCTGTGCTGAGGCACTAAGAGGGGTCCTGGTGTTGGTGCTTGCCTGCTTCAGCTCCCTGGGGCTCAGGATCTCCCCCTGATTTGCTGAGGTGGGGCTTACCACTGGCTTGCTGAGATGCTTCCCTTCTTGTACTGTCCCCCCTCCCCCAGAGCCAGAGAGGAATTTCCCGTTAATCCCCCCAAGCTTCCTGGGCTACAAGACTGCTGCATCCCATCTTTCTGGCTTAGCTGTTCCATGATTTTTCCTGATGCAATATTTTTTAGGCTTTCAGAGGTTGAGAAGAGAGGGTGAGAGCATCTTACTTCTTACTCTTCCATCTTGGCTTGCAGAAACAGACTATAAATTGCTTTCTATTAAATAATATAAGAATTACAAAACATACTTTAGTCATACATGATTTGAAAAAACTTAGACTAGTAGATAGCTGACATTGATATAACACTTTGTTTTCAAGATAAGACTACTCGTAGGAATAGCAGTAATAGAATAATAGTAGCCTTAGTAGTACTAGTAGTAGTAGTGGTAGTAGTAGCAGTAGTAGCAGCAGCAGTAGCAGCAGTAGTAGTAGCAGTAGCAGCAGCAGCAGCAGTAGTAGTGGTAGTAGGAGTAGTAGTAGTAGCAGTAGCAGCAGCAGCAGCAGTAGTAGTGGTAGTAGGAGTAGTAGTAGTAGTAGTAGTAGCAGTAGCAGCAGCAGTAGCAGTAGTAGTAGTAGTAGTAGTAGTAGTTGTTGTTGTTACCATTGCCCTTATCATTACCATCACTGCTTTATCATCGTCTTAGAAGTGAATTAGCAAGCCTCTAAAAACCTTGACATATCTGTACCTCACATTATGCTGAGTGATACATACTATGGATATTACTATGTAATGTCCATTTCCTGTTAAGAAAATTATAACACTGTATAAAAATGTAGAGACCATATTGTTATGAATAATAAGTAAAAGACAAAATAATATGAATCATAATAGATTTTTATGATCCAGAAAGCCTAAGTTTAATTCACATTTTCAGACATATTAATCTAAATATCAGGCAAAGCAATATTAAATACACTGAGTAAATGGACTGATAAATAATTGGGTAGGTGATGAATCTCTGACCATGGTCACCCATGAAACATAAAATTGTGATTTTTTTTAGGATTTTTTGGCTCTTTGCTACATCCATAGTGACATTGTTAAGGTAGTAAAAAAGAAAAAAAAAAAGAACTTGCTAAGAATTACTTGGTTGAGAAGAACACATATATTTTCAAATCTACTTAAAAAAAAGTCCAAACAGAAATATAACATCTTTGTACTCTCTCACTATCCTTTCCCCACCCAGGGGTATTTGCACACAGGAATACAAATTTTAAACTAACAAGTAAACACACGTTGAAATAGAAAACTATAAATGTAAAAAAAAAAAAAAGAGAACGGATAAAAAAAATGCATTTTTTAGTCTTCTCTGTGATCTAAGCACTGTGTTCAGTGCTGAAGATAAGAAGAGCTAGGTCATCCATGCTATCAAAAAACTCATACTAATGAGACAGATGACACATAAAAGAAAGGTCATTTGCAAAAAAAAAAAAAAAACAACCCATAAGTCCTAAGGGTTTGTATAGGGAACATATGGTATACCCCAGAAGTCCTTAGTTCATATCAGCTGTTTAGATGGCAGTGTTGGGAGTTTGTAAGATATAGAAACAGGGTGGATAGTAAGATTGGAGAACCTTATGAGGCAGTGAGAGGGCAGATGATAAGCTATATGGTCTTTACTTAGGTGGGGCCACTGCTTCCTTGCAAACTCAAGCATAAGAGCTCTTCTTGGCCCTGGACCTGTTATCAGGTCCCTATTCTCCTGAAGCCACAACCACTAGTGTTCCTCTCCACCTTGGAACTGAGACCATGGAGCCTTTCTTAAGATGATAAGTACTATCTATCTAAAACTAAGATCAAGCATGATCTGTAATTGGGATAAATTAGAACCTTTCCCAGGAGTTAAGCAAGGGTTAAGCAAGGATGCCCATTATAATCAATGTTACTCAATATTGTAGTAGAAATACTACCTTTAGCAATAAGAAAAGAAAAAAAAAATTGAAGGAATAAAATAGAAAATGAAAAAACAAAAAAAAAAAACACTTTTTGCAGATGATCTGATGGCTTAACTTAGGCAAGCCTAGAAAATGAACTGAAAAACCTAGCTGAAACAACAACTTTAGCAAAGTTGCAGAAATAAAATAAGCCCACATCAATCATAAGCATTTCTATGTATTAATAAAAAAACCCAGCAGCAAGAGATAGAAAAATTCTATTTAAAATAACTACAGACAATATAAAATACTTGGAAGTCTACCTGTCAAGACAAAGAGAAATGAATATAATTAAAAAAACACTTTTCACACAAATAAAGACAGATCGAAACAACTGGAGAAACATTAATTGCTCACAACTCTATTGTTCTATTGACAGCCAATAGAGTAAAAATTACAATTGAATCTAATTTAATTTACATATTTAGTGCCATAACACTCGAACTACCAAATAATTATTTATCAAGGTGCAGAAAATAACAAGAAAATATAATTGGAAAAACTGAAAAGTCAAGAATATCAAGGGATTTAATGGAAAAAAATGTGAAAGAAGACGACCTAGCAGTACTAGATTTCAAATTATATTACAAATCATTAATCATCAAGAGTCTGGCACTGGCTTAAAAATAGAGTGGTAGATCAGTGGAATAGATTAAATAGACAATACACAGTGATAAGTGTTCAGAGTTAACTAGTATTTGATAAACTCAAAACCCCAAGCTGTTGGGTCAAGAACTCAATATTTCACAAAAATAGCTGAGAAAACTGGAAAGCAGTGTGGCAGAAACGATGTATAGACCAACATTGCATGCCATACAACAAAATAAGGTCCAAATGGGTACATGATTTAGATATGAAGGTAATATAAGTTAATTAGGGGAGCATAAAAAAAATTACCTGTCACATCTATGGATAAGAGAGGACTAAAAAAAGAGATAGAGAGATCACAGGAAATAAAATGGATAATTTTAATTTCATGAGATTTTTGTAGAAAACAAAAACTAATGAAGCCAGAGTTAGAAGAAAAGGAGGAAACTGGGGGTGGGGGTGGGAATCACAAATTTCTCTAATAAAGGCCTCATTTGAGCCAAATTTATAAAAAAAATGAGAGGCATTTCCAAAATGATAAATGGTCAGTGATTATGAATAAGTAGTTGTCAGAAGAAGAAATCAAAGCTATTATTATTTACATAAAAATGTTCTAAATTACTGTTGATTAGAGAAATGCAAATTAAAACAAACCTGAAATACTACTTCATACCTATCAGATTGGCTAACATGACAGAAAAGGGAAATGACAAATATTGGAGGGCATTTGGAAAAACAGAGATACTTGTGCATTTTTGGTGCAGTTGTGAACTGATCCAATTATTTTGAAGAACAATTGGAAATTATGCCTAAAGGGCTCTAAAACTGAACACCCTTTGTACCAGCATTAATACTATTAGATCTATATGCCCAAGAGATGAAAGAAAAGAGAATAGGACCTTTTCAAACAAAGATATTTATATTAGTTCTTTTTGTGGTAGCAAAGAATTAGAAATTGAGGATGTATCCATTAATTGGGGAATGTCTGAACAAGTTGTGGTATTGGTTGGTTGGTTGTTGTCCTTCATTCTTAAAGAGGACCAAAATGACATCACTATATTAAAGTCACATTATAATGTATCTAATGGTGCCTGATCAGACTAATACAAGCTCAGAATTCTCTACCATAGGTCAGGAACAAATTGTCCATGTGAACATTTGGGGTGGATTCTCTAAATTTGCACATCTCACATTTCTTTTGAGCTACTTTGATTCTGCTTTGTGCATAGAGCACAGCACTTTCTCTGATGATGACACCCCATACTGGGCAGTACTGTGCTAATGTCTCCCATGTCACACAATCAATTCCAAAGTTCTTAAGAGAGATCTTGAGAGTGTCCTTGTATCACTTTTTCTGACCACCATGTGAGCTCTTGCCCTCTGTGAGTTCTCCATAAAAGTCTTTTTGGCAAGTGTTGTTTGGCCTTTGAACAATGTGTCCCACCCATTGGAGTTGCTCTCTCTGCAGTAGAGTTTAAACGTTTGGCTGTTTAATTTGAGAAAGGACCTCAGTTTCTGGTACCTTATCCTGCCAAGTGATCTTCAGAACCTTCCTAAGACAATTCAAATGGAATTGATTCAGTTTCCTGGCATGGGGATGGTAGACTGTCCAGGTTTCACAGGCATATAACAATGAGGTCAGCATAATGGTTCTGTAGACCTTTAGTTTGGTAGTCAGCATGATAATTCTTCTCTCACACATTTTTATTTGGGTTGCTATATGATTGTGATGGAATATTATTGTGCTATAAGAAATGCATATCAGGATGGTTTCAGCAAAACCTGGGAAATCTTATATGAACTGATGCAAAATGAAGTGAGCAGAACTAAGAGAACATTGTACGTAGTAATAGCAATATTGTAAAGATGTTCAACTGTGAAAGATTTAGCTACTCTGATCAAGAAAATGATCCAAGACCGTTCCAAAGGATTCATGATGAAAAATGTTATACTCCTACAGAACTCTGAAAGCATATTGAAGTACACTTTTTTTTTACTTTCTTTAAAAATAGTCCATGATGAGAGACTTAGAGACTTTGAAGATTTGACCATTTAAATGTGATGAGTTAAATTGCAGGTAAAATTTGTAAAAAAAAAAAAATGTGTGCTTTGAGTAAGGGGTAGTTTACCTAATGTAGCTTCTCCTTTGACTCTGGATTTCTTTCTCCACAGTGCCCCTTTGGGGAACATTCTTTCTTCTTTATTCCCTTTATTTCCCCTTCTCCACTCTTTTTTCTGTTCTTCTTTTTCCAGCTTCCTTTTATATGCTGCCTTCTGCCATTAGAATGCAGGCACCTGTAGGGTAAGTTCTATCTTTCCATTTGTATTTTAGATGATGTAACACATTATCTGGCATAAAATAAATACTTGTTGAAATGACTTGGTGTTATTCCAGCATTTTTAGGGATGTTGTATGGTCGTAAGCATTTTCCTGGATCTGGACAAAGTGATTGATCTATTTGGAGATGGGTCTCCCTCTCGTACACACACACACACACAGAGGTCACATATATTTACACAGATATTTTGAAAAAAAATGTCTTTCAACACCTTAACTATAAGTCTATATATGAGTGTGGGTATATATTTTACATATGTATGTGTATTTATACATATTTTATATATGTATATATATAATAAAATTCATTTTTTATCATTTTTTTGTTTATTAAAAATGGTGCCTGGACTAGATCAGCAATCATTTAATAAGCATTTTAATTTAATATGTGCAATGAATTGTACTATAGGTAAGGGATATAGGGAGAAATGTGAAATATTTCCTGACCCTATGGGACTTATATTCTTTTAGTCAAGCCAAATTTTACATGTAATAAATAAATACAAAATAAATTCAATCCAACACAAAGAGGGGAATTTAGCAGATGGAGGTATCTTAGATAGGTTGAAGATAGCTCCTTCCTTTGAAAGAAACGAGGGGTTCAAGATGGCCAAGATGAGAAAGATCTGTATTCTGGATTCTTCCCGTATAGCCAAAAAAGAAAACTCTTCATACTAAAAGATCACATTAGCCCTGAATTCAAAACTTAGAAATATCCTCACCCCCTGCACCTCTTTCCTGATGACTGATTGGCTCCTCCCTGAACATCTCCTGAAGGAGGATATTCAGACCAGCCATTCCTTTATTTTTCACCAGACTGCAATCTGAACATTTTCATCATGCTTCTTCACTTGGTATATTTGCTCTGCCCTTATCATACCTTTTAGCTTTCTTTTATGTGTCATCTTCCCCTATTGGAATCCTCCTTGAGGACAGGGATTCTCTTTCATTTTGCTTTTATTCATATCCCCAGACTTAGCACAGTGGCTGGCATAAAGTATGCATTTGGCAAATGCTTATGGACTTACTAGACTGTTTGATTGACTGAATTCTAGGCAAAGGGGGACAGCCTGTTCAACAGCACACAGGGAGGAGATAGGTACAGTTGTTAAGGGATCCACTAGAGAAGAATTGGGTTATAAGAGTGAATGAGTGAAGGGGAATGATATAATGTAATATGCAATAAATCTAGTAAGCAGGTTAGAACAGTATGAAAGGTGTATAGATGTGATTGCAACATCTGAAACCAATGAAAGGACTTTCTACTTTGGCTTACATGTGACTTTCTGAGACTCTAATGGAAGTAAGTTCCCCCCCCCCAGATACTGTTTATATGTAGCAGAGATACAAACCATATTTTCCCATTTGATTGGCATTCTTTATTTCTATCCTCTTCCTTATGCCTATGTTGAACACACTCTCCAGATTCTCTGGGATGGTTGCACTTGTAAACATGTACTCCCATTGTGCCCATAAACCATTAAAACGTCTCAGGATGACCTCATTTTGGGAAATGGATCAGTCATTAGTCATTGCCTAGAAGCAGGTTCAACAGATTGGAACAAAGCAAGCATATTTCCAGTGCTCTAAAGACTGGGTCCTCATTGGCTCATTTCAGCCATTACAATTACCTAGTTACTATATGCATATCACACAACTGAACTCATACAATTTTAAGTCATTGCCATATCAACTACCTTTTCTCAGAAGGTTTGAAATAATGATAAAATCTGTAGAACAAATGTAAATTGTAAATTCTAGGGATTAATCAGGAAAGGATACTTGGGTATGTTATAACAATCATAGTTGAAGCACTTTAATTCCCACCCCCCCCCACCTGGATTTTCACTTCAGTTTTAAACTGAACTCCCTTTTGGTGCTCTGGGGAAGTAGACGGAAAAAGCCTGAAGGCCCAGTGGAGTCTGAAGTTGATGTGGTCTTAAGAATCAATTCAGAATTGGAACCCCATGAGCCCAGTGAGGAAGAAACAGTCTGAAGCCATATCAACAGGGAAATTAATGAGGCAGAGGATATAAAGTCTAATAGAGGGCTAAACCTACTAATGTTGTGAAGGCTCATCACTTACCCTAAGCTAATTAGTCTAGGAATAGAAGGAAACATGGGAGAAGGGGAAACTGAAACAAAGGGTGGAAACTAATAGTTAATTATATAATTAGTACATACGAATCTAAAGGCCACAAATAAGTACAGAATATCACCAAGAATTGAGGGGGTGAGGGGGTTTGAAGAAATTTTTCTCTTATTGGGATAAGAATACTTCAAATAAAAAGATGGCAATCTTCTCCCAAGTAAACATCAATAAATAAATAATACATGTATATATGCATATACATACATAAAACATATATACATGTACATATATGTATGCACATATGTGTGAAAATACTACACTATTCTATAATCTATAATTGTAATAATATATAATCAGGAATATATAATATATTCCTGATGAGATGATATTATCTCATTAAAAAAGCATCAGGATTTATGATTTTATTGCTTTAAGTATTCTCTTACCCTATACAGAACAATGCCCACCTCAGTCTTTGTAGATAACTTAGAAAATTGATGTGGATGAAAGAGAGAGAAAACTATCCTATAATGGTCTGTTGTCTAGAAATGAGCTTTCTCATATTAACAATGGTCTTTGGAAAATGGAGAAATAATCTGTCACTTGTCCTGTAACCTGAGCTTTTTCCATCTAAGTATGACTTAACAAGTTTTGTGCTTTACTGAAAACACCCTTCAGAAGTTAGGACTATTATGCTGCCATGATTAGACATAGAAGGGAGACAGTGGAAGAGCTAAATAAATTATAAATTGTCACAGATTGAAACCTGTTAATGGCATAGCCAATTGAATTAAAGACATGTTCATTTATTGCTTAATATTAGCAAGGGATTGTTAAGAATCGAGGAGGTTGAAAAGATGAATAAGACATAGATCTTACTATCATGAAAATCTCCATCTACTAAAGATGAAATGAGATACTGACAAAAACTAAAACTTACAGAGAAATTGACACTATATTTGAGCTCTTTAAAAGGATGGTCAAAGCATAAGGATGTCTTAAGATATCTCCACTGCTTAAAGTCAGATGACAATAAATATCTTCATGAGAGATTATTTTTCATGTTCTCCTCATCTTTATATCAATGATGTTGAAATACAAACTTTTGTGGGACAAGTCAATATTGAAAAATTGTTCTTTTGTGTTTCATATTAACTGGACTTTACTACAGGCTAACAAACTCATGATAAATAGCTACATTACAAAAACAAACCCCAAAACATCATTGAGATTTGGAAAAAAGACAATTACAGAGACTGTGAACAGTCACAGATCAAATTGGAGGCCCATAATTGTCCAGACATATGATTGACCCACAAAAATTTAAGAACAAACATTTTAACACATGCATGCAAAGTAATGACATATAATTTTCAAATTACATTTAATGAAAAATTTCAAAACCTAGAGATCTAGCAGAAGATATCAAAGCCATGTGGAGACTGTAAGAAGTACATTTTATTCCCAAATGACTATACATTACTATAGTTATCCTGAAGATGACTCCAGTGAATCAACAGCCAAGGAGTCTGCAGTCAATAGCTTTCATTCAGTTATAAATATATACATGTGTATATATGTACATAAATATATACATATGCATACATATATGTATACACATCTCTGTCTCTATATATGTGTATGTCCCCAATATTATCCCTTACCACGAAAGAACACTACTTACTCTGAAATTAACCTCACTTAAAAAATTTATTGTCTTATTTTTGTGCAGAATAAATTCCCTGAGTGCCTTCAGGTTGAGGGCAGGGCATGCTGTTGATATAAGCACCTCATTCCTCAACGTATTATGATAGAGTGGAATTTCTAGTCCATTGGTCAGTCTCTTGAGAATTTACTTACATGAATCAAACTCTCAGAGCCTGGGTATGTTCGAGTGAAATGACAAACTTCAGTTCCTGAACACATAAAGCTGAGAGAACCAGACTAAGGTGTAGACATCTAGAAATGTGTGAAACTACTGAGACGTAACTTTTAAAGACAACAATTACAAGTAGGAAGATTACTAACTGAATAGGCAGAGAGGAGGTAGAGACAAAAGCTCCAGATACTTTATAAACCCACATGAAATGGATAGAACTGGATGGAACTCCTTGGTTTTGTTTTGAGTTTGACTTTGGCATATGGGTTCAGACAAAACTGCAATGCAAAACAGAATTCTAATAGTATGCAACTGTGAACTAAAACTGCCAAATTTTATACAGCTTCAGCTTCGAGGTGGCAAGAACATAAGAAGTTCGTTATCAAATAACCAAAAAACAGGATTCTTATCTCCAGAATCTATTCAAAGGGAATATAGCTTAAGAGAGGAAAGAGTTTCTGCCTTAAGGTCTATTCAGGAATCATGTTTATGAAGACTGAATAGATGGCATTTAATCATTATTATTATCTGTGTTGCCTTGAACATCCATCTTGAGCAGACATCTTTGGTAGATGCAGATGATCAGTTTTTATAGGATTTATCTAATCATAGGTAGCAATACAAGTTTTTGAGTCAACTCTTTGCCTTTAGCCTTTGTGAATAAAGGCCAACAAGATCACAAGGGTCCTCTCCTCTAATCTGACCTCATTGAAGTTTTGTCCACAACAAGATTTCTTTATAGCACCATAGAGAGAAGAAAGGCCAAAAGATCACTTCCAATCTACCTTTTCATTTCTTCCTTGTATCTACTTTTAAACCTTCTCTTGGGTTAGAGAGGGCAAGGTATAGAATGCTCAACATATAAAAAAACCCCAATAAAACATGATCATTCTTTGATTTCTTCATCTGCTATTGAGACAAATTAATCTTTTCATTAAGTGTTATTTTGATGGAGGGAATATATCTTCCTCTTCAATTTTTTAGTGCCTTGAAAAGTCACTTTCAAAAAGAAAAAATATAAAAGAAATCTGTTGAATCCCATAAAATGGTCTTGCCACAATGCCATGTGATTTTCTTCCTCCTCTTTTATTGTATCAGTGGTTTATCCCTCAGCACATCTCAGGGGGGTTAGCACTGCCTTACAGGCAAGTGAAAATACTGTTCTGGGTTCTGTCTCAAAGAAGTCAATACAGTTAATAGAATTGTAAAGGAGAAGGGACAGAGAGATCATGTACAATAATGGTTAACAGGTTTTTGTTTTGTTTTGCTGTGGTCATTGATTTTAAACAAACTTATGCAAAACTATAATGGAAATATTTTAAAATTCATTAAAGTGACTATTGATAGAAAATCATCCAATCAGCATTTTTTTTTGAAACTTACTACATGCCAGAAATTGTCTTAAGCTCTAGGGATTAAAAAACAAGCAAGAACAGCAAAAGCAGTAAATAGCAAAACACTGATGTATTCACATGTGTGTGTGTATATATATATATATATATATATATATATATATATATATATATATATATATATATATATATATATATATTTGAATACACACATGTGCATGGTCAAATACATTGAGTGTTCTTCCCAATTTGATTTGACTTTCAGTAATCCTCATGACTTATGTGAATTAATCTAATTTTCTTTTTTAATACTCCCAGAATAGTCATAAATGGGTTTACAAACAGCAGCAATGACAAGAAGCAAAATACAGAGGGGGAAAGGAAGAAGCATCTATCTAGTGTTCCAGGAGTTGTACTAAATGATTTACAAATATTATCTCATTTGATCCTTATGGCTATCCTCTGAGGTTGGTGTTAATTGTCATATTCATTTTAGAGTTGAGGAAACTGAGGCAAATAGAGGTTATGTGACTGCCCTAGGATCACAGCTAATAAGTGTCTGAGGCTAGATTTGAAATTACTTCTTCCAGATTACAGGCCCAGTGCTCTATCTACTATGCCACAGCTGCCTTAAAAAAACCTGAGAATTTATAACATACTCTCAGTAACAGGGAAGGAAAATGTGATGCTTTAAAAAAATATTACTCAGTATACTGGCTTATGTA
The DNA here is from genome assembly GCF_011100635.1 of Trichosurus vulpecula. NCBI lineage: Eukaryota > Metazoa > Chordata > Mammalia > Diprotodontia > Phalangeridae > Trichosurus > Trichosurus vulpecula. The sequence goes on along the minus strand of NC_050575.1, from coordinate 366,220,550 downwards.
AATAAAGAGTAAACTAAAGACTGTGAAACATTTTATAGGTGACCAATCACATTGAGCATTATTATCATTTAAGAACTACTGATTGGTATTAAGTAATTGCATATACAGAGAGAGAAGTCAATGTTGTTCCAAAACTAAAAATATTTCAACCAACATAATGAGAAGGATATGATTGCTAAGTATCTCTAAGTACTTCATAATTGATGATAATATTCATTTTGTTAGTATGGTAATTAATAATTTTTATTTTCACCTTTACGTATATATCAGTATTCAGGATGGTTATTTCAGACCATCTCATTTTGTTTCAGAAACACTGAGCATTTTCTTTTTAATCTGTACATTTGTGTTGTCATTGTGTCGTCAAATAAACTCATTTATGATTTTACAGAGACTATTAAAAATATAGCCTTAGGCAGTCAAGTCATGAAGATTACTGGAAGTAAACCCAAATTGGGAAGAAGACTCAGACTATCTCATTTCCTCTTGTTCTTGACATTCATTTAATAGGAAAATAAGGTGCATAGTTGTCATCCACTTTAAAAAAAATTGGGTTGTAATGTATGTTAGATTTTTATGACTTCAAAATTATAGATTCTATTAACTATTCAAAATGGGTTTTTGTACATGCACTGAAAAAATATAACCAAATAGAGATAGATTAATTAATTATTTGAAAATTAAAAAAAAGACAACAAAAAAACTAATGGGAGGAAAGAAAAACCTCAGAATATAAATGAATACTGATTCCTTCAAATAAAACAGATTTACTTTTAGGGGACCTAGGTGGTGCAGTGGATGGAGTGCTGGGCTTGGAATAAGGAAGACCAGAGTTCAAATCCAATGTTAGATACTTAATAGCTGTGTGATCCTGGGCAAGTCACTTAGCACTGTCTGTCTCAGTTTCCTTACATGTGAAATGAGCTAGAGAAGGAGATTACAAACCACTGTAGTATCTTTGCCAAGAAAACCCCAAATGAGATCAAGAAGAGTGGAACATAGCTGAAAATGACTGAACAGCAACAAATTACAGAATTTCAATCAACTTTATGTATACGACATACTAGGCATGTTCATTCTTGATCAAAACAAAGCCAACTTCTTGGTCATGTGCATAAGTTTGCCTAAATTCTCAATGTCTAGATATTTCCTTAATGTACATAATATATATGGCCAAAAGAGTGAGAAAACAATCATTAGGCTATATGTGTCTGCCTTTCATCACAACTTTTTTTTTCCTTCTTTGCTTCAGAGTACTCTTCTAATCCCAATGGAAAAGTTGGGGAGTGGGAGGAAAGTATGGAAGATCGAATACATGAAAAAACTGAGATCTAAGGAAGTTGTATCTTCATTGTCATGTCAAACTATGTGTTATCAGAAGTATTAGACATTAATTGGTTAAGGATTAGCTTAACCAGTCTAAAGAAAATGACTCTTCTACCTCAAAGCTGTGGAATACTTTGAGTATTGTTAGAGAGAAGTTGAGAAGGAATGATGACTGTTGCCAGATTTTGAAATTTTCACAAGTATTTTAAACTAAGCTCTATGATGATTGTATAACATTAACAAATCCTGTCACTTTTATGTCAAAATGAAGCATCAGTTATGGACTTTACTGGAAGACACAGGCCAATTATTGTATACACATAAATGAGGAAAGCTAGGCTTTATACTGCCTTCAGTTCCTCTGCTTAATTTCTTTACATTTTCTTTTTAAAAAGATACTACTTTCAAAGGATAAAGATTTTTTATTGGATTTTATTCTTCAATTTAAATTGTCTTTGAGTCAGGGTCTTTGACTTCATCAGATGAGGGTGTAGATTACAACCTCTCTATAAGTTTGTAAAGAAATTTTAAAGAGGAAGATTAAGTCACTTGCCCACAGTCATATAACTATTAAATGATAGAAGCAATATTAGAACCAAGGAATTTCTGACTGAGTCTAGAACACTTTCTCCTCTGCTCTGGTGCCGCTTGAGTTTATAAAATGAAAAACATCATTTAAGACTTTTGATTTATAAAGCTCTGAATGGATGTAAGCATGATGCCTACACTTAATAAATGATTGTTGACTGACTTACTGTATGTGAAAAACTTTCCCTAGAATTTAGAGTGAATCTTTGCCTGGGACAGTTATAATATAAATTCAAGAAACTTATTTGGGCTTGGTAATATGAAACGAGATTTTAGAGAGGGAGATTGAATATAATAGTGGCAAAACATAATTTCAATTTAATTTAATTTTAGGTTCTACTGGACATTTTAGTCATAGAGTCAGTGCCAAGGTGGCAAGCCAAACATTAATCATATAATTAGTGATTTCACTCTTAGAAGTGGCAGCTGTCATACTAAAATTATATTTAGCTTTTCTATACCACCCCCCTCAAAGCAGAGCAATATAAAACATTGCTTCCTATATTGGGCAAGGGGGGGAGGAGACACATTTCTACAACATATGTTTCCATCAGCCCCCCTTTTTCCCCCTAAGAATCCTTGGATGTTGTCTATGCCAGAATTACTGTAAATGTATTTCTTTCTAGGGTTTAGGGAATAGTTAAGAACGTATCCTGCATATTTATGAAATCTCAGGTTTCACTACTTTATGCCCCCAAAATACCTTTCCCTGATTCTACTCAATTTACTAGGCTGAAAAACCAGAGATACAAAAGTGCAAACCTTAGGAAGGCTTTTAGAATAGATCTACAGACAGAGAAACAGATTGTGCAGTCCTCTAAATGCCAAACTAGAAGCAAGGTTAATGCAGAGGGAAAGATACAGATGGAGAAATCTCCATTCCCTAAAGAAAATATCATTTTATTTTGTTTTATTCTGATTCCTTTTCCCTAAGAGATTTGAGATGAAAAATGATTCCTATATGGGGGAAGGGGTGGGGGAGATAATGTTTTTATAATTCAGTAAAATCTTAATTAATGCCCAGAATACTTCTGACCATGTCATACTCTTGCTTAGTAAATTCCAGTGAATCCCTATTAGCTTTAACATCAAATAAAAATTTCATTGGTTTTTGGGAAGATCATTTAGACTTGGCTCTAAATTCTCTTTCCAGCTATAATATATATTTTCCCATGGCTGAAATTCTCTCCCTTCTCAACTCAGTCTCTTAGAATCCCTAATTTTGTTTGTTGTTCAACCAAACACCACCACATTCTTGAAGGCTTTCTGGATTCCTCCCAGCTTCTAGGCTGGCCACTTGAAAAAAAGTCCCTCTGTATTTATGTTGTGCTTATTTTGTATCTGAGTAGTATATATGGGAAGGGGGCAGGGAGAGACAAGTATTTATTGTGGACCTTCTCTGCTCCAGGCACTCTGTTATAAATATCTCATTTTGATCTTCACAATTATTCTGTGAGCTAGGCGTTCCAATTATCTCCATTTTACAATTAAGGAAACTGAGACAGACAGAAGTTAAATGATTTGTCTGGCATCATAGGGCTAGTGAGTATCTGAGGACAGAATTGACTTCAAGTCTTCTTTGCTACAAGTCCAGTGTTTGCCAATGTACCATCAAACTGCTTTTATGTTCTCATGTTGTCCCCCACTATAGAATTGTAAATTCTATGAGAACAGGGATTATCTTTTTTTTTTCTTCTTTGCATTCTCTGTGCCTATAATATTGTTCACCATTAGCAATCATGTAATAAATACATGTTAATTGGGTAATTGAAAATTAACTAGAATTTATAATCAGTATTTTATTTGGGTGATTTCCCAGGTTAACCAAGATTAAAGAGAAAGCTAGTTTTAGTTGGTAAAAATCTTTCTAAAGTGTATTGTTAGAATTCTTGACTGTGCAAGTAGAGTCAGATGAATAGATTGGAGCATTTATTTTTATGATTTGGCATCTTGCTGGGTTTGGAGGCATAATTCTGAGTGCCTGAGAATTCATGACACACAAGACACCCAATATGGAGGCATAGGAAACAGACCTGGGTATGTACTTATTGCATCCAGGATGTAGGTGCGTGTGTGGGAGGGGGGGTGGGGAGGGGTACCACAAGGTTTTATTTTTTCTTGTTTTTGTTTTGTATCTAACTAAATTCCTGGCATCAGTTTTCTGTTGGTCACTTTCCTTCCAAAAGCAGAGATTGTGAACAAAAAATCTGATTAATCTGAACTTCTAGACAATCACTATTTTTTTTCTAATACCTTCCTTAGGGGCAGCTTGCTGCACTGTGGATAGGGACTGGGCCCGGAATCAGGACGACCTGAGTTCAAGTACAGCTTCACTATCTATATGTGCTTTCCCCTTCCTTCCCCTGCCTACTTTTCAGGATTGCTGTAAGGAAAGTGCTTTAAAAAGTTAAAGGTGACAGAAATGAGGTTTGTTCTTATTATGATTTTGCCACTGTAGAGAACTCCCATAATGGAGGATTCCTCCACTAAGAGAGAACAGCATTTCCTCTATAATTTATAGTTTTAAGAGTGTTTCCTGGGGTCTCAGGGTATGTGGGTGTGTCAGAGCATTGAAATTAAGTGATGTACCCATGTCTCATTATGTAGCTAGACTAGGTCTGAGATAGGATGTATGTCGCCAATGTGATACCCACAGCAGCTGGTAAGAATATGTAGGTGTATTCTCAGGTCTGAATCACAGGATATGAGACTCTCTTCATTGAAGATGAAACCAAGACATTTATTCAAACACCAGAAAGCCAAATCCATCATAGTGACAAAGAAGTCTCTACACATTGCCAATGCAGGGAGCACTGCCATCTCCAAGCCTTCCCTCTGTCAGGCTTCACCACAAACAAGCTCCCTTAAGCAAAATCACTCCCTCTCTCACTCATACTAGCTGCTCTGCCTGTTCTTTTTCTCCCAGCTTAACTGTTCTGTTTCACTTCTTGCTCCACCTTTCCTGCTCCACCCTATCAGCAAGCTCCTCCTACTACAGGCTCCATGCGACCCAGGCTTATGTGACTCAGGCTTCCATGTGACTCTGGCTTAAAGCTGGTCACATAAGCCTACTAATGGATGGGAAAGATCTTTCCATTCCCATTAACATAATAGATAAAAACCTAAATCTTCCTGACTTCAAAGTGAAGTCTCTAGTAATGGTTGTTGTTCAATTGTGTCTGACTCTTTGTGACTTCATTTGTGTTTTCTTGGCAAAGATACTGGAGTCACTTGCCATTTCCTTCTCCAGCCCATTTTACAGATGAGAAAACTGAGTCAAACAGGGTTAAGTGACTCTCCGAGGGTCATACACCTAGTAAGTGCCTGAGGCCAGATTTTAATTCAGAAAGGTGATACTTTCTGAATCCAGGCCTGGGACTCTATCCACTAATTTCATAGGTATAGGGAAATTCTGATGAGAAAAGTTCCTCCACCAATAGTAATTACCAACTGCTCTGCCGTTTATAACTCTAGAGAAACCCTGGAGGGATTGAGAAGTTAAATAGCGTGTACAAGGCTACATAGCCAGGAAATATCAGAGACCCTGTGACCCAGGTCTTCCTGATTCGAAGGCCAGCTAGGGTATTAAGTCTGTTATTGCAATTATAATAATTTTAGCCTATGTTCCTAACATCTCACTACCTTGGCAGGTAAGGTCTCTAGAGAATGGCTACACTATCCAACCTAGAGCTTATCCTGAGGGCCTAGGGTACGGTGTGTAATATTTTTTTTAATTTAATTTAAATTTATTTATTTAACATATTTGGTTTTCAGCATTGATTTTCACAACAGTTTGAATTACAAATTTTCTCCCCATTTCTACCCTCCCCCCCACTCCAAGATGGCTTATATTCTGGTTGCCCTGTTCCCCAGTCAGCCCTCCCCTCTATCACCCCCCTCCCCTCTCATCCCCTTTTCCCTTCCTTTCTTGTAGGGCAAGATAAATTTCTACACCCCATTGCCTGTGTATCTTATTTTTTAGTTGCATGCAATAACTTTTTTTTTTTGAACATCTGATTTTAAAACTTTGAGTTCCAAATTCTCTCCCCTCTTCCCTTCCCACCCACCCTCCCTAAGAAGTCGAGGAATTCAACCTAGGCCACACATGTATCATTATGTATAACCCTTCCACAATACTCATGTTGTGAAAGGCTACCTACATTTTGCTCCTTTTCAACCCATCCCGCTTTATTGAATTTTCTCCCTTGACCATGTCCCCTTTCCAAAGTGTTTGTTTTGATTACCTCCACCCCTATCTGCCCTCCCCTCCATCATCCCCCCCCCTTTTATTTTTTTTTATCTTCCTCCCTCTTCTTTCCTGTGGGGTGAGATACCCAACTGAGTATGTATGGTATTCCCTCTCAGGCCAAATCTGATGAGAGCAAGGTTCACTCATTCCCCCCTCACCTGCCCTCTCCCCTCCTCCCACAGAACTGCTTCCTCTTGCCACTTTTATGCGAGATAATCCACCCCATTCTATCTCTCTCTGTCTCCCTCTCTCAGTATGTTGCTCTCTCATCCCTTAATTTCATTTTATTTCTTTTAGATATCTTCCCTTCATCTTCAACTCACCCTGTGTCTGCTCTCTCTCTTTTACATATATATATATATATATATATACATGTATAAACACACACACATATATATATATACACGTACATACACATACATACATATACACATAGATATATACATACATACACATTCACTTATATATATACATAAACATATACATATATATATATACGCATATTCCCTTCAACTATCCTAATACTGAGGTCTCATGAATCATACACATCATCTTTCCATGTAGGAATGTAAACAAAACAGTTCAACTTTAGTAAGTCCCTTGCAATTTTCGTTTCTTGATTACCTTTTCATGCTTCTCTTGATTCTTGTGTTAGAAAGTCAAATTTTCTGTTCAGTTCTGGTCTTTTCACTGAGAAAGCTTGAAAGTCCTCTATTTTATTGAAACTCCATATTTTGCCTTGGAACATGATACTCAGTTTTGCTGGGTAGGTGATTCTAGGTTTTAATCCTAGCTCCATTGACCTCCGGAATATCGCATTCCAAGCCCTTCGATCTCTTAATGTAGAAGCTGCCAGATCGTGGATTATTCTGATTGGGTTTCCACAATACTCAAATTGTTTCTTTCTGGCTGCTTGCAGTATTTTCTCCTTGATCTGGGAGCTCTGGAATTTGGCAACAATATTCCTAGGAGATTTCTTTTTGGGATCTATTTGAGGAGGCGATCGATGGATTCTTTCAATTTCTATTTTGCCCTGTGGCTCTAGAATATCAGGGCAGTTCTCCTTGATAATTTCTTGAAAGATGATATCTAGGCTCTTTTTTTGATCATGGCTTTCAGGTAGTCCAATAATTTTTAAATTCTCTCTCCTGGATCTATTTTCCAGGTCAGTGGTTTTTCCAAGGAGACATTTCACATTGTCTTCCATTTTTTCATTCCTTTGGTTCTGTTTTATAACATCCTGATTTCTCATAAAGTCACTAGCTTCCACTTGCTCCAATCTAATTTTTAAAGTAGTATTTTCTTCAGTGGTCTTTTGGACCTCCTTTTCCATTTGGCTAATTCTGCCTTTCAAGGCATTCTTCTCCTCATTGGCTTTTTGGAGCTCTTTTGCCATTTGAGTTAGTCTGTTTTTTAATGTGTTGTTTTCTTCAGCGTATTTTTCAGTATTTTTTTGGGTCTCCTTTAGCAAGTCATTGACTTGTTTTTCATGGTTTTCTCGCATCCTTCTCATTTCTCTTCCCAATTTTTCCTCTACTTCTCTAACTTGCTTTTCTAAATCCTTTTTGAGTTCTTCTATGGCCTGGGGCCAGTTCATGTTTTTCTTGGAGGCTTTTGTTGTAGGGTCTATGACTTTGTTGTCTTCTTTAGGCTGTATGTTTTGGTCTTCTTTGTCATCAAAGAAAGAATCCAAAGTCTGTGACTGAATCTGAGTGCATTTTTGCTGCCTGGCCATGTTCGCAGCCAACTTACTGGACCCTTGAGTTTTTCAGTGGGGTATGACTGCTTGTAGAGTAAAGAGTACTATGTTCCAAGTTTGGGGGGATGTGCTCTTGATTTCAGAGCTATTACAGCCAGCTCCACCACACCAGCACTCCTTCTTCCCCAAGAACCCCCAACCTGGACTGGACTTAGATCTTCAGCAGCCTCTGCACTCCTGCTCTGATCTGCCACTTAATTCCTCCCACCAGGTGTGCCTGGGGCTGGAAGCAACTGCAGCTGTAGTTCTGTAGCTGCACCACCTCTGCTGCCCCTGGGGTGTTGGCTGAACCGTGAACTCCATCACCCTGTCCCCAGCAGCTTTTCCCACTAATGTTCTCTGTTGTCTTTGGTGTTTGTGGGTTGAGAAGTCTGGTAACTGCTGCAGCTCACTGATTCAGGGAGCTAGGGCATGCTCTGCCCGGCTCCTGGTCTGGTTGGTCTGCACCGCCCATGCTGGGCTCTGCTCTGCTTGGCTCCACTCCCAGCTCCATGCAGGATAGACCTTACCCAGAGACCATCCAGGCTGTCCTGGGCTAGAGCCCTGCTTCCCTCCACTATTTTGTGGGTTCTGCAGTTGTTCTTTGTTGTGTTTGGTGTTTGTGGGTTGAGAAGTCTGGCAACTTCCACAGCTCACTGATTCAGGGTACTAGGGCCCGTTCTGCCCAGCTCCTGGTCTGGTTGGTCTGTGTGGCCCATGCTGGGCTCTGCTCTGCTCAGCTCCGCTCTCAGCTCTGTGCGCGAAAGACCTCACCCAACAACCATCCAGGCTGTCCTGGGCTGGAGCCCTGCTTCCCTCTGCTATTTCATGGGTTCTGCAGTTCTAGAATTGGTTCAGAGCCATTTTTTATAGGTTTTTGGAGAGACTCGGTGGGGAGCTCATGCTAGTCCCTGCTATCCAGCTGCCATCTTCGCTCCGCCCCAGAGGTCAACAATCTAACTTTAATCAAGTGTACCTATGTATCTATCTGTCTGTCTATCTATCTATCTATGTATCTGTGTTTCGGTTAGTTCAGGGGAAAAGTGAGCACCCTGAACTTCAGAGAAAATACAAACAGAAATTAGAAGAAGAAATTATATAAACAGAGCATATACAAACAGCAAAGACCAACAGACAGGGCTTGCAACTGTCTGACCAAAAGCAACGCATATACTTAGTTACCAGAGAGAAAAGCATCAACATCTGGGGCTTTCAAAGGGGAGGGGGACTCCTTAATGGTCCCTCAGCATCTCATCTGGCTACATCACACTAACACTCTTCCTATGAGTGAGCCCCAAACAAAATGCTAACATTAGAGTATAAATACACTTCTTTAGGGTCAGAGGGCATCACAGCCTTCATGACCCAAGCTCATATGACTCAAACCCATGTGACTTAGGCTTCCTTGTGACTTAAGCAGGTCACATGGGCCTATTAATGGATGGAAAAGATCTTCCCATTAAGCAAAAGTACATTAACAATTCCTCACTGGGAGCATTGTACCTTAATGTAATTATAGTGTGTGTGCATGTGTGTGTCTGCGTGTGTGTGTGTGCGCATGTGCACATGCTTGTGGGCACACATGCACATTTTGGAAGACAGAGATAGAGGAGTGAGGGTGAGAGAGAGAGACTGAGATAGGGGTGGAGAAAGAGAGAGAGAGAGAGAGAGAGAGAGAGAGAGAGAGAGAGAGAGAGATCTGGGGTACTGAGAATTGTGTAGGTTCATATGGCCAGTATGTGGGCAAGAGGTAGTACTTGAACCCAGGTCTTCTTTATCTACTCTGCCAAGATGCCTATCTCTATATAGGGTTATGTAGAGTTAACACATGCACACATGTACATGTATGTATATATATGTATGTATATGTTTATGTATGTATTACAAAAAAAATCCCATTTTTTTGTGCTTTTTTTCTCATTGAGGTATTCAACAAACAAACAAAACAAAAAAACTCTTTGAAGAATGCATCTGCCTACTACAGATGAAAAATGAGAAAACTGAACCAGAACATAGTGAAATAGTTTTCTCAAGGTCACATAGTGGTTTAGTGGTGGGACTAACAGCAGAATCCTGATCCTCTGAATCCAGGGCTAATTCTCCTTCCCTTTGCTGCTCTGCATCCTTAGTGCATAGCCCATTATTCAAGCTATTAGGCAGCCGTAGCTTCTGTCTGTGCTTTACACCACTTGGTCAACCTACTTCCAGGAAGATAAATTAACCCAAGAATATAATTTCTACACAATTTTTCTTTTCATTGAAGAATTTCTTTGGGGATTCACAGAGACCAGGCATTAATTTTGCAAAACCCAAGGAAACAATGGAGTGTTTAAAGCACTCCAGGATGATTATTTTATGGAGTTATTACTGTATTAGACATGACATTTATCTTATATGTGATTACAACAAACGGCTAATTTTATTGTTGTTTTCCTTGCTTGTAAAGTCAATATGGAAGAATCCCATATCTAAGCAGCTATTCCCTTTCGCAGTCTTTTTTTTTTTCTCCTAAAAGCATTCATTTGTATTTTCAAAGAAAAGCTAGGACTCAGTGGTTTTCCACAAAGTGAAATGAACAGGTGCAAGTAGAGTGTATGCACAGTGGACCCAAAACAGTGATACCTCAGGGCCTAGGGTCTCCTGGTACATAAAATGCTAAGTTTGCTCACAGTATAAATGAACAAGGCAAAATGTTCCTTTCAGTCAGTCAGCAAGTATTTATTCAGCACTTGCTCTTTGTCAGACAATATGCTAAAGTTTGGGAATAAAAGAAAGTTCAAAACACTGTCACTGCTCTTAGGGAACTCACATTCTCGTGGGTGAATAACCTATATACTGCTATGTGCATATAAGATAGGTATAGTGTGAAGGGGAGGTAATTTCAGAGAGAAAGCACTAGCCAGGCGTAGGAGAGTTTGGATTGGGGAATAGAACTAGTGCAAGAGTTTTGAGTTAATGCTCAACATCCCTGGAACTTTCAAATAAAATATTCCAAATCGGTTAAAGTATTTGAGTATCAGTATTATGCTCCATCGTTTCCCATTACTCTAGTTCCATGTTACCCAGGTACCAAAAGATCACTAGATTTGGTCATGTACTTTTTGTGTGGAGCAGAAAACTGAATGGGCATCTACATGTTGACCATGACCATTATTCATGAGGCAGCACTATTGCTCGGACATGTTGCCGAGTATCAATAAACCGGATAAATTGGGAAGGATGAGTAGCAGGAGAGTTGGAGCAAATCATCAGACTCTCTAGATTTAAATTATGTTGTTTCAAATCCTAGACCTTCCGCTCATTCCTTCTGTGACCTTGAACAAATCATACAATCTTTCCAGAAATGTTTCCTCACCTATAAAATGAGGGTATTGGACTAGATATCCCTTCCAATTTTAAACATATGCTCTTGTGTACCACCGGAACAAGCCCAAGCATCACAAACCATGATGGTATAACCTGTCTATATATATTGACAACAGGGTAACAGTTCTGATTCATATAGATTATTACTTGGTAGAACTTTATCTGCCCTCATCCACTTCTACAAAGGACAAGATGAAGAGGTGTTGAATTTTTTAAGCAAATAAAGATGTAAAAAGGTAAAGGAAAATGACAAATGTTTGTATTCAAATGTAAGAAATGCATTATATTATATAAATTAAAAGGTGATCATTTTCAAAAAAGGTCAAAAAGGATTTTTATTATGTTGCAAAATCAAGGTTAGAAAAAAGAAATAAAGAACGAGAACATAAAAATAATTTTCACCTGTACATTTCATTTGTCACACTTAAGTAAGGGCATGCCTTCATTTGTTTTTCAGTGGAACATAGAATAGATTAGCAGCCAAATTATCCTTTCAACTTCAACATTTAAATGGATCCAAAGTTACCAATCTTTTAATCACTTAATCTAATGACCTTTTCTTGACTCTCATCTTTCCTGACTCTGAGTAGCTTTTGACACTCTCAATCGCCATCTTCTTGATATTCTCTTCTCTATGTTTTTTGTTACTGCTATCTCCTAGGTCTCCTACTTATCTGACAGTTTGTTCCCTCTCTCTCTTTCACTGAATCTTCATCCAGGTCATGTCTTTTAAACACTGGTGTCACCCAAGACTCTGTCCTTGGTTCTCTTCTCCCTCTATATCATTTCACTTGATAATCTCATCAACGCCCATGATTCAATTATTTCTGTTCTGAGTATTCTCAGATTTATTTGTCCAACTTTAATCTCTCCTGAATTCTAGTCTCTCATCTCCAACTCCTTATATAGGACATTTCAAATTAGATGCCCTATAGTTGATCTAGCCAGGCCAAAATTAAACTCATTTTCCCTAATTCCCTATCCAACACACACACACACACACACACACACACACACACACACACACACACTCTTCCAAACTTCCTTAATACTATCAAGGGCACCATAACCATCATTCTCTCAGTCAGTCAGACTTACAGCTTACGTATTATCCTCAACTCCTCGCACCCTCTTATATGTGATCTTTTCCCAAGTCCTGTCAATTTTATCCTTGTAACATCATCTGTGTATGCCTTATTCCATCCTCTGATATAGTTACCACCTTGGTTCTGGCCCTAATCACCTCATGCCTGAATGGCACTAGCATGCTGGTTGGTCTTGTCATAAACTAGCCCCTTCCTATCTTTCCAATCTTCTTACCTTACACTGACAGTTTCTTTCCCTGTCCCCCTCATCCTCTCACCCCCATGCTCCATGAGCCACTGACATGGGCCTTCATATTGTTCTTCACATGAGGTACTCCATCAACGAACTTTGTTTTTGTTTTTCCCTTGCTATCCCCCATGCCTGGAACTTCTGTTTCTTTCCTTCCTTGCCTCAAACTCTTAGCTCCCCTCATTTCTTTCAAGTCTTAACTAAAGTACCATTTTCTGCAAGAAGTTTTCCCTAATCCAGCCTAGTGCTAATGCATTCCCTCTGTTTATCATCTTTAATCTATCCTGTAGATATCTTGCTTATGTGAAATTGTTTACATATAATCTCACCACTTAGACTGTGAGCTCCTTCAGAGCAAGGACTGCCTTTCGATTTTTTCTTTATTCTTGGTGATTAGCATAGTTTCTAGCACATAGTAGGTGCTTAATCCATACTAATTGACTGGCTGACTACCTGATCCATGATCTTATGGATTTGGGTTAAGCAGCAGTTAACAGAAACAGAGGAATCTTGGAAGGCTTGTGATCATTTGTTGGATGATCTCTCAATGAAGACAATAATCTTCCATATTAGTCATGGCAGCACTACAAATGGTTGACTCAGTAGGGAGTTATCACCAGCTTGTTTTGTCTCCTAGGAGTAGTTAGAAGATTCCTCTCATCTGCCATTGCCTTAGGGTTCTCTGGAATATAGTGTCCTGCTGCTTTAAAAGACCTATAACCGCTATCTTTGAGAATAACTCCAATGGTACAAAATATCTACTCTTTTATTTTTTCTACTGTCATTTTTCTTTCATATTCCAACCAGTTTATAATAACTTAGATTTTTTTTAATAGAATTATATCTTTTTATTTGAGTGTGGGGCAACGGGGTTAAATGACATGCCCAGGGTCACATAGCTAGTAAGAATTATCTCTTCCATTCTTTGTAATAGTTCAGAAAAGCCATTTTCTATTTCTACCCCCAATTCCTCTCTCTCTCTCATATCTATGTCTATCTAGCTCTCTATCTACGTCTATAGCTATATCTATCTATCCATCTATTTATATTACAGGAAAACAAACCTAATTTTATAGCACACTAGACTGGATTACTTCCTTTACATGGGAAAGGCAAAACATATATGTTATGGCTCAATATAATGATTGTGACAATGCCATAAGTCCTATATATCAGAATAAAATTCACTTTGTAAAGTTCCATTACACATTACCTGTTGTAAGGGCAAGCAAAGTGGGAGTTTTTGTTGTCTTTTGTTTTGGAGTGCTTCTCAGCACTAAGGCAATGAAGTGCCTTTGATTGAGTCTTGCCTTCGTTCCTAGGAAGGCCCACACGATTTTGCTAATTGGGTCATGAGAGGTGTGAAGCCCTTGGGCCCTGAACAAGTGTATAAATATTTGGAGGTTAGCATTTTGCTCTGGGGCTCTCATTCCCTGTGATTTGACCAGAGAAGACTCCGGGTAGCTGCAGGAGACCCCCAGGCTTTGAAAACCCAGATGTTGGTGCCTCTCTCTCTGGTAACTATGTAATTCTTTGGTCAGACAGCTGGAGGACTGTCTTGATAACTGTGTGTTATCTGTTGCTCTGTTTATATTGTCTCTGTAATTTCTGTTTGTATTTGCCCTGAAGTTTAGGGTGCTGGCTTTTCCCCCTGAACTAAGTGAATGATATTTATATATTTGATTAAAGTGAGATTGTTAACCCCTTAAAGTTGCTTTTCTTAGAAAAGCGGATCAAAGAACTTGTGCTGGGAGCCCTTCTGTGTGCTGGTGTTATTGGTCTTACACAACCACAGTAGCAGCAAGTAGCATTGTTGTTACACCTATTTAACACATTTATTTACTGTTATTCTGCGAAGAGTCTTCTACATGTGTTGGTTGGTTCCTTTCTTTCCCCTTGGTATCTATTCTCAGCTAAGCTACTAAAGAGTTGGCAATTAACGTACTTATCAGTTACCAATCTGCATAAATTCTTTTGACTATATATCTTTCTGACTTATTAGCATAGGAACTTGTTCTAAGGAAATTTTTTTTTCTCCCAAAACTTATCTGAGAACAATAGGTGAAAGAAGAGTGGTAGAAAAGGATTTTATTAAAGAAAAAAAAAGTTGTAATTACTTTGTTGTCTGAAAAATGTGAAACTGATGAGATGCCAGATTATTCAAATGAGCATCATTTTTACATTTTCTGAGTCAAATCTTTTAGTAGGCAAATAGCAACATCCGATATGTTTCTTCCTAGACACTTAAACTTGGAGGTGAAAGTTTGGCCCTCTGAGAATGTGCCCTTAAGAATGCTTACTCAAAAGCATAATTGGATTTCTACACACTGACCTCTCATAATTGTTTTAATTCTAAGAGTTTCCTTTTTTCCCGTCCTCTTTTCTTGACAGCCCCTCATTCTTTAGTCAGACCTGTAGTTACCTAGTGATGTTCTTTCCTTTGCAGAAAATGTACTGAGAAATAGAAATGCTTTGCAGTATGTAGATTTACCCTATTGATATTTGTCCATATGTCATTTACTCAGTCTTGTCAGTTTCCACAGAAGAGATTAAAAAACTTCATTCTCAACCTCTACGTATAAAAGGTATTTGAATGCCCCTCCATTTTTTTTCCTTTCCTTTTATCTTTTTACTTGTTAAATCCTGACGATACTAAAACAAGGGAAATGATGATAGCTCAGGATTATAGGGTATGTCGACTCTCCTTTTAGAAGAATTTCTTCAATGAACAAATACTTTCCATATTATTGTCTTTTCTTATGGCTTTAAAGGATTTACCTCTATATATTTTTCCAACAATAGATTTCCTTAAAAATGAGTACTTCATTGTAAATTTTGAAGTCCTCCTTCCTCAATTGGTTTTGATGAGAGAACAACAATATAACACTAAAAAAAAGTAATCTGGGAAAAAATATTGCAGGCATAAGATCTAAGAATTATTACTGTGTAACAATTCATTTTTTTTGTTTATTTATTTGGTTTTCATTGCTTTGACATATTTAAAATGTTTTCAAGGCCCTTCATTCTCAGAAGTAGAATTATTAAAGGACAGAACAATATTATATAAGAGATAGAAATGACAGCAATAGTTAGGTGGTACAGTGGATAGAATGCTGAGGCCTGGAGTCAGGAAGACATATTCCCGAGTTAAAATCTGACCCTGTGTAAGTCACTAACCCATTTTACCTTAGGTCCTCATCTGTAAAATGAACCAACTACTTCATTATCTTTGCCAAGAAAACCCTGAATGGGGTCATGAAGAGTCTGACAAGACAGAACAACAAGAACAGAAATGACAGGTAAGTAAGGATTATATAGTTTAGATCTGGAAGGGACCTTCAAAATAATGCAGGCCAATCTTTTCTTTTTACTACTAGGAAAATAAGGGAATTTTCTTGTCAAAGGAAAGAGAGGTAGTATGTAGCCAAGCTGGGATTTAAACTAACTTCTTTTACTGTGGTATATAGGGTGCTTGGTTTAGAGACAGAGGACCTGCATTCAAAACACAGCTCTATCATACTACCTGTGTGAACTTAGACAAGTCACTTAAAGTTACTCCTCACTCAACTTCTTCAATATGAAGTGAATGGGTTGGACTATATGACCACAGAGTTTTCTTTTATCCCCAATTCTATGATTCTATGAATCCAGATCCTATGTTTTTGCCATTCACATAATTCAAATCCAGCTTCAAATGTCCTAAGTGCCTGTTTTGCATGTTAAAATCTTGAAGGACAGTAAAATGGAAATCTGTGGGAAAACACAATAAATGGGAGGTGGGGGAAGTACAAGGAAAATTTTTGTTTCCCTCTTTAGCCACTTTCTTCTTGTCTTTTCTTAGTACTATACAAATTTTTATATTTTTTATGTGCATTGAGAGATTTATGTTATGTCATAGTTAGAGCACTGGGTCTACTGACAGGAAGATGAGTTCATATCCAGCCTCAGGCACTTAGCCTGAGGTGTATTATCCTAGGCAGGTCAATTAACTGTTGCCTACTTCACCTTCCTCAACTATAAAATGGGGATCATAACAGCACATACCCCCCAAAATTGTTGTCAAGACCAAATAAGATAATAATTAAATATTAAAAATTTATAAATATTTAAAATTTATAAAATTTGTAAATGACTTAGCTTAGCGGGTGCATTATATGCCTTCTTTCCTTCCTTCTTTTTTTCCTTCCTTCTTTCTCACCCCCTTCCTTCTTTCCTTCTTTTTCAATAATCCGACTAGCAGCTGCTGTGAGGGTGTAAAGGCAACAGCTATCAGCTCATAGAATGCTGCAAGCCCAGGTCCTTTTCATCTGCTTTATTAAGGAAAGCAATGTTAAGGAGTTAACAGTCTTACTTTAATCCAGCATACAAATATCATTTACTTAGTGCAGGGGAAAAAACCAGCACCCTGAATTATAGACCAAATAAAATTTGTAGTTATCAACATCTGGGTGTTCAGCCGGGGAGCTCATTATAACGGCTGGGCCAGAGTCACGTGCCACTCCTGCTATGGCACAGAGCTCTGAGAGAGAATGCTTACCTCTGCGCTTATATATCTTGTTCAGGGCCACAACCTCACCCAGTCTGGGTGCGGAAAAGTTCCCCAACCCCAATATCACATTAGATATAAATCAATGGCTCCCAATTGTCTCAGTGCTGAGAAATACAAAAACATCCCACTTTATCTGCCCTATTCAAACAAAGGCCAGAATCATTAAAGATCAACAGCAAAAAGTCCCACCTTAATTACTATTACTCCTTCCATCCATCATTCCTTCCTTCCTTCCTTCCTTCGTGGGAGGCAGTATAGCACAGTGTAAAGATCTTTTCTCTAGAGTTAGAGGACCTAAGTTCAAATCCCATCTCTGATATTTATTAGCTGTGTTCCTCTAGACAAATAGTTTATTCTTCCTAAGTCTCAATTTCCTTGCCTGTAAGACGAGTGTGTTAGAATAAATGACATTTACAGTCTCTTCCAGCACTAGATTTATTATCCTAATATCCCAAACTCCAATAGGTCTGTGGTCTTCTTGGCATGGGTAATGCCTCCAGTAGTCCTAATCACACAAAATAAAAACAGCATTTCATAAAGGATTATAGTCATTTTCAGCTTTGATACTACTAGTCAGAAATGAGTGGGGAGAAGTGATAGTAGGTATAAGTAATGACAAAGGGCAAATGGAAGGACTGTTGAATTGTAGTATGAGCCTTGATTCCATAGGAAGACGCAGAAATAAATGGTGATAAGGTTATGGAGTGCAGACATTATTCCCTCTAGCCTCATCCTGTGAGAATGGATCGAATGTGGAGGCTTTGCTTAGCCCACAGTGGTGCTGGACTACCTGAATGGGAGGAACTCAATGATGAAGCGTACGTGTCACCATTCATGCCAGCCCATTTGTTCAGTAGCTATAATGTGCTTGGGGAGAAAAAAAAAATCTTGGCAAGCTGCTTACAGGAGACACCTACCTGTCATTCCCCCAGCTTTAATTATAACAGCATCTGTATCATCTTTTTACTCATTGGAAAATAAAAGCTGATAGGACTTGGCAGTATCCAAAGGGATCTCTGTGGCAGCTTTCATATCATCTCTTTGAAGTGTACCATTTACTACAAATATTACATTTGGTTTATTACTTTTTTGAAAAATGTAAATAACTTTGAAACTTCTTTTATTATTTATTTATTTTAATAACTGAGATACTTTAAGTAGGGAAGAGGAAGGGAAAAAGAATAGGCATTCATATAGTAGGTATTATGTACCAGGCATTGCACTAAGCCCTTTACAAATATTATCTTATTTGTTCCTCACAACCTTGGGGTGCTATTATTATCATCTCACTTTACAAATGAAAAAAACTGAGATTAGCAGAGGATAAGTCTGTTGCTCGGAGTCACATGGCTAGTAAGTGTTTGAGGCTGGATTGAATACAGTTCTTTCTGATTCCAGGCCTAATGCTCTGTCTACTGCACCACCTAGCTGCCCCCAGTAATTAGAATGTAAGTTGTTTTTATTATTTTTTAACAAAAATTTTAGCCAAATAATATTTAGATCATACCTACTGTGGTCAGTTTTTGATGCTATGTTTTGTGAAAATTATTGAAAAGCTGTCCCAGGTCCAGACAAAAGTGACCAAGTTAGTGAGGGGAATTGAATGCTATACCATAGTACATCAATAAAAGGAACTTCCCAATGAGCTTCCATTCTCCTAAGATAAATATAATTTTTAATACTAATAAGCATATGAAATGTTCTGTACTTGGTGTTAGGAAGGCCTTTGTTAGACTCCTACCTCAAACTTTTACTTTTTCTGTGACCTTCAACAAATCATTTAACCTCTCTCAGCCTCAGTTTCTTCATATGTATAATGGGGATAATCATAGCATCTATACCACGTTGTGAGGATAAAATGAAATAATAATAGAGGTCACAGACTTCGGAAAATTTAAAATGATACATAATGTTAGTTCAAAGGTATTCTGAGTAATAATTGCAAAAAAAGAAAATACATAATGCTAGAGAAAATGGTAGGCAAAAAAAAAAAAGGAAAAAACACTTTAAAGTGGCCTCATGGAAAAGGTATAATCTGAACTGATCTTGAAAGGAAGATAGGATTGAGAAAGGAAGCATTAAGAAAGCGTGGGCAGCTTGGAGGGAGGGCATTTCAGTTCTGTTACCTTGAGGCAACAGGAGCAGCAGGGAGACCCTGGAAAGGTAAATTGGGGTTAGGTTATGGAGGGCCTTAATTATAATTTATATTAATAAAGAACTTGTCATAAAAATAACTAATGAATGAATCAATGTATTAGTGACCTAATATGAATATACTACTAGGAATACTATGTTCCAGACTAAGTAATAGATCTTAGGAATACCAAAGCAAAGCAAATACAGTCCTAGGCCTTAAGAGAGTTTATATTTTGATGGAAGAGACTTCTTATCTATAAATAGTCAATTACCAGATATTTATACAGATTAGAAGGAAGGTAATTTTACAGGGGAAGGTACTGGGAAATGGAGTCCTAGTAAGAAAGACTTACTACAGAAAGTAGAATTTGATCTGAGTCTTGAAGAAAGCTTGGAATTTTAAGAGGCAGAGGGAACTGGGGAGAATACTCCAGGCATGGGATTCTTCCATGCAAAATCATGGACGTGGGAGATGAAGCTCTATTGTGTTTGTGCATGTTGCATGTATGTGTGTGTCTATAAAAAGTGTGATGTTTATAAAGGTTTGAGAGACATAGTTTCTGGAATTTAATATTTTATTGATAAGTCCAGCAGGTTATTAGTAAAAAGGATGGTCATTTGACGTTTCTCTTAGACCTTTTAATAAACCCTTTTCAATGAGGACTGAGGTCACTCATCATCATATCACCCTTGGACAGAAGGGTGATACTGAGACTACTGAAGCCTTGGGCTTTCTAGAAAAAGGATCTTTCTCCACCCAATCCTGAGTAGAACATGATGGGCTTCCCCACCCTAGATTAAATTCCTTGCAAGGTTGTGTGGGGTCTGACCGAGATCTAGGAGAGTCAATTCAATCTCATTATCTGTAATTTGCCCTTCAAGAAAACTGAACTTTTTAAAATGAAGAATTTAGAAGAAACAGAAAGAGAGCCTCTAAATCTCCCCAAGATAATGGTTGTTAAGAATCATTTCTCACAGAAGGTAAGTATTATTGGACCATAGAGTATGTGAAAGAGAACATTGTGTAAATCTCTTGTTTGTAATCCTGTGATCCTTTTTGTAATGCATAAAATCCTAGAAAGGTAGGAAAGGGACAAATTGTGAGGAACTTTAAATGTTAGACAAAGATGTTTGCATTTGATCCTGGAGGCAGTAGGGAGCCCTTGAATAGTGCAAGATGATAAGGCCCTGAAGGAGGGTAGTTGTCTATGTGAAGGGAGAGAAGGGGATAAAAACTAGGATTTTTAATAATACTTAGTATTTTATTTTTTCCCTGCTTACACATAGAAACAATTTTTGGGTTTTATTTTTTGGAGGAGGAAAGGCAGGGCAATTGGGGTTAAGTGACTTGCCCAAGGTCACACAGTAATTATGTCAAGTGTCAGAGGCCAGATTTGAACTCAGGTCCTCCTGACTCCAGGGCCAGTGCACTACTCACTGCACCACTTAGCTGCCCAGTAAAAACAATTTTTAACATTAGTTTTTAAACCTTTGAGTTCCAAATTCTTTCCCTTCCTCCCTCCATATCCTCTTTCATTAAGGAGGCAAGCAATTCAATATAGAAACATTTCCTTAATAGTCATGTTGTGAAAGAAAACATAGACAAAAAGAAAACCTCAAGAAAAATAAAGTTAAAAAGTATGTTTCAACCTGTATTCAGACACCATCACTTCTTTCTCTGGGGAAGGATAGTATTTATTATAATAGGTCCTTCAGAGCTGTTTTGGATCATTGTATTGCTGAGAATAGTTAAATTCTTCACAGGGGATCATCCCACAATATTGCAATTGTACACAGTACATTTCATTTTGCAACAGCTCATGTAAGTCTTTACAGGTTTTTCCGAGAGCATCACTCATCATTTCTTACAGCACAATAGTATTCAATCAAAGCAACACAAGACAACCTGATGAGGGTTTGGGGTGAGAGGTGCTCGACACCCCAAAGTACCGACACACTGGGTCCTGCCGAAAGAATTCGACTCAAGCTTTCTCAGCCAAGGGAAAAGATAAAGTTTATTAAGAGTTAGCGAAATAGGCCTGCCCCAAGACATCCCACCCCTTGCGATGCCTGTAAGGAAAGAGGGCCAGACCCATCTGAGCTAGATTGGTTCTGACCACCTTCATGGAGGCAAGATGGAGATTATATACACAAAGGTTGTGGGAGGGATTGAGGGGTGGTCTGGGGTGACCAGAGGAGAGGTCTAGGGAGGGACTCAAGGAGGAGTCTAAGGAGGAGCTTGAAGTGACTGGGATGAGGTCAGACTCCAGGGTGGGGGAAATAGCTGAAGGCTATATGGAAATGACAGACCATAAAGGGCTAGGGTAACAGAGCTAGGGTATAGATATTTTGATCAGGATTAAGGATGGGAAACAGGATTAAGGGCGGGAAACAGCTGGACAATAGAGGACTGGGCAAGGTAGGCATTTGGGCTTAGTGGTTATAGCCTCAGGTCAAGGCCAGGTCAAGTGGGAAGATTCAAGGAGAATTCAAGGGTTCAAGGGGTTCCCAGAGACTGTGCCCTCATCAAACCGGTTTGGCCATTTCCCAGTTGATAGGAATCCCCTCAATTTCCAATTCTTTGCCACCAGAAAAGAGGTAGCATAAATATTTTTGTACATTTAGGTTCTTGTCCTTCTTATTTTTTATCTCTTTTGGGATACGGAGCTAGTAGTGGTATTGCTGGGTAAATGGGTATGCTTGGTTTTATAGGCCCTTGGGCATAGTTCCAAGTTGCTCTAGAGAATGGTTGAATCAGTTCACAATTCCACCAACAGTGCATTAATGTTTCATCTTTCCTACATCACCTCCAACATTGGTCATTTTCCTTTTCTGTCCTATATGCAATCTCATAGGTATGAGTGTAGTACCTCAGAATTGTTTTAATTTGCATTTCTCCAATTAATAGTGAGAACAATTTTTCATGTGGCTATCGATAGTTTTTATTACTTCATCTAAAAACTGTTCAAGCTTTTCATCATTTATAAATTGGAAACAGTTCTTGTTTTTGTTCTAAATTTGACTCGGTTCTCTATATATATGAGAAATGAGACCTTTGTCATAGGAACTAGCTTCAATTGTTTTTCATTCTTACTATTCCTAATTGTATTTCCCCACATCCTATTCTTCACCCTCCATTTATTCTATTCTTTCTGTCCTTTCATCTTGTCCCTCCTCAAATGTGTTTTGCTTCTGCCTACCCTCACCCTCAATCTTCCTTCCTCTCTATCACACTCACCCCACACACCCCTTCTCTTATCCCCTTCCCCTACTAATTTCTTTTAGGGTAAGATACATTTCTATACCTAATTGAGTGTGGATATTGTTCCCTCTTCGAGCCAATACTGAGGAAAATAAAGTTTACTCACTCCCTCTCAACTCCCTTCTATTCCCCTCCACTGTAATAGTATTTTTCTTGCCTCTTTTTTGTGTGATAATTTACCCCATTCTACCCCTTCCTTTCCCTTTCTCCCAGTGCATTCTTCTTTCTCACCCCTTAATACTATTTTTCTGATACCATCCCTTCATATTCAACTCACACCTGTACCCTCTGTCTATATATACTTCTGCTAACTGCCCTAATAATGAGAAAGTTCTTATGAGTTACGAATATCATCTTCCTATCTAGGAATGTAAACAGTTTAACCTTATTAAGTTCCTTATGAATTCCTTTCCTGTTTACCTTTTTATGCTTCTCCTTTGTCTTGTATTTGAAAGTAAAATTTTCTATTCAGCTTGGGTCTTTTCATCAAGAATGCTTGAAAGTCTTCTATTTCATTGAATATCCATTCCACTCTCCCACTCCCCCACACCCCCCCTTACCTGCCCTCCCAAAATAAAAAGGATTATAGTCAATTTTTATGAGTAGGTGATTCTTGGTTTTAATCCTAACTCCTTTGCCCTCCAGAATATTATATTCCAAGTCCTCTGGTCCTTTAACATAGAAGCTTCTAAATCTTGTGTTATCCTGACTGCAGCTCTATGACACTTGAGTTGTTTCTTTCTGGCCACTTTGCAATATTTTCTCCTAGACCCAGGAGCTTTGGAATTTGCCTATAATTTTCCTGGCAGTTTTCATTTTGGGATCTCTTTTAGGAGGTGATTGGTGGATTCTTTCAATTTCTATTTTACCTTCTGATTCTAGAATATCAAGGCAGTTTTCCTTGATAATTTCTTGAAAGATGATGTCTAGACTCTTTCAGGTAGTCCAATAATTTTTTTTTTCCCTTAATTTCATTTTATTTCTTTTACATATCTTCCCTTCATCTTCAACTCACCCTGTGTCTGCTCTCTCTCTTTTACATATATATATATACATATATATATACATATATATATGTATATACACATATAAAAGCACACATATATATATACCTACATACACATGCATACATATACACATAGATACATACATACATACACATTCACTTATATATATATACATAAACATATATATATGCATATTCCCTTCAACTACCCTAATACTGAGGTCTCATGAATCATACACATCATCTTTCCATGTAGGAATGTAAACAAAACAGTTCAGCTTTAGTAAGTCCTTTGCAATTTCCGTTTCTTGATTACCTTTTCATGCTTCTCTTGATTCTTGCGTTTGAAAGTCAAATTTTCCATTCAGTTCTGGTCTTTTCACTGAGAAAGCTTGAAAGTCCTCTATTTTATTGAAAATCCATATTTTGCCTTGGAACATGATACTCAGTTTTGCTGGGTAGGTGATTCTAGGTTTTAATCCTAGCTCCATCGACCTCCAGAATATCGCATTCCAAGCCCTTCGATCTCTTAATGTAGAAGCTGCCAGATCTTGGATTATTCTGATTGGGTTTCCACAATACTCAAATTGTTTCTTTCTGGCTGCTTGCAATATTTTCTCCTTGATCTGGGAGCTCTGGAATTTGGCGACAATATTCCTAGGAGATTTCTTTTTGAGATCTATTTGAGGAGGTGATCGATGGATTCTTTCAATTTCTATTTTGCCCTGTGGCTCTAGAATATCAGGGCAGTTCTCCTTGATAATTTCTTGAAAGATGGTATCTAGGCTCTTTTTTTGATCATGGCTTTCAGGTAGTCCAATAATTTTTAAATTCTCTCTCCTGGATCTATTTTCCAGGTCAGTGGTTTTTCCAAGGAGATATTTCACATTGTCTTCCATTTTTTCATTCCTTTGGTTCTGTTTTATAATATCCTGATTTCTCATAAAGTCACTAGCTTCCACTTGCTCCAATCTAATTTTTAAAGTAGTATTTTCTTCAGTGGTCTTTTGGACCTCTTTTTCCATTTGGCTAATTCTGCCTTTCAAGGCATTCTTCTCCTCATTGGCTTTTTGGAGGTCTTTTGCCATTTGAGTTAGTCGATTTTTTAATGTGTTGTTTTCTTCAGTGTATTTTTCAGTATTTTTATGGGTCTCCTTTAGCAAGTCATTGACTTGTTTTTCATGGTTTTCTCGCATCCTTCTCATTTCTCTTCCCAATTTTTCCTCTACTTCTCTAACTTGCTTTTCCAACTCCTTTTTGAGCTCTTCCATGGCCTGGGACCAGTTCCTGTTTTTCTTGGAGGTTTCTGTTG
The DNA here is from genome assembly GCF_011100635.1 of Trichosurus vulpecula. Lineage (NCBI taxonomy): Eukaryota > Metazoa > Chordata > Mammalia > Diprotodontia > Phalangeridae > Trichosurus > Trichosurus vulpecula. The sequence goes on along the minus strand of NC_050575.1, from coordinate 366,195,683 downwards.
TAGGCTCTTTGACTTTATTAATTTCTTCTGTCTGTATGTTTTGGTCTTCTTTGTCAGCAAAGAAAGAATGCAAAGTCTGAGACTGAATCTGGGTGCATTTTCGCTGCCTGGCCATATTTCCAACCCACTAACTTGACCCTTGAGTTTTTCAGTGGGGTATGACTGCTTGTAAACTAACGAGTTCTATGTTCCACGTTTGGGGGGGGAGGTGCCAGCTCTGCCACACCAGCACTGCTCCTTCCCCAACCCCCAACCCGAACTGGGCTTAGATCTTTGGCAGGCTGTGCAGCCCTGCTCTGATCCGCCACTTAATTCCTCCCACCAGGTGGGCCTGGAGCTGGAAATAACAACAGCTGTAGCTGCCCCACCTCCGCTGCCCCCGGGGCTGCAAGCCGAACCGCGAACTCCTTCCACTCCTGCAGCTTTTCCCACTAACCTTCTCCGCAGTCTTTGGTGTTTGTGGGTTGAGAAGTCTCGTAACTGCCGCAGCTCACTGAATCAGCGCGCTGGGGCCCCCTCTGCCTGGCTTCTGGTCTGGATGTTCCACGCTGCTCAGGTTGGGCTCTGCTCCACTCCGTTCCCAGCTCCCAGCTCCCAGCTCCGAGCTCCGTGTGGGATAGACCTCACCCAGAGACCATCCAGGCTGTCCTGGGCTGGAGCTCTACTTCCCTCTGCTGTTTTGTGGGTTCAGCCGTTCTATAATTGGTTCAGAACCATTTTTTGTAAGTTTTTGGAGGGTCTCCGTACAGAGCTCACATTATTCCCTGCTTACCAGCCGCCATCTTGGCTCCGCCCCTAGTCCAATAATTTTTAAAATTTCTCTCGTGGATCTACTTTCTAGGTCAGTTGTTTTTCCCAGTGAGATATTTCAGAATGTCTTCTATTTTTTTTTCTTTTGGTTTCATTTTATTGTTTCTTGATTTTTCATGAAGTCCATAGCTTCCATTTGCTCAACTCTAATGTTTAAGAAATTTTCTTCAGTGAACTTTTGTACTTCCTTTTTGGCAAGTTCTATGTTTTAAAGCATTCTTTTCCTCGTTGGTTTTTTGTATCTCTATTGCCATTTTGCCTATTCTGTTTTTTAAAGTAGTATTTTCTTCAGTATTTTTTTGTGTGTCTCCTTTACCAATCTGTTGATTTCATTTTTCATGATTTTCTTGTGTCACTCTCATTTCTATTCCCAATTTTTCCTCTATCTCTCTCACTTGATTTTCAGCATCCTTTTTGAGCATTTCCATGGCCTGAGACCAATTCATGGGTTTTTATTTTTTTGGAGGCTTTGGATGTAGGAGCTTTGACTGTTATTTTCTTAGTGTGTATTTTGATCTTCTTTGTCACCATAGTAAGTGTGTATTTTGATCTTCTTTGTCACCATAGTAAGTATGTATTTTGATCCCAAGATTCAGGGGGTTTGTGAAGCTTTTTCTCAGAGATATTTCTAGGGATGTGTAAGTTTTCAGTTCTTCTAAGGAGGTACTTACTACTCTCCTAGCCTAGGCTCTGGTCTGTGAGTGACCACAAGTACTCTTTTCCACTCTATAACCATTCCACTATGGCCACAAACTTGGTATACTAGTGTTCCTCCTCACTCTGTGACTGCTGTCCTGGACTGTGACCCTGAACTGAGTATGAGCAGGTCAACAGAGTCCTGTTTTCAGTTCCAGCAAAGAGAACCTTGCAATCTTCTTCTGATAAATTATTCAACCCCCTTACTGTCTGTGGGTCAAGGGCTCCAGAAGCAGCTGCTGCTGCTTATTCAGTGGCTCCCCAGGCCTGCTCTGCACTGGTTTGCAGGGGCCTGGTCTGCACTGACATGACATACACTGCACTGTTCTGCACTCTCACCCAGGCGAGACAGACCTTTTCTGCTGATCTTTTAAGTTGTCCTTGGAGTCTGTGGGCTGAGAGGTCTGGAAACCATCACTGTTGCCACTGATTCAGTTTCCCCTTGGTTTATTGGGTCCCAGTCTTTCCCAAACTGTGCTCTTCTTTCACCCTGGTACAACAAACTTTTTCCTGCCAACATAAGTTGTCTTGGGCTGGAAAATCATTTCATTCCATCTTTTTGTGAGTTCTGCTGCTCTAGAATTTGTTTAGAGTCATTATTTAAAGGTATTTGGGGTGATTTTGGGAAGAACTCAGGTAAGTCTGTGCTTTTAATCTGCCATCTTGGCTCTACCTCATGCTGTAGATTTTAAGGAACATAAATGGTAAGATTTGGCAACAAATTTGATACATGGAATTAATGAGAGTGAGAAGTTGAGGAGGGCACCAAGGTTATGAACCTCATGACCCACCCCTTCTCCCTGGTCTCTGCTTACCTAGAACACTATTTCAAAAGGGGTGGCAGCAATGCTTGACTGCTTCTGTGATTATGTTTTCCAGATTTCCTTTTCTCTCCCCTGCCAACCACCTCTTCCCTTTCCCCCTCTCATCCAGCTCTTTTTTATTTGTTGTATCACTGCATACACATTCAGGTCCAACTAGCACTTCAGGTGTGAGAGCTTACCAAGCCCTTTTCATCAGGGCTGCTCATCCACCTTTGGCAACCATCTTCACCCAAATTTCACCTGTGGCTCCAAGAAGCTATAGCATGTACAGTGTTCCCACCCCAGTAAAACAGTCTGAGCATATGGGCTAAACTAGGTTGAGGGTAACCAAGGGGTCTCAGACCTGTCAATGAGTTAGGGTGATGTCTATTCCAATCATGTGAAGACTTCTCGAGGCAGAATAGGAGGATGAGAACAATTTGTTCAAATGGCCATGAAGACAGTTGAACTAGGTGCTATGGGGTGCATAGAGCTTGGTCACACATAGAAGATGCCAAAGTTATCCACTGTATTCTAGGCCGTCTCCAGTTATCTTGACTTTTGTCCTGCAATTGTACTTCAATAACTCAGGAAGAGAAAGTGAGGCTGATATATTTGCACAACTCTGCCTCACTTAAATTCAATTCACAAACAAGTTAAGGCATCACCCCATTTTATCACTTGTACTTTTACAAAATGAACAATGAACAATGATCACCCCATAAGAATTTAAGTTCCCAGAGAACAGAGACAATTTTGCTGGCTTTTATTTATATCCTCAGACTTTGAGCTATTCCTGGCATATAGTAAATGCTCAAAGTCTTCCCTTCTTTCTATCGTTCCTTCCTGTCTTACTGTCTTCCTTCCTTCCTCCTTCCCTCCCTCCCTTTTTCCTTCTTTCTTTCCTTCCTTCTATCTAGCTAACTCTGTATCTAGCTATGCATCTATGTATCTATTTACCCATCCATCCATCCCTCTATCTAGAATGATTATTCCATCCTTGACACTAATAGGAAAGTTTGCAAGAGGATTTAGTTTAAGAAATCAGATGATGATTTCTGTTTTAGACATTGGATTTAAAATGCTTATATGAAATCTAGCATAAAATATCTAATAGATAATTGTGATACACAGGAGTTCACAAAGAAGACTAGGACCCATATAGACTTCTGAGCATCATCTATGTAAAGATGATAGCTGAATATATGGAAGCCTGTGAAATCATTAAGTGGATATGAGAAGGATGAAAATATAGCACAGAAGCCCATGAATGAGTGATCAGACCAAATTAACACAAACAAAAACAGAATGAAAAATATTCACAGAAAAAATCAGAGAGAGAGGGAGGAAGGCAGAGGGAGGGAGGGAGGGAGGGAGAGAGAGAGAGAGAGAGAGATTTCTCAAAAAATCAAAATAAGCATCTATAATAACAACAAAAAACCTTACATTTTTATTAGTTTCCATAGTTTCTAAATAAAATATTTTCATTTTGCCTGCTGATATAGGCAGCACAAATATTATTAATTTCATTTTACAGATGGGAAAATGGGGGCTCAAAGAGTTTAAATAACTTGGCCAAATTTACATGACTAGTAGGTGATAGAATGGGGACAGAAAAGAGTGGTGATTTGTAAAGTCAATGCATGAAAATCTGATGACAGAAATGAATATTAGAAAATAGTGAGCTTTAGAGTGACAGGGCCTATGTTGCTAATAAGAGAATTAGCCAAGTAGTAAGGCTACACTCTCAGAAAATACAGAGACAAGGTCCTTAGCTTATCTATCCATTTTGGTTTTTCTATTGTTGTTGTTGCTCCCTTACCTTAATTTTTCCCTTCCCCCAAGGAATCTTAGGACTCTAAATGCTACTTATTATTGTTGTTCAGTCATTCAGTTGTGTCCAACTCTGTGACTCCCATGGACCATAGCACTCCAGGTTCTACTATCCTCCACTATCTCTTGAAGTCTAAGTTCATGTTCATTGCTTCCATGACATAATCTATGCATATCATCCTCTGCTCCTTTTGCCGTCAATTTTCCGCAAGGTCAGGATCTTTTCCAATGAGTCCTGTCTCCTCATTATGTGGCCAACAGTACCCACCAAAAGAAGAAACTGAAGTTCATGTAAATTAACCCATTTGAGAGAGAGGAAAACAACCAACTAACCAAAATAATACCTAAAATAAACCCAGCTAAGAAGAAAGTAGGAGTATAAGATAAAACTAGTTAAAATAATGATTTCACAGTTACCAAATCTCAAAGTTGAAGGGATTTCAGAAGCCAGTTTGTCCAGCTCAGCCCTAAACAACAGTCTCCTCTTTAATCTAATTCTAAGTAGTCATTCAGTCTTTCCTTGTAGAACTTTGCACAACCTTCTGAGAACCCATTAAATATTTAAAAGGTTCTCACTGTTAGTAAATTTTACATTATAATATTTTCAAGTTCCTCCTTTTGTAACTTCTTGGCTTTGCTCCAAGTTATGTTCTCTAGGTAAAACAAAAGATCTTTTGTCTCTCTTCAATTAAGTCTTTCAAATATTTGAAAATATCCAATGAAAGTTTTCTCTTCTTCAAACTAAACACTTTCAGTTCCTTCCTCAAATTTTATAGGGCAGTATGTCAAGACCCATTACCATCATGGCTGATGTCTTTTAAATACTCTGTTGATTATCAATGTCCTTTCTAATATCAATGTCAGAACTGTACATAATTTTCTAGCTATGATTTGACCAACACAGAGTACAATGGAATTATCACCTACTTTACCCTGGATATGACACCTTTCTTAAGTCAGCTTAAGATATCATTAGCTTTCTTGGTTGCCAAACTATACTGTTTTCTAACATTGAGCTTCTAGTTTCTTAAAAAAACAACAACAACAACAGCAACAACAACAACAACAAAAAAAAAAACACTGAAACAACAGTGTTGCTAGCAGCTGCTGTGGAGGTGAAAGACCCAACAAGACCAACAACAAGAGCACACAGAAAGGCTTCTAGCACAGGTTCTTTGATCTGGTTTTCTAAGGAAAACAACTTTAAGGGGTTAACAATCATACTTTAATTAAACATACATATGCCATTCACTTAGTTCAGGGGGAAAAGCCAGCACCCTGAACTTCAGAGCAAACAGAAATTACTAACAGATCAACTGACAGACTTTGTCTGATCAAGACATCACATACATAGTTACCAAAAAGAGAAGCACCAACATCTGGATTTTCAAAGCTGGAGGGCTCTTAACAATGGCTACCAAGAGTCTCTTCTGGTCAAATCACATGATACTCTTCCAGCAAGTGAGAGACCCCCCCCCAAAACACCAACCTCAGATCTTATATACCCTTCTCAGGATCAGAGAGTGTCACAACCATGTGACTTAAAATCATGTGACCTAGGAATTCTTTTTTCTTAAGTAGGTCAAAGACTCTTGATTCAATCAAAGAAACAAAAAACAATAAAAATTCAACTTTACTTGCCACTACATTTGAAAGGTAAGAATCATCAAAGGTACTTGATTACTTTAGCATTCTAAAAGAGAAAACAAAAAAGTCTCACCCTAATTACCATAACACCCATATCATTTTACAGAAGAATCAACTATCATCTTATGCTTCCCCCACTGTGTATTTGCAAAGCTGATTTTTTTGAATCTATGGTTAGGATTTTATATTTATTCATATTAAATTTCAATTTATTTGACTTGGTCTATACTAGCCTAAGTTCTTGTAAGATTAGTTTAGAGCTTCAACATGTGATGTGTTAGATATGTCTTAGATGTTTGCAGCATCAGAAAGTTTGATAATGATGTCATTTATTCATTTATCCAAATAATTAATAAAAATATGACACAACACAAGAAGACCAGATTCTTGTCACAGCACTTAAGAATTCATTTTGATAAAATATCAAATAATTTTGTTAGATTTTTTATGATGTTTCTCTAATGTATATGGTTGTTTAAAAAGCACATCTATGTTTTAATAAAGTTATTTTTCGAGTTAGCTGGTAAATTTGTGGGAAATGAGTTTTATTTATGTTTTAGCAATTAATGTTTATTGAAATATTTGAAATAAAGAGTTAAATTATCACTATGTAAACGATGCCTTCTTGTGGAAATTAAAAAAAAAAACTGTGGGTATCCTCATAGAGATATAGAAAGATCCCTCTGAGGGCATGGCTATGCATTTCCACTATATATTTCCACAAATATAGTAACAATGAAAAAACAGAACTTTTATAGCACTTAAAGTTTTACAAGATATATCTGCAAAACACAACTGTGAGGTGAGTAAGGCAGCTAGGTGGCATGGTAGATAGAACACTGGGTCTAGAGTCAAGAAGGCACAGGCAAGTCAGTGAACCTGTTAACATCTGTTAAATATGAATAATAATACCACCAAACTCTTAGGGTTGTTGTGAAAATTAAATGAAATACTATTTGTAAAGAACCTGGCATAGAGTAAGGGCTATATAAATGTTAACTATTATTATTGTTTATTAAATTACTTACTTAAGGTCATTTAGCTCATAAATGGCAAAGCCAGTATTTAAACCCAGATCTTCTGACTTTAATTCTAGTGCTCTTTCCACTTTACTAGTCATCACAACTGAGATATTCCAGATTGTTTTTTAATGAACTTCTATAATGTGTAGGGGATAATTACACCCTTTAAATAATATGGTTTTGCTTGATGAAATAATTTACCACAGAGTTAGTCAAACTTGAATGCCAGGAATTTAATTGTTTGATTTACTGATATTCCAAATCATAAGCTCCTTTCATCATGTTACAGCTTGTATGGCAACCTTTAACACCGACTTAGCAAATAATTCTAAGGATCTAAGCTGATGTTTCCAAATTAGAGTAATCAAACTTTACTAAGTGTTAGCCAAAGCTTAGAATCATATTTAATAGCAACCTAAGTGTTGTGAATTCAGTCTCCTTGTTCAGAGGAAGCTCTCTGACTATCTAACCAAATTTAGTCAAGTAAACTGACTAATTTTGACCAAGAAGAGTTTGTTGGGCTGTATTCATTGTTTTCCAACATTTCCTTTCCAACTTTTAGACATTCTCTGAAACATCTATCTATTCTATCTAATAATGTGCTTTCTGTATAACAGATGGCTCCATTCCGATTGTTGAGGGCAGACTTTTTGGAGAGCACGTTCGACTGTGAAATAATTCACTTAGACCTTCTCTTTTAGCCAATGGGAGCTTTTTATTTTATGCAAAAAAGCATCATGGGATTCCTTAGCAAGAAAGCTAAGTGAGACCCTGATATTTGAGGGAGTTATGATTATATAGAGGTTTCAGAATGATGATGCAGTTTTAGAGGTTTTTATGGGGGTAAAGATTAAAGACAGCACAGGACGAGGGAGAATTCTTTATGGTTTCAGGATTTAAGGATAAGGCAGAAGGATACAGTTTAAAAATTAAAGAACACAGGATAAGGGAGACAAAAGTAATTATTTTGGTGTAGGTTCAAGATAAGGGGGAAAAACTTTAGGGTGCCTTCAGGTTCCAGAATAAACTAGGGGCTTCAAAAAGTACTGAAAAAGCATCTCTTAACTCTTAGGGCACCATCTGCATCCACATCACAATCACTTGGGGCAAAATGTGATGGCCATTTAGAACCCTGCTTCATAGAATGCCAGAGCTTGAAAGGACATTATAATTTACCTAGTTCTACTCTCTGATAATGAGGATGTATGTATGCATGCATGCATGTGCCTGTGTATATATACATACATATATATAACTATACATATATGTATATGTGCGCACACATATAGACACATGTGCATACCTATACGTACACATGTGTATGCATACATGTGTATATGTGTACATATATGTATATGTAAGCATATACACTAAGAAGACAGTTTCTTAAGCCCAAGGTTACAAAGTCAATTGTTTGTGGAGATAAGACTAGACAAGATTAGAAACCTATATTTCCTCACAGGAAATCTAGTCTCTTTTATTCACACCCTGTTGACAACTCTAAGTAGATATTTTAGTTTATATGCCTTTTTGTTGAGAAAGGACAGAATTACTCTCTGTGTGCTGCATTTCAGGGTTAATGGACAATGAGTGATCTCACATGAATTAGGTCAGCCATCAGAAATCAGTTAATGCTTATCAACCAGTCAAATCACAAAACACATATGCTCAGTATCTCTAATTCAGCTGAGGCTGCCACACAACTGTACCTATAGATTTTGGAGATTCCCATAGTAAGGGAAGATCAATCAAGCAACAAAGATTGATTAAGTGCTTACTCTGTGCTAGGTCTCAGGCTAAATGCTATGAATATAAAGAAAAGAAAAAAAAAACTATCTTGTAGAAAACTTGTACTTCCTTACATTGAATGCACAGATCTTGGAAAAAAGAAAAAATATCATGGAGTCATTTTATTTCCTATATAGAAATGAGTGTTCTATTACAATTTTTTTCCTAAATAATAGTTGTTAAACTATTTTGAAGCTTCCAAGTTGTCATTTCCTTATTACATAAGCTACTTAAGGATGAAAAAATCTCACAAAAATGATATTTAATGCATTTTATTATATAATTTGTATAGATAGCAGCTAGATAGATTAAGAAGATAGATAGATAATAGCTCTAGCAATATAATTTAAAAATATGATAAAAAGCACATTAGAGCAACATATGTTTCCATGTTTGATGCCTTATTTGATGTTGACACTCAGAGGAACATTGAATAAATTATCTCAGTGATTACATCTGTTATGGAAACTGGTATGTTTTTAACATATGCGTGGAAGACACTGTGGTAGAGGAGAGCATTTAAAGCTGCAGTTTGTTCTAATGAATCAAATGTTTAGTTTTGTTAAGTTGGCAAACAATACACAAAGCAGATTGTTATATCTTGCATACTTTTCTGTTAGTTACATTGTCTGACTGAAGTTGTGATCTAATGTAGAAAATATCTGCAAAATTTTTCTGTTTTAGTTTTCTAAAAATATATATTCACGACAAGCATTCTTGATTCTTCGAATGATTTCTCTCTTTTTTGTTTTTGTAAAATTATCATTTCTAAACTTCTCCATTATTGTGTAATTTTTTTCCAGTTTAAAATAGTATGAAATTCTATGTTTGAATCCTTGAAAGCTGCATTATTTGTGGCATCAATTTTTTTTGTTTCCATTTGGTCAGGTCTGGATACTTTTTGGCAGCTAGGTGGGAAGTGGGTAGAGTGCTAGGCCTAGAGTCAGGAGGACTCATCTTCCTAATTTCAAATCTGGCATCAGATGCTTATCAGTTGTGTGACCCTGGGCAAGTCATTTAACCCTGTGTGCCTCAGCTTCCTTATCTGTAAAATGACCTGGAGAAGGAAAAGGCAAACCACTTCAGTATCTTTGCCAAGAAAATCCCAAATTGGGTCACAAAGAGGCAATTATGACTGAAAAATGGCTGAACTAGATACTCTTTCTTGGAATGGAGGAATTTTGAAAGTGAGAAGATGTATAGGCCAAGCACTGAACTGGAATTTATGAAACATCAGAAGAACCAGAGGAAAGTTTCTAGCATGATAGGTAGATATTCCATAGAGAATTTAGGGCAATGCATAATAAATAATTGATTAATAAATTGAGAAAGGGTTTCAATCTCTGCAAATGAAGCAGTTTTTTTTATACTGATGAGATATAGAGCCAAGAAAGTTTCACATATGCATAAATTATAAATACACATTTGTTTAGATATAGGAAATTCTTATACAAAATGTTCTAATGACTTGTTTCTCATCATATGGTCATGTAAGATTTGGAACTAGAAGCGAATTTAGATTTGGTCTTACCCGTGATTCTCATTATACAGGCAAGCTTACTCAAATACCTGTTTATCTATCTATCAATCTATCTATCTATCTATCTATCTATCTATCTATCTATCTATCTATCCACCTATCTGTCTATCCATATATACACATATGTGTGTGTATTTATGTATACATACACATCTATAAGCACATATACATCAATTATAGCTACTTTTACATCTATACAACTATGCATACATATACACATACCTACATATTACCTATATAGAGATACTGTATGTATATATGTGTGCACATATATACATACATATATATACATACATATATGTATGACACATAGAGTCATACATACTCTTTGTATGAGAAAGTAGGCTTGAATCTGTTATAACTTATAAAATTTCTTGAAGATGTATAGAAATCCAGAATTGATGACCCACTACTCCTCATTTCCATCTCTTAATAGAATGACTATTTCTTGATCTCATTTAGATTTTGGCTTTCTGGTCTATTTTGGTTCTTTTGAACCTGATATGTAAGGTAATTGATCTCTCCGTTGTCCATTATTAAATTTATTGAATTAAATTCATTAAATAAAATGTCCTTATTATATTCCCCACCAGTGATCTGTTGTACTCATGCAACTAAGACAATCAGTGAATCAGTGATAGTTTAACACTCCAATGAATCAATTTACTTGTCGATATGAACACTCCTTCTATGAAACAGTCCTTCCACACTTTCTAATTCTGTGCTATTCTTGCCTATTTTTTTTTAAAGATCTCTTTCAGATACAGCTCAAATGCCATTTTTTGCATGAAGCATTTTTTTTTTTGCCATTTCAACCTTGTTTCTCTACTGACATATGCACCAGCTTAGGCCTTCATCACATTTCACCCTAATTACTGAGACAGCCTTCTAATTGGTCTCCCTGCCTCAAGGCTCTGACAAGTCCAGTCTATCCTGTACACTGCTGCCAAGGAAATATTCCTTAAATGCAGATCTGAACATGAGGCCTTCTTACCCCACATCAACTTCAATGGCTTCCTATTGCTTCTATGATAAAATATAAACTTTACTGTTTTTAATTTTTAATATTACGTACAACCAGTCCCCAAACTCTCTCTTCTGTCTTACTGAACATCACTTTTCTGCTACAGCCTTCTCAATTATGATCCAGCCAAAGTGATTTTATCTTTGTTCTTTGTGCACAGCACTTCGTCTCTGGTCTCTGTGTCTTTGAATTGGTTGTCCCATGTGCTTGGAATATATTTCTTCCTCACTTTATCCTCATTGATTTCCTTTCTTTTTGTAAAGCACAGCACCATCAGTATCTTCTACGTGAAGCTTTTCCTCATATTATTACTCTTTCTCCTAAGTTGCCTCATATTTAACTATTTTGTATATGTGTGAATATATTTATACTCTATATTGGTACTTGTCTTCTCATTACAACATAAATGCCTCTCAGGGAGGTATTATTTCATTCTTTGTACTTATATCTCTAGGTCCTAGCACAGGGCCTCACATAGGGAGTAGGGTTTCAGGGAGGACAAGCACTTATGAAGTGCCTACTGTGTGCCATGTACTGAACTAAGTAGGTTTTCAAATATGATCTCTTTTGGACATAGGAAATGCTTAATAAAAACTGATTGATAGATTATTTGGGGCAGCTAGTTAGAGCAATGGAGAGAGTGTCAGCCCTGGAGCAAGAAAGACTTATCTTCATGAATTCCATTCTGGCCTCAGACACAAACTGTGTGACCCTAGGCAAGTCATTTAATCCTGTTTGTCTCAGTATCTCATCTGTAAAATGATCCGGAGAAGGAAATGGCAAACTACATCAGTATCTTTGCCAAGGAATCCCCAAGTGGGGTCTCAAAGAGTAGGACAAGACTGAAACAAATGAGCAACAACACCACCACAAAAGTTCTTCTTAGGAAATATGTACAATGGAGGCTTTCTTCTGGACTTTTAGCATTCAGAACTCTGGGTCTGTCCATCCTTTCTCCCTGGCTCTTGAGGTATGATTGACCCACCTCCTTTTCAGAGCATATGTTACTAGATGATATCCTTTATGATACTTCTTAAGGGCAAATAACCATTAGTAAGATGCTATATCCCATAAGTCTCAAACTGCTAGCTCAGAGGTAAGCCTCAGTAAAACTTTGGAACTCCACAGAACCAAATTAAAATGTAATTGGAAAATGTTTAACAAAAATAAATAAAAATACAATGCAATATAGAAAATGTTAATTTGGGATTTTCAAAGTCAATATGAAGCCAGCAGGTATCCGGATCTATTTGAGTTTATTACTATATATCATTAAGGCATCATGACCCCAAAAAGATTGTGAGCATGCCTGAATGGTTCAGAATCGCAGGATGTAAGGAATTCTCAAAGTAGAAGACAGAGGAATTAAAGCATTTATTCAAACTTCAAAGGACCAGACCCAAAGACCAATGCCCCCAATTTGATATCATTGCAAAAACCTTCCAGAACCAATAAGCCCATCTCAGAAGAGTAACCAGCAGGTTACAGAAAAATATTATGGCAGCAAGCCAAACCATATTTGTGCTTCCCCCCAATGCTAAGGCCCTCCTGTAAGAAGATCACTCAGGGGTCCCAAGCCCCTGCTCAGCACTCTCTGGTCTGTACGCTCCAGAAGCCGGCTCTTGGCTGCTCTCAGTCCTCAGTGTTTGCTCCTCCTAATCCTCAGTTTCTCCAGTCTCTGCTGCTCCTTCAGCTTCTTGGCTTCTTCAGTGCCTGCTGCTTCAGCTTCTGCTACTCAGCTTCTGCTCCTCCACCTTCTACAGCTCTGGCTTCTGCTGGTTCTGCTTCCACTACTCCTCGTTCTCCTGCTTCTCCTTTTCCTGCTCCCACCATGTCTGCTTCTCCAAGCTCTATTCTCTCTGTTTATACAGTCCTTAGATGTCATCTGAACTTAGGCACATACCATTGGCTCTGCTCTTAGCAACTCCCCTTAGGGCCCGGAGGGCTTCACACCCACATTGGCTTAGCACCTAGTAACTAGGGGTTTGGGGCCTACTTAGGAACAAAGATCTGATCAGACCTCCCTTGGTTGGCCCCACCTGGAGCCCCAGCTGAAGCCTATTCAATGAGTGGGAAAGATCTTTTCACTTACTGATTACCTTTACATACCACTGTGTAAGTCTAAAGCCATGAAACCTTTTGCCATTATCTTTAAAATATGATTATTCAAAGACTGGGTGGTTCTAAAATTCACAATCTTATAGAATCATTTAAAAATACGGAAATTTTTGAGGACATGTGATTTCATCAGCATAGAAATTTCTGGTATTAGTATTCCTATCATCAGAGCAGATGACAACCCACATATGCTAGAGAAATATTAGGGAGTCACATATTCAAGAGGTTTAGGCATTTTTTCATGTATCAGAGAGCAAGAAAATGTCAAAGGCAGGATTTAGAATCTGGTCATCATGACCCCAAACATCATACCCCAAACTGTATCCACTACACATTTCTTTTCCTGAAAAATATCTTTGTTAGCAAGATAGATGTGTTAGCAGATGTACATCTGTGTTGTATACTCTCTGTGTGTATGTGTGTGTGTGTGTAAGTCATTTGAGGTCATCAAAAGTACTGGAAAACTTCCTAAATGTAATTGCACCAGTTCTCTCCTGGTCAATGCTATGTCAAGCTCATTGACCATCAGCAATAACTTTCTAAGGATTATATACAGATGGATTATCTCAAAAGACAATAAAATTTTTTTTTATTATTTTTTCCTATTTAGCATAGTAGTTAGATCTATTTTGAGTGGTTGTGGATGTAATTAGGGAAGCACTATATTCAGAATTTCAATGCAGTCATCACAATATTATCTACAGACAGGAACTTCTGGGAGAACACAATAAATACAGGGGATTCCTCATTTTAGGGCATCTCTGTAGAGGCAGCTAGGTGGTACAGTAGACTGCAGGGCCTGGAGTCAGGAAAATCTGAGTTCAAAGTTAGCCTTTGATACTTGCTAGCTGTGTAACCCTGACCAAGTCACTTAACTTCTATTTGCCTCATTTTCCTCATCAGCAAAATAGGATTAATAATAGAACCTACCTCACAGAGTTGTTGTAAGGGTCAAATGAAATAGTAATTGTAAACATATTACCTTCATAACATCTCTTGTATATACCTCCTTCTCTCCTTCGATAGTGCTAGCACCCCTGGTGGCAAATGGCCCTCCTCTTCTCATGCCTCCATTATATCTGATAATCTTTGAATTAAGTACTTGGAAAATGTTTCCTTCTTTCTACAGACTCTCAGATTTAATCACAAGGCAAAAGCATCTATAGATTTTGGGAGTAAGAAGCTAAGGAAAGAGTTGTTAAATCTTTCACTTGACAAGCTACCACTGAAATGGAATTATTTCAATGATAGCAATTGTCTAGTATATACAGACTTGTAGTAAGGTACTTCTTCCTGCCTGTGCTCCCTGCCTTTATGCCTCTTTCCCCACTGCAGACCACCCTTAGTATACTTTACCCTCCCCCCATCTGCCACATACTTCTATTCAGTAACACTGGTTTCCTTGTCACACAAGATCTTCCATGTCCTGATTATGGGCATTTTCACTGGATGTCTCCCATGCCTGGAATGTTCTCCCTACTCATCTCTGTTTCCTAGTTTTCCTGGTTCCTCTGATTTCCTTTAAATCAAGCTAAAATTCTTATCTTCTACAAGAAACTTTTCCTAATCCCTCCTTATTTCAACTCCTATCCTCAGCTGATTATTTCCAATTTATCCTGTTTGCATATGCTACAGCATTAGATTGTATCTTCGAATCAGAGACTTCTGCTTTTCTTCATATCTCCAACACTTAGCATGGCTCCTGACCACATATAGGTTTTTAATACATGCTTACTGACTGACTCTCAAATGATGAAACTTTCAGTGTTGCAGATTGAAAATTATAATTTATAGTCTTAAAGCAGGAGTGGGGAACCGGTGGCCTCAAGGTCACATGTGGCCCTCTAGGTCCTCAAGTGTAGCCCTTTGATTGAACCTAAACTTCACAGAACAAATCCCTTAAATAAAAGGATTTTTTGTGTAAAACTTAGACTCAGTCAAAAGGCCACACCCAAGGACCTAGAAGGCCATATATATCCTCAAGGCTGAAGGTTCCCTACCCCAGTTTAGAAAATTGCTTAAGGCATTGAACAGTTGACTTGCTCAGGATCACATAACCAGTAACTATGAGCAAAGGGACTTGAATCCAGGCCTTCTTAGCCTCAGGGTGGTCTATTTGTCCAGGGTGGAATGACCTCTTCCTAATTCAGTCTTTATGATAGGTTGTTTTACAGAAGAAATAGCATTGGTTCAGGGAGGAGTAACTAGCCTTGGTTCATGAAGCTAGTAAGAGGTCAAGGTAGGATTTGAACCCAGGTCTTCTTAGCAATGAGTTCAGATGTATAATCTCTCAATGGTATGGATCCAGAAATTTAAAACAAAGAAACAGAAAGCTTTGGATCAAACCCAAGTTCAGCTATTTATTTAGCAGAGTTAAATTTATTTATTTAGTACTTTATTGCCCTCTGCCAGTTTTCTCTTTTGAGAAAAAAGAGGAGAGTAATATACTTATTAATTTATTTAGCACTTTGTTGCTCATTGTCTCAGTTTCTTCTGTTAAAAATTAGAATTATAATGATGCATTGCCTATCCCACAGTTATTGTGACAATTAAATAAGATAATGAACATAAAAGCTTTTTCACATTATCGAACACTATACAAATTTGATGTATTATTGGCTCCTACCAAACTGCCTTGGATTATTGCAGACATAGTCAATAAGTGTTTGTTGGATTGAATTGTAATTTTGGATTACCATTGGGAAAGTTGGGAGAAATATCAATACTGATTTGTTCTGGGAAAAAAAAATAGCTATCCTGACGATTTATTTATTGTGAGCTCAGAGGAAAGAATGTTTCTTCTCAAAGCTGGTCAGTTTAGGCTTTGGAGAGATTGTATTTTATACCCATATGTTCTGCTTCACATGCCTCACCAATTACCCACTACCAATCACCAACCCACTACCAAACCACCATATGGAAGCATGCACAGATATAAAAGAAAGCTCAAGGTTAAATAGCAATTGTGAACATTTGATGTCCTCACAGATACGTCTTAAAGTTCAATAAACATATGAGTATTTATTATAATACTTCCTCAGGCACTCTTTATGCAAATCTACTAGAGAGGGAAACAACTTTTGAATGAGTACTCATGAACTCAGGTCTTTTCAGATACAAAATTCTCAAATTACTTGTGACCTTAAGCATCACATTTCACCGTACTTGCATTCAATATTTGGCAAATATTCCCTCCTCTCTACCGATTCTCAAATCTTGTTAGAATGTAATAGTAGTTGATGACTATGGAGGTAAGAGGCTAATGATAATTTTTAAAACTTTTACTTGATAATAAAGTATCACTTAAATCGAAATATTTCAGTGACACCAAGTGTCTAATGTACAGAGACTTATGTACACAGAGCTCTTCATAGTTAAATGTTACTATTGATAATAATAATGATATATAGGGCATATATGATATATTGTGTATCATATAATACATATGTAATATATGTATTCATATACATAATACATTTATGCTATAAATATATGAAATAATATAATGATATAGAATTATGTAATACAAAGCATAATAAAAGATATAATATAGCACACATATAGGATATAGGATATGTGCCATATACTATGTATCACTTTAGAATTTTTTCAATGGTCTTTGCATGTCATTTGAGTTTTTTTGTCAATCTATGTGTGAAATAATAGCACAAGTGTTATTTCCCTCATTTTATAGCTGTGGAAATTAAGGCTCAACCAGGTTATGACAAGTTCTTAATCTGACAGCTAGCAAATGTCAGAGGTAGTATTCAAACCCAGATATTCCTGAATCCAAGTCTCGCCTGCATGTAGCTGGGTAATTCTACCAGAACGAGTTATTTATTAGTGTTTATAAAAGACCTCCTTAGATCACTAAACACAAACCCTTTCTTTGTGTTTGTAAGGATATTAATTCTGCAGTAACAGCAGCATTTCTGCAGGTCAAACCTCGTCTGAGTGTCATGTGTGAACATGAGTGTTATTGACTTAGTTTAACCCCCCTGGAAAGCTTTGATCATTGCTAGTAATTCGTTGTTAATGGCAAAATGTCTTCATTCAGCAATAGATATTTGTGAAGCACCTACTATGTACATGATCCCATGATACTTTCTGAAGGAGGTAAAAGATCAAGAAGATATGATTCTGTCCCCCAGAACTTACAATTAAAATAGGAGGTAAATTATATAACCACATAAAAGCAATTTACAATAGAAGATAAATAAATAGGAAAAAAACAAGCTCCTGCTTAGGAAGGTTATGGTAGGTGGTCAGATTTGAGCTAAGCCTGGAAAGATAGGCAGACTTTCTGAAAGGCAGAAATTCAAGGGGGTAGATTGGAACATTCTGTGTCAGCAGACAGGAGTAGTTCACTCCATATTTGGAGAACCACTGGTTATATTAGTTTGTTTCATATTGTGTTTCACTCCAGTTTAGCCACAATTTGACACCAAATGCAGAAAAAAAAATGTTAAGCCAGAGTAAAAACAAAGGAAGAAATATTCATTAGGCAATCAGGAGGGCAGATTTTGCTATCATATTCCAATAAAAATACCTTGGACATACTATTTCAATTCTGATAATGTTAGAAATAGGTGGCAAACTATAATGACATGCTTATCAAATGTTCAGATGACCCAAAGCTGAGAGGTGTAGCTAATGTATCAGGTGACAGAATCAAGATGCAAAATAATCTTGAGAGGCAGGAAAAAAAGTAGAAACATCAAGATAAATTTTAATAGCAGTAAATGTAAAGTCTTTTTTAAAAAATTAAGAGTCATGTAGACTGAGGGAGATTTTGACATCAGCAATTCTTATAAAAAATAAATAAAAAAGACCACGTGTATTAATTCAGTATGAGCTTAAGAACAATACCTATGCTGTAACTGTTTGAACAGCAACCACAATTTTAAACTGTGAGAGTCAGCATGGGATAGTAGAAAGTGAACAGGCTGCCCAGACAGAAAGACCCACGTTCAAGCTGTCCCTTTGAATCATACTGACACTATGTGTTAGGTCACTTGGACACTGGCCTAACCTCTCAGTGTGTTAGACAACTCTCTAAGACTATAAGAAAAATAATAAGTGCCAACTAATGAAACCTTTGTTCCTTACCTGAGGTTCCCTATGCCAATGGAATAGAGGGGCAACACCTACCTGCATCATCAAAGTAAAGAGTACCTGGTGAAGCAGGACCAATATGTTGAGGAGTCATGCCACATAAATGAGAGTGGATGCAATTAAAGATTTTGCACTGAAAGAGAAACTAAAGAGAAAAATGATGTCTGCTTTCAAATATTTCAAAAACATTAATAGAGAACAAAGAAGCAGTTTATTTTTCTTTTCTCTGTAGAGATAAAAATTACACAATAACTATTAGTGTATGAGGAAGCAATACTTGTGAAATAGTGTATTTGAAAGTATTAAAAGACTAAATAATAGGACTCATTATCATCATCCCCCCACAAATTATCCCTTTCAAACTTTCCAGTTTCTGCAAAGAATAATACCATTCTTCAGATCATCTAGTTTCACAAACTCAATGTCATCATCAACTCTTTCTTCTTCTTTATCCCCATATGCAATCAATTGGTAAATCTTGTTGCTTCTACCTTTGTAAAATCTCTCACATTGATCCCTTTCTCTCTAATGATACAGATACTATGATAGTTCAGGCCCTCATCACCTCAAACCTGAACTATCACAGGAGTCTCCTAATTGGTCTCTTTGCTTCCAATCTGCTCTTAAATTGACATCCCCACACTGTAGCCAAAATAAGTTTTCTAATTCTGATCATTTCAATGTCCCCCTAAAAATTCCTCAATGAGTACCTACTGTATCTCAGGTAAGACAATAAATTCCTTACAAGAACATTTGTAGACCCCACTCCACACCTTTCTTGCATATAGCCTAGCTTCCACCCACCTTTGTAGACTTTTTTGTTACTTCCTTTCAAGTGCTTAGTGTTCCAACTAAAATGCCCTTGGAATTCCTTCATCAATTTGATCTATGACTTCTCAAAAATAATTTCCCTCACACCCCTCCCAACTGGTTGTGCACTCTCTCCTTTGCTTTACATATTAAAATCCTAAATTTCCTTCAGTTAAAGTATGAAATACTATAGGAAGTATTACTTTATGTAGTTGTTATGATTCCTCATGTTATATTTAGTTACATGGGCACATGTTTTATTTCCGACTTCAAACCCAATTGCTTAGTGACCTTCATATCCCTAGAATTAAGCATAATAACTTACACACATAAGGTAATTATTCTACGTGTATTGAATTAAATGCAATAGAATTCAATAGAATGAGCTTTTTTTTCTTCTTCTGGGATTGCTTATACAATGGATTTCAATATTGTCTGAGACCATTTGGATGGGATACAAATGAAAATAATGACCACAAAATTACACAGAACCTTGCTCCAATGCATCAGCCTGACATTGGACCATGGATTCTTGATGTCTGTACTAATGGAGCAATCTCCGGCAAGCTCTATGATGATGGAAAGTCTTTTTGTACAGACTAGGAAAATGACTAAATTTGCTTTCTGGAATACAACCTATCTCCATATGGAGAAAATCTCTATTGCAGAGTTTTGAAAGATAAAGATTTTGTTTTTATCATAGTAAACCATAAACTATCAATCTTAAGCATTTATGAAATACTTAAAACTTTGTGCCACTCTACCATTCGCAGGTGATATATAGAAATGGAATGAAAGAATTACTAACCTGAAGGAATTTACATTCCTTTGAAAGAGAATACATGTATATATATATATATATATATATATATATATATATATATATACACACACACACACATATATACATATATATGTTTAGAATCAATAAAAATAATATAAGAAATTTTAAAAAAGGAAAAACCTTCAATCAAGCGATTCATTCCTTCTGTTTCTTCAATAATAGTGCTAGAGTGGCATAAAAAGTGGTAGAGTACAGAAACAAACATTTCCTAGACCTTTAACATTAATTCTGTAAATGTTGATTTTCTAAATGTAAGGTACTTCTCTAATATTCCACAAATTGACCTTTTAGTTGAACTAAATCAAATCAATTTAACACTCTCACTATAAAAGAAACTATAAAACAAAAAAGGAGTTAGAAGCAAATGGAAGGATGGTTTACATTTTTTTTTCCTTTGATGAAGTCAATAAAGAAGTTGGTGTGTTCTTATATCAAAAGGCAAGGAGGATTAGCAATCTATGGTACATCTTTACATCTCATATTACAATGCTAATAATGGGTATTTGTAAAAAGACTATGATGACAGTAATTTCAGCTTATGTGCCAATATCAATTGCAGAAAGAATGTTAGGAAGATTCTGTGATGTACTCTATGATATCATCCAAATTAATTCAAGATATTTTGATAAGTCATGGCTTTAATATATAAGTGGGAATAGAATACACCACCCCCCAAAGTTGGAAGCATGTAGTTTAGGAGTAAGAAATGAGAATTGAAGAAAAAATTATAGATATTACAGAAAAGATATAATATAATATTTAAAAAAGATTTGGGAGATAGTTATCGAATAACATCCCAATTATATAAATTGAGTTATTATTGAATTAGCTCTTGTGTAAAAAGTTGGATCTCTAAATTGTTAGACCAAAGGTCAAAATCAATGCCAAATTAGGAAAAAAAAAGAAAAATAAGGAAATAATAGCATTGAGGAAACAATAACTTGAAATATTTTAATAAGCTATTGGTGTTAAAAATAATGAAATAGGTTAAAAACTGTACATAACCAAAACAAAAATTTTACTCTTCCTAATGAAATTTAACTGATGTAAATCAATCCCCATGTTGAGGAGACAAAAAGAGTTCAGAAACTGCTTGAGCAAGCAGATAGCTGATATCCTTGCCAAATGAAAATATTGCAGCCAAGACCAATTAGTTTTTTTAAATGATAAACTCACTTGAAAAATTTTATGGGAAAGGATAGTAAAAAATTATGTGTGGTATTACTTTATAAAGTAGTAGAAAGCAGAAGAGGAAGAAGAAGCAGAAAGCTAGATAAGAGAACCATTAAGTCAAATCATCCTAAAGAACATCCATGTTGAAATTGTAAGCAGAGTAATGAACTAACTAAAAAAAGAAAACAAAATGAAACACACAAAAACAACCAAAAGCATATCTGTGATGATGTATTTGGTGGTAGGTCCAATATTTATTTAACAAACTATTTTCTCTTCCAATTGTATCAAATATAATGACATGTGTATTCTTATATGAGTATATATAAATGGTTCTGAACAAAACACATGTGGAGAAAGAAAACTGGCCAGGCCTAAGAATACACTGAGTAGATTTATCCTAAAAGCAACAAAGCTTAGAGTAATATATGATCAATTGTCAATGCATCTGAAAAAGAGGTTAGGAAAAAAATATTGGACTCTATTAGTGCCATCCTTCCTAAAGAAGTAGATGACTGAGAAAATATCAGTTAGTACAAATACATAGCCATAATTTTGCATTTATAGATTTTTATTGCAATAATTTATCTGCACATTAAAATATTTAATTTAGGTATAAAAAAGAAATAAGCACACTTTTACAAATGACCTTCTATAGCAGACCATATCTTCATCATATGTGAAAGATAGAGAATGTAAGCTCCCATTGTGTTTCTGCTGTATTGTCTACTAGAAAAAAGCAATTGGTCTGGTAGGACAACCTTTTTTACAGGATTTCCTCCATTTGGGAGGTATATCACAGTCATGCATCAAATATATCTATATTTATATCTACCTACTTAGATACATATGTACACACATGTGTGTGTGTGTGTACATATACACATATAGGGATGAAGAAGGTAATTTTGATCAGTTTTTGAATATTAAAAGCATATTAGTCATAAAAGAGAGTGAATACATACTTCCAAAAGATATTTACTACCATAAAGGGAGTTATCCATCATAGTCTAAATGAAAGACATTGTCTAAATGAAAGATCCACTTTTTATATGATGAGGTGTTTCAGGTACTTATGTTTACATATGACATTGTTTTGATTACATCAAACTGTAGGACATTTTGGAACATG